>NC_052533.1:124681156-125286156 GCF_016699485.2 Gallus gallus | reverse complement strand
TAAGTCCTTTTTGAAAATGTATTTATGGTCAGACCCTGGAGTATTTGAAACCACTGATGCGAGGTGCTGGCAGTATAGATCAATGGTTCTTACTGACTGAACTGACCTTTTTTGTACCAAGAAGTGAAATCCTTACGGGACAAAAACTTTCCTACCTGGCTGTTAATAGTTGGATTCAATTACCCAAGGAGGGAGCTGGAAAAAGGTACAGCAGCTGAATATTTTTGAGACTGCTCTAGACAAGTGGAAGACAGATCACATATCTACTGATAATATAATATTCTTTGTATGAATTTTGAATGTAGATATAAATTGCCTGCTTCACAGTCGGACCCACAGTGGTGATTTCGCTTCAGCGTACGTAACCTGGAGTGCAGAATTGTAATTAATAATAAATCTGTGCAAACAAACTTTGCACAGCCTCTGCCTTCATGATTATGAAGTATAAAATCAAAACACAAACCAAATATCACATCCCTTGGAAGGAAAGCGATCATACACAGGAAAAATCCCATCAAAGCCTGCCCCCCTATATCCACCCCACACTAAAAACAACAGCTCACAGAAGGCTGCCTTTCCCCGAGCACGTCCCTTAGAACAAGACTGGGTTCTCTGTGGCCTGCTGAGATGCAGAGCAGCAGCACACAGAGCTCGCATCAGCACAGCAAACCTTCCCTCTTGTGCCTGGCAATGCGGTGCACCACCGTCACCCCCAGCTCAGGACCGTGGCACCAACACATGAAAGTGCCTTCGACAGCCTGGGGAAATCACTTCATTTTTCTTGCAGAAGAAGATTTGCAATCCAGGCTAACAAATTATTCTTTCATCTGTTTGTTTGTGTTAGGGGACCCCGATGCAGAATCAGGACTCCTTCATGACACGCACTGTGAAGACATGCAAGGAAGAAAGCAGCCGGCACCCCAGAGAGCTCGCAATCTGCATAACAGGCAGGAGCTGGGGTGGAAGGCAGCTGGGCTCAGAGAATACAATAACAATAAAATGGGTACGCAGAGCATCCTTCTCATTAAAAGATGGTGGTAATTTGAGGGCATCGCGGTGTAGGTAGCTTGAAGGAAGAATTTAAATGAGGTTAAGAAGGCAGCTATACAACAGGGATATTTTGCAGTCATGGTTTGGGCTGGGAGGCATCCAGGAGGTGCTTGAGGGAGGGGGAAGTGAGCACCGAGGCTGTGGTGGGAAAGGCTGATGGCTTTCTGAGGGGAATTTCAAGCGTTCCTAATACAGGTGGTGGAAGATATATAATGCACTGGCACTAATGCTCTCAGGCACTAACTCTGGCACTAACGCTCTCAGGGCAGACACACATAGCCTTGGTTGTCTCCTCCTGAGTTACAGAGAAAAGAAACAAGAAGGAGGGAATCTGGTCTTGTTTGCACTTTGACGAGTACAGCAGGGCCCACAGGAAGGAGACACCCAAGGTCAGGCTGGATGGGGCTCTGAGCAACCTCATGTGGCTGTAGGCGTTCCTGTGCATTGCAGGGCAGTTGGACCAGATGGCCTTTAAGGGTCCCTTCCGACTCAAACGATTCTATGATTCTGTGATTTCAGGGTACACAGGCTGACGTATACAGCCGCTCTGCAGACCAGAGCTTGCAGATTCCGCAGTCAAAACAAGGCCTGCAGGGGGGCTGTGGGTGCAGCCTGGGACCATTGAGAGTTTTTTTCTAAGTTCCCCAGTTTCTGAATAGGTTTCTGTACAGGGAGAAACTCCCTTAATGGTACTACTTATCCCTCATTTATCAAACTAGCAAAAGTTATTTTTTTCCACTGGCTTTAGTGGATGTTGTTCACAGGCTGACATTTATAAACTAGTTTCTGATAGTGAATTGTGCTGGAGAGTGTGGGCAGGGCTATTGTAACACCGGGCTAAAACAGCAAGGCTGTTATTTCATACAAGAGGCTTGAAGAATGTACAGCCCCTATTATCCAGAGAGGAATTATTTGCAGTATGAGTCTATAGATTAAAATATGAGTGGACAGGTTAATAGGTATTTGTAACTTGGACAGTAGTGTGTGCAGTCATTCGGGGTTGAAACCAACTCTGCATTTCACTATGGCCATGTACATGAAATAGCCATGATGCAGTTAGCAGAGAAGATGTATTTGTAGAAGAGCAAAATTTAACTCCAGAGTTGCATTTGTGTGGCCAGAAGAATGCCTCATAACGCTCTTTAGAGCATCTCTGCAGCTTTGACATCCTAGCTCTTATTGCAGAAGTGGCTTAGGCACTTAGCAGCATGATATTTTCCAAAGCATCTAAGTAGATTAAAGACTTAACCTCGTCAGAAGTCAGTGGCAGCCCACTAGATAGCTAGATTGTACTGCCTAGGCACCTTTTTAGCTTCCAAGTCAGTGGGATTTGTGTATCTAGAGGCTACTGTCACTTTTGGGTTTGGATTCTGTAGTAAATGAAAGCATATGCTAAATAACAACTCAGACCTGAAGATTTTGTTGCTTGCCCAAGGTGAGAGCATGTCAGGGGTATCTTTATATCTTTATTGTTCTGTGCATGGCTGTCCCTTGACATGCCTTGCCAACATCTCCTACAAATGCTGATGGTCTTTGTGGGCAGCCAGAACTATGGCGTGTCATTATGGACACGCAGAGCCTTGATAGACTTCTAGGAGTGTTTAATCTGCTCCTCCAGGTCTCAATGCAGAGCAGACCTTAACGCGTCTCGGTTTTGCCTGGTGTCTACAGTAGCAGCTTTCTGCCAGCTCTCTGGCCATACAGCAGCCTGATGCATTTGTACTGAGGGGAGATGGGTGCAAAGCATTGATTTCTTTGCTTTTTATTTTTTTTTTTCTTCTTTAATTTCATCAGTTCTGGTCAGTGAGTCCAGGTTGCAGACAACCTGCTGGAATTATTATCAGTGTGCATCAATGCTCCTATGTCCAGCATCAAAGCTCTGTGCGGGAACTAGTCCAGTGATGAGGACATGCTTGGTACAGCACGTGGGGGAAGGAACAGTTTTATGTTCAAAGAAAACATTCACCTGTCAGCTCTCATCTCCCTAAAATACCTCTCATCCTGCGCCAGCAAAGCCAGTGGGTGCGGGGAACGTGAGTGTGTGTGTGCGCTGGCAGTGGGTGGGGAATGGGGATGGCGGTTTGTTTACTACAGTTTTACTTCATTAATATTTTAGTCTCAGGTGCAGAACTTGGAGAGTCTCAGTGAAATTGCAAACAGCACTGATTGTGGTGTTTGTGACAGTGCCATGGGGCATTTGCATTATTTATCCCAGGCTGCACTACCCATACAGCTTTCAGGGAATATTTTCAGACAGAATCGCTAATTAGCACATATGTGGAATCTTCTCAAAGCAGTTGGGAACTCTCCTCATTACTTTTTAATTTTTTCTATTTGCTGAACGTATGTCAGAGATGAAAATTCAGAATGATAGTTTGGAGGAAGTTTGCATATGAGATACTCTAAATGAAAAGAGCGCGATTTTCTACTGGGACCCTGAGAAAGACCGTGGGGACCTCCGGTCCAGCAGGCGCATTACTGCATCTCTCTTGGGCTGTCACTTTGTTACCCCAAGTCAACAGGGATGCTACAGCCTTTGCTCCCTGTCCTGAAGTCCTGTGGGCTGTAGCTTGGTGCCACTTAATGATCGCCCAATTTCACCTCGGTTGTTGCTGCTGATTAATTCTCTGTAACAAGATCATAAAACATACTGAGCATTTCCCATCTTCAGATAAAAGATACTTTGGAGATGTACATGCCCAATTTTTCATTTTAATAATGTATTGTAAGGAAACACTTAGCTCAGTGCTAAAAATGTTTAGAGAAGCCTCTATCAGTTGTTCCTGACAGATTTTATTATTTTTTACTTTTTATTTTCTAATTTTAGTAAATTCTCTGTGTTTTTACCTTGATTTCCCAGCCACACGTCTTACATGTTCTGTAAGTGATTTCTCTGAATTTCAAGGAACGGTGGTGAGAGCAAACTGCTCCTTGTACGATTGTGTATTGTAAAGGACCAATTTGAGAAACAGCTTTTCGAAGTTAAGGCTCAATTTAGCAGCAACATAAATGTTTAAATTTTATTTATTATGGATTTAACTGCAACATAAAAAAGCTTCAATCCTAGGCACCCTTTCGTAGAAAGGAAAGTGACAGTGCCGAAATGATGAAACCCCCAAACGTTAGCACACCTATCACATCACAGCCAGCTACAATGCGTGGTGCAGGGCAGAAAATTCTCTTCCTTTTCTTCTCACCAACTGAAAACAAAAGACAATTTCTCAGTCCTCTGCCACAATTGCTCCGTGCTCCCGAATGCTTGCTCACTTTTATTTTCCCAGCCTCTGGGTGAGGTCAACAGAACAGAAAATGCGGGCAAATCAATGTCTAAACTGAAGGCTTCGGGCTGGTTGAAAAAATGCAGGGGTTTTTGCTGTAGGAAACTTTTCAGCAAAGAGGTAAACTATGCAATTTCAAAACCCAGAAATATCACAGCAACTTGTATGATGGTTATAGCTCAATCCTTCATCCACGTTAAGGTCTTGACTTTCTGAGCAGACCACAAGACATGCCATAGCTTCTCTTTGTTTGGAGCCCTATCAGAACTGCCTGAGGATGGCCCTGGACGTGGAGTGCGGTCGAAAGCCTGATCTCATTAAGGAAGCCAGTCTGTACAGGTCAACAAGGTCAAGAAGTGTCTGACCGGGAGTCAGGTATCACAGCAGCATTTCTGCATCAGAACTACTTTGATTCTGACTTGCTCCGTGCTTGAGATTTTAAAAAAAGAAAAACAAAAATTCCTGGAAAAAGAAGTGTACATTGTTTCAGTGAAAACTTCATATAGCCAAAGGAAAAACAGATATTCCTTTAACAAAGAGATTCGTTTATGCAAAAAATTCAGTTTTCTGCCTAAAAAACAGCTTTAATGGAGAATTTTGGCAACTCTACAAAGGATCAGTAATGGTGAGAATTACTGGTGGCTCTCTGTCTCTTCAACTTTGACAGATCTGGCTTCTTCATCTCTTCCTGTGTCAACTAAAACAGTTTGGCAGAAGGCAGTGTCATTCCTCTTGCAGCAAGAGCCTTGCAGAACAAAAGAGCTGTTGCCGTCTGGTTTGTTTTGATCTTTAATATGTCTTCAAGAGATGGCCTTAAGTGGTGGACAGGTCAACACACATAATGTTAGTTGTGAAATCAATTAATCAGGAAAGGAGAGAATAATAGTGTTTTCCTTCTTTTTCTTTATTCTTTTTCTTTTTTGCATTTTTTTTTCACATTTCAAATATACATTTCCCCCATTTGAAACGTGCCTAAGTCAGTTCAGGTGAAATCAATCAGGAAAAGGAAATGAGAATCAAAGATAATTTAGGAAATCAGCAAAACGTTTATAATTGGCACCTGTAAATGACTCCACTGTGGCTACGTTCAGCACTGGTAAATGCAGGCTGGAATCCCCCCAGTGTTTTTTGGAAGGATGGAGATATTGTCACTAAAGGTGAAAGCCTGTTTTATTTTTTCACCCTTGTCATCTACTCTCTGTGCTGCCAACCTCCACTTCAGTTGCCACAGTGCATAAATTACAGTTTAGCTCACACAACCATCCATCATCGAATCACCCCATGGAAGTGCTACTAAAGCGTGTTGCCAGTTCTCCCGATTGACACTCTTCTTGTGATTGACACCTATCTAACTTACCCTATCACTTGTGTCACTGCTGAATTTGGCCCTGAAACTTCCCTGGGAGCTGTGCACATTAAGTCAATCTGAAAGTTTCATGTAAATCAGACCACTTTTGTTTCCTATTCCTTTTTTTTAATTTTTTTTTCTACAATTCTCCTTATTTACTGGGACAATACACTGGCTTCTTTCTAGCTAGCTCAGTCTTTACTTAGCCAAGGTAAGAATGGAGTAGAAAATGGTTTAGATGCTCCAAACTTTGGTTAATTACATTATAATTATTTATTGACTATCACCGAGATACCTGGAAGGCAGCCAGCACACAAAATGAACGTACCTTAATAGCATACCTTGATAGTAAGCCAGTGTACTGAATTCACATGCATGTGAACAATTTGTATATATTGTATATATATATATATATTTGCCACATGATCTATGAACAGTCTGCATAATTTTTACATATACAGATATATATATAAAACAGATTGCTCTTTTGGCTTGCAGTTGATGAGTCTGAATGAATAATCATGAGTGCTTTTGATGGGCTCATAATCGTGCCTTTTTCACAGGCAAGTGAACCTAAGCCATGTTAAAGCTGGAATCCAAGTTCTCTGCAATTGCATTTTATAATCATTATTATTATTATTATTTTTGCCAGTGTTCTGTTGAGATGAAATACCAAATAATAGTTTCTGGAACAGATTCTACTAAGGGTATGGTGTGTGCATACATACCTGCATATATATCAATATAAAAGTAAAAACTATCATGAACGAGAGACTAACCAAATGAAAATATCTCAAAATCATTGAATTTTCCTAAATGGTGTGAGTCAGGTGTGCTCTGTTTGAAATTATACCCATTATGTCTGCTTTTCTCTTTCAGTCACTCAGAACTGCTGTAAACTCACTGCTAGGTAAGGTCTGCTAAGTGTGAATCGTTTGATTGTCGTTGTTTGTGCAGCATCTGTTCCATAGCATGTTTAATTATTTCTGTGTGTTAAATTCATGTAGGTTACTTGAGAATTGCCTTAACTAAGTGTTAAAATTGCAGCTACTGCAGAATTCATTATCTTGATTATCATTAGAAATGGGCAGAGGAGGTTGTGTCAGTCTTCTTCATACTTTATTCTGAGAACACAGCTAAAAATTATGCAATTGGGCATATGCACACCTTGCTGCTCCCTTGCCAAAGTTCCCTCTTTAGCCAGCTTCATGTGGGCTGGGCAATCACCAACTGCATGAAATTTAACAGGAACAGATGTGGAATTCTGCACCTAGGACAGGGCAACCCTGGTTATATGTACAGACTGGATGACAAGCAGCCCCACAGAAAGGGATCGGGGGGTTCTTGTTGATGACCAGTTGAACATGAGTCAGCAGAGTGTCCTGGAAGCCACAAGAGCAACTGTGCCCTGGGGTGCACCAGGCCCAGCACCGCCAGTGGGTGAGGGGAGGGCTTGTCTCACCGTGAGGTCCCTGGGTTTGTGCAGCCCAGAGCAGAGGAGCTGAGGGGAGGCCTGATGGCGGCTGCAGCTCCTCACAGGGAGCAGAAGGGCAGCGCTGAGCTCTGCTCTGTGTGACAGCGACAGGGCCCAAGGGAATGGCATGGATGTGGAATGGCTGTGTCAGGAGAGGGCTGGGTGGGGGTTAGGGACAGGTTGTGCACCAGAGGGCGGTGGGCATGGAACGGGCTGCCCAGGGCAGTGGGCACGGCCTCAAGTGCCGGAGTTCAGGGAGCGTTTGGACAGTGCTCTCAGACAGTAGGTTTGAGTATTGGGTAGACCTTTGTGAAGGCAGGATTTATACTCAGCAATCCTTTTCCATTCCAACTATCTTATCCTGTCCTATGGTCTCAGAGCTCAGACCACAAGGTATTAGGCTGGGAGTGCTGTGGTTAATTTTCTCTACAGGTGTCACAGTATCTCACGTGTTCTCTGAGCCAAACAGCAGAAAATCCCAAGAAAGTCCATATTTAGCCATGATGTGGTAAGGGAGGTTTTCATCTACATATAATTCATGTATTATTAACGTGGTACCGCATATGATCTTACATTTCAATAAGTTATTTAAAACACAGAAAATACCAGGCAACATTTCTCCACCTTAAAATAAATAAATAAATAAAGTGATAGGGTGACAGATTTGCTTAGCTTTGTACTCACACTGCTGATCTTCCACTTTCTGAACTATAGTGGAGTTTAACTTTTATTAGTCTGTGACTGTAGGCTAGTGAACTCTACTATCTAGCCCTATGCCATGTACATCAAGGGCCAAATTTGAATGGAGTTTCCTTATTTTATTTCAAGTTTCTGACAACTTTAAAGTTACTCTTAGAAGGTTGTTGGTTTTTTTTCCCCTGCATTTTTACTACTGTATGAGCTACAAATATTCTTTTAGTTCAAATCAGAGCTTTTAACATTAAAAAATATCCTGATTGCAGCATGTGGGAGCTCTTGGTGCAGCATAAAATTGCACAGTTCATGGTAAGGTGCGGTGGTGCTAATGGTCTTACCAATGGTCTTTCATGCTGTAAGCATGGGATATTGCTGGTCATTGTGGCAGTTTATGAAAGCAGCTCACACGTTCATAGCACTTAATTGTCTTTAATGGGACTGTGTTATAAGATAATGGGTATCTTATTTTTTAAGGGAAGATTTAAAACATTATCCGCATTTAGAAAGCCCTTCAAAACTGGAAGTGGAAGAGCCTGTGTGCTGTACAAGAAGTCTTTATTCTACAAATGCATATTCATAGAATCATAGAATCATAGAATCGCTAAGGTTGGAAAAGACCCACAGGATCATCCAGTCCAACCATTCACCCTTCACCAATGGTTCCCGCTAAACCATGTCCCTCAACACAACATCCAAACGCTCCTTAAACACTACCAGGCTCGGTGATTCCACCACCTCTCTGGGCAGCCCATTCCAGTGCCTGACCACCCTTTCAGAGAAGTAGTATTTCCTAACGTCCAGCCTGAACCTTCCCTGACGCAGCTTGAAGCCATTCCCTCTCGTTCTATCACTAGTCACCCGGGAGAAGAGGCTGACCCCCAGCTCACCACAACCTCCCTTCAGGTAGTTATAGAGAGCAATAAGGTCTCCCCTGAGCCTCCTCTTCTCTAGACTGAACAACCCCAGCTCCTTCAGCCGCTCTTCATAAGGCCTGTGCTCCAGACCCCTCACCAGCTTTGTTGCCCTCCTCTGGACACGCTCCAGGGTCTCGATGTCTTTCTTACAGTGAGGGGCCCAAAACTGGACACAGTAGTCAAGGTGTGCCTCACCAGTGCAATATAATATAATATAATATAATATAATATAATATAATATAATAATATGCAGATATGACAATACATACTTAAGTGAGTTTTACATACTTAGCTGAGTTTTGTGAGAGAAATTTCTCATCTCTCCTTGGGATTTGAGCTGCTATCCTACAGTGAAAATCAGCAAACAGCATGGCAAGAACTCTGCTCAGCCCTTGCAAAATGTGCCAAGCAGTTACTAAGTGATTCTCAGGCATCTTGAAATACAATTACATTAGAAAGCTAGGTTCAAAAAATAGTATGAGATTTCCAATAGACTGGTTGACTCACTTTAATTAATAGTTCTTTAATTATAGAAATCCATTAATATCATAAGGTTCTACTTGGCATCAATTGGTATCAGGCATGTAAGTAAAGTCTCATTTCCCTGAGGGTGTACATGGCAAGTTTCATTTTTCATTTGCCTGAGGCCTTTTGACTGTAAAATCTCAACCAACATTAAGCAAGAAAAGCTAAGGTACATTGGTGAAATCCCAAATCAGGACAGATGTTTCTTCACAGTGATGTGCAAGCCCCGATATTCCCATGGAAACAGTTTTGAATTTAATATTTTCATGTAGTGATTTCAACTACATAACCAAAGTTAAATAATGTGTATGTATTCACATGCATATGTGGCTCTCAGTGTATGCTAACAGGTTTAGGCTGTTATTTACCTAGTAAATTTTGCTTATGTTTTCATATGCATGCATGTTTGTACACATCCATATATACCTATTTAATAGTGGAAGTAAGTGGTTATTAAGTATTAAGTATTCTTCCATCTATTTTGTTCCTTGAAAGAGGCAAAAATGTGAAATCTCATTTCAGTGACAAATTCTCAGAGTAATGTGGAGGTCTTTGAACACAACCTTTGGATTTTTTCTGTGTCTGATACCAAAGCCAGTACCAGAAAGCTGGGCTAGTGCTGGTGGGAAACCAGCGCTGCTGTGCTGAGCTGGTGTGTACAGAAGTGCTGCTGAATGCACACGAGTATGCTATTGCTATTGCAGGGGAAGAATGACTGGGCAGGTGACTTTCTTCCACTGCTAAGGGGAAAAGTAACTGTAACATCATATGGTCAGAATTTGCTTCAGTGAGGGGCAAAATGAGGGACAAAACTGAGAGAAACACAGTGAACCTACAGTTCTTCAGAGAAGGAAAAGATGGATACATTTTTCACAGTGGCAGTCTTTAGCTGTTTTTTCATGTTACCAGATCACAAACTCAGTTTACGTCCATCTCACTGTGTGCATTCATTCCATTTTCTCCACTCCGCTGCACTCTCGTTTCCTTCATTTTTCACTGACACTCTCTTCTTCAGGTGAAAGTCATTTCCATTTCCCATGTACATATTATCTTTCATTTTCCATGTCAAAACTAACTTCAGTATTTTTATGTTGGCATTTCTAATCTGTACAGGATGATTTTTATTATTTCTCTCTCCTTAATGGTGTTTGCTTTTCAGTCATATTATATTCTCCAGATTTCATTTGTAGAGAGTGAAGCCTTGCAGGGAAAATGAGAGAGGGTAATTGAATCTTAAAAGGTGGAAATCCAGAGTAACCAAGGCTTCCTGAGAATGGAGAAGGGAGCTGATGAAATACTTTTAGCCATCAAGATCAGAGAAAGATACAACCTGTGAACTCTCAGTGTAGATGTTTCTGTGCATGTGTGAAAGATTGAGTAAAGGCATTCAGCATATTCTCTGTAAGTTTGAAGCATCTCTGGCTACAGTAAGCTACATGACGTTGCGTTAAATTCAGTTAAGCCAAGTGTTCTAGTTTGTTTTACATGTACTAATTCTCCTCAGCAGTATTTATTTACTTGTGTAAACATCTTCCTTTATTTCCCTCAACTCATTTAGAAAAATGTTGAACTGCATTGCAGTACTCATCACTGTTGAGATCCCTCCATAAACACTGTAACTTGGTTGTTCATGCCCATTAACAGTGTTTTTCCGAATTCTGTCATGTAGTCAGTTTTTAATCCACTTAGTATTTGAAATATTGATGTTGTATGACGCTAATTTTTAATCAGAATATTCTTGTGGTACTAAGCTGAAGTGTGTTCAGTCTAAATATATTAAATCACTTTTATCAACATAAATAGTAATTTCATCAAAAACATGATTAAATGGTTTTGACAAGATGTATTTTCCATGAAACCATATTGATTGACATAATTATTTATTATCATCATTAAAACCTGTATTGATTGAACCTCTCATTTGCTGATCTATTAATTTGCCTGAGTTTTGATGTCACACTAACCAGATTATTCAGCTCCTGCTGTAACATGAGGTTTCCTATAGTCCTCTACAGTCTTTCCAGTATCCCAGACTTAAAGGAAAGACAATGCCTTGATTTTCTTGGCCAGCAAGTTGAAAACACTTGCTAGTAACTTCCCAGATGTGGTGATTTCAGGAGGTCTATATTTTTGTAAATGCTCTTTGACATATTTCTGTCTATTTTTGGAAAAGTATTTCAATGCTATAAATTGCCTTTAATTTTCCACCTAAAATGTGAGCCAGATTAATTCAGTCAGAGGTTAGGAAATGATCAGTGAAATGTGTGAAATCTAAAGAGAAGCTCCAGGCAGACAACGGAGTTTTCCATCCTGCATCTCCTAGACTGAATTTATCACATGCAGTGTGCAGTTCATCCTTTCTGATTAGCACTTACATAAAAGTTGCTTTTAGTTTCAAAATTTTGGAAGTATATTTTGTTATTCTTTCTTTTCAAAAGATGAACATTATTATACTCCAAAAACAATGGAACATGACAAAGCATGTATTACCGGGCCATTTATGCACTTCTCTTTGGCCTTATGCCTCACAATGCTCCAGAGACTTGCATTAATGGCCCAGTAATACGACACACCCTATCATGTCTTATTGCTTAATTGGACTCCAGACAAATTCAGTTAAACCACATATGCTGTTCTTTTATGACTACTGCTATACAGTTTTTATTTCCTACATTCTTGGGTGCTTTTGGAGGTATTTGAGTTGTTTCAAATGTATCTCTTGAGATCACAGATTGTCAAAGCAGTTTTAACACTGACCCTTGGCCCTTTGCCATCTATGTACCAAATGGATATGTGCTCCATCGGGCAAAATATTTCTATTTGAGATGTACACCTACATCTACTTGAGATGTACACCCAGCAGAAAAATGGAAGGAGACATCATAGTTGCCCTGGTCTACGCTGCATGACCAGTTTGCCACAAACCAAGCAGCTCGTCAGCCAAGAATACTGTGCAGGTTGTACTAGTTTGGCATCCATGGTGCTCATAAACAAAATAATCTCAAGAGATTGAGAGGTTTCTCTCATACATTTCCTGTTTCCCCAGACGAGCTGCGTGCTACGGCAAGAGTATTAATGAAATATCCTTACAGGCCTTTCCATTGAGTTCATTGTGCTTCAGAGCAGGTCCCATGTGAGGAATGCTGACAGCTGGTGGGATAGCAAGAAAATCTCAGACTGTGGTACTTCTTAGCATTTCACATCACATTCACTGAACTTGGCAAACAGAGGCTGAAAGCACATCTGCAGCTACAGGGAGTGAACCAGGAGGCATCTGGGAAGTGCTGTGAAATACCATTGTCTGTCCTCAACATGCTCTGTGGTGAAACCAAAGAGCACCCACCAACTTTTGGTAAAGTGGCCCTGGGTAAAACAGAGAGTAAGACAGAAGGGTGTAACATTTTTGTTTGTGATCTATACTGCATAGCAAAGTGAGCGTCTGCCTAGTTGAAGTAAATTTCTGTTGAATTTATGTACTTTTTAGGTGGGATTGAAGGTGGTGACTGATAAGTTTCATGGTGTTTTCGCGGGATCCTAGACTATGAATCATTTCAGAATGCTGTAGGACCTTGGGTGGTTGGTGTTAGATTGCTCAGTTCAGTTGAGACTTCATGAGTGTTACATGTACTATATACATCCTGGCTGACAGAGATTGCTAATCCCCACTGCTAAAGTATTTAAAGTAGAAATCTTGAAATTAGAGAATTAATCAAAACTCTTAAAGCATTAATTTCAGAATAAAATTCTCAAGTGATTAGGATTTGTATAAATTGCTTTAAGACATCGGACATAGCATGAGTGCTTATGCTAATAAGATATCATCATTATGTTCCTTAGGAAAAAAGAACACCACAACCAAATAGCTGAAGTAAATCATTATCAAATGGTGATAAACAAGTCAGGGAAATGCAGAGGGTTTAACATTCATATAAATTAATCCTTATAATAACAAAAACAGTGCAAAAGCAGAAATGCAATCTATTCTCAATCAGTACTGCTCCAGCATTTAGTACATCAATTTTTATAAAGAATCAGCTGGATCCACTTCTGACTCATGGCTTGGCAGGCATTCTGTCTTCAGAATGGGGCACCTCTACAGCCCCTTTAGGGTATCAAGGCCTAAAGAGGCTTGATGGTGCATCACGGTTCCTATGGTATGTGGTATTCACAAAGCATTTTAAAAATGATTGTCTACCTTATGATATAATCTAAGATAATATTAAAAGCCTAAGTCCCCATCCAGATGATTTCAATGATCCAGCAAGATTTCTATTGCTAATTCCTTCCTCTCTCTCCTTGGTGCTCCTGCTTGGTGGATCACCCACATGCTGATTCCAGCTGATGCTGTTTGGAAGTGGCAAGGGTTGTCTTGGGGCTGTACACTTTGTACTTGACCCTGGACACATGAATGGACTGATGGAAAGGAGGAAGGCTGGTGGCACAGCTTTGGCTACCCAGTTAGTGAGTACCAGACAGGTAACAGCATATTCAGCAGGACTCCCTTAGCCATGTGTGAAGCAGTGTTGGTTTAATTTAAAAAAAATATTTACATTCATAAATGAGAATTACTTTTCTGAAAGTGTTTCTAACTGTATTTCTCCTAAAAGAGCAATGTTATACAAATACAGTGTAAAATGATGCACCATGTTGTGTTCACTGTGCAATTTTAGGAAACCTTGAATGATGCAGAGCCTCATTCAGCATGTGGTTTAGCGTAGGTGTTTATTGTGTGACCTGTGTATTGCCACTTTCGCTTTAAACTGTGTACAGAGTAAGATAACACATTACAAGAACACCCCACACCTAAAGCAAACAAAACCAGCTAAAATAGAAATTGAGGTGAACAATGCCTCAAACTACAGCATTTTGCTTCCATTTTTAGACTATATCACCATCTATGAAATGGTTTAGGGTCTTTTCCACAATGAGGTCTTCAGATCAAAGCTCCTATTAGTCACAGAGGGCTGCCTGCACAAAGGCGTTGATCAGTCAGCAGATCATGGTGACCTTACTTGGGCCTTCAGACCCAGCATGTCTCCAAAAAACACAGGCAATTGAGCGGGGAACTTTACATAAGCCTCTGGCTTCCTGCTGGCCTTTTGGAAATGAAATGGAGACCTGAAACTTGCCTTCAACAGGTATTTGTTGTTCAAGCGTATTTGTTGTGGCCACCTGAAATGTTAAAAGGTGTCCCCAGGGAAGGTAGATGAGCCTGTCAAGCTTATGATGAGCTGCCAGTAATCTGTAGGCTAAATAGACAAATTCCTCCTGGGCTTCACATGTATAGGGACCAACCACACAACCAAAAGCCCCGTCTGAAGAGGCGAGGGCTTCTGGACCTTGCTCTGCCTCTTGCCCCTGTGTTGCCAGCAAAGAGAAAAACCTCTGGCAACAGGAACAATTGGTCTTAATTACCTGACTTGTAAGAAGACTGTGAAGGAGGCAGAAAATGAATTTTCAAATATGGCACATAAAAATAAAAGCTACTTACTTGATACACACTTTCCTCTGTTTCTAGGGATTTGTTTTATTGCATCTGCTAGCTGGCCAGTGTGCCCTGAGCAAGGATACCCCATTCGTATACTGAGACTATAGAAGCCTCATTTCATGCTTTACAGGGCGACAACATGCTGTGGTGCTCAAAGCACAGGTCGAGGTGCAGAGCATGTGAGACCCACATAGCCACAGGCAGCTCACAAATGCATCTCTAAATTATACCAAGCTCCCCAGCCACAGCAGAGGGATGGTAATGCTTATTTACATAACTCGTAGGCTTCTGCAGCAGGCCTGGCAGGGCCATGCAAATTAATTCCTGTTAATGAAAGTTTGGGTTTTTTAATATCTCACTTCTGCTGTGAGCGAGACCTCTCTGTCAGCACTTTTTATGCAAATGAATTGGCTGTCGCACCATCAGTGGCTCTGGATCTTCATTGCTGATGACCCATTATTTACTTTGTGGTAATGACCAGAAGAATTAGGGCTCCACTGTGTCACACTCTCAGAATGGGAAATAACTCTACAATTTGCAATCACTCTCCATACTGAAAGATGTTTTATAAAGAACTTTACAATATAAGGCCTTCATGTGGAAAAGTGCATCGGACTAGGTTGATGGATGAGAGCAGCTCCACCAGTTTCGGAGTATGAAAGTGAGGCAAATGAGGATGTCTTTTCAGGAACTGTCTGCAGAGGACAAGAACATGATTTGAAAGATAGACTTTCTGATGAATCAGATACATTCAGGTTTTCTTCTCCAAATTACATTTATTTAGGCTACGGTCCAGAGAAGTCAACTTTTCCTGGAGAACAAGAGCCATGCTACCATATGTGTTATGAAGTTTGTAGAGTTATACCCAGGAATTAGAGTCTTCTGCGTTGCCCATCATGAGGCACCAGCATATTGAGGCACACAGATCTGGAAAACAGAACAGTTCGAAGGAAGGTGACAGACATGTTTGGCCGTGACAGCAAATCTTGTTGTTTAGAAACTCTAGTTCACTCACAAACCCCAAGATGGATAGCCAGAAACAAAGCGGGAGAGTTCAACTGGCCAGGCGGGAACAGAGGACAATGGAGTGCATGGTGCAGAGATTAGCTGTTTGCATTAGTTGAAAACCTGGAATCGCAGTAGCAAAAGTACTCGTGATACATATTTTCCATGAGAAATTCTGGGCTTTTTTTTTTTTTCCCCTTTGTTTTCTGAATCAGGAATGCTTTGCAGACTCAGAAGAAACAGACTGAGGCCTAGTATTTCCATGTCCTGGGTACATATCCCAATAATTTGGTTGATGGACAGTCCCTGGGATCTTTATTTCCTTCACACCAGCTCGACAGCTCTCATTTTCATTCTGATGTGGAATAAAATCACATTTTGAAACCTGAACATTTTTCACAGAATGGATTTGTTTTCTAGCCAGCCCTTTACATAATATTTCTCAAAGCTGTGTTTGACAAGCATGATATTGCTAATATGGCTCCCACTGGTGTTTCATCCATGGCCAGATTTTCAGAGAAATGTCTGCAAAGCAGAACTATCAGAAAGATCTGCATATGAGCTGCAGACACCATCCCTTTTGGAAAACTGTCTGTTTGCAGGGCACTAAAGAACAGTGCCAAGTCAATGTTAAATTGTCATATGGGAAATGGTTAACAAGACAGCTTTCCTTTCTACAGTCTCTCTAATCTCTGCCAAACCAATCTACCACCTAAGACTGGAAGTTGGAAATCTAATAAACAGGTCCGCAGTGAAAGATGCACTGTACCTGTGCCTGGAGCAGCTCCCTCTTCATCTTTGTTCACCAGCAGTGTGCCCTCCCCCTACCCAAGGGGAGAAATAAAATATTCAGATTGTTATTATTTATTTAGAGGACATCAAAAAAAAAAAAAAAAAAAAAAATCAAACCAAGTCAATATTTATCCATCTGCAAAAAAGTCCAGAATACGGCAGACGCTTTATTCAGAGTAAATTAGTAGACATATGTCTTAGAGAAATGCTGTTGTGGTTGATTTATTCTTTTGTCTTTCTTTCAGTTAAGCTTTCCTCAGGTGTTTTTTAAACCCCTGAGATTCTAAAGCTTGTGTAAAAAGTCTATTTTTTACTAAACCACATCAGCTCTTTAAAATATACAGGAAAGATGAACTCGTCTAATAACAACCTCAGAAAATAACTGTAGCTGAATATAAATAAAATTAAAT
Source organism: Gallus gallus (assembly GCF_016699485.2). NCBI lineage: Eukaryota > Metazoa > Chordata > Aves > Galliformes > Phasianidae > Gallus > Gallus gallus. The sequence continues at coordinate 125,269,176 of NC_052533.1, read as the reverse complement.
TTGCACAGAGGAAAAAAACATTTCAAACTATTTTTTCCATATAATCCATACCACAGATACTCAATAATTCAGTGAGCTTTCAGGCAATATAAGTCAATGTTGACTCATTAAATGCATTAGCTATAAAATGCATCTCTAGTAGGAAGGATGAGAAATGGTTTGCGTTCTTCCCTTTTCATCATTATTCCTTAGTGGTTTTAGTTTTAGGCTTTGGTTTATTCTTTTGTTTTTACATTTCACACTTTATAAAGAATGTTTTACAGCAACTTTGGGAGCTCTAGTGAGCCATTAAAAAATAAACACATTTTCTTCCTTACCAGAAACCTGACCAACAGCAAAATTGTCTTGGTTTTACTTAACAGAAATGCTGACAGATGCTTAATTAATCCTTAGGAGACAGCCAAGTAGATGAAAAAGTGGAAAAGAAAACTGGTATGGCCAGAAGTGAGAAACTCTCCCATACTAGTAGGGCCAAGTTGTGTTGGGTTTCTATAGGCATGTGAGACAAAGATCAGAAATCTGAGGAAACAAAAAGTTCCTACTTCATTAATTAGAAAACAACCTGGAGTTCATTCTCCAGGTAATAACTGCATTAATTTAGCATCTTCCAGCTGAGGACCTCACAATACCTTATGAAAATGAATGGCAAGTCCCAGGTAGAACTCTATAAATTAAGTAACAGCAAACTTGCTGATCAAAAATGTCAGTAGAGTCTTCCTGAGGAAATACTCCTCTACATATCTCAAGATAGCAAAAGCCAGAGTGAGGTGCTATGTCTCTGATGGATGTGACAGCCAGTGGGGCAGTGTTAAGCTGATGTTCAGATGGTGGGCATAGCATTGAATCACAGAAACCCACAGAATTTGAGCTATTTTTTCACAGAAGCTTTAACCAAGCCTCGTTCTTGCCACCCCTGCACAGAGCATCTTATTTTTTTGATCTCCTGGTTTTCCATCACGGGTCATAATTAGGTTTCTTCCCATCTTGCTTGGAGTTTATCTTTTCAAGGAAGGTGTTGTGAAGGAGAATGGGAGGTACATCGGAAAGTCTCACAGATGCTCTGGGAATTACTGCTGTCAAAATGTATCTCATAATAACAACCAGAAACATACACGTTAACACCAGGAACTGCAAGACTGTATAGAAAGAAGGTAGTTGAAATAAAGTTCTTCTGACTTGCAGTTCTGCTGCCTTGCAACCTTCCTTTCTATGGTGATGAGCCTCTGCCTGGGCTTTCTACAGCAGTATTTTTGCTCTGAGGAGACTAAACAGCTCCTAGGAGAATAGTGGCCAGCTCACCTGGCTTTTGAAGCATGGGCCAGAGATATGTTTCCAGTACAGAAGAATACCATTCACGACCCATCCTTTAAATTGATGCGTATTGTCTTCTCTGCCTGTCCATAAAATATTATTGAGATCCATCATATTCATGCTGCAACTGAAACTTTTGTAAGCTGGGCACAGTGAGACCATAGGCACCACCTGAGAAATTCTTTCTGGCTGACTTCATAGTGACAAAATTGCAAAGGTAGTGGCATTCAGAATCCTGAATTCCAGAGGGGGTTTAGATTAGAAATAAGGAAAAACTTTTTCTCTTAGAAAGTGGTCAGGCACTGGAATGGCCTGCCTAGGGAGCAGTCTCTGTCGCTGGCACTGTTCATGAGGTGTCTGGATAAGGACCTACGAGATATGGTTCAGTGGCTTGTGGTAGTAATGGTAACGGCAGGTTGGTTGGACTAGATGATCTTGCAGGTCCTTTCCAACCTTGTGATTCTATGATTCTGTGTAATCTGTAATCCATGAACCAGATAGTTTCAAAGGTAGAATAGATTTTAGAGATCCTTTTTTAAAGATAAACTTCAAGAGAGGTGTTAATGCCTCTCATTTGTGCAAGGGCTGCCACTTGCAGAAATCCTGTGGCATGAGAGTGCCAAGCTTTCAGCCTGTTAACTGCATTTCTGGCAACAACAAACTGTCTTGTTAGGATGTTTGAAATTAATGGATCCCAGCTTCTGCATGTGGAAAACTGAAACATCATCCCCCAATGTGATGGTTGTGATCCATATGTGCAGTTTCAGGTGGGATGATATAAGAGAACACAGCTGTCAAAAGTTAGATGATGTAGGAAATTATGTAAGTTGGAACAATTCAATAAGTAAATAGTTAAAGAAATAAAAGGAAAACAGCCCTCAGGCAATACATTTGGCTCTTGGCATATAACTCAATGAAAGGAAACTGGATAACACAAGTCCCAGATGAACTGATTTTCTTGGTTATCCACATGTTTCCCTTCACAGTCGCACATGGAACAAATAAATAATACTGTTTTGTAGGTTAACATAGGTGAGTCGGCTAAGCGATGAAGCTGAGGTGCCATTACAAGTGCATTATGTTGGTTAGCTGCTCAAAAAGGATTTAGAAAAAAAAACACACCCCAATGCCCCTTTGTTTGCTCCCCGCCCCCAGTAAGCCATTTATTTCTTCCTCTTGTGCCTCAAGAATTATTTTCACATTCTTTTCAATTAGCACTTCAGTGTGTAACCATTGTCTGCAATATGAGTTCAGCTGTTATCTACTCTCTAAAAAAAAATTATTTCCACATTTGCTATGTAACAGTCTGACAAACAAATAACACCTGCAGAGGATCATGCTCAATAAAGAAAGGAAAGAAAAATAGGTGGAAAGCATGAGAATTCCACTAATGCTCAGTGATTGATCTTGTTAGTACGCATAGTCTGTCAGAGAACATTGCCCCAACACAAGCACGCAGCACCGAAGAACCAGCAGCACGGGAAAGAAATGCATTTCTATATAGATCACAGTCAGACTCCCTCCCCCAGCTTTGTGAGCCAAGCTTGATTGTCAGCATTATACACACGCTCAGACAATGCTTTCAATAGACGTCTTTTTGGAAGACAATTGCAGAAAGCATGATAACGGGATTTGTCACCCTGATGTGGCTGCTGTTTCAGCAGGCATTATAATAATGAAAGGAAGTTTTACTAATTGAAAATGTGAATGAAATTCAGCTGTCTTTTTATTTTAATTCTTTTGGATGAAAGCCAATTAAGATCATCTGTCTAATGCATCTATTCACCCCTACTGCAACAATGTGTCAATTATAATGGATGTCTAATAAACTCAGACTTCCCAGGACAGAGAGCTGAGAATACAAAACAACTAGTGAGAAACATCAATGTATACCTGTAAAATATTGGCCAGCCCCTGCAAACGGCTGAGCCTGTTTTCCACAGCCCGCCTAAGGGAAGTTAACTTGCCTGTACTCAGCAGCGGATGATTCGGACACATCTGTGTTCTCCCACCACTGTGGTGTGGTAGTGGTCCTCTTCAGGCATAACACAGAGGCTAATCAAGCATATGCAAGGCTATTAGCTATCTATTAATTTAAACAGTATTCATACCATCAGTGTGTTTCTCAGCTGTGCTTCGGTGAGGTCTGAGTCCATCACAAGTGAGGCTTGCAGCTGGTATGGTGTTCAGTAAGGAGACATGGCCAGGCAACAAGCTACAGTGAAGGCCATAATCACCTGCTGCTGGGGAGCACTGGTTGGACAAATGAATCCAAGTGTGACTCATCAACCACGACTCCTTTCCTTTCACCTCTTCACTCACATGTTTCTGCAGTGATCTGGGGTTTTGTGCCCCAGGGCTGTGTCCTCAATGACATGGGTAGCCCAAAGGAAAATAAGGTGGTCACCCTGTGTCTACCAAATGCCTCTCACATGTTTTGCCATAGAACATCTCCAGTGTGGTTCATAGAATCATAGAACGGCCTAGGTTAAAAAGGACCACAGTGATCATCCAGCTTCAACCCCCCTGCTATGTGCAGGGTCAACAACCACCAGACCAGGCTGCCCAGAGCCACATACAGCCTGGCCTTGAATGCCTCCAGGGATGGGGCATTCACAACCTCCTTGGGCAACCTGTTCCAGTGTGTCACCACCCTCTGTGTGAAAAACCTCCTCCTGATATCTAACCTAAATCTCCCCTGTCTCAGTTTAAAATCATTCTCCCCTTGTCCTATCACTATCACACAACACACTGGTTGTGTGTACGAAAAGCTTGTTAGTGGCATTAGATGCTCTTCTGGAGCTCATCCTCCAGCACAGTTTAATGTGAAAAATAAGCCAGTTCACATCATCCAAGATATTGGTGAAATTCACACCAAGAACATTAAATGAAGCCAACTTGCTTTAGAAGTGTGTTTGTGGTCCAGCTGCAACAGTAGAAACAAAGAATTTCAGAAGAGAATCAGCATGCAGAGAGAGAAGTTAAAACAACTGTAGTAAATTAAATTTAAAAATACATTTTTATCACTGATTAAATATAGCCTTAGCATTAGGTATGGTTCATAAATACATTCAAGTTAAATATTTAACCCTCTGCCATTATTCAGGTCCCTTACAGAAATGGATGCTGTATAAACACTGCAAATATTTACATAAGAGCACTGTCCCTGTAAGATGCACTTTCCCACTATGTAAAATTCAGTTGAAAATTAAGGTTCATGTTAAACATTAAAGTTTGTCTGCTTCCCCCAGGACATCTCTGCCACCACTTTTAATGCTTCTTCAGAATGCTGGGCAGTGCAATGGCAATGCGGTGTCAGGAGCCTAACGGAACCATCTTTTGGGAGAGGAGAGTAGAAATGCTGTAAATTCTGAACACTTGTAAAAATAATGTCACTGCAATCCTTTTGTGTTCTTCTGCAGATATTCTTGACCTGGGTTTTGATGAAAAAGAAACCCTTGTCTCAAAAAGACACATGCTTTGAGGGAAGACTGTAGCCTACCCAAGGATTAAGCTCATCCAGCCAGGCAACAGAAACCCTCCACACACCTCCCTGTTCAAACAAAATAGATGAGATGCAAAGGATGAAAAACTTTCTCTCAAGTACATGAAAGTAAGTTCCAAGCCAAGCATTAATTTGAAATGATTATCCTGCAAACCCCTACAGCCATCTAGAACCTTCCAGAGTCTCATTTATAGACAACACGTAAACAGACACACAATGAATTGAACCTACTCCAATAATGAAATTACACCACCAGCTGTGGGCCCACCAGAAAGCCTTTTTGGCTGCAGGCTGCACCTGTGAGAGCAGAAGGTGATTTGGGAATGAGAAGCTCAGAGAGGAGCAAAGAGGCAAAAAACCAACAGCAGGATTGCTTGTTCAGAAGATTTTTACTTCAGTCCTTCCTGTTGTTATTACATTTACAACAGTAATGTGAGATTAATTTTTTCTCCATTCCATACCTCTATATATGTCCCCATTGCTGTTCAAATCTCCAATTTAATTTGCATTTGCATTTTGCAATTTGCCTCACCTAAATTGTTAGGCATCCATATTCATTCTCCTTTTCTGGCATTTCCTCCTAGTTTTTTTCCTTTGGAACTACTCTACTGCTCAGACTGCCCCACTGCTGCCATCTGTCACACAGCAACAACATGTAACTGAATATTGTCGGGAAGGTTCAGCCCCTGCTGCCGTGCCGCTAACAGAGTTGTAGGTTAACATAATGCAATAGAAGGCATTACTTTTGGAGCAGCATTTCTACATCATAAATATGCACAGTATAGTACAATAATGGTATGGAATAGAGAAGTCTTTCTTTTCCCTTCAGTTCTTTCTTGAGAAAATGTATTAGAGAAAAAATGAAATCCTTTGTTAGGACTTTTAACAGCTTCTCCAGATGAGGTGCAATAATGCTATTCCATGATAAGTTTTATCTTCCCAGATCATGACTCCTCACAAGAATGCATCATAGAAGCAGCCAAGAACTGTAATTTGGACGGGTGGTATGATCCCCAAGTAGAAAGGCAGAGAAACAGGAGTTCAGAGAACAAAGAGAGGGAAAGGTAGCCTAGGCATGACTCATCACCTGTCCCGACTGCTCTGATACCTGGATGGAAAATAACACAGAGATTCAAAAGAGTATGTTGCATAACTGGAACTGACGAAGTTAAAGAAAGAAAAGATTGAAAGATCAGGAAGGCCAGGCATGGGCAAGTCTTCACCGTATCAGCAGGTAGGTCTTACCAGCTCAGACTCTGCAGTGCTAACCAAAGCTTTGCGTCATTTCCAAGTGAGGTCACATTTTTCTGGAAAAGGCTCCATTCACAAAGGCAGCTGGTAAGGAACGTGTGTGTGGTTTTGAAAAGGTTGTTCAAATTTTCCAACGGAGACAGTGCACCAAGACCAAATGATGTAAGCCAGTGGAGAGAGATGACTTTGGAAATGGAGGAGAGGCTCTCTGGACAGCAGCATGTGATGTGCATCAAATAAATATAGAGAGATAGATGCAGTGATGGTAAAAGAGGTCATTTTTTATTTTTTAATAGAATACCAAGCGCAAAAACTAATAGTAAGCATAATACTTCAAGAAAGTTGAGATATTATATGCCATTGCATCAATAATTGTATTGTTTTAAGGTTTATATTAGGATTGTATTTGTCAACACTTTTCAGAATAACCCATCATATGGAATTTCATTTCTTGAAAACAGAAGTTATCACGTTATCATGAATGTGCAATAAAGCAATACTTTTGTAAGGATTAGAGGAGACTTTCTTTTCCCTTCAATTTTCCCTTCTTATAAAAATACACCGAAGAGAGAAAATGTGAGGAACTTTGTTAGGACTTCTGACAGCTTGTCCAGCTGAAGGAGGTACATTTGCCTTCTCTGCAAATTCTCTTCCAAATTATCTCAAAGATCTCTCTGCTGCCCTCCTCATATTGACAGTGAGTCCCCCATCTGTTGTCCACAGAAATGCCCTCAGAATGTATATGGAAATGTTGTGTAGCAAATGTGATAATATTTTCATCTGTACTACCACGCTAGTGGATTTCCACCTCCTTTCTCAGTAAGATAATATGTGGTGCAAACGTCCCTGCCATCTCTCCAAAAGAGAGGAAGGATTGTGTCACCATCCTCGAGTATTAAGGAAATGGTAAATCTGAAGTACAAACCACCTGCAAATCCTAGCTGCAAAGTCTGGCCCATGACTCTCATGGCACAAATCCAGCTCGGACAACCCAGACCTTTCTGGCACACTACCTTGCTGTCGATCACAGAGCAAAGCATCCAGATCAGTGCAAGTTGGCAGCAGGTTGGCTCATTTCTTCAGGGAGATCAATACACAAGATCAAATGCTCCTGCAGCTCACTCCGCTCCTTTCACAGGTGCACCAGTGCTTTCCAAACATAGGAACCACAGATGGGGCATATTTGAAATGGTACTTTTTCTCTGTCCCTGTGGTAGAAGGCGGCCATGTTTCTAAGGAGGTGATGGGTCCCACAAGCAAAGACTGCACAGGGACACCTTGGAGCACCCTTGTTCCTATCAGCAGAACTGTCTGCACACAAAACCTCTTTCCTCTCTGATTAAGGAAGCAGAGCTTGGGATTTGCCTTCTTTATCGCCCTCAGGCTGGGTATCCCCACAGGATAAGGCAGTCTGCACTGGTTCTTCATCATGATCTGCTTCTGTACTTGAGTGGGTCAGTGCAGGAGTCCACTTTAGGGATTATGTAGGCTGCATTTCTCATCTGTGTTCACCTGTATATTATTATTAGCAATCACTCGTAAGGGGTCCAGATGCATTTGAAGATAACATGCAATCATTCAGGTTCTACATAAAGAAGTCACCCTGTGAGTAGTGGGACTGAAAGAGGTGGTTACATACAAATTTGCATCCCTAAGTCCTCCATCACTCCATGGTCCTGCACTCCCCTCCTTTATCTGATTTGCTCATCCTTTAGGTGTTCCTTGGCAGAGTCTGAGCTGAAGGTGAAGCTCAGCTGCCTCCTGCTGTGGAAGTATTAGGGTGATGTTTCTTCTTCAAAAGCCTTCAGATATTCAATGTCTCCAAGCCTCAGCCTCTCTACTGAATGCAGCTGAATGTGGCAAATGGGTCTAGAAATTGGTAGCAGAGAAAAGGAGAGAAACGCATGCACAAACAGGCACAGATAAACACTTAGTGCAATTGCATGAACTTCTGATCTGCAAGAAACCACAAAGAAAGCCACTACCTCTATGATGAGGAAATAGTTCCTCCTCCAGATAGCTCAGTTCCTGCAGAGCAGAACGGGGAGAGGAAAAGGTACCATGGGGGCAGGACAAGTGCACACTGCTCATCTGAGAAGATGGAACTGTGCTGAAGTGCTGCCAATAGGGTGACAACTTAGGGTCCTCCATCCCCCAGGTGGGCTGACATGGACGGACAGGAGCGCAGACAGAATGGGGCAGGTCTGTATGAGCCCTCCTCCTGCAAAGCTGCACTTCTGCACCACGTAGGGGATGGAGCAGAATCGGGAAGCCTAGTTTCTAGCTCTGGCTCTGTTTATTTGTCCTACCTGTTGCTTCCATGTCCTGCTGGGTCACAGAAGCTGGAGTTTCTGCAGTACTTGTCACAGCAATACCCTCATCCTATTTAGTACCTCTAGATGACACTGTAATACAGAAGAAAAATAAAAATCCAGTCTCAATAAGACACATGTCCCCTTCATATTTATTAATAATTAATATCAGCTTTGCTTTTTGTTATTTTACAGGTTTTGTGAAAATAGAAATAATTGTTGCTGATTATTATGTATTTAAATGATGACAACATGATTAATAATACTTCAGGACGGGAAAGATTCACACTAAACAACCTAGAATGGGGAGATATTATCTCTGTTGGTGGCAAAGCTCATAATACACAGGCATTGGAAAATGATAACCCACCTGTAGAGGAAGAATGATTAAAGACAAATATACATGCAGCAACACACAGATAAGGGAGATCAATATTTAGGATATGAAACAACCTAAGAGCCTGGTCCTGTGAACTCCCCCCAATATGATCAGTCCTTGTTGGAGTTACGAACACAGGAGCTAGCTATGTGTCCAAGAGGTGGGCTGAGATCTGACTTTAGAGGAACAACAACCCATGGCCAACTCTTCCCTGGCAGAGCCCCAATCTCAGACACAGCTTTAACAAATCTAAATTCAAGCTATGATTTATGTATTTAAAGGGTTAGTGAATTAGTACTTTTGGCAAAGCTTAGGCATGTTTCTCCCTTCCGTTTTTTCCTATTAAAGCAAGCATCTTGCAGAGGCCTGCTTTCTGGTGATAGCAGTCAGTGCTAAAATCCCAGTATTTGTGATTGGTCTTACGGTCGGAAGGCACTTTGCTTCCCACATCTTATTTCCATCTTGTAATAGCAAGAGAAAATTATAGAGGAGGTCACAGTGTTTCCTCAGGAAAAAAAAATGTTGGTCTTCTTTCCCCGAGGAAATTGGAATTCCTAGGATTTTGATTATGAAATTTCTCTGTGATGCCTTACACAGCCAGCCCTCCACTTTCCTCGTGCTTGTATGCTCATTCTGCACTTATTACAGCATCTCACATTTTCCCCTCTTTTGAGGACAGTACACTGTGGAGGAAGGTCAGCTGCGAGCCTGGCCCATTCAAAAGAACAGCAAATAAAGTGGTAGGAGTCACCTAATTTTTCCCCCAACATCTCAGTTTCCTTGTCTAAGATGTCCAAGTTTGGACTTACGTGCTAAAACTTAAAGACTTACAAGTCCAGTTTTTCACACCTGCATGAAATACTTCAAGCAAGACATTTCCTACCAGCTCTACCAAACAGCTGTCTGGGATCCCTGAGTGGGCCACTGAGTACCTCTCTGGGTGAAACACGGGTGTCTTCACTGCATCCATCACTCATTTTATTCTTGTGTCCCTTTAGCAGTGACTGAAAAGAGGTTCTGCCCCACTGCTGGGGCTGAAGCCTGCGCTTAACAAGATGCCGGTTGCCAGTTGGTGAGAACTTGGTTCATTCAGTTCTTAGAAATAAGATACACAGGCACCTTATTTCCATGTCTTCAGAGAGAGAAAATTTCTATACAGGCACAATTTTTTCCACTACGTCTTTTCATTTCATTAAATGTGGAGAGCTATGGAGCTACAGCTGTGCTTGCCTTTTGGTTATAAATGTGTGGATTAGAAATGCAGCGTATAACAACAGTCAGGTTAAAGAATATTTCCGTGTTCTTTTTGTGTTTATTATGCAAAAGATTTCTGTATGTTTCTTCCAGAGATTTTTCATGGTAATTAGGCCTAATTCTTTAATTGCCTCCCCCTCCATCCCTAAAAATGCTGCTGCTTCCTAGTGACTCTGGATATAACATATGTTGCCGGATATAAACAGGGGGGCCTATTAACACGGTAATAAATTTGCACGCTCTATAAATTCTTGCATCATTCATAATCTAAAATAAAAGATGAGGAAAGAAAAAAAAAAAAAGCTTTGATTTGTTGCCTTTGTGCTGACCTTCAACATGTAGATTTATATGGCAGAAAGCGGTGTTTTGAAACTCACCATTCCTTTAGGCTGCGGGGAAAAGAAAGAAAGAGCCTTTTTATAATTTTTTTTAATGGAGTACAGTTGGTCCATCAAGTTTCAGTTTCATTTTGAAATGTGCCCTGGGAGAATGTGCCGTAAATGCCAACATATTCAGCAGCATGAACTCAAGATGATATCAGCTTGTAATGGTGTTCTGTTGCCAGTGAGTTCCACCAGCCCCATTTTTTAAAGCGCGAGATAGAAGAAATGGTTCAGGATTTTGTTTATCGCCCGTTTCCTCGGAGGAGCAGAACACAAACTATTATCTGCTGCCTAATCTGCAGTGCCTTCTTGATTGAAAATTCTCATGCAGGGCTTCTGCTGGTGCATTTACTGTTGACCTCAGCCAGCAGCAGCTTGATTTCCTTGCTGACTAAAGAAAATACAAAGCTGCAAAGGACGCGTGTTTTGATTGACAAGCAATAGGTACATCTGTCTTCAGACTTCCAGATTCTTAAAGATACTGCTGAATAAACGGTGCTGTTGCCATCTTGCAATAAACATAATTCATTCCTCCCAGAAACGTATTTGGCTTTAACAGTCGCTTTGTGTGAAGCAATAGTATTAATAAAACGATGACAGTATATATTATGGGCAGATTCGTAGTCAAAATCAACTGAAAACAACAGCCATGTTTCCACCAGCTAAAATATAACCCTGTTATCTTGGTTATATTAAGCTATTTGTTAGAATATGTGATAAAATGTGTCTAAATGGTAAAGGTAGGGCAGGAGCATGACAGTGACTTGACAAAGCAGCTCTGGAGGGAAGGTGCATTTGTCATGACATCATAAGTGAGTTCCCTCGGTGAAGATAACAGATAGATCCTGTACATAATTTCCTCCCATACAAAAACCCCTCCTAATTTCATTTGGTTGCCATGCATCATTATCTTAAATATTTTTGTAACCGTTTCATTACCATTCCCATCCTATTCCTCAGTCTTTTATCTTACCCGCTTCGTCCGACATCATCAAACCGAATATTGATCTTGCTCTCCGTACAGCCTTTAATAACTATCTTCCCATCAGAAATGGTGTCTGTAATAAACACACCCAATCTGGAGCATTATTATCCAGTGAGAAAGTGCCCTGGTGCCGGCAGCTTCTGCAGGAGGGTGGAAGAGGCTGTGTGGTATTCAACAAGCAGCTCTGAGAGCCAGCCACCAGGTTTACCTGCTGACATTTAAAAATAATGGAGTTGTTTACTCGGTACCTTTTTTCCTCTCCGAGCAAATAAGCATAAATATCCTGTTAGGGTTTTGTTTCCAGAGTGACACTCTGGGATTTTCATTCTTCTCCTTTCCTTTTTCTTTTTTTTTTTTTTTTCTTTTTTGGGGGAAAGTGAAAGTTTGCTATTTTTATTGATTGGCCAATTAGAAAAACTGGTGGCTGCTTACCTGTTAGAATGGAAAGATTCGATTACAGAGCCTCGGGAGCCGTCTCCGGCTGAGTCCTGCTCTAAAGAGACATGAAAGGATACAGTGGCAGTTAAGTCTCCTGGCACATGAAGGAGTGTAAACCATTGATCACAATACGAAATGCTGAAAACTGAAAAGGAATCCAATTTATTCTAAATAAAACTACTCTGTTCTCCAGTGACAGATTCCAGAGTCAGACACCAGAGAGGAACTGACAGCAGATGTTTTAGAGCCAAGACACAGAGTGGCTGAGTAATAGTATAGAAAAGAAATTGCTTTGAACTTCACCCCTGCTTTAAATACTTCAAATCAATAGGGTCACAGAGCTCTTTAATAGAGTGATGAGGTCTTGCCCCAGCAGATCTTCACAGTGACAAGTTGATGTGCTTCCTAGCAGCAGGGTCATAAAAATTTCAGGCTTCCTTCTGAAAGGGGGCTTTGTATTAGCAGGGTCCATTTGGAGTAACTCCCTTGTATGGCCACTCTCAAAAGCTGAGCCCTAATAGTCTACATCTAAATGGGACTGACCTCATGAATTACCTCAAGAAACTTAATCTATAAACTGGCTTCTTCTTATGCAGACTGATGAATTCTTGTTTATTCCTAAATGGCTGTCACAAAACCTATTCATCAAACTCTTAACGGGGGAGAGAGTCTCACATAATCCTGCTTCAAGTGCGGCACCATTAAATAATCATTAGACTTCATTGCTGGTCTTGAGACCCACTCCAAATCCACAAAGCAAGCTTTTTACCATTCATAAGAACTGCATTTAGAGGAGATTTTGACCTGATAAAAAAGGGTGTTTTTTGTCACTATCAGTTTCATGGCTGTGCTCGTTCTCTTTCAGAGGCGGTGGTGGGGTTTATTTTTTTTTTCCCTTTCCTTAACAAAAGTAAAAGAAAATAAAGGCAGATGGCCAACTCTTTCCAATATCCGTTTGCTTTATTTGAGCAGTTTAATGTAGTGAAACAGAGTGAAATGTTGCTACTTGCTAAATGGTAAACAACGCCATTACCCAGAATTCAGCGGCAGACTGATACAAAACAGGGTGCTGGTGATTAATTAAACTGTTGTTGTAATTGTAATGCATGATACATAATAGATAGTGTGCTGTGTATTTTAAAAGCTGCAAATTAGCAAATAATAACTTCTCTACATAGCACATCTCCATTCCATGCTGTTAATGCACAAATAATCAAAAATAAAAGGTCATTACTTCTAACTAATAAAAAGAACGTCTCTTATTTCCCTTATCCTGCAACCATGTACTGGAAGAGCCATATATCGTGGGGCACAGATCACACAACCCCGCAGGAAAAGCACAGGCCTTTTTTCTCCCATCCCTCTTGGATGCAAATGTACCATATTCATTATTAATCAACAGCGATTAGAACAATCAGCGCGAGCTGCGAAACTTCAAGATCTGCTTCTGGGCTGTTATATAATCCCAATTCTTACCATCCCCATTAGAAGAGCAAAGTTCATGTTCTGCACATGACTGCAGGTGGGTGCCCTCGTTCATGTGGTGGCATCAAGCATAGCTGCAGCAGAGAGGTCCCATTCCCAATTCTCTGTGATGCTGGAGCGTGTACCTTACTTTCAGCCTGATGGTGTCACTTGTTATAAGAGGACAATGCCCGTCTTCAAGTTTACACACGTGCTGAATGCCTAGCCAAACCTGGCCTAAATCCCTGTCAGTCTCAGTTTTGAGCTGATAATAAAACAGGCTTAGCCAGCTGTTTGTTTCTCTGTTTTCTCTGCATCTGTCAACTGGGGCAGAATGCTCTCACTTTGAAGGCCTTCTCACTCATCACCAAAGTCCCAAAACCTACTTGCTTAGGACTGTGCATTTCTGCTGGGGGTCTTAATGCAAAGACCCATGTAAATGCTTGAGATGTGAATGGGTGTTTCAAAACTTACAACGGGCAACATTTTCCTTTCAAAGTCTCAATGCTTTTCTGCCTTCTGTTTTTACCTGTGAAGATGCTTTTGTCTGGTGCTGCACCTGCAGCTGGGAGGCGTTCGATGGCAGAACTGTTCCAAACTGTTGCTGCTGCTGCTGACAGGTCAACTGTGAAGGGTAATTAATCAAATGGAATAGTTTGCCATTTAATTTTAATCGCACGTATAAAATAATTATGCAGAAAAAGATCCCTAAGAATACAAACCACTCAAACCAAATAGGGCCACTTATGCTGCTTTCACTTTTTTTGCATTTCTTTTTTATACTTGGATCTCTTTAATTACCCGGCAAGTGATCATTGCGCTATTTTTCCTCTTTGATCAGGCTTTTTTCCTTTCCTAATACATGTCTTCAGGTACACTAGTTACATATTTACGTGGGTGCTTAGTTTCTGCTCAATTCTCAGCTACAGACTAAGGGAGGCGGTAGCCGAGGGGAGGCTGTAGAGGGTAGAGGAGAGAAATGAAGTACAACTGCTGCCTGTGTTTACAGAATGAGGTTCACAGGATTATGTGTCTCAGAGAAATTTAATAAGATTCTGTGAGTACATGATGTACTGTACTGTCTTGTGTGCATAAGAGATGCACAGAGGTCTTGACATTCATATTTATTCATACAGGATTCTGAAATGGCATGATTTTAAATATAGCGTGAAATCCAAGGATAGTAATAAGGATGGAGGATGATAGCAGAGCCTGATGCCTTAATTAATTCAAAGGCTAACCCTGATTTTTGAGAAATGGTAAGTTCCCCCTGCCTACACCCCTGCTGCTGCCATCCTTTACTGTGTGGAGAAGTGTGAATCCTTGGCCTGAATGCAAAGAAATAGTGCCTTAGTTAGGCTGAATGCTGCTGTTCATGGGTAGAACAAACATCCATCTGCTACCTTTTTATATCCTCCCTTCCATTTCCGTGATCTAAGGATGTGTTGTTTACCCATGCTGTTTAGTCTCCTTCTCCTTCAACTCTTTCTTTGATCCCCTCTGTGAGGGATGTGGGAATGCCTGTAATATCTGTTGTGAATATTATAAGTTCCATCTGTTTTTTGGAGTGCTATTGTGGTGCTTGCAATATTATAAGGGATTAATTCCAGGGAGAGCTCAACAGGTTGGGATAGTAGACCTGGTGATTAATTTATTGAGAAGGCAACATAGAGGATGCCTTTATGTCTTAACCTTATTTTTACTCAGAAGTTTGGTTCAGGTGTGGAGTGGTGATAATGTGGTAGAAGGCAAAGCTGTGGGAAAAGAGAAAGAAACATTTCTGGCAGGAAGAAAGCAGAACCAATTCTAGCTTGAGGACTCGTGACATTTGCCATGATCCATGTCCACCTCTGCCTCCTTCAGTGCAAGGAACTCCCAGTGATGCAGATCATCACTATTTGTAGATCAGTACTTTAAGGAGGAATTGCATTAGGCAACTGTTACTGAATTTGCATAAAGAATTTATATTCAATATGAGGTTTTTTTTTTTGTTTGTTTGTTTGTTTGTAAAATATCTATTAATTGTATATCAGGCATTTTGTTATGTGACTGAAGTTTGCATATATTTATCAAGACTTTCTCCAAAGTCTCATATTACTTACTAGATAGCAAAGGTAAGAAGAGTAGAGAACTGACGAACTGTTATTTTACAAAGAGAGAAATAAAGAAAAAGGAGTTTCATCTTTTATAGTACTGGGCTCTCATGCTCACATCAATGTCACTTGTTCTGTTCATGTCAGAAGTTTACTAAAGAAAAGAATGCAAGGAAGAATTAGGTGGAAAATGTTTTATTTGATCCGTAGCCAATCCCAAGTTCACTAAATGCCCAGTTGAAACTGGGCTTAGTCTAACTGTCATGAGAAACAGCTGCTTGACCAGGCTGATTTCATACTGAGAATTCCTCAGATTCCTGCAGTGTTAGTGATTTCCATGTAGCATGATAGAATTATATGAGTACTACTTCATTAACTTTCTTACTAGTTACATGATATGCCTGATATGCTGGGAGAATTGAAGTTCCTGTTTCCATCATACCTTGCTCTTTGGGTAAAATTCAGCAAAGGTGTATGTGACCTTAAAGGCTGGCAGCTGGAGGCTGTGAGGTCATCACATTCTCTATGGAAAACCTGGTAGGTTAGTATGGACATCTTTTCACCCTCACTATGGACACAATTTCTTCTAAAGGCCCTTTTCCCCAATTTTGCTCAGCTGTTCATGCTGGTTTATAGATGAGTCATAAATGATGCCACAGAAGGAAGGAAGCTAAAATTCCAGGCATGAGCATCTTATGCTCATAGAAAATGTGACCATCTAAGGCGTAACAAAGTTGTGAAGTCTTAGTTTAGAGATGTGTGGGCAAAATAAAAGAAAAAAAGAAAACAAAAGAGATGTATTAGCATATGGGCTTAGTCAAACATAGCACAAACATTTTTTGAACCAAATAGACTAGATTTAGCATCAGCACAAGAGAAATTGAATTCTTCTTGCTGTGAATACTCTCCTTTACCATTTGAATAGCTCCATCTTTCATATTTGTGAACCAAGCTTACCTCTTTAGGAAGAGGACAGCTGTACGAAGGTGTGAAGTCTGCATTTTGACTCCTCCTGGACATCTTCATGTCACAGCTTTTATGTTGGCCCTGGCTCTCTCTTGGCAATGAGACACAGGGGGTTGTCACTGCCTCTATAGTTGGAAGCAAGGACACAAGCGGTCTCATGGAGGGCCTGTCAAGATCTTCACTCATGTTAGTGAATGCTGACAGTTGTGATTGAAATAGCTGTTGTTTGCAGATCTCTTTTTCTGTGTTTGAGGGTAGAGATTATTGGGGAGTTATTTATCTGAACAGAGGTCAGAAATTACATCAGTTTTGTTCGGGGAGCTCTGCATGACATCAAGTAAAAACATGAGCAAAACACTTCCAACATGATTTTACTAGAAATGTCAAATTTAGCCAATCTTAAAATATTTTTGACGTGGTTGTTTGTAGCACTAGCTGGAACTTGCTTTGAAGTGGTTTCACTGCTTTTTTATACTGCAAAAGCTCAAAGGTCAGTAGATTTATCCATTTGAAGGTCTCTGTGAAGAGGTCAGCTCAAAGCTTCCCTCTGTTTTTATTCCTTATTCAAACAAACATGGGGCAGCTGCAGAGGTTAGTTAGGAGATGGGATTACAGTGTCTACAGTGTGAGGAAGGTGCGCCTCTGAATATTCCTATTATGGTGAATTTTGTGTGAACAAATGACCCAATTCATGAAATACCAGTCATTGGTGAGGTTGCTGTGGTCAAAACAGAAGTCATCCAGAATTATATCTGCACTATTAATCACTGGTATAAAAGTATTATCCAGTGCTAGGTTTTTGGGATCTAAGGGACTGAAGTCATCTAGGTGAGATCTCTAGTAACTGAGAAGCTGTATGCCTGAGAAGTAATTTGTGCTGAAAACTGCATTTCTGTTTCTGTACTTTTTCATGTGAGCATAACCTTTTGTTTCGGGCATGAATCCTCTTCTGCTTATCCATGATGCTTTGAGATCAGACAACTGCAATGTGTTCTACTTGCAGCTATTCCTAGAGGGAATTTAAAAGCGTGAGCTATCCCACTTATCAAAGCAGGGAACATTTAACACCACTGTGCCATGAACCACAGCAATTCCCTGTGGTCTCCTAGGTAGGATTCAAGGTGATGGCATTGACCTTTATAAACCTAAATGGTCTGGCCCAGCTTATTAGTGCCTTCTCTCCATGCAATACTCCACAGCTGTAATTGGGAGAGGTTCAAACTGAAAGTGTTTTGGAATAATACATTGATTGTGTAAGAGCCAGGACTCTTATTTTCCCCTGCAAATTCTTCCAAGTATATCAGGTTTGGGGGGGGGAGGGTTCAGGGGTGGGAGGGGGACATTATGGAAAGGCACGTAACAAGGAGTTGATGGATGGTTCTTCAGTATGGAATAAAACACTGTGAAAGCATAGTTCTTGATGATTTTGTTGCTGGCAAGGAATTTCACTTGACTTTGATTGAGTTGAGACCATTAGCCCATTGGCTCAGCAAGTCATTCAGAAATACAGAAGAGTATAGTTTTAGTTGCAAAACTGGAACAGCAGCTATGCAAGCACTACCCTGCTATCCTGAAGCCTGAACTGTAAAGGCAGACAGCCTCCAAATTTGTTTACTTTCTAGCACAGGACCTATTTCCCAGACTTCATGGTGATGTTAGTATCCTGGGGTAATGGGTAGTGAAGGGAAACCTAGATGCCAAGATGCACTGATCTTCCTCAGGAAACCTGGTCATTAAGGATCATTGATATGTCTCAGTGCGGAGAAGACTCATAAATGCAGGGTGACACTGAAAAAACTTTTTGAGTTAAAAAAAAATGATCTACACTTGCCAGTAGAAAACCGCATTGTTTTTTTGTCATCTACACTGATCAATTCCTTATGGAACGGCGTGCTCATATAATCCAGTGCTTCCATCCCAGCATGGAAAATGATTTCAGAGGCAAACTGGGGGTGACATCCAATAAGCAGAGCAGTTTCCAATCGTAAAGCGATGTCAGGGTGGTTTCTCAGCATATGTAACTTCTCTTAACAGAGAGCAGCATAGCACAAAGTCGTAGCTATACCTCATATCTAAATGTCAGCAAAGAGTATACTGCAGATTACAACTAGCCTTTGCTTCCTTCCAGTGGGGCTACGTGAGGATGAGAATGGAGAAATACTATAATAGGGAAACAGGGTGGATTTATCTGGGACTTGGAAACATAGTGAGAGAGGTTTGGTCTGTATCAGCAGGGGCCGTCAGACTGCATCGCATCCACCATGTTTATGATGGTGCTTTGTAAAGCAGACTATCACAAGTTAGGGATGGGAGGGAAAAGGTAAGGTTATTATCTGAATACAATTACCTTACATAATCCCACTGGATTCCTGTTTTGCTGCTGGATATTAGAGGTCTTTGACCCACATAGTGAGAGCCAATGTGCCTCAGCAAAAGAAAGATTGTTCACAGCTTTCAAGTTACTCAAGTTTATCTGAGTAGTAACAACTCCTGAAGGAATGACAGAAATGTTTTTTTCCTTCCTCCCTTCCCTGTTTATAGCTCTGACCTGCACTTCTTCAGCACTTCAAACGAAGGCAGAAACGATATTTGCTCTGCCTGTGTTTTGTTATTCTAGGTTGCTTGTGTGACAGCGGAGTCTTCTCATATTGCTCTTATCTGTGTTGGCTGGGAGAGATGTTAAACCTCAGAGCCCCAGGATCCCACGCACCATCAACTTGTTGGCCTTCCAAGACATAAACAAATCTCCCAGTATCAAAAGCTAATAAAATACAGAGAACTTTAAGATCTTTTGCTAGTCTTGTACTGAATAGCTTATCTATGAAGTGTTCTGGATAGTGTTTCTCTGATAAGCATGAGATTAAGAAAACAGTATAATATGACACTACCTAAACTTGTTTTTTAATAGTAATGTCATTTTAATAGTGCATATCATTTCTAGAGCAACTTCTAATGTTAAGACAGGCATACGTGGAGATGTGTCCTATTGTATTAAGCACAGCACTGGTTTGCAGAGTCAGTGGGTACACAAAGAATAAAGGATCTAAGTCAGTGCCAAAATGAATGGAAAGAACGCACCATGGATCCTGTACTTTTCTGTCTTTATTGAGCATCCAGATGAGCTCAAGGCTGAAAGCATGTAAAGGCCTATCTCCTCTACTATGATTTTCCTGCTCACCTACTAAGCTGTCATCGCTCTTCAGGTAGAGGCCTGGATTCAGTCTATTTTTAAGCATCTAAAATACATACCATGCTTCTCTGTAGTTCCCCTGTAGTCAAAGGAAAGAGCTCCAAGGTCATTTCAGTCCACTTAAACTTCGATTCACACCGGGGAGCTGTCTGACACTCTTAAGACCATGGAAGGAACTTCTGAAGACATAGTTCCCAGCACGATGGCTGAGTGTAGATTTTTTCCTGTGCATAAAGGGACAGCATGTCCACCAGATGCAAGCCTTTCTTAACCCTCCTCACCATCCTCCAGCCTTCTTCTTATGTGATTACAACAAAATGTAGCCCCTGAGATGTACAGGTAAAAGGCATGATAGGAAAACGTATATGCATGCTGTGAAGAAGGGAATAGAGATGGTGCAAGTGGCATGGTTCCAGGGTGGTCTCTTCTGTGGGAATGTGGATGCTCTCTGTCCTGCTGTGGTACCCACTCAAAGGCAGATGAATCACCTCAGCTGTACTGGCTCTGCTGACCTGGGCACTGGATTGGAAAGGTACAGAACCAGAATTGCCTGTGGCTGTTTTGCTCTTTAAAGAAGAGATACAAAGGTTGAACTGACCTTTAACAGAAGCCAGTGTTCCCCTCAGGACAAAGTTGTAGTTCTCAAGTTGCTATTCAGTTCAATAATTCAGCCCAGTAAAGCAAGCAAGCCAGTAGCACCTAGGGGGCTAGAGAGTGCCTTATTCTGGGCTCCAGTGGTGCTGACTCAATGCCTCACTCTAGGACTCTCTGCCTATAGAGTGGAGATGTCAAGATACTGCCTGGTTACACTGTTCAGTATGAACCCAGATAGGCTACTCTGAGCTTCTCTGTAACTACACAAAGCAGCATGAGTATTTATTTGTACGTCTCTTGTCTTTATTTGTACATGCCTCTTGTCTGTCCTTTATCTGTTTGTGATTTCACTGATCACATTTCACCAAATGAAATCCTAAGAAATATTCTTTAATCACTAGTGTTTAGAGAAAAAGAATCTGAGGGGGGGCCTCATAGCTCTCTACAAGCACCTGAAAGGAGGCTGCAGAGAGGAGGGCGTCAGTCTGTTTTTTTCAGGTGACAAGTGATAGGATACAAAGAAATGGACTCAAATTGTGCCAGGGAAGGTTTAGACTGGAATTTGAGAAGACCTTCCTCATGCAGGGTGGTCAAGCATTAGAATGGGCTGCCCAGGGAAGGAATGGAGTCTCTATCCCTAGATGTATTTAAGTTACATGTGGATGTGGCAATAAGGGACACAGCTTAGTTCTGGGACTTGGAAAGTCAGGTTGACAGTTGGACTTGGTGATCTTAGAATCACAGAATCACAGAGTGGTTTCTCTTGAAGGAACCTTAAAGGCTGTCTTGTTCCAACTCTCCTGTCATGGACATGAATAACTTCTAATAGACTAGGCTGCAAAAAGGCCCACCCAATCTGGCCTTGAACAGCCCCAGTGACGAAGCATCCACAGCTTCTCTGGGCAACCTGGACCAATGCCTCACTTCCCTCTGAGTGAAGACTTTCTTCCTCCTAGCTAATCAGAATCTCCCCCCTTTAGTTTAAAGCCATTACCCCTTGTCCTATCACTACATGACCCTGTAAAAAGTCCCTCTCCAATTTTATCACAGGGCCCTTCGGGTAGTGGCATGCATCTGCAAAGTCTGCCCAGAACATTCTCTTCTCCAGGGGAGTGGAGCACCCATCCTATGAAGAAAGGCTAAGAGAGTTGGGACTGTTCTCCAGGCTGAAGAGTTTAAGATCAGGGGCCATCTTACCAATGTCCATAAATACCTGAAGGGAGCGTGCAAAGAGGATATAGGCATGCTCTTTCAGCATTGCCCAGTGCCAGGACAAGAGGCAGTAGGCACAAACTGGAGCACAGGAGGCTCCCTCTGAACACTAGGCAGGACTGCTGTGCTGTGCTGTGCTGTGCAGGTGCTAAAGCATTGGCACAGGTTGCCCAGAGGTTGTGAAGTTTCCTCCTTGGGCATCTTCAAAAATCCCCTGGACATGAGCTTTGGTGATCTGCTCTGGGTATCCCTGCTGGGGCAGGGGTTGGTGCAGGTGATCTTCAGAGGTTCCTGCCAACCTCAGCCATCCTGTGATTCTATGATAAGCAGATATGGAAACAGAAGTCCAGCGCACAAAGATGATTATATCACCTTCCTCTTCACTAACTGATTTTAATTCAGTTTTGTATCCATTCCCTGATTACCTTAAACTCAGTCTGCTGTAATAAACCAGTTGCTCCAGCTATTATGTAACTGTCAGTCCAATTTTAGAGAAAGAGGAGGCTCCCTGCTGGCCCAAGGTTGGAGAGAGGCTTTAACACTTTGCTCCACACGCTGGCAAGATGGCAGTCCTTCCTGCTGTGATGAGGGGCACATCATTAACCTCCCATTAGTTCCTATTTCCCTCTCTTCCTTCTCAGTTACTCTAAGTAGTTCACAAAATAGGTTTTGGGAGTACCAGTTAAACCGTTGCTCTCCCCTTCCCTGGTGTAGCTGCATCAGGAGCAGAGACAGGCTCACTGGCTCTTTTTAGAAGAGAGAAATACATATTTTTTCCTCCATCACGAAACTTTTCCTTGAGGAGATTTTGTTATGTTACAATTCAAGTCCTGCTATTTGGCACAGCAAGTAATTATTGTACAGTTACTGATTTTCTGACTCACCCGCTTGCAGATCAGTTCTGCTTCTTCGGATTCATTACAAGTCTCAAGGAGCAGAGCAGAAAAACAGCATGTCCCACCTTCACATGTCAGATAGTAAAGCTTAGTCATGCAGCTTAAAATAAAGTAAGCAAGGGGCAGATGGCAAAAAGGACAAAATGTGGCTTATTTAATCTGCCTGTGTTTGCAAGGAAGTAATTGTCTTCTAGGCTCCAGAAAACAGAGTGCTACCAGAAGACAAACAATGAAGCCTCTCTTTCCAGGGCACATATGACACTATTTGTATAGTTTCAACAGGAGCCTGCAGTTAATTCAGGGCTTTCAATAAAATTTACATTCACCATATGTAGAGGATAAAACACCTTCCCTGAATTGGGAAGCTGAATTGACCTACTTCCCCTCCCTTGTGTGATCAGTCCACCCAGAGAAACTGTAATCCTCTTCTGAGCCCATACGGTAAAAATTTCTTTAACAAAACAGCCTTTCCAACATCAAACTATTACGTGAGGAAACACTAAGTGGTACAGTAACTTGAAAAATATAATACTGTCAGAAACAATGACTATAGGCTTGACAGGTTCCATCAAACCAGTACCAATTTAAAGCTTTTAGCAAGTGCAATCATTAATGTATGCAGAGCTGTTAAGTAATGAGTCAGAGTAACTGGGCCACATTTTGTTTTGTACAGACTAACCATGAAAGAACAGCTAAAACACTGGGAGTACAGTTGCTGTTTAGGTATTTTGTTCTTAGTATCCTTAAATTTTATTCAGTAACTTTTAAGGAATCAGTGTTTACAGCACAGTTCTCCATAGGATGAAAAAACCTCTTTCTTGCTGCAGACAAATGGGATATGTTTTAAACCTACTGTGTAACTGATGAGAAGACAGTCACCTAAGCAAAAATAAGAAGATGGACAGATTGAATTAAACTACACGCATGAAAAAGCTCATAAATTCCCAACGCTCTGAAAAGTTTTAGCTTGTATACATTTTCAAGCAGGGAGAACCTTCTGAAGATGCCAAAGCCATCAGTGAGTCACATTTAACACCCTTTTGAGAGCCATAGAGGCTCTATATAGAGCCATAGCCTGGCTAACTCTAGAGGGTGCTGTATGTGTTTGTACCTGGTTGAAAAGTGGCAGCTGCAAAGCAGCGTAACTGGAGAATACACAACACGAAAATGTGATGATCCCTTCAAATTTGTTTTGTGCCCCAAAATTTCTAAACCTGAGCTCCAGTGATTTCTAGGAGTCTTTCTAAAGTAGGGAAGGTGCAGAGATGACTGCATTCTTTAGGGAGAGGAAGCATCAGCCTCATGAGGAGAGGCTGGAGCTAAAACTCTCATGGAGGAAAATGCTGATGAGTGGAAGGATCCTCCAGGACCATAAGACCATGATGATACCAGATGAGGTTAGATGTGTCATTTTTTCCACCAGTCATGCAGATACTCAGTAACAGTAGAAATAGATTAGCTCAAAACAGACAGAAGGCAGCCATGAGCAAGCTTGTGGAGAGGCAGATAACTTCAGATGGTTTAAAGTAAAGATGGACAAACTCATGGACAAACAGCTATGAGCAGATAATAAGGGGAGTCAACAGATGCCCCTTCTGTGATGTGTAATTCATTGCCTGCTAAGAATGGATTAGAGGCTGGGGCCAGACATCTCCTGCTGCTGGGGCAGAACACTTGGCCAAATGGACCATTACGTGGGGTTGGCCAGGCATTTATTGCTTCCTGTTCTGGTTGTTCTGTCTTGGTGTTCCTCAGTGTTGGCTATGAATATTGCTATCTTATATATATATGCTATCTTATATCTAATACACATAATTTTAATTCTGAGTCTTACTTTATTGCTCAATAAGGCCTTTACCTGCCTCTTATTTTGATGTTAAAGATCATTCATTGTTTAAAGATCCACTTTTGGGCTTGCCTAGAGGCAGAAAAATTTTGCAAGTGAAGAGGAGCTCAGCACCACCTTCATTCTTCACTCTCAAAAGGCAGGCCTTTTTCCACCTGTTTCACCTCTGGGGCTTGGTTTGCATCTACTTATCTATGTATTGAAGTAAAGGAGCCATAAAAGAAAGTGTGGGTGTGCTTACCTACAGGATGAGTTCAGAGATGATAGTCCCGACAAGGTGGTCACTATTTCAGTCACCTAAGGCACAATTTTGTTTGTTTAGCACTGTTTCAGCAAAGGCTGTCGCTCCATAGAGAAAAAAAAAAAAAAAAAAGAAAGAAAAAAAAAGGCTTACTTCAAGAAAAGGAAAAAAAATAAGAGCACAATTCCTGAACATGTGTGGGGATCTGGGCTCTGACTTATTGGCTGTGCTGTTCTTGCATCTTATGTTAAACACTCTTCAGAAAGGCTAAAGACCTTTGGGATTGGTTAGTTGGAAGGTGGGCATTTCAAACCCATGTCAAGAGCAGACTATCTTTGTAGTGTTCTTTTTCCATCTGCATCAATGTGTGCTCTGCTCCTGGTTTAATGGAATCCATTGAGTAAGGTAGAAATGCTTCTGAAAACATTGCTTTGGGTACAGAGGATACGTTTGCTCATTATTATTTCTGTGACACTGGCACTGAAATAGAAATCTGTTGTGGCTGGTATAAATACATATCACCGTTGCTAGAATACAATTTTATAAGCTGTTATATCACTAACATAAGAAATCGCAAGAGAAATTCCACAAGTTTAATCACAGTAAACAATGTCTCCTATAAAGATTAAAAAGAATAGCTTATGATTTCAAAACCACCTAGTGGTTTTGGTTGCTGTTGGTGCCAAACTATGTGAACGTGCTAAAATCAGAAAGTACTGGGGACCTGTCTAGAGGAACAAATCTTACTGCAGGTTTCTCAAGTTAAAGCTCAGAACATCCACTAGGTTTGCAGAGAAAAACCGTAGAAACATCAGGCAGATGTGACAATGGAAATCCAAAAAGTATTCCTCAAAATTCTTTATGTTTAAAAGTCCCTTTTACTTCTGCATTAACAAAACAAAAGTAGCTTTTGGATTGGCTTGAAAGTTAGGGTGGCAAGAGAGGTGTTTGTTGTTGCTTCATCTGTACCCTGTCCTAGAAGACAAGCGTCTGCTCTACAGTGCAGCTTTTTTGTAGTATGACTGTTTCTCTTATGAGGGATAGGCCCACTCTCAGTTCAGTCCGTCCATTGCTCCTGAATGCTGCACTTCCTGACGTAATCTTCCCACTGCCTTTCCATCTGCCATCTAATGCAGTTTCCTTCATCTACCAGGCAACAGAGCAGATTCCTGCTATCTAGTTACCTTGGCTCAATCTCTCTCCTCTGAGGCTTTTCCAGTGTTGAAAATAATAGTAAAAGATTGCCTCAAAAATCAGTAACAAAACCAAGGAAGCGTTTGGGATTATCTTTTTTAATAGAGGCCTGGAGAAAAAGGCAAGTTAACCCCTGTGATAAAAAAAAAAGCAAGTTAATCTTACCTCAGACACATTTTCAGTTGCTGTTGTTCAACTCCTCCCCTCTAAATTCAGGCACCTCTGTTAGCAATGCAGTGTCTGATTAGCAAAAGTATTTAGTAAGCTAATGTTCACTGTCCACAGCAGGAGGCTCACACAGCTTGGCTGATGAGAAATGAACTGCCTGAAGCTAGCTTTTAATGGCAACTAATTTCCCATATTTGATACTCAGCTCAGCCAACTAATATCTAGCTCAACCGTGACAAGACAATCACAGTTCCTTTTGAAAATCCTTTAATCTGGGATGCAAACCAGTCTGCTCAAGGCTATAATGAACTTCTGAGATTATGTACTGGCTATTTTAGAAGGAGGAATATTTTCTTTCCTTTTTTCTTTTCTGTATCAGAAAGGCTTAAGAATACAGACTTTCATAGTTTCCTGCTTCTGTGCATCTTGCCTAGTGTGCAGAGATAATCTCCTCCTGAAAGTCACTGGCAAAAAAAGTTTTAAAAGGTCAAGTAAACAGCTTTCTCTTCAGATAACCCAAAGGATGTGGCAGTTCACAACAGCACAACATCATAAGTGGCTTTTAAATCAATTGATCTTGTTATTCTAAATGTGTTTTAAATATCTAACATGTTTTATACTTCACTGGCTTGGGCTTTGACAAATCCCATTACTCTCTGTTACTCTATCTCATTACACAGTGAATTATTAAATAGAACACTTAACCTAATTAGATATTATTGTCATGATACATACAGACATCTTGAAACGAGTCTTTCCTTTTTGTTGTTTTGACTAGTCCATCAATTTTTTTCACTCTTATTCTGTGTTGTCATTGTTTGGCGTTGGGTTTTTTGTGTGTTTTGGTTTTTTTTCTCCTTTCTTTGGAAGCATCAAATCACTGCTGAAATAAATCTATTTTTTTCACTAATTCTTTCTTAAATATTTACTGGAAGTAGCAGTACACAATCATGTATGGATGTAGGTTCATTAGACATACAGCAAGTGTGTCTGTACACATATGTGCACATGGAGAAAACAAAAATGACTCTGGGCCACACCGTATTGTACTAGTGTCTATGGTTTTTCACTTTTGTAGAGTAAGGTTTTAGGCTAGAATACAAATTTTCATTTCAAGGACATTCATCCCAGGAGTGAGGAAATTCTACGACTGTTCTGTAAGTTAGTTGAAAGTTCCCACCCTATCCCATGACATATGCTTTGTACAACACATGGACATCCAGTGTGCTGTTGAGCCTCACCAATGGGCTCTAATTGAGAGGACCAAAGCAGGCATGCGTAAATCTGGGTGAAATAATTGCTGGCTATTCATTTCAGAAAATTATCAGAGCTACAAAGCTAGACTGGTGTATTTTACCAGTATTTTCAAAATACGGGGCAGTCATGGCTGGTTAATTGGAAAAGATGCTTCCTATCAAATAGTATACTTTTAAATTAACAGACTGTCACTTGCAGATCTGTTTCAGATCACTTCATTATTATCCCAGAAAAATTTCAAAATAAAATACTTATTTTCCTCAGTCACACTTTGCAAATCAGGTCAAAAATATTACTTGAGATAGGAATAACTTGTAAGAGTTGCTTTGGCTATTTACCAAGCTGTCATGTTTATCTTCTCAGTGGCACTTCCCATATTCGAAACATGGCAAATGCTGTAGACAGTGTTATTGTTGTGGGAGGGAGTTATCCAGTGTGTAATGATGCTATGTATAGATTATTCATTTTCTAGAAATGGTCACTGTGCCTGTTATGTTCAAATAAACTCCTTTATGGCTAATTCGTGCCACCTGAACTCATCTCTGTGCTGAGGATGCTCTGAGGGCAATTCAGCTTCTTAATGAAAGTCCCCACTGCTGTCTGCTTTATTAGACACCACTGGCTCCTCTGAGCATTGTTGCTCTTGCTGACCAATGTAGAGGCAGCACCAATACCTCATGCTTCCTTGTTGGACACAAATGCATTTGTGTCAGAGTAAGGAAAGCACTCCCTGCCACCTCCTCAGGACCAGGCACTGCGGATTGTCTCTTGAGCAAGAAGCACAGAGATGGCAAAAGCATTGCAACATGTATCTCTCATCATGTTCTGGGAATTTCTTAATTCAGAAGCCAAAATGGAAAGCTTTCCTCTGATACAAGTTTCAGTTATAGTATTGGACATACCTCCAAATGACGTGGCTCATATGCGATGTGTAATACAGCATATTGGATGAAGGTATAAATTGCTATGAGCAGCATCACAGTTAATCCCTCGTAAAGACACACCCAGTGCATCAAGTCCTTCCTACAACTGTTCAGTGTTCTACCGTGACAAGTACTCGAGAATTTAATCTGTTTGTTTGTTTCATTTGTCTTCAATCTTACTTTACTCCTAAATCAAAATGAAGGAATTCCAACTCTGCACACAAGATGACCTTCAGTATTCCAAGTCAATAGCAATCTTAAATACTTTTGTTACTCACACAAGTGTCATCTATCACAACTGCATTTGTTGCATCACATGCATTATTTGAAAAGTAAAAATTGCCTTCATTAGTACACACCTTTATTATTTTAGAAGAGATTTTTTTTTTAAATGAATAGTTGTTGCAAACAAAACCAATGTCTTTGTACTTGTATTTCACAGTGTAAATGAGATAGACACTCAAACATGCAAGACAAAATACAAAATGGTGGCAATCATTTAGGGGAGATGACCTACTCATCTTGTTTTCATGTATAAAAGTGAGGTTATTGGATCTCAGGTATTTTATGACTGAAATTGGAAAGTGCCTTGCATGGCAGTAAGGTTCTTACCAATCAGTGATAAAAAAAAAATAAAAAAAAATAAAAAGAATGAAGTAATATTGCCATTTTTACAATCTGGAAAGCATGTAAATTAAAAAAAAAATAAAATGATAGGGTCAGCCAACATCAGAAAGCAACCTTGAAAAAAGTGGAATGCTTATGACCAAATGGAATGCCTTGAAAGCAAAACCCAGGGACTTAATACACAATTTCAGTTGATGAGATGATTTTCTGATGCACCGTTTTGCAGTGCAGCAGAATGCCCACTCAGAGCTTGTTGTGATGAGCTGTTCTACAGTCCTTCCAATGGTGACAGCAAAACAAACATTTTTATCAAGGGCAAAATTCAGCTAAGAATTCAAAATAAATATCAGTGTTATTAAATAAGTATTTGTCATCTACAAAACAGTATTTGGAATGACATATTTCTGAATTGAAAAGAGATTCCTAGGGATTGTTTTGATGCTACATATGCTTGATGCTACATGTGCTACATATACATTGTGTTACATGAGGGGGAAACATTCTGTTTAGAAGACTTGTTATCTGTAAAATCAAATGTTAAAAAAATAGAAGAAAGAGCATTTGGAGAGCGGGGACTGGGAGATGGGCGTGATGAGAATGGCTGGCTATCTATGAAGTCCTAGCCAGAGACCTTGTGAAGCAACATGGTCTGTACTCACATGGTCACCTAGTACCTTCCAAAGGTCTCTTGGCTTGCTCACTTCATGAAAGGCAGGATGCAGAACTAAACATAGCATGCATGTTACGTCTATATAGAGAAAAGGCTTTTTGCTTGCAGGGTCTTAACTTTGTGGCTGCTGTTAGGATACATTCAGTGCTTGAGGCTGGATGTCATGAGAAGAGAAAGGTGAGAGCTTCACAGGAAGGCGGCTCACAGAAACCTTGTGAAATTGGATTTTCTCCCTCATTCCACTGCCAGATTCTCAGGTGATGATGGGCAAAGTCACTTGGATTGGTTCTTTCACAGGTAGCCAAAAATTATACATTCCTCTATTGGAAAGTGCTTAATTTAGATTACTGTTTCTACATAAAAATGCAGGGCACATATCTACAGTGAAGTTCCTGAATATATGCAGCCATTCATGCTAAGTACTCTAAAAAATTAATTCCTAGACATCCTAAAGTGGACACCTAAAATTAATGGGCTTTTTTTTTTTTTTTAAACTATTTTAATCTTAATCTCTTTAAGTTTGAGTTCCCCTCTAGTCAAAGGAGATAATTAAACATCTCTCCATCATCAGGTTGCTATATGGGTACAATTATCAAAGATTTTGAACCATTTAGATTCTAGCATTATAAGCATTATGAAGAAGCCTTGGAGTAAAATAACAGCTGTATGTTCAGCACAGGGGTTGGAAGTAGTGTATTGGAAAGGGCCATGGGCTGAATGGCAGGCGTAGAAAATGATCCAGCACACAGCACAATCCTGTCTGCACACTCAGTGAAAATAGTGGTCTACCTCAACACTGGAACCACTGAAGCCAAGTCTGATCTGGCATTGTGTTCTTTGAGTCTAGCCTAAGATGAAGAGATGAGGGGTCCATGGCCAGTTGTGGGGTATAGAGTGTGTCTGGAGTCAGCTAGTGGAGGGATCCATATAGTGTTTATGTAAGTGTATATATTTTCCATGAAAGAGTGTTATCCTAATTTGCTAGAAAGGGGAACAGGATGAGGCCATGGTCCTGCTTGCATCTGCAAGTGCTATGTTTTCTGATTTGTTCTGTGTGGCCAGGCATGGGCATTTATGCATATATACGTATTGTATGAATGCGTGCATGCGAACCTATTGGGAATACACGTGCAGCCTCACCTCCAGCTGGTCCTGGGTATATGGATTTGCTCTGTTGGGCTGTTGGGTATGACAAGCCCTGGCAGATGGGGTCTTCTTTGCCAGACGGTTTCAAACCCATTTCCTAAACTAAGAAATGCTGGAATTCAGGAACATGAGATTTGTTTCCAGGATATAAGGAATTATGGCCTAACAGTTACGGATCCTCTTGTATCTCTTCCTCTGAAGCTGGCCCTTTGCATAGCCTCGCATGCTGTATAATCACTTCCATCTTGGGAAGGACAAGCAGCAATCAGCAGCTCTGTTTCAATACTGCATACACCACACAGAACAGACAACACCACTGCATAGCTTCTTCCTTTGTGACAATCTTCATACTGCTCCTCCTCCTTCAGTGTTGTCCTTTACATTTTATTTTATTTTATAGATTATCTTCCCTGGGATACCTGTCAAGTGTTTCAATTGAATTTCATGTTCCTGAGCAGAAAGACCTCTTTGGGCACTGACGTTTTTGCTGTTTTCCAAAGAAAGCAAGATTGGCAGTTTGAAGGAAAACATTGCACCTGTATGGTTGTAGTAGAACAAGTTGAGGGGTAGGAGGAGAGGTGAGATGAAGATGCAGACACCCAAATTTTAAGACATGAATATCACATTAGGAAGCGTCTCAGTAGCTTGATAATTACTGCAGATCATCAGCAGCTCATGACAGGGATGCATTGCATCTTCCAGTTTTTCATCACGAGATGTGTCTGCTGACTGCATCTTGGTTCCTATGTTCCTTAAGAACCCATGAGGGAATGACTGAGGTTGGAAGGGTTATCTGGGGCCATCAGGCCCACTGCTGCTCCAGCAGGGACACCCAGAGCAGGGGGCTCAGGCTCATGGCCAGGTGGCTTCTGAACATCTCCAAGGAGGGGACTCCACAGCCTCTGAGCAACTTGTGCCACAAATCAATGCATATCCTTGCACACTGCCACTCAGTGAGTTACAGTCTGTGATTCATCACTATTTACCTCACAATTCCAGATATAAATGAATTGATAATGTAGTTTCATCACAGTTGACGGATTTAATGCAGTCATACTCAGGTTCTGCCATGGCTGGTCCATGGAACACATCTGGAGGATTGGACTTTCCTCATATCATCCACACTTCCTCCAGAGTTTGAAAACTGAGCTAGTGGAACTGTTGGCACTGAAGTAACTGTTTGCTAGGAGGAAATTATAGGATTTTATTGTAAAGCAATTTTTAGAGAAAATCATCCAATTTAGAATTAGATGGTACTTAGTTGATAAAAATCTCCTTACAGGCATTTTGCTGTATGCTGTTGTTAATTTTTCCTTGATAAATTGCTTATTCCCAGCACTGCAAAACCCTGTGGCTTATTGCTCACTTATTAGTGCTAAGAACTGAATACAGAGGTTTTGTTTTGTTTTTTTTTCCCACTACCTTCTTTATTTCTTTTCAATGTAAGCAGTGCAGCTGCTGATCAATTTTGTGACATGAAGGATGGTAATGTCATGACCTGGCAAGAACAAACAGTGACCGCAGGAGATGGAAGAAGAGTAGATCAAGACAAGGAAATAACCCACCAGTAATACAGCATTCAGTAAAAAAAAACCATAGGGGCAAAAGGTACAATTAAAGAAATCAGAGAGGAGGAGGAGGAGGCAATTGTTATCTGTAAAATTCTGCAGTTCAGAACTGAAACCTCATATACCCCAAATTTCTTTATCCCTTCTCTATTTCTCATATAGAAACATTACTCTTGCTCTTTGATTCAGCTGTTTTTCTAATATAAGATAATTTGCCTTAGACTGGATAGCAGGGGACAGACTTCAGCAGGTATGAATGGATCTCACTTTGTACTTGCAGAGAAGCTGCTCCAGCACTCTTTGTTCTTTGTGCAGCAAACAGAACTGCTGAAAGACATCAACTGCATTGGGCTTATCGCAGCACTCAGGGCTGGGCTCTTCATTTGCTGCTTTTGTAGCACATCGCTTTGTACTATTTTCTTGCAGTTTTGTCACAGAGGTAGCTACATTTCATGATTGTGTATTTATGACTTGTACTCTTTGGGATAAACAAACAAACAAATAAATAAATAAAAGGAAAGCTGACACTTAAACAGTAAATGCCTGGAATTAATTCCAAGAAAGAATAGTTTTTCAAAGCAGGAACACTAGATGGATGACAGATTGTCAGCTACTCCCAATTTCTTTGTTTTGATTTGGCATCAGCACAAATATCTTTTCATTTGCCCTTTCACTATTTGCATTAATGCCATCACACATAGCTTCAAGTTCACTGTTGTTGGATGCAACAAAAACATATCTGCACCTCTGCTGGGGGATGTTAAGATTCTGAAATATTGTATTGGGCTGGAGCACCTCTCCTGTGAGGAAAGAATGAAGCTGCTGGGGTTGTTCAGCCCAGAAGGCCAACTGCATCAAAAGAAGGGTGGCCAGCAGGGAGAAGGATGGGATTGTTTCCCTCTACTCTGCCTTCTGAGGCCTCATCTGGAGTACTGCATCTAGGCCTGGGGCCCCCAGCACAAGAAAGAGGTGGAGCTCTTGGAGTGAGTCCTGAGGAGGGGTATGAAGATGATCAGAGGGCTGGAGCACCTCTTCTATGAAGAAAGGTTGAGGGAACTGGACTTGATCAGCCTGGAAAATAGAAGACTGTGGGGAGACCTCATTGAGCCTTCCAGTATTTGAAGGGAGATTATAAGCAGGAAGGGGATTGACTTTCTATACATGCAGACAGCGACAGAACAAGCGGAAACGACTTTAAACAAAAAGAGGGGATATTTAGATTAGCTGTTAGGGTGAAATTTTTTGCTGAGAGGTCAGTGAAGCCCTGTTACAGGGGCATGGGTTCAACCTCCATGGCAGGGGATGAACTAGATGACCTTTAAGGTCCCTTCCAACCCAAATCATCCTATGTTGCTATGAGTGCTCTACTAGAGAAGTTTGCTAAACCTAGTTCCATATTAGATTTTCATTTTTTTTCCCCCATGCTATGAAAAAACAGATCTCTGAGACATCAGAAAGCAGTGCTGGATTCTCTGGTACACAAATGCCTTGCTGTATCCACCCTGGCTTCAAAGCGGATATTTCTGATTTACTGATGTTGAGAGTAGAGTCCACAGTGCTGTATATATTTCTTATTAACTATCTCTGGTATAGTATCACAACAGCGGATTTTTGATGTCTGTGTCTTCTGAATAATTAATCTAGCTGCGCATATGTCTTGAGTCCAGCGATACTACCCTACTGGTGTTTACCAGTATTTGTGATTTAGCATTAACTTTGTTTTTCAGACTAATAAAACAGGGTATTTTTGCGCACCCAAGTCAGATGTTTCTGAGAGAATAGGGCCTTTGATAACACTGAGGGAAAAATTTAATTGTACCCCCACCCCCACATCATTTACATAACTCAGATTGATGAGATAGGAAGGAAAGTGTTTACAATGCAAGAAGATAGGAATTTGGGGATTTAAATAGGAAGCGAATCGAAATGAGCTGTCTGAGGTAATTATGAAACACATACTTCATATGTTTTCATTAGATATTGCTATTATACTACACAAGGCAAGGCAGTTTGATTAAACTACAGCTCACTATATAAATTTATGCATAAATTACCCAGAAATCAGTTAGTTCATTATCTTTCAGGAACTCAGCAGGGGACTGAGCAAAAGTTTAGGTGTATTGGGATAAATAATTTGAACAAGAATAAAAAACGTGTTTAGTAGGAAGAAAAACACCAGCAAGGTCTGTGAGATGGAGAACAATGAGGGGTTAAATTCATTCATGTGCAGAAGGAGCCTGGCCAGACTGGGCAGGACCTGAGCTCTGTATCACTACATTGAAGCCCAAAGCACTGAGAGCAATCACCCATGGCTCCCATGAGGCCATGCCAATGCCTGCTGACTGCACAGCACTCCTTGACCTGCAGTCACACCTACAGTACACACACCAGCCTTTCCCTTTCTGCATGGGAACGTTTC
The DNA here is from genome assembly GCF_016699485.2 of Gallus gallus. NCBI lineage: Eukaryota > Metazoa > Chordata > Aves > Galliformes > Phasianidae > Gallus > Gallus gallus. The sequence goes on along the minus strand of NC_052533.1, from coordinate 125,234,884 downwards.
TTGATGAAGCTGGTTTCACTAATGGATTACTCATGGAACAGAGCTTGGTGCTAACTTACATTCTGGTTCAACTGCTGGCCTGTAGCGTAAGAAAACATTTTCTTATATATGTTCATCTCTCATCTTCCACAATATACTCTTTTTGTTTTTTAAGAAACATTTCATATGGGTCTATCACATCATTGAACTCTTGAAGAATCATTGGACTACCCTCTACTGTTGGACTACCATCACAGCCAGCTTTTGACCACTGAATGTTGGTGCTAAGGAACCACTGAATGAAAAAGGTGAAGCAGCCTGGAAGGCTGTGGCAAACAGAGTATGATCATCTCTGCAAACTCTTCTAGCAGTAAAATCGATCTGTTTGTGCTAAATATTACAAAGCGTATTTTCCATTTGTTGGTATTCTGTGGGCCTGACTGCCATTTAATGAAACATGTTCACATGAACGTTACACCAGCCAAAGAAAGAAGTTATCACAAAGCATTCTGCATTAACATTCCTGTCATTGTAATAAGGCTGTGAATACACCCCAGCTCTATCCATCAGCATTTAACAGAAGCCTTGGATCTCACCAATCCTCAGGCACTTTCTTCCCATTTGTTAAATCCAATTGGACTAAATTTCTTCTCCATACATAACTTGATACTGTTATATTTTGTTGTTTTGTACGTGTGTCCAGAACTTATGACATGATCTCATTGAAATGCCTTTCAAAGATGTCTCTCAGGGCTACTTACACTTTTCTACATTTTTGTAAATAATTCCTAAAAACACTGTCAAAGTGCTTTGAGTTTAACTCACGGCTCTATCTTAGCCTCTTTTTTTTCCTTTCTTCTATGCCTGCTGAGGATTCTTCTTCCATTTTAGCTCTTCATGTCTTTAAATTTCTTTGCAATCAATTACAAGACACTGATCTGTCTATCTCACTCCCTGTCTGTAGTGTATCAGCACCAGCTTCAACTGTAATCCACTCTGTGTTCTTATTGACTGCCTCTCCAAGCCCGGTATCATCAACAAATACCACTGCCTGACTAAGCCATCTTTTAATAAATATACACAACAAACCTTGGCCCTAATAATAAAGCTTGTGGCTCTCTGATAATACCCTTTTCCATTAATTCACTCTGAAATCCAATATTCTTTCTATATTCCCTGCTAGAATAATCACATCAAACATTTTTTTCAGGGAACTGTATTACAAACACTGCTCCTTTTCCTGTCAGCAGATGCCAGGTGGTAAGCTTGTTGACTCTTTCAGAATTTGACTGGCATTTCATAGATTTATACATTTTTACACCAGAAGGGACATCTTATTTGATGCTCGACATGACCCAAACTACACAATTTCATCCAGCATTTCTTATGTCAGTGTAGACTACCCCTTCCTAAGTCTTTTAGAAAGGCTTCCAGTCTTTTATTCAGGCCATGAAGAGTTGTCTGCAGCCATTTGTCATGTATTACTGGTTGCTAATTACTACTGCTGTGAAAAATGCCCACTTTGGAATTTGCTGTTTGAATCCAGTTTGAATTTGACTGATGTCAGCCTCTAGACACTGCAGCCTGCTCTGTTTCCATGTGCAAGATTTAACTACTTTATGCTCTCAGAATTTCTTCCCTGCAGAGTATGGAAAGTTTGTTCATGTTTTTGAGTAGGTTGTTCCCTCCTTCCAGCGTAAGTCCCTCACCCCAGTGAAGGTCCCTCACTTCTCATGGCATCCTTGCTCCTGAGATCTAAGCCCTCTCCTGACTCGTACTGTCCTTTATAACTGCAGGTGGAGTAAGCATACAGTTCATTGCAGTAATGCTCTTGCCTCCACTGACTACATAGGTAAATTAATATCCATACCGTTACTTTCTACTTTCCTGTTCATCCATTGAGGGTTCATGTTAGGTCTTTTGGCCATGACATCCTGCTGGGAGATTCACAGTCTCCTGCTTTTAGTGAGTCTATGATGCTTGCTGTAACTGAAACAAGAACTGTCACTATAGCTCTCTCTTGCATGTTTTCCCTAATATTTTCTCCGACAGCACTTTCATCCAATGTTATCTTCACCCGACTACCTTTCCTAGTGTTGTTCTGAATAAAAGGAATGTCAGATAAAATCCCTTTTTAAAAGTACAGGTATTAAATTTAATACCTTCTATTTCATTGATATTTTCTCCTGTTGTGAAGAGATTTTTTATGTGGTACATGTGCTAATATATCTGAGTTTATCTTTCTTCCTTTTTTTTCCAAATAGGTCATGAGTCTCTGTTGCTGACCAATAATTTAAACATTCTGATCTCTTCTTTTACTTCCTCTTAGATGTTGCTTTAACTTAATGTGGTGTATTTGCTCCTTCTTGTAGAAAATAAATATCTGATTATTTCTGCATCACATTTTTGAAAATAGGAATAAGGAATACATTTTATTTTTTACAGTGTCAGCCTTTTCTGCCAATGTATTATCCCTCCCATCCCTCCACCTCTTGTGCCTTCTCTTTTTCCTTTATTATTGAAAACACGTCTTCTCGTTTATCTTTTCATTCTTCACCTTCCCTTTTCTTATCATTTTTCATGATCATTTCTATAATCTTCCCAGTCCTCCCTTGTATTGATGTTTTATACCTGCTGCTAGCCTTCATCTCATTCCTGATTATTTTTTGTACTTTTGTTCATTGCATGGTTTATCAATTGTTTCAAGCTTTGTGCTCGCCTCTTCATGTCACGGATGTATCAATGCATCTGCCTATACAGATCTCTGAGCATTTGCCATTTTTCTCTCCAAGTCCTTTTTCTTGCCATTAATCACCTCCCACATTGCAACAGCCTGACTCCTCTGCATAAGCTGTCTGTGGCCAACTTATGCCTTGCCCTCTTCTTTATTTAAGTCCTGGAGTAAAAGGGCTGTTTTGTTTATGGGAACAAACTTTGCCCAACACTGTGAATGAGCAAAGGGCAGAGTACAGTGTTTGAAAACCAGTACACTGAGATGAGTTGAAACTAGGGATCGAAGCACAAGCTCATTTTGTCTTCTCTTTCCCTCGGAGCAACCTCCTTTTGCAAATGAGAAGGATGGTGGTGGGTGTAGTTCTGGTGCTGGAGACTCCTGAAGAAGAGAGGAACATCCTTGTGTCACTAGGGATGTATTGGAGACATCTTGGAGAGAACTGCATCTCAATCCACCCTATCTCTGGCTGTGCCTTCGTCCTCCTTTTGTGCTCCAAGTGTGAAGTAGCTCTTTCATTACAGCAGTACCTTCTCTAAACATGCAATATTATGTGCCATTTTTTTTATTCTTTCTGTAGATTCTGTTTTCTGGATCTTACTGATGTGCAAATGGTTAGGAGTATGGGGCAAGGGGAAGAGATATAAAATGAAGAGTTTGCTTTCCTAAAAATACCCTCCTTGCTTGAAATTTGCAGTGAAGAAAAAAAAAATGATGAGGATTTCTCTTCCAGGAAGGCATTCGAGAATTGCCACTAGAAACTGACTGGAAATAATGAAAAGCTTCCATTCTGTCTGAAGAGGACAAGCTTTCTTGTGAGGCATCAAAATGCTTCAGGCTCTTCAAACAGCAACACATCAGTGCCTGTGCGATGCAGGGCTGCTGGGGTGGGAACAACACATCCATACCACTCAGCAGGGCTTGTTGTAGTACCTTCAGAGCAGTGCAGCTGGTTGTGCTTCAAGAACAGGCATCATCATGCAGTGCTACCTGCACATCAACGGGATGTGCAGAACTGCTTCTTGTTGGGATAACAGCAGCAGGAGTTTCATCTGGAAGGTCTACCAGAAACCTGTCAGTGGATGGCACTTGCTTTTTACAGTGCTGGTGTCTGGGAGGTGATGGACTACAACAGACTCAGGATTGCAATACCAAGCTACTGAAATTGCTGTTCTCTTGTTCTGTCCCTGCTTAGCATCAGAATGGGCCTGAAGTATATTCATTTATTTTTTTTTTTTAGTATGAAAACACAACAGAAATGTTATATTTGGACTTCAGTGAAGCTGCTCCCAGTCAGCAAATTCTCTGTGTGTTTGCCTTGCCCCAGCTCTATGTCCTTCTCACACCAGTCTATGCCCACGTGCACAGCTGCTGCTGCATTGTATACGTGGCACACAGCTCTCACCCTGATACTGACTCCAGGATTTGGACCTGTAACAAATAGGAAGCTCTTTCCACACACGAGAAGTGTTGTTTGTTTTTGTTTTTTTTTTTCCCTGTGCTACTTGTTAATAGCAATTTACAAGTCTTTTGTAGCTCCTGATTATAATCTAACTCGTACTATTCATATTTTGTGGATTAATTAATTTTTCTGTATTACTTTTCCTGTAAACTTTGTCGGCATGTATATTCATGAAAAGAACAGAGGGGAAAAAATCCCAGAAATTACCAAAAGAAAAACCCCTGCTAAAAGCAATAAGTTTGCTGACAGATGGTAGAATCAGTTGAAAATCGAGTACCATATTTACTAAGTCTAACCCATTTAGTAAGCCAGAAAAGTGTTATCTAATTCTATCCCCTGTGTGTTTGTGTTTTGGAATAAACAGATGCCTAATGAGGAATGTGTCTAGTATGGTTTTTGAAGAACCTGGATGGATCCTGGTTCTGATTCAATACTTGACTTTGACAAAGATGATAAAATACACGGCAGAACCTATTGTTTTGTCTCACAAAATCGTAACCGTTCCAGTGCTAGCTGATAGACAGAAAGTGGCTTAAAAAAAAAGGTGCCAGAATAGGGCACAAATTGGGAGGGGGGGGGGGAGAAAAGAAAAGGAAAAAAAAACGCAGAAGTGTTGAATGACTTAACCTGCATTTTACATTTCTTGTTCTATTTATACAACACCCAAATATGCAGTGAAGGAAAGGGCAAACATGCTTGAATCTCTTGCAGGCTTGACAGCTACCACAATCAATTTGTGTATGTTTTGCGCTGGGTTTTATAAAATAATAGGGACTGGCTTAGAAAGACATATGCTGGCGTACTTTGTGGCAGATCTGGGTGAGAAGCAGAAATTGAATAAACAGAAAAGGGTAATGTGAGCACTGAGAGCTTTAGGGAAGATGAGCTTCTTGTGGGCCACGTTTGGCCAGTGAGGCTATTGCCTCTGCAATGCCGGTACAGAGAAAAGTGAGCTTCCCCAGAGGCTGCTGTATGGCTTCTTACTCACCCCTATTGGAGCCATTGAGAAGTTTACCAAAGAAAACCTGTCCTTTGTGAAGTCCCTAGAAAGATACTTGCAGAACAAACTACACTGGGCTTCTGAAATAGGTCTGTTTTTTTTCTAATAAAAGAGGGATGGCATGGATAAAAGGATAGGACCGGGTCTTCTGAAAAATAATTAACAACTTCACATGGAGGAAGAATATTTCAAAGCATTATTTAAAAGAAGGGAGAGCAGATATTTGAAAATTAAGTGATTAACAACAGGTTTCCATAAACTGAGACTTACCTGTCCCCGCTTGTTAAAGCTGCTCAAGAGCCACTAAGGATGTTTTGCTGAATTTATATCCTATGTTCAGTAATATGAACCTGTAGTTAGAGATGGTTCTGGAAATATAAAATATCTTCCTTAAAATACCAGGGGTGGTCTGAGTGCTGTGAATCTCAGCCTTTCCCCAGTGCTTGCTCTTTGCCTGTTCTGCCAGCACAAGTGAGACATTTCCACGTTCCTCTTTTCCCACCCAGGAAGTGAATAGTGTTTCTAAGCCTACAGAACTCTGAATCTAAACTCACATATGCATTACTTGAATAAAGCCAATTTTCTGGAGAAAAGGGGGCTGAGGGGAGGCCTCATGGCAGCCTGAGGGAACGGCATGGAGCTGCATCAGGGGAGGGGCGGGTGGGGGTGAGGGACAGGTTGTGCACCAGAGGGCAGTGGGCATGGAATGGGCTGCCCAGGGCAGTGGGCACGGCCCGAGTGCCGGAGTTCAGGGAGCGTTTGGACAGTGCTCAGACACTGGGTTTGAATGTGGGGTGGTGCTGTGTGGAGCCGGGAGTTGGACTCAGTGATCCTTATGGGTCCCTTCCAACTTGGGGTAGTCTGTGCTTCTGTGATTCTATTATTGTAATTTGGTCATAGCGATATCTAAAGTACCGGTCAATGCTGTAATCTCTTAACTGCAGAAAGTGCCAACATCAAGGGAAAACAGACACTGGGGTTAGTAATAGTGTTTTAACACATGGAGATAGATATTCACCATTCCTAAATATTAATAGCAAGAATAGCATTTCTCCTCTTATCTAGGCAGTATCTGAAGATGACTTTCTGTACACATTTTAGTGAAAAAGAGCTGATGGGAAACCTGAGGGAAAAGAAAAAATGCTGGCACTCAGCATTCCTTCTGTAGGCTTTTCCACACCTCGGAGGCAGCACAGGCAAAATGCTTGTGGGAAAGATGTTACCCTGCCCTTGGTTTAAAAATGCAACAGGAGTATAAATTTGTTCCGTTTCTAGTTTTAGGTAAAAGAACAAGGGAAACTGTGAAAGCCTGTGGATCCTGATTTTGAAGTTTTACATTTTTCTTGCCCTTTCTTGGCTATACTTTGTCTCATTTCCAGGCATTAAAACAGAGACTCAGGGGCCTAGCTAGACATAATGGTATAAAGTTTCCGGTGCGGTAAGCTGTAACACTCTGTATGCTCTGGAAAGTTTGCATTCAGCCTTTTAATAAGTGAAGACGAAACATAATGCTCCTGATAATTTTCAGCATGGACAGATGGTATATGAACAGCCTGGTGGGAGGAGAACCAGCCCAGCTTAGGGTAACAATGTTCGACTAGCTATCAGGGAGGAAACAGACTTCCTCTGCCATTGCCCAGTGCCAAGGAGCTTGTTTTATCTCCTGCTCACCACACTGATCATGCTTTGCTTTCTTCTGTTTTATAGGCATTGGCTTTGTGCAGAAAGTGCAGCTCCTTTCTCCTGCCAAAACAAAACAGTATTTTAGATTATAACTAGGCTAGGAGTCGTCTGCAATTAATTCTGCTCAAAAACTCCTCTAGCTGGAAATGCAGATTGCACCAATTTGCAATGAGCTGCTACAAGGTGAGGAAGCTGCTCACCGCTCCTATTCCATACTGAATTTCCCAGCTGGGGCAGCCTCTGCCCTGGCCGTGAACCAGGCCACATGAGCAGGAGCACAGGTGGGTTCTGCAGTGCTTTGGGAAGATTCTCTGGGTCTGTAGTACCCAGATTAGATTTGCAGATGCTGTGTGTGTAAATCCGTCAGTGCTTCTCTCTCTGCAAGGCAATTCAGTGGCTGCAGGAGCAGGAAGAGGTACACTGGTAAGAGGCAGAGTGCTACAATGGCTTAACATGTCGCTTTTGCAAGTCTAGTACTGAAAACGCCACTTGCTCTCTTTCAGTTAGCCTCCTCTGTCCCTGAGCACTGAAATCATTGGAAGAAAGGGGCTAGGGATATATTCCTTCACAGTTACCCTTTCTGTACATGAATGTGTTAATTACACAAGAAAGAACGTTTGTGTAGCCCGGGAGTGCTGACCACAACTGGCAAAGCCCTGCCCTGCCCCACTGTTGGGCAGATGTTTCAGTGGAGCCAGGCAGTGGGGTGGTTAACAGGTCAAGGAGATTGCTTGGGAGGATGGGTTGAGGGTATGCATTTACCCCCAGTTACGGGTGCTGAGGGGTAGCAGAGGCAAGAGTCTCTTTTGAGAAATAAATTCATTTTAAAAAGGAAGTGAAAAGACGTGTGTTGCTTTCTCTCTAGTCTGTAGCTCTCTAGAGAGCAGGTGACATGGAGTAAAAGAAAGGAAGAAAGAGAAAATATCACTTCTCTCTCACTGCAACCCTCTTTAAACTGTTTGGCCACTTTTTTTGTGTGTGTGATTTAATTTTATTGTCCTGGCTCTTCCTTATTATTACTATTATTCTTGAATTCAGGACAACCAAAAGTAGTAATGAGCTGTTCCTGTAAGTCTGTCTGCTTTTATTGTCAGCTCAGGGTGGACAGGAGTTTTTCGTTTCATGTATTATTGACAGTGTGGTAGAATGGTGATTCCACAAAGTGAGCAGGAGCTTTAAAAAGTTAATGAGGAGGGATAACATGGGGTTGTTGTTGTTGTTGTTACTTTTTAATGTTATGTAGCATTTAGGCCTGGACATCTGGGCCTGCTGGATGCTGACTGTCACTGCTGTCATTTTTATGGCACCACACTGCTGACAAAAGATGTTATCCCTGCTGGGCTCTTACTGCACCCACTGCCTTCCCATCACTGTGCCTCAATGGCAAATTAGGGAACACTCACTCTGGCATCCACACAGCGTGGTGAACCCACACATAATATCTGAAGACAACCATTAATCTCGGGAAGAATAAAAGAAAACACAGTATATTTTTGATTTTCTGAAGACTGAAGCATCTACCTTCCCTAAAGACATCCACTGAATAAGCTTAGTATGTCCTCTGGCTAACATCTGTAGCAAACTTACCTCAAAGACACAAGTACCGGGAGGTTTATTACAGTCAGTACCTTTGGATATATTATTTTACATGATGATACCATCTGTTTCATACTGTAGCACAAATCTGAGCACTCCAACAGCAGTTGCAAATACCTCTGTTAGGACACTTGGAAGCACACAGGGCCATCCAGGAAGGTGCTGGTGCTGGGCAATATCATGAGGCTAAGAATATACTGACATATTCTGGGCTGAATCCTCTCTTACACTGATGTTATTTTTATATAGCTCCGGAGCCTTCAGCTGAACAAGTCCATATTTATACAAACATGAGGTCAGGGCCTCATCCAAAGATTATTTAAGGCTAAAACATTTTAATCTACAATGAAAATAATGGAGAAATTCCTTCTCATGAGAGCACCCAGTCCTTGTGAAATGTCTGGCTCTTCAGCTGTCTAAATGAGAAATATGGGGAGCTCAGCCCTTTGTATGACAGCCTGATGCCTTGGAATTTTTATTGCTAAATTTTCCAGTTAAGAAACCCAAACTTCTCCTGTGTGACTAAAAATTAAAACACTTCCTACTATTGGTTTTATATCTTTAGCTGGTAAAAACTAGCATGGCTTCATTAACTTTAAATGGACCTGAAGATTTTTCTCTGTAGTCAATCAAGGCCTGATTGACTTAAATTGCTGCAAGAAAAGTTTCGGTCAACCATGAGGAAAGAAGAACTTTAACAGTAAGATAATGATATTCTAGGACAGGATTCACAGAGGCAGTGAGTGTGGCGTCTCCACCACTACAAGACCTCAGGAGGAGGTTAGGAAGCATCTGGTGAGAGGGATACAGACAGCACTGAAGGGATGGTAATGGGAGGAGGAGGACATGAGGAGCTGCCCCATAGCACCAAACCCATAGCACGAACCTTGCTTGGCGTCTTGCTGGGGAGCAGTGCTGTGGCTGGGACTGGGAGCTGAGCCTCTCAATTCCTAATGGGAGTTAGACTGTTCGCTTGTCTTCTGGAGGGTTAAACAGAGTAGATTTTCCTTCCCTCTTACCTCTTCCAGGGCTTTTAGCTAGGCTGATCCCTGAGAGCACCTGGGCACTGCTGTAGCAGCAGCCTGGAGACCTGGATCAAAGGGAAACACTTCTGGACTTAAAACCCTGTGCCATTTACCAGTACAGAGATTGAGACGTGAAGGACAGGGCATAGCTACTGGACACAAAACCAATGCAAAAATTAGTAGCTAAAACTTGGGATTTGTGCTGTGTAGGAAGTTAGACCTTTAAAACTGTGGACATGAATGCACATAAACAAATATATATAGTCATATATATATACATATGCACTTTTACATGTATGACAGGGATCCAATAGGACTCTGTGAGTACATCCAGAGTTTCTAAGGTCATGTCTGATGGCCATACATCATTATCAGTGATATAGATAGATGTTGACATTGATTTTTTGAAATGGCTCTGCCTCACCTGTCTTTGCAAAGTAGCCATTTTTATGTACTTAAAAATATATGTAGTACAAATTATTACTGCTTAGAAGAGTTTCCTCACCAATCCTCCCAGCTTAGTCCCCAAATTATTGGAGGGAATCAAAGGAATGATGTTCCCTGCTGTCTGACTTTGAATCACTGGCAAATGTTTTATGTAACTCATTTTCTTCCACACAATTAGATTCTAAGGACACAAGGGCTAGGCGACTGGGCTCTTTTTTTTTTCCCCTATCTTTTCTTTTTCTTTTTCTTTCTTTCTTTTTTTTTTTTTTTAATTCAAAGGTCTCAGTAAGCAAAGCATAATGTATTCTGCCCAAACTGTGAGAACAGAGCAATACAGAATAATTTACTTCACTAATGCCAAATTAAAATTCATAACACAATTCTTTAATTACCATCTGAATCCAATTCTCAAAGAAGTTTGCCCTAATTGCATTGTTGATATGCATGGATGCAAATAAGATGTTGACTGTTTCCCTTGTAGCAAATGACTCTGTTTCTAATATGCACACATCTAACAACATGGGGCCAAATCCATCCCTGGTAAAAACCCATTACAGTCAGCAAAGTTATACTGAGAACAAATCTGAACCACCCTTCTCTGCAAAGCTGGTCTAGTTATCAGCCACTAAAAATTGCCCCTCCAGTGCCTACGGACAAACATGCTGTCCCCGAGCGTGAGCAAGCCAGTGAAAATCTCCCAGAAAACCCCCAGCAGGCCAGAAAGACAAAAGTGTGAAACGGGCATGTGTGGAACAACATTCGCCAGAAGGTAGCAGGGATGTATAAGCCCAGATGTTCTACTTTGCTTTGTGACAGCACTGAATAGGGATCCTATTCTTAGCCCACAAGCACAGGTGTTTCAAAGGAAGAGAGTGAGAACATCAGACTGGAGATTAAATAATATTCACCAAAGAAGAGAGAGAGTAGCATGGGCATCATTTGGGCATTTCTGTCATCGCTGCATGCTTCTCTCAGGTGAGCTAATTAGGTGGAAGCATTTTGAAACATTCTCCTAGTTCCAGAAGCAGAATAGGCAAAAAAGTTGATAAGTGGTAAATATATGGCCACAAAGAATTTATCATAATTTTGTGGGGGCGGAAAGGAACAAAAAAGACCTGTTAGTTACTTCTATCCCATTTTAATGTGTTTCTACAATGTATATGTTAACTTAAATATTATCTCAAGTAAAAGACCCCCATGTCCGCATTGGTACCTGTTGCAATCCCAGAGATGTATACGGAAGACGGAAGTTCTCCCTTACATTTAGGGTAGGAGGTAGAAGAATACCAGGGAATCATTTTGCTGAACATGCTTTCATTTAATTTTTGCCAGCTACGTAGGGTGAACTGAAGCCCTCCCATTCACTTTTCTTTAGACATTTTAGTCAAAGAGAAATAATATTCATAGTGTGTTTGTTCAGTTGTCTGGCTAAGCTGTGGCCTTTTTTTTTGTTGGTTTTTGTTATTGTTTTGAAGGAGATCAGCAAAAGGTGAAGAAATGGGCTTGCTGCTCTTCTTTCTTCTTTTATGATGTTTAAAAAAAGACGTGAAATGCTAGCATTTTGTGTTGATTGCATCAGAAATTCAGTCTAGTCTTCTATTCCTGGAAAAATGTCTGTGTACAGTAACAGAATAGGTTGTTGAAGATATTGGAAATACATATGTGAGTAAAACTCCACCAAAAAGAGAACTACCATTATTCTGATGGTTTAAAAGCTGGGGTCTCGTTACTATCTGTGTATCTCAAATGCTGGAATAGAGTCAGTGGAACTCTCTCCTGAGTGCACTGATGATTCTCTGCAGTTGTGGCACCTGCATGGCCTGAAGGAAGCGCTCCTTTGCATGGCAGCAGTCAAACCACCAGCACTGTGACATGTGAGGCTCTGGCTCTGGTTGAGCTGTTCAGCCAAGGCAGGAAGGTGGTGAAGCTCTGGTGGCTGGAAAGTTCTGCTGCTGGTGGCCTTCAGCAGAAAGATGAGAAGTCGTGGAGAACATGGGAGAAGAGCTTGGGTGAATGACAGCAAAGTGGAAAATGCCACTGATCAGCCAGTGGATGTATAGCTAGTTGAGAGTTGGAGATCTCGTAGTATTGCTTGTCTGCTTCTGCTTATGATTTTCTCACAGATAATGAGGGCTTGGGATCTGGAACCAACAGTGAGGGAAACCAGCACCATGAGGGGATACAAGCTCCACAAACTCCAAATCCACCTTTTATGAGCAAGCTGAACTACTGCATTAAAAACAGTGAACAAAGACATTCCTCAGTTACTTGGAGGCCAACAGCAGGAAATCAGGTAAGGAGGAAATCAAATATTGGTGGATGAGAAAAAAATTGCATGTAATTGCCATTACTGAAGTCTCTGGAGTGAGTGGCTTGGAAGAGATGTTAAAATCTATTTACAAGTGACAAGGTAGTGGAAAGTCAGGTACCTTAAAGATGTTGGTTTTTGAAAACAGAAAATGTCAGTGTTGCCAGAAGTGCCTGGCTCCTCTGGGGAGGTCCTTGTCACTTTCACTCCATGCTCCTGGCTGAACTGTGCAGGTTGGAGGATGCACTCTTGGCTGAGTGGGCATCACTTGATTCTTCAACTAGCAAAGCTCAAAGAAGGTATTATCTGGGATCCATCATCACACACCCCAGGTTCACAACTAAGACTATCAACATCTTAGCATTCAATTTGCAGAAAGAGAATAACCTAACATGTACACATGTACATGCTGGAGATCTCAGAAGGTCTCAAATTATGGACGTGCACTTGTTAGCCTAAGAAAGTGATATTTTTGTTGTTGTTGTCATTGTTTTGAATTGATGGGAGAACTTCATTTTGAATTTAAGAATGAATAAAATGAATTGCTGGACTACAACCAGGGGTCACTGATGTACCAGATTTCACTTCATCAGTAGGTTTAATATAGTAAAATGGACAACAATCTCAACCAGTAGTATATCTGACATTTCAAAAAGGCTGATTTCCCAAAGTTAAAGATAATATTGTGTGAAACTGGCTCTGAAATAAGATCTACATGAAAACTGAGAGTTTTTTTGTGAGGAGCTTGTCAGAGGACCAGAAAGTTTGCCATTTCTCAGCCAAGAAACAAGACAACTTTGCATAAAGTCCATCTGGCTCTTATGAAGGGAAAGCAAGAACTAGAGATCAAAAAAAAAAAAAAAAAAAAAAAAAAAAAAAAATCAGTAAGTAGAGAAGAAACTACTACAGAAGATTTGAAGTATACAGATTTAATAAGGAAGCCAAAGACGGGGGAAATCTTATTTTTAGCAAAGCTAAGAACACTGAGAAATAATGTTTAAGTGGCTAAAATCATTCTAGCGCTATTGCCAACAACCCAGAGTACCAGGATGTAAACACAGATACCATATTTAAATCCATGGTACTATAGGACAGAAATTACTAGGCTCCACCAGTATGTCTCTATGGCTAGCAGCTCTCTGCTCAGAACAACCGCTGTTTTTTACCTCATCTCTCATTTCTTTGAGGCACTGAGTTTTCTTGACAATGGACATAAATTTTACAGATGTTATCTTAATATTGAGTAGTGTTTTAATTGAAAAAGAGAACAAATATAAAGATGTTAGATCTTCAGAAGTCACAGATGTAGAAGCTGTCATGTTATGGATCATTTTGAGTCATTTTGTGCTGTTCAGATCATAGAATCATAGAGTGGTTTGGGTTGGAAGGGACCTTTAAGATCACCTAGTTCCAATCCCCTGCTATGGGCAGGGACACCTCCTTCTACACCAGGTTGCTCACAGTGCCATCCAGCTTGGCCTTGAGTGCTTCCAGGGAGGGGACATCCATAACCTTGTTGGGCAATCTGTTCCAGTGTCTCACCACTCTCACAGTAAAGAATTTCTTCCTAATATCTATCCTAAATCTACCCTCTTCCACTTTAAAGCCATTTTCCATTGTCCTGTTGCTATCTGCTCTTATAAAAAGTCCCCCCCCAGCTTTCCTGTAGACGCCTTCAGGTACTGGAAGGCTGCTGTAAGGTCCCCCTGAGCCTTTTGTTCTCCAGGCTGAAGAGCCCCAGCTCTCTCAGCCTGTCCTTGTAGGGGAGGTCTTCCAGCCTTCTGACATCTTTGTGGCCCTCCTCTGGACCCACTACAACCACTCCATGTCATGGATTTCTGGGCTGCAAGCACACACTGTCAGCACATGTTGAGTCTTTTATCAACTGACATTCCCAAATCCTCTTCCTGTGGGTTGCTCTCAAGCCCAGCCTGTAACTGTGCTTGCCTTGACCTTGCACTTGTCCCTGTTGAACTTCATGAGGTTGGCATGGGCCACCTCTCAAGCCTGTCCAGGTCTCTCTGGATGGCATCCCTTCCCTGTAGCGTGTCAACTGCACCACTCAGCTTGGCGTTGTCTGCAAACTTGCTGAGGGTGCACTCGATCTCACTGTCCATGTCATCTACAAAGATGTTAAATAACACCGGTCCCTGCACTGATCCCTGAGGAACACCACTCATCACTGGTCTCCACTTGGACATTGAGCCATTGACCTCAGCTCTCTGAATGTGACCATCCAGCCAATTCCATATCCATACGATCAGCAAGTAAATGCAAAATAAATAGAAACAGATATAATATTGTTGCTAATCGAGAGGTATATTTTTTTTGAAGATCAGTGCTTGTTTTATACTCATGAAGTGATTGCTGGTAACCTTTCTGGTTGATGGAAAAGTGGACAGAAAAATAAACATGAAGACTTACACAGTAATACTTATAGCTTGGCAAACCAGTCAAGCCAAAGAAAATGCATTTCAATACAGACAAATGCAGAGAGATGAACAGAGAATAAGAATGGTGGCAGACTTTCACAGCAGTGGATCTGGCAGGCAATGGCTCCAAAAGTAGTAGCGCTCTTAGAGATAAACAGTTCAAAGCAAGTTCCAAATCCCAAGCTGTTACAAAACACCTAATGTACTCACTGAATCACAGAGTGGGAAGCAGCTTCAGTATTGACTTTATGATGGACATGTGCCTATGTTTCAAAAAAGATGCTAAAAGATTCAAAAGGGAATTAAATATAAATTTTAAATATAAATATACATATATGTATGTATGTAGATATATATACACACACATATTTCCCAAGCTAGAGAGAAAATGTTTTGCATTTGCAGTCTTTGAGAGATCTATTTTTTCTGTTGAGAATAGGAGTGAAATGATACATGAGTGCTGGAGATGCACCTTCAAGCTGAGAAAATATTGGGTGCTAATGGACTCTTCAAGAAGCAATCTGGGATCTGAGAAATGAAAGAAGAAAAAAAAGTAAAGTAAAAATTAATCACTAGAATACATTTAAAACTGTGAATTTTCTGTGTCTTGACATATTTTTGGTCACTACCACTTTCAAGAAAATGTCCTGTAAGCAAAGCTTTTCCCTGCTGTAGTGCCAGGTAAATGATTGAAAGCAGGGTAATGGGAGCTGAGATGCAGGAGGCAAGCAGAGTTGAGCCAGTGCTGTGATCAATATCTGTACCAAATGAGACAAGTTCCATTACTTCTTTTGGGGCAAGGTGGGGACTCAAAGAGGAAGGACAGAAAAAGGGAGCAAAGCTGTTACCATCAACATAGCTAAATGCAGCACAAGCAGTTTGCTGTACATAATGCAGGTGATACTGTGGAGTTCTCCATCTGTTAGTAGGTCTAGCCCTACGAACCCACCTGAGAAAGGAATGGGAGTTCTTAGAAAGACAGACAGGGAAGTGCTTCTGTTGTCCATACTGACACTGTTGGATTAAAATGGGGAGGCATAGCCTCTTTGCTCCTACGTGCCCATAGGGGAAAAAGAACTACTTTTTGTTTTGACGGTCCCCAGTTGTGAGAAGAGAAAGCTATATCCAAACGGAAGATTCTTGCTGTGGAAAATAGTGCAGGGATGCAGGCAAAGCGACCTAGAGGACTGGTGATAAAATGAAATTTCAGATGGCAAGCATGAGTTTTGTTCAGAACAGAGTCTGGGCGTATCTGAAATAGTGTAATGCTGTCCCACAGGGCCTGCCCAGATGTGGTGGGACAGGGATATAACATGATGGGTGCAATCAGTATTTGGCGAACATCGTGCCACATTTTCTTCAATTTATGCTTCAGTTGGCAGGGCTCACTTCTTCTGTGATGAAGAAACCGTCGGGATAAAGCTCACCCTGGGCTTCTACCCCCCGTACATCCCTGAAACCATCAGAAAGCAGAATTCAGGACAGACTGAGATGTCCTTTGTTTGAAACAGATATGGAGCACTGGATTAAAACTGCCATGGGTTGGAAACTGTATAGTTTGCCACTCATTTTAAGCAGGTACTTTCATGTGAAATTTTGAGGTACTGTCAGTCTAGTGACTGTCTAGTCCAGGAGTAGTACAAAAAAAGTACAAAAAAAACGCTAGTGACAGTCGTGTCCCTAAAAGCATTAGAACAGTTCCATTTTGTTTCCAGAATATCAAAACATATTTAATAAGGAAAGTGAACGGTGTTGCGTAAATAGCTTTTATAGCTGGGAGAATAATAATGTCACAAGTTTTGTTTCAGCATAGTTTAAAACTGTGTCACAAGCATTCCCATCAATGCTTGTCACACAGGAACAGGAACAAATTACGAGGTCTGAGACAGAGAATATAAATTGGTGTATATACCAGCAGTTTCTCCATCTGTCTTTTAAACCACTTCTGGCTGTTAAGTTATCTAGAAACCGTTTCACAAGTCATAGACTGTGTGAGCCAAGAGCAGGGCACCTTGATGTTTGTTTAAATTTTCACTGGCAATATTACATATAATTTTTCAAGAAATATCATTTTTAATTCATCTTCTGTTCATTTAAGTGGAAGAACACTCACTAAATTTCTAGCACGATGCTGTCTCGTGTTAGTTCATAAGCTTTAGACCTGCAGAGTCTTCAGAATGAAAGAATTTAGAGCTCAGATATTTTCTCTAACCTATGGTCTGAATGATTTTTTTTCTTCTTTTATTGATTCTCTGAAGTTCAGATAACTACTTTCACTTTGGATCTATTTTCACCCTTCAGCCACATCTGAAATACAGCTCTTTGGTCTGCCAGCAGAGGGAAAAGGGGCAACTTCTGCCACTGCAGACACTGTGTCGCACAGACAATAACTTATTATGGCTAACAACAAAATAACTCAGAGAAAGGCACCCTGCATTGAGGAGCTGCCCTCAGCTGATGGCGTACGTAGGGGTGCAGCTGTTGCTGTTTTCGTGGAGAGCAACAGGGAAAGAGGAGTCTTCCACTTTCCTTTTTCTAAATGGAATAAGAAATCTCAGCCAGATGAGCCCCTACAAATCCTCACTGCCAACACAGACGAACTCACCTTTTGCACGGCTCTGTAGCAATGTGATTGTGGTGCAACCTGGTTCTTACAGCACACATTATGCCACTTGCCCTCAACTGCGGTTATGTTTTGGCTTGGAGTTCGTACAGCTTCAGACTTAGCTGCAGACTGTAATGTAGGGATGCTGTGGGTTTTTGTGTGCTTGTGCGTTTTTGTTTCTCCCCAAGCAAGAGATCTCATTTCTTTTAATGGACACTGTTGTGCTCTTATAAAAAGGCGAGCATGGAAGTGCTGTGATCTGGCTGCCGCTGTATGCCCCAGCCATGAATCGGGCATGGATATTTAGAATTACAAAGCAAGTGGGAGGTATACAACTATGCAGTACATGGCACAGAAACTGGTGTAAGATATGGAAACCAAGGGGGAAAAGTGTTGTTTTAAACCTTCCTGAGGGGAACTCTTTGACCCTGCTAATTGAAAATGTTGCAGTGTGAGAGTAAGCAGACATTTGTTGTAAAACATGCCTCTGTAAATAAACCTGGGGGAAAAAAAAGGTGAAATTTCAAAGCAACCATTTAAATCTGTATATGCAATGGGTTCCATCTGCAGTGCAACCAACTAGTGCATCATAGCACTTGTGATTTATCACAGTACCATGAGATGAGCAAAAGAGAAATGCTGCAGACCACTTCAGCCAGAGGGCTCCATTGGGTGAAGCAGGCTTTTTTTTTCAGAGGGTCATTGAGTCACTGAGAAGAGATCCAGGCCACTTTTGGTGGTGCAATACTTGTCACCATGGACCAACAGCTTGAGCTGCTGCTGTGGATGTCTACTGACACCACTCTGCTCAGCTCAGCCCCATGGCAGTGCAGGAAATTTACCACAAGGTGCTGTGGGACAACAGTGCTACACAGCCTGTAATGAGCATCACCTGCTTTGGAAGTGCCTTCTGCTCATGAGAGCAGTTAGCCTAGGAAGTGGACTGTGTGCTGAATCACTTCCAGATCAATATATATGATACCCAGCTATTAATGACTTGCATTGGTTCAAGAGAGCAATTCATTCGGAAGCTGCAATATGTGTGACATCTGTTCAGGTGATCCTAATGGACTTTATCAGCTTTTTGGAGAGGTCACGTATGTGTTTTGTGCATCAGAGGAGTGACAAAACAATATGCTGATTTATTTTAGGAGCACCTAGGGTTGCAGCACAGAGCTTTGGGATGCATGTCTGACACAGGGCAGCTTGCCATGAACATGCTAAAGATGGGTGCAGCCTTCATATGTAATTTTGAATTCCATATTTTAAGATTTGATACCCAACGCTGTGCAAGGTTGTAAAGTGTGTGCTAAGAAATAGCTAAGGCAAATACTGCAGCTGGGATCTTAAATGAAAATCATCCTAAGCTTGTTTCTGATCTGAGATACCAGAAAGGCATCTTGCTTCATTTTCACTGGAGGACAGATAAGGCAGCACCAAGTCAGGAAAATTCACTTCCGTCTGAATTACTGATGAATTAGCCTACTGGCATTATATCTTAAAGCTAATGCTATTTAGTATTCACTTTGAACCCTCCTGCTATGACTCAGTCAGGGGAGGCTCACAGCCAAATGTGAGCTGACATCATCAGACGTGATATGGTACAGTTTTCATCTATCAGACTGGCTCCACTGAGCAAAGGTCGTAATAAACTTCTTACTTGAAGGTAAAATTAATGTGATTGAAAAGATACTTGGCAGAAAATATGTATCTGGAGAAAACCAGAATGCCTTTTTTTGGTGCCTGCCTGCTTCTCCGTCACCCAGGAGATTCTCATCAAGCTGAGTGACACCAGGGGTGACACTCCTGACCTAGCTAGGCAATATCACTGTGATGACGGAGACACTGGGTAATCACAGAGAGAACTAAGGCCTGTGTAGACCTTCCATGATCAGCAGATTTCATGGGTTTGACATGCTGCCGGGCCAGATGAAGAAAGCCCTTGTTTGCCAGCTGAGTGATGTAAGGTGCTTTCACAGCTTAGTTTTTCACCCTCCTCATGGAAGGTGGGGACCAATCCTCCTGTGGTTAATCACAACTTACCAAGTCTGCCTTTGTAGCTGGTCCAGGCGTGGGGCCGAGGTGCCCTCTCCTTCACTTTGTGAGCTTCAGGGAGCAGGGCACGGTGGAAATATTCTCTGGAGCCTCCATAGTCACTCTGCTCCACCTGGCTGCCTTGTGACACTGGTTGCTTTTAACAAGGTGAACACTGTTATGTTTCCAGCAACAGATGTGCTTGGGGAGCTAGAAAGCATCAGGGGTTCCTGAGCAACACAGCAGTAAAATCCAAATCTGAAAGCAGCATGTCTGTCACACAGTCCTCTTATGCCTTCAGACACATTTTCTTTCTAAAGAGTCCCTTCAAACACTTTGATTGGGGTTTCTACCTCTTTGTTCCAGTGAGTTGGAACAGTAAGGGTGATTTGCAGTGCAGAAGTAAAGAGGAGCAGGGGGAGGACATGTGCTGACCCTCTGCATCCGCAAAGTGTTCGACTTTTCCTTCCGTAACTGGACATAACCAGGGGTCAATCTCCTCCCATATGTCTGGTCTTGCAGTCCCAGAACTCATTCACAATTCTGTGTTTTTCTGCAAAGTAGGTCATTTCTCTTGGCAAGGAAGGAATGAGTCATAGGAGCTTTGGCCTTGGAGAAGGGAGCCAGCCTTGGACACCAGGGACATAGCAAGTGCAGAGAGGTGGAGGCTCTTCAGTGTGTGTTGGTTTGGACACAAAGCCATACTGAAGCTGTGGTGGAATAGATGATTTAAAGTAGAAGAATGAGTTTGAGAAGGAGAGGGAACCTGGATGCTTCTTGGGCTACTCATTTGCTAATTATTTTTTTTTTAATAATCACCACTTTACACTCCTGAGGTGGCAAACAGTCCAAAGATAGCAAAGAGGTTATGTATTGGCAAAGTACTCAGGAAGTTCTGTCAAGAAAATAGCTTTAGGATAACCCCATGAGTTTGCACAAGTTATTGGAGAATAGTATGAAATTCTACTATTTCTTTTAAATTGGAAAAAAAAAAAAAAAGATAAATTATGGGAAAAAAGAAAGCCCAGTGACATTTGGACTTTAAACCCAGACTTATTTTGCTGTTTGAGAAGCTCTTTGGGGTTTTGCAGTTATGTTTGGATGCAGATACTTCCATAAGAAATGTGCACTACTGGGGTTACTCAGCCTCAGCACTAAGGAACCCTTCCACAGGCTGAACCTCTCTTACTATGACCAGGCAGTCTTCTCTGAGCCACTCCATTTTCCATGCTTTTCTCAAGAGCAAACCCAGCATCCAGTGGTAATTACATTACCCAGAGTAATCTTCGAGAGCTGAGGAGGTGAACCAGTGGTGGGAGGATGCCTAATGCCCTTGGAGGCTCATAGGTGCAAACCCTAACTCAGCCCAAGGCACTGCGAGGGTTCTCATGCAGTCTCCTGCTTTGGGGATTGCATGAGCTTCCATAGCTGGAGTGTTCCAAGAGTGTGATCTGGGGGAGCTTCGCTGCTAAGGCAAGGCAAGGGCAGCCTCTGAGGCTGGCTGTTGGGTAGGAGCATGGCTGGAGGCCTGACTCCCTGCAGGTCCTGTTGGAGTGAGGAGCAAGATACTTAAACAAATTAAGAGCTCTTCTTATCAAAATAAATTGATTCCCAAATTTTGTTTTGTAACAGCATATTCCTGAATTTAGGCCAGCATTTCTGATGATCCAAAGCATTACATTTTTTGCTCATGACTCCCTGAGCCATACAGGATTTCAGTAGATATTTTGCTAGCAATTAAAATTGGAAAATTTCTTTTGAATAATGGGAGAGAAAGGAAGAAGGGAGCCCCTCAAAGCTCTTTGAGGGACAAAGGGACTTCCTGGTTCCAAGCTCAGCTGTCACCTCTTTGGCAGCGAGGATAAGGCAGGCCAACCATCAATCCCAGGCTGGATGTGGCTCTGCGCAGCCTGGTCTGGTGGTTGGCAACCCTGCACATAGCAGGGGGGTTGAAACCTGATGATCATTGCGGTCCTTTTCAACCCAGGCCATTCTATGATTCTATGATTCTATGATTCTATGAACCACAGCTTTGCTTTTGCTACAGATTTCATATTAAGACTGTTCCAAAAACCAGCTGACGATCACAGTATTAACAGACCCAGATTGATAGATGGAAGTCCCTGCCGAAACAAGCACAAGTACATTGCTGATCTCTTCCTTTCTTTCATAGGAGGAAGCCTCTCACAGAACAATAGTTCTCACTGTGATTTCTTAATAATGACACCATTTTATTCCAGGCTGTGCATTGTTTATGTTTCATAGTACAGTACAGGGCATTCCATTTCCTTCCTAATATTCAAACCTGAGCATTCATGTATTTATTCTATGACATGGAAAGCCATATTTCCTTCTGGCAAAAAATGTATGCCTTTGGAAGCCTTGCTTGAAATCCTCACTGTGAGTTGAATGGCTCTTTCTTATTAGCAGAAAGACAAATCTTAACACTGCTTGAGTGTGGGAAAGGTAAAAGCCTTTTGCATTACAGTGCCATCCCTTTACTTCTTAATAAATGTGTGCTGTCCTCTGCAAAGTGAATAATAAGAATTTTTTTTTTCCCTTTACCAAGATAAGCAATTTACAGTGGCGCAGACAATCTGCTCTGTTAAGAATCTGGCACCATTTGCAGTGGCTGGAGCAAGAGACTCAGCAATAGATCAGTGCTAATTTCTCTTCACACAAATAATGGCACTGATGACTCTTGACCATGTGACAGGTTTGTGAGTGATGAGTCTTGAGACTCCAGTAGTGACACTTTTCTTTCTCCACACTGGTAAATTATTCATTATTGGTGCAGCCCTGGGTAAACATAATAAGAGAGAGTGGGAGAGAGGAGGGATTATGTTGCTAATGATAGAAACTGCTGATGAGTCCACTGGGCTTGGGGTTGGGGCTGGGACTGGGGCTGGAAAAAAGGCTTGCAGTGTACGTGCCAGTTGGGGCATTGTGTTATACCCATCTCATAATATAACAGCCAAGGTTCATTTCACTGGTATTCCTCAGAAGTGCCTGTAAGGATAAGCGAGAAGCTGGCAATGTGAGAAGCAATATAGAAATCACTCTATATTGCTTGCAGTTGGTTCGATGTTGGTCACTCCATTTGTTTATTTTGTCGGGCTTTTTTCCCCACTCGGTTTATGTGAAAATCCCACCATTCTTTCATTAAACTTTTTATTTGTAGTGCTTCTGAACACTGCTAAACATTTTCATCATTACAGCCTAAAATTGCCCTTTGCCTCCTCTTTGCTCCCATGGGCACACAAAGCAGAGTGAGCAAGAGCAGTGGCAGCCTAATAATGGATGGATAAAGCTTTATATCCAGGGAAAGAAATGCTCACAAGGTAAATAGATTGGGATGACCTAAGGGCTAGAGGATTCCTTACCAGGGTTCAGTGCTGCTACTCAAGCCTACAATACTTTGTTAACGTCAAACCTGAACATCCACTTTGTGGATAACTGACTTGGATGTAATTTCAGAGGTTTGTGATGTGCTCCTATGACCTGAGGTGCAGTGAAGTCGCTCTGCGGCTGACAGTAGCAGTTATTGGTGTGCCCTGACAGAAGCAACGAGAACCACTCAAGCCTGGACGTGGAATGAAGGAGTACCAAACCTCCCAGTGACTCAGCTGGTCTCCAGAGAAGCTGTGTCTGCACCCTGTGCTGCAGACTTCAGGAGAAGCAGACTGCAGAGGAGAGCATCTCACCTTGCTCCTTGCAGGTGGGGGAGAGCTGCCCCTTCCCAGCCTTCTCCTCTGGACCTGAGCTGTATCTCTGAGATCTGGGAGGAGGCCAGGAAGGACACCACACCAGAGGGAGTGTGACCAGGGAGCTCCAGGTGCTCCCAGCCTGGAGAAGATGCCTCTTGTCAGGAGATGCTGTGATCTTTTTTTCAAGGAAATGAAATTTTTTCCACTTTCCCCCACCCCCTTACACTGAGCTGTGGTGGTTTTTACTCTGTCTCTGAGAAGTGTCCAGCTCCAGTGTGGCTCTCTGAATGTCAGGAGCTATTTTGGTCCTCTCTAGGAAGAATTCCTACATCTCCCATCTGTGTCTGCACCTGATGGCTGTCTGTCATGTTGAAGTCTAACCAAGAGAGTGCTCTGAGCCCAGAGAGCATCCTCGCCAACCCTCCACACTGCATATAAATGCACAGCTTCCCTCGCCTGCCTATAGGCCTGGGCACAAGAGCTCTTTTCGGATTAATTTATTCTGTTCCCACTCTGAATCCCATCCCCATGAGCTGATTTGATGCCAGATCCTGCGCTGAAGGTGAAGTGTCCCCCTCCTCCTTGGGGCTGCTGCATGGCAGGATCGGGGGGAAAAGACAGTCTCCATCAGCATCTCCGGAGCCTAATTTCAGTCACAGCCTCTGGGGGGTATTGCAGTGTCACTCAGCATCCCGTGGGGTCACCCTGGCTCTGCCCAGAAATGCAGTGGCAGACCTGGCACGGCTCGAAGCAGAAGCAAAGCAGGCAGTGGGCTGATGAAGGGGAAAACCTGTATGAAAGCAAATTAGAACAGGAAGCCAGACAGTAACAAACA
The DNA here is from genome assembly GCF_016699485.2 of Gallus gallus. NCBI lineage: Eukaryota > Metazoa > Chordata > Aves > Galliformes > Phasianidae > Gallus > Gallus gallus. Next base: position 125,211,040 of record NC_052533.1, on the reverse strand, counting down.
CCACCGCTGGCGGGATGCCTTCCCCCTTGTATTGCCATCCTTTGTCTCCCTCGTAGTCCTTATAGTCTTACTGTGTCTGTGAGGGAAAGGAGGCAAGCAGATCTCAAAATTAACTCCTTGTTAACTGAAGAACAGAAAATGTCCCCCTAGTTGGACATGTTCTGGTGCAAAATAGAGCTCTGGCGTTTTCTCCTACTGGTATTGTTAGTTTGTATGCCCTCTTTAATTTTTCTTTATTTTGCAATGGTGGAATACAAAATAAAAATCTTTGTTTAAAGGTAGTCACTTCAAAAAGTGAATATACCCCTGTGTGAAACTTTGTTTTTATACTGCAATAGATGGTAATGACTCAAACCTCTCCCATTACTTTATCTCTAGCAAAGGAGAGATGGAAAAACAAGGGAAGAATGTTTAGCTCCGTCTTCAAGGGAGTAGACGTGGGCTCAGGAACCCCCTTCTGCTGCTGGCCGCCTTTAATTGCAACTTCATGACAGCAGCCCTGTATAAACCTTCCAAACAGCTCCCAACAGGACAGGGGGGAGCTAAGAAGGAGTCTTAGCCTTAGTCCTACTTCCTTACTTTGATCCAGCCAGGTGATCTACCTGTGGTTACACCTGGGGAACAGAGGACTCAGTACTGCTGTACCAAATATTCCCATCCAAATCTGTGAAGAATGTGAAGAAGTAGTCCCTGAGTCTTCTCTTGGGGTTCCAGCTAGCAGGTTGCACAGCACAAAGCAGTATTTTTTAATATACTTGAATGATAAGCACTTGAAAACAGAGGCAGATAAACAAGTGCTTAGAGCTCCTTTGCTACCTTGTCATCGTAACCATGCAAATTTGCTAAAGAATTGATTTCTAAGCAGAGTAAAGGACAGGTTATAAGCATGTTGTTCTGTTTAATCGTGCAGGTGTTTTCATATACAAATATTTGTCAGCCAAACCCCGGGAAATGTTTATTCCTTAAGTCTATAAGCCAGAAGAAGGAGGAAAAGAAAAAGATGACATGGTTCTCAGGCAGCAAAAGCCAGAAGGAACTCCATTTTTCATTTTTAGTACATCTGTAAAGTTGGGATTTTTTTATTATTTTTATTTTTTTCCTTCAAAGTTCTTCAAGGTGATTCATAGTATTGGTACTTAAGGAGATATACGAGCTCAAGGCTACCCATTTAAAAAGCCTGAGAAACTAACTTGAAGGAGAGATCTCTGAACAATCTGTTTAAGCAGATACGATGCTGCATCTGGGCGCGTTTTCTTATTTATTTATTTTACAGCCTAAGCGATGCGGTAATGCTGCAGGATTGGCTGAGTGCTGCTTAAAGTTTGAGCTGATGGCAGAAAGTGCCAGGCAAAATGACAGGGGAAAGTGCATCCCTTATTCATCTCATGCAATGATGGCTGTTTTGTTTGGAGCCACTGAAATGATGCAAATAGAGCTATTTTTTTTAATGTTTCACAGCAGTCTCTTCCCACGCTCTGATGCTTGAAAGGGCACCCCACAGACAAAATTTGATTTATGCTATTTTTGATTTATATATGAGTTTCCGTTTATTTAGCTTATGAAGCATTTTAAATATTTCTTTATGATTCCTTTATCCATGCAGTATCTTTCTGCTAATAGGACATATAACAGACAAATGTTTGTCTATTATGTGAGTAGCCATACTGTTTAATTTCTGAAATGTTTAAAATGCTTCAAAGAGGTTTCCACATGAAAAGCCTTTTGAGAAACATCAGCAAAACACGGTGTAGGTTTGGGCAGGAATACAATAGCTGTTTGTTTGTTTGCTATGGATTTGCATGTGTGTTAGGGGGGAAAAAGTGCTGCAGATGAAAAAGAATGAGGGAGAGGCAGGGCTGGGGCTCTTCGAATTTTAGAATCATTAGGGCTGGAAAAGACCACTAAGATCATCCAGTCCAGCCACCCACCCATCACCACCATGCCCACTGCACTGACCATGTCCACCATGTCCACCATGCCCACTCTTCTTTATCCCCATCTGTCCATGACCCAGCATTTACAGCACAGACCTGAGACACTGGAGGCAACTGCTATATAAAATACTGCACTCTTGATTTCTCAGCTCCCAAGAGGAGTGGGCAGTGGGGTGCTGAAAGGTGTGGGCATGCTTAATCTTCCCCGCTGCTCCTGTGCTACTGGGGATGGAACTCAAAACATGCTCTAGGCTGGGCTCTGAAACCCAAGTATCTTATCTCCCTGTTGTTTCCCAAACACAAGGCTTGAAAATCCATCTAGAGGGGATGAGGAATTGGCATGAATAGCAGCTGAGATTGCATCAACAATTAGATTTAAGCAAAATTCTTCCTAGAAGAACTTGGTAGCAATGCTGATGTCAGTGGTTACCTGGAAAAGAAAAAAAAATTGGTCTTGACTGGTTCCCTGGAGAAAAGTTGGTCAAGAAAAAAGGGGAATTAATCCTAAATCTGCTTCATCTTGTGTGCTTGCATCTCAGCGCCATGGTTCAACCCACTGGACCATGGGAAGAAGTAGCATTTCTGTGGTTCTTTGGCTTCTTTCCACTCCTTAGAGTTAATGAAATGAAATGTAATATGATTTATGTACTTAGGGAAGAGTAGAAAGGAAGTAAATCCTACATTCTCAATCTGAACTAATCTGAGTATAGCTGTATTTGAAAGGACAGAGTCAGTCAGATGCCTGCCCTGTTGTACAGCATTGGGTCATCACGGGGAAAGCAGTGAGGAAAAAAGCAAATCCACAAAGTGTTCAAAGTGCCAAGCAGACAAGCAGTGCCCTGTTTGCAGCCTGCTTCCCAGGGGTGAGAGATCTGCAAAGAGGCACTTAAAGCAAAGGCATGAAGGGCTCCCAGGCAGGCCCTGGTAATGAGAAAGTAGAGCATGCCCCCCAACTCTCAGCTCTAAAATGGCATTTCTGTGGTGTGTGAAGCAGAAGATATAGCTTATTTCTTCTCAACATTTTTCATGCCATCATCTGTAGCAGATTAATTAAGTTATGGCTGTGAGATTACAGGAAACCTGGGGTGGTCGATAAAGAAAGTGTTTCAGCTATTGCTCCTTATAGGCTCCTGTTATTTTTCTTTCTTGCCAGCTCGAGGTAATATCTTGATTGCTGCCAGTTTGTTTCATGTCAGGGCCAGCACAGTGCTGGCTTGACATGTGCACTAAGCATGCTGACAGCAGCTAGGAAGTTCATTGATGCTGGGATGGCAAGAAATGAATGGACTCCAGAAGCAGCAAAATGCACTCATAGTACATCAAGGGGGAGGCTTCACTTTCCCGTGAGATACTGGGCTATTACTTGTCTCTGAGACACACTTCAACACATTGTGTCAAACGGCAGAATCATGAGAAAACTTGCGAAGTATTCCCATTAAGGCTAATTGATTTTTAAATACTCTATTATCCAAAGTTGGCATCTAATTATTTCTTTCAGGATCCTGACACGTTCCTGGTTGTCACAAGAAGCAATGATTGTTCTGAACACAGCGCTGCGGTGGGCAGCAGAGCATCCGTCTGAAAGGGAAAGACGAGACTTTTTATATCTTTTCTAGCTGACATGTCTGAGGCTGCTGCGAGAGGAATTGTGGTGCAGTAAAGACGTGTGAGATGAACTGATGGGAAGCTTGGGGATGCAGGCAGGCTCCAGCTGGAGCAAGACTTCTACACAGAGATCAGACTGTTCTGGCAGATAATTTATTACCTTTCTCAAACAAATCAGGTTGGCCTAAGGGTCATTAATGTTTATAGTGAAGTCCTAATTAAGCAAATATAAACCTTATGCTCAGCAGAGATCACATTAAAAAAGAAAATAATCACATACAACTGTCTTTCTTGTGCTTGCCTCTGCCTCTGATTTCGTGATGCCGATATTAATCGACTAATGGCAACAGAAATTGCGTTGAATGTTGTAGAAACACTGGGGCCAAGCATGGCTGTCATCCACAGTGAGCACAGTCCACGTTCAGCGAGCTGTGGGGCCCAGCTCTCCTCTGATGTGCGTTTGAAGCATCATTTCTGTCTGTACAAGAGTGGTGTGAAATCAGGAGGATGCCTTTCACCTTTCTGTAAATGACTTCTCAAGGTGTCTCTGCTCCTCCATGCGGAAGCAAGCACTCACATGCCATTGAGAGCTCCTCTTGATACTAAGAAAATGATCAGAGAAGGACAAAAGTAAGGGATCTGGGCCGTGATTTGGTCCTCATGTCCACATATGGTGGTGCTGCCCTATACAAACCACCACACATGCATCCTTTGTAAAGAAAGGTACACAAAATGGCAGCTGTGAGGAAGGGGGAGGACTTGTCATCATTAAAAAATGCTTGCTACCTAGGCCATCGCTGTAAAATATTGTCATGCAGCTCATGTTAATCACAGGGGAAAGCACGCTGAAATTGCTCAGATTTTAACAATTTGCTTTTTGAGATACAACAATTTCTCCTCAATATCCTGACCTGCCATACTGGTTGCTTCATACTTAATGCTCACTCATGCAGGCCAGCCAGAAATAAAGTATTTCCACAGATTAAAACTGCCTCAAACACATATGGGTTTGGTTTAAGAGAAATAGATGGAGTTTGAAACTATTACTATTTCAGGAAATGAAATACAGTTTTTCGTTTTTGTAAGGTCTTTAAATATTTTATGAAGTACCAATGTTTGCTTGTATTTTTTTTTTAAACACCCTCTTATGTATTTTATTATGTACTTTAGTTGGAAAGACACCAAAAGGAGGGGGAGGAGGAATCTTACACCTATGTACAGAACTGGGTTACCGACCTGTATTATTGTAACAGGAATATACGGACATAACAGGGCAAATACTGTTAATTTCTTATATTTATTTGGTAGACACATTTCTGTGATTAAAAAATACACAAATATTTGGTAAAAGAACATTGCCCTAGGTAAGATGAAGTAACTGTGTATTCTAAGCATGAAATAAATATGCTGTAATAGTGTTCTTTAATTGCCTAATTACTTTTGCTCTTTATCTGGAACGACTCATAAGAAAGTGTTTGGGACAAGTGATTAGGCTGGGCTGGTAGGAGCCTCTTGAATCACTGAAGACAGGTAAATGGGTATGACCAGGCTAGTTTTGGCATCCACATGCAGAGTCATACACTGTAACTACAAAACAGCATGTTCTGAGTCTGTGTTTTCTCTGGGTAGTAGTAGCAGGAACACTGTGTTCATTTAAATTAAACCAGTTCCTTGGATAATAACAAAGTAATTAAAGAAGCCACTGAGGAAAAAGAGCCAATTTATTTGAATCATGTTCATAAAAACTACAACAAGTGCCTGAAGGTACAAAATAATGTAGTTAAGATGGCAGATTGATGATTTTTAAAAATGCATCTTGATATTAATTTAAATTATTGTCCCTAGTCCGAGAATAATAATGGATGTGAATATTTAATTTGGGGATAGGAATGATTCCTTCAGCTAAGTTAAATTCAGAGAAAATGGGCACGTGTGTTGTTATCCAAACCAATATATTAAAATCTGGTCATTTTAATGTATTCCTATTTCCATCACTCTCAATGTAATTGCAAGAGATGTAGACACTTTGCTAGATGACTTGAAATTAATATTATTTGATCCTGTGACATGTCAAATAGAGCATTAAAAAACTGCACTTGAAATCTGGAGGAGCGTTCTGCTGTATATAGGGTTCCCTGCACTGAATTTATGGTTCGATCAATTATAACTAAAGGCCTAAGGGAGGGAGAAGAGACTGCACAAGGAGGTGGTGGAGGCACCATCCCTGGGGGCTTTCAAGAAGAGGGTAGATGTGGCCCTGAGTGACATCATTCAGTGTGTTGATGGTTGGACTAGATGATCCTAGTGGTCCTTCCCAACCTTAATGATTCCATTCTATGATTCCATGCCTTCTGCCCCTCCACAGTTTCACTGACATTGCTCTGGTTTAGTTTCGTTGTGCAGTCATAGAATTGCAGATGGTAAGACGTTGCTGTTGGCCAATTCTTAGCAGTTTTCCTGAACACTGTGCCATTTACTGTAGCATCAAAACACAAACCAGGCTGACTTGGATTGCTGGTCACCAGGGCAAGGTAATCTTATAGATCTACTACTTTTACATATGCTATCCAGTCTCTTAACATGAAAACAATATATTTTTGTTCAGGGAAATCTTTCACTCTGGGAATGGTGGGGGCTGTCTCATCAGAGCTTTACAGAATTTGGTAAAACATTTATTTGTTGTTCTGCGTTAATGGTGACACAATGCAATCAATGTTAGAGAGGATGCTGTGGTACAAAAGAACCACAGGAACAATTATTACAAGCAGTAACCTGTGAGCAATCTCATAGCGCTCTCCTGTATGCCTCTTTTGGAGCTCAGTCTGAATTACAACAGGTAACAAGGTCGCATAGGTCTTTCATACAAGTATTTTACTGGCAGGTGTTACTGAGGTCTCCTGTGTTCACGTGCCTGTGTAGCAGTTCTCCATGGAGATTTCCTTCTTTGTCCCGCAGGCTGGTGGTCCCAGCACCACTGTGGGGATTCCCAGGCTCTAGCAAATTAGACAGCTTCCTAATTTATTCCAACATTACACCCACAAAACAAGGAGCCAAAGACTTGGGGACTCATGTTATCATTGTATATTCTGCTTTATCAACCAGGCAAAAATAGCTAATGCTTAATTCAGGGACGGAATCTCCATATTTGTGGTGCCACCCAACCTCAGTTTTTTTCTCCTCAGCAGTCTATCCTGAATACATCATTTCAGCTCGTCTGTGAGCTACCACCAAACTTGGTATTCTCAAGCAACCTCATAGAGAACCCACTTACACGCTTATTCATGTTAATCTAGGGTCACAGGCGGTGCAGACACAGGCCAGGGCAGGGAGCTGAATGTGTCTTACTGGCACTGATGGATGACTGGCACAGAAGGGCTGTTACTGTCAACGGATACAAGGGAGAAATCCATTCTTATTCTCCTTAATATCTTTGCCGAGTGTGGCACTGTTGACCTTGTGTCAAGTCTGACAGGTGGCATGAATCCAAAGTAACTCTTCAACTAGACAAAGACCCATTATTTTTCTAGTTCCTTTCAACGTCTACACACATCCAGCTACTAAGTGAACTGGATTTAAAAGCCAGTGATATACAGATGGCACAGAACTGTACTTCTCCTTCCCTTTGTACAAATTCTTTGTTATCACTCAGGTTTCTTAGTGCTTGGATATGGTCCAGTGCCTTGCTTTTCTAGAATATTGACAATCTCTGCGGTGAGAATAACTCATTGTCATACAGGAGGCAGAGCTTATCCATGCAGCGTAAAGCAGGCACCAGCGATCTGTTAGCTGTGCAAAAATCTTTTAGGGTCTGTCTACTAAACCAAAATGAAAAAAAAAAAAAAAAAAAAAAAGAAATAGCATAAAATAGTACAAAGCATACATTACAAAGAAACATTCAGTGGTTGTTGAGGATAAAAGAAGTTGTAGCTCTACTGATTTGATTACTTAGGGCAGAAATTCACTATTGCACTTCGTTTTCATTACAGACAGTAGGAAGAAACATCACACACGCTCAGACAGACATCTGAATCTAAATACTTTCACCTTACTGCAAATCATATTCTGATGAACTGCTTTATTACACTCCACCACTGAGCTCAGTATACTGATTGATGACAGATAAAAGCTGGCCCCAAAAACTCATCTGGCTGTCCATGGAAAAGTCAGTGAGCATTTATTCATGAAGTGCCATCTTGCATCATACAAGTTTTAATCCAAAATAGCAATCAAAGGGGAATATGGAACTGAAGAAGTGCACTGGGTCACTGCTATGCCACATCTCCCTTCCTGTTCTTTAAGCCATTGGAGTCCCACACGGAGCAAAGCCAAGTGTCAGATCTGCTGTCTCACCTCGAGATGCTTCTGTTCTAGCCCAGGATTTGTTTAACAGTTGGTCCAAATTAAACAGGTGAAGTTCTTTGTCCCTAACCCTGGCACTCACTAAGTGTGAATCCATGTCCACAGAGCTAGCACAGGGCATAACGCGGACTTCTGCAAAGCTTTGGTCTTTGGCATGATTAATTCTGGGTTAATTTTGACCTATAAGGCCCACCCTGCTTTGAATGCTGTATTGCATTTCAACTTGGCAGATACAGAATCTAAAGAGACAAGACTTGATGTGTGCATCTGGTTGGGGGTGAATGCACATGGGATGAGTTTGCAACTGTGCAACTGCCAGCTCACCATCTGGTGTGATCTGTAAGTGAGGGTGGTGTCAAAGTGCACCCTGCTCACCGGGCCCTCGGAAATACACACCTGCGTCTCAGCACAGGACAACTTCAGGAAAAGTAGTCTCATTATCTGGAACTAGTTTCTCGCCCTCTGTTTCACAGAGCCCAGGTCTGCTGTTTCTCAAGACCGGTTTTAAGATTCATTTATTTCTCTCAGGTGTTATTTTGTTATTATTATTATTATTATTTTTCCAGCGGTGGTTACTGTGATGGCAGAAGGCTTTGATGAGGCAGGTTTGGATACACTGCTAAAGCAGGATTCGCATCTGTCTAGCAACAGGGATGCACTGTGGCTTGTCTCAAAGACAGCTGTAGAAAGAGCACTTCATACAGAGATTTTATATATCTCTGTTACAGAGTGTAGCCTTCTGTGAGAGCAGTCTGCCTACACATGGGTGAATAGTGTCCCTTTATGAGGTGTGTATGTAACTCTCTTTCTCTCACTTCTGCTACCTAACAGTCCTGCTGTTTTTCGGGCTCTGTATATCCATCCAAGTGAGACAGGATTTCCTGCAAATCTAACACCTTTGGAGCTGCTTTTTCTTCTTCTTTTTCTTTTTCTTTTTCTTTTTCTTTTTCTTTTTCTTTTTCTTTTTCTTTTTCTTTTTCTTTTTCTCTTTCTTTTTCTTTTTCTTTTTCTTTTTCTTTTTCTCGTTCTTTTTCTTTTTCTTTCCTTTTCCTTTTCTTTTTTTTTTCTTTCTTCTTTTTTTTTTTTTAATGTCAGTGGGGAAATTTATTTATTTATTTTAAAACATTCCCTTTATGAAGCCTTTACACAGGGACTATCATTCTATTAAAGTGCCTGCTGCCTTTGGCCAGAGGTGGGTTTTACAAGTATGAATTGCTCCATGAAAGGGCAGCTTCTTCTCCAGAACTGCATCTCTCTGAGCATTCTAAGTTTTCTGAACGCCTTGCTGTTCCCTTGCACTCTGAGAGCTTTTTCTTCACTGCCGGTATCTTTCACACTCATTAAGAGGAATATAAGGGTGACTGTGCCAGCCAAGGGACCCCTGGGACATCAACAGCCCCTTCTGATCTTCCCCTGTGTCTTCTCCTCACCCCCAGACATGGTCCAGGACCCCATTTCAGCCCCTGCCCTGCTGTAGCTGTGCCTTGCCCAGACCTGCCTCCTGCTGTCTCTCTCTCTGCCAGTCATCATAACAGACCTCATGGAAATCAGATCAGCTTTGACCTTCATTACTCTGCGATATTTCCAGTTCTTTTCTAGAAAGACAAACCAAAATCAGCCAGGGCTTGTCCTCCTTCTCATTAAAAGATGTGTAGACTAATTGTGTTTTGTGACAGGTAAAGTCAACACACAACAAAGACAGAAATCTAATGTGCTATTAGGAGGTTCAAAGCAGAATGGAGAATTATGAGGGCATATATCAGTGTTTCCTTGAGCATGCTTCTGCCCTATATGAGCTTTCTCTTCATATGGCCTGAGATAGTGTGAATATGGAAAAGACAGATTAACACAGCTATCACCACTACTTCATTCTCCAATGATAACATCTCTTGTGCTGGCCCGACACACTGCTTCTGGAGCATTATAAAGTCTCAGACATTGGTTTGAAGGTAGTCACTAGTTTTAGGGTTTTAGATGAGAATTTGGGAGAACGGAGATTTGCACGTGCCACTTTCAGAGGTCATTGTCACATGCGGGATGCTGAACCATGCCAATTCTGTACTCCCGTGACACTCACTGAAATCTTATTTCCAAAAATATATGAATGCTGATGTTTTTTGGTTTTGCCTCTGGCTTTTCAGGACAGGAGAGGTAAGCAGCAAGGACACTAGGTGACCGGTAGGACCACAAGGAGTAGCGTCTTAACCTTTGATTTGCAGGCCCTAACAGTAAAATTTAGACTTACCTACCTTCCAGCCCTGGTATTAATTTAAGAATACTAATATTATTTCCTTACAATAATTTATAATTTAGACCTAATAGAAACCTTTGTATTTGTATTATTGCATATGTTTTTGTCATCTTCCTTGCCATGGAGATTCAGACCATTCAGATTACAAAAAAGCCATTGATAGACAGAATAATGAATATAACATATAATCTTAGCATGTACTAAATAAACAAATAATAGGCGATAGCAAATAATGAAAATAGCATTACAATAAATGATTAGGCAAGAGTTCTTGTTGAGTAAACTCACTTTTTCAGGTCCAAAAGATTTTAATTTCCCCTGGCTAGTTTAGCAACTTGCCAATGACTGCCATAGAAATGTGGAATTGTACTGACCTGTCACTGGGTGCTGCACTGGTCATCACTTTCTGGGACAAAGTACTGGAGCAACGTAACAAGAAATCTCACAGACAGCGGAGTGCCGTGGGATTAAATGCTACCAAATTGTTTCACACTCCCAGCTATTACCACTTCTGTCTGGAAATACAAAATATAAAATGCTTTCCCCTCTGCACAGTCTCTTGGAGGATTGATAATTGCATTTGGTAATGTTTGAAACACAGTGAAGTGAGAATGGATGCCTTTCTGTGCCCTTCAGGAATGAAGCATTTGTGCCCCGGACTGCTTGCTGGCATCACCAATATGCATGACTGAGAGACACGCTGGTTATTTATAGATGCAAGAAGCTGGAATGTTCAGCTTGGAGTTAATTCACACACTTCAAAGCATGTTTCAGAACTAAATATTTAAATTCTGTTTTCCCCAGAGAAAAGAAACTTGATAAATTTTCCCTGTGGAAATTTTGATTCTGCAGAAACTGCTTTTCTGTCAGAAAGCATTTTCTTGAAAAAACCTCTCAAACAGCTGTGGGTGCTCACGTGGATGTAAGAAAATATATATCTGCTTTTGAAATTGTTTCATACAAATGGGCAAAAAAGCTGCTGATTCTTTTTCAAGAATAGAACAATGAATTTTCAGTGGTATTTATTTGCTTACAAACTCTGAAGGAAAAAAAACAACAACATTGTCCACTCTACATTTTTTTCTACATACTATACTATTATTTTTTCCTCTTTAAATATGATGGTTTCTTTAGAAGGCAAACTGTGAGATCACTAACTGTAAAACATGTTCAGCATCGCTCAGCGCAGTGACATGGAACGAGGAATTAGCATGGGGACAGTTGACAAATTCTGTTACTGAGTCTTTTGCAATAGGGAAAACATACCAGATTTCCCTTCGCATAGGGTTAACTCTGTGTGAATGAATCCCCAGGATAAACTGTAAAAGCTGATTGCACTTTATTGCAGCATGTTTTAACTTTTGTCATCTGTTGATTTTTCCATTGACCATGTGCAGTAACTTGGGCACGTTTTTTCAGCTGTTTCAGCTCCCTCACCAGAATGCAAGTTTTTTAAAGTACTGAAAATAGCAGCTTTCTCTGTGACAGTAAAAAACACATCTATTAACCTACAGCAACTAAATCACTCTTTCAAAAAATGTGGCCAGAATTCAGTAACATGAAGAATGCCTGCCAAGGAAAATTCAGTGAAAATGTAATGAAAACATCTGATGTTAACAAATATGGACACTCTCACAGACCTACTTAATGTGCTTGGAGAGACAATGTAAGACGACTGTCTGCCCAGACCTAACCACTGACCTTGAATCAGATGCCTTGACCTCTCTCCTCCTTTGTTTCCCCTCCTAATCTCAGCCTGTCTGGCTTGGTAAAGTTATGAAAATTTTGTCTCGTGTGTTTGTATAGCATATTTTGCATGCTTAAGTTCTGCTTGTGGTCAGAGCTACCTGATGAAACCAGTCAATACATAATGATTTTCATACTTGCTACACATAAATATAAAAAGTTTACTTTTAAGAAATGCAGCCTGTGTAATGCAGGTGAACCTTATGAGTGGCTCTTGCCATTATTAAGATATTAGTCTTTTTTTTTTTTTTTTTTGGATGGGGAACCATGTAGAAAGACTAACAGCCCTGTGGGAATTGCTCTGAGGAGGTCTACAGCCATCAAGGCTAGTTGGAATAGCTTGTGCTACAGATTTGGCCCCAGTTTGAGTCTAACTTTGCCTCCTGATTTACCAGCCACAGACGTAATTGGCCTAAGGCCAGGCTCTTGCATCCTGAAGTTGGATGTTTGCAACCCTCTGGGGAAAGAGAGTCAGAGGAGATGTGGTTCACCACTGTGCTCTGATTTGTTTTAATGGGATATCAAGTCATTGACGGTTGGCTGCTCATGAGGTTTTTTTGCAATGCCCTGTTGACTACTTCAGTCTGTTGCTAGAGAGCAGCCTAGGAAAGAGGAATGGATACCTCCCACCTCTCAGGAGGCAAGGCGAGGCAGAACACATTGCCAGTAGGCTTCAGTCCTCAGTAAGATGTGGCGCTGTCCATTGCTACCTTGCAGGTGAGGCCACTGTTGGCCATGGCAGACATTTCTGTCACTCCCAACTGTATCTTCTGCCGAAGAGGTTACTTCAGTGCCATGGAAGAATTGAGAATTTCATTGTACCTGGGTCTGTCTGAACAAAGGGGCAATCAGTGCCTTTCACTTTTACTACATCTTGCCTGCTTGAGTCATTCTGCATTTACAAAAAACTGCTTGACTGAGAGCAGGGCTGATTAGTGCTGGGGTGTGATATATCACAGAGGAGACCAGCAGAGCATACTCAGACTGTTCATACGTCAAAACCCTGGGCTTGGTCTCAAGGGGTGGCCATTTTGGGTGGTTCCTGCCCTGGAGAGACCCAAGTATGAATTTTTTTTACAGCAGCTGAGTGTCAAACTTACAGACTGGAGAATGGCAGAGTAGCAGATGCAGAAGGCATAAGCTGCTCCTGCTGTGGCCATAGAATTGCAGAGCATGACTCAAGACTTGCCAATCTCACAGACTCAAATTAGAATGACTCCTTGAGCCCTCTGTCGATCCTGTTTCCTCACATAGCACATGGAAAAATTACCTTAATGTTCTGTGGCTTGTTCATGATCTCAGCCTTTCTCCCATCTGTGCTGTGTTTCTTGAATTTCTTTCAACAGCACATTACACTATAATGGAATCTGTCAAGTTTTTGAAGGGTTTTATTGGTTTTGTTTTGTTTTGTGAATTGGACATACTGTGAGGTAGATTTGCACTTGCTTTTGAATTTTGGCTTTTTCAAACTGGCATAGAATTATACAGTCAGAAGAAGTGGGTATCATTCTCTCAGTTCTGTAGTCCAGGCCACAGGCACAATGTAAATGAAAAATTACTAATTAGTAGTAATTAGTAGAGATGAGTCATCTGCAGTTTTTCCTTGTGCCTGATAGCACACATAAAAATGAGCCAGATGAGATGAGTTAGACTTACTGGGCATTTGGTAAGTCAGGGAAACCCTTGAGAATGGTCTCCATCAGATACCAGGGGCTGAAAAGCCATTTGCACTTGTGCGATTGCCCTGGAGAGATAGCACAATTGATAACTCAGTTTGCCAACTTGTTACTGGGTGATGCTTTGAGCTGCCCTTCCTTCTTGCCTTCCCTTCAGTTTTGGTTACACTGATGTCTATGGGAAGTGTCAGAGCTGACATCTGGAACTACCAAGTGAACAAAACAGGCAGTAACAGCAGCTAAATAGGAGCACTTGGAGGACTCCTGATCCATCCTTGCAAAAGCTTCCTTGGAGCTTACCAGGTTATCTCACTGGCTGTCCTATACAACATGTTCTGTTATCACTTACTCAGTTACCCTTATTCAGAGGGCTGACCACCATTTATGAAATAAAGTGCAATTTTCAGATGGTAGCCAGCATCTTCCAAGCAGTCAGTGATAAGTCAGTGTCCATGAGATGGAGAATTCACCCGGATAGTTTGATAATTTACACTGTTAAATGCTATTTCATTTGCATTATCTATAATGTTTATCTTGACTTTAGTTATAATTTTCTGTTAGATTAAGGGAGACTTTAGAGTTCTTTGCAATTCACCCTCCAGTCATTTCTCTACTGCAGTCAAGCCATCTCTCAGTCTACATTTTACTAAGTTAAAAAATTGGAATGAATCACACTTCTTTGTAATGTGTTTTCTCTAGCCTTCACATAAAGCTTATTATTTTTTTTTCAAATTCCAAAATTCTAAGTAAGTTAAAACTATGAGCATGGAACCTGAACACACTGTCCCACCGTTTCTGTGATCTTTCCTGTGTGCTGATATCACCTCTTTGGTCCTATTTACAAAGCAGATACTACCTTCCTCATGGCATTGCATTGGAAGTTCATGTTGAATTTCTTGTTCTTTCCTACCCTTGAATGCTTTTCTGAGCCCCCTTGTTTTCAAGGTGTCATCTCTCATACTGCAGAAGTAACCTTCCTGCCTATTAAATGTATTTATTTTTGGTAGGCTGCAGAACAGTCGATTCAAATAAATAATTCAAGCCAGTCTGCGGGCCTTATCCTCATCATCACATGAACTACATAGAGAACAACTGTTTTGAGGCATCAAAGTAGTTATTCTTCATTGCATAAGTCTATGTGTGATTGAAACACCGAACACAAACGTGTAGATAGATATACCTGCACCACATCCTCAGCTGACATCTTATGTCTGGATATCTCCATGGAGGCATACAGGTTGTCCACAAGTACGTCACTGAAATGACAAAATCATTGAAAAGCCAAAATAAATAAAAAATTAAAGAAGTTCCTGCCTGAAATCATGTTTTGTGTTGTTGTTGTTGCATAGTTAATAAGGAAAAAATAGGTGATATTTTGTTGATTTTCAAGCTATCAATTTTGCCTTCCCTTTTCCCCTTCCCCAATTTGATCAGATTTACTGAAGTGACACATGAATGTTTCCCAATGGTGACAGCCACACACATCCAAGGAGTTGATATAGAGAAAGAAAAATGGAACATTACTTTAAAAAAAAAAAAAAATCTCAGACATCCCAGAAAGCAGTCAAATATTTATGCAAAATGAGTGTAGCTTTATACACTGGCACTGAACAACACAATGCTCTGTCTCACACAATGCTGTCATTCATGTGCGTACATACTGCCACAGGCAAAAGTCCCACGGAATGTATTTTTATACAATTGCTAGCATATTTCATTACAAGTTGTTTTTTAAATTCCCTTATGTAGGGGATTCTCTTGATAGACATGCTGTCTCCCCAGAGTTTCCTGAATGGAAAAAGAGTCACAATGTAAAATCTAGAGAAAATTATTACTGAAAACTTTAAATTTCATTTGTAAATAGCATTAGCAAAGAACACAGTTATAGTAATAACAAAGGAGAAAGAACTTTTCCTTCCCTTTGGAGAATATGGAGCACACTGAGTTATATTTTGTGTTCTCACAGCTATCATGTAAGCAATTAGAAATACAGTGCAAATTAATCAAATTGTTAGTATTGAATTTATGATGTACAGAGCATGAGGACATTGAAATTTGTTAGTGCAAATGAAATCCAGATCAAACCTGTGCAACTGAAGCACAGAGGAGAATGACCCCATGCAACTGGAGAAGCAAATTCAACTGTACTTCACAGACTTTTACTAAATGAAGAGTGCCTGATATCATCCCACCTCAAAGGAATATCTAAAAGCAAATTTCCCAAGACTGAAATTATGGAAGAGGCTAAAGAAAGAGGATGTAATTCACTTCAGTTATCTTGCATGGAGCTGTGACACAGAAGCCATGGCTGAGCCCACAGCAGTGACACATCCTGAACAATGGGCTGTCTGAACTGAAGCCCTGTACCCACCACGGGCCGCCTTCTGAGGGCAGTGTTTGGTCCTCACCTCTCCTCACTCCAGCACTTGGAAGACTTAAGAGATGAAGGACCCCAGTATATCAGAAAAGGATGTGGCTCTCACTATTGCACTCCCCAAAGCTGGATTGATCCTTCCCTTAGCATGGGTAAGAAATGGGGAATATGAAGCATTGCCTGGTTCTTTCCCATACAAATAGGTTAGCATTTTCCCGTAGGAAAAAAAAAAGGGGGGGGGGGCTTGTGAGAGAGAGAAAATAATGAAATAAAATAAATCCTCTATGGAGGCATCTAGTGAGGACCCAGCTGTTTGTTCTTCTTTGAGATAGCAGAGACAATGAAATGATAAAATCTGCACATAAGACAGAGTCTGCATCATGAATGAATAAAACATTTCTTTAATTCCTCTGTGGGGGCTTTTCTGTGAAATCCAGGTGTCCTTTCCATTGAAACTCTCAGAAGAGGAAAAAATTATCCTATTCATTATCCCAGGCACACCATTTGCATAGAACACTTCACACACCGCCTCCTGTCAAAATATCAGTCAGACTCCAACCTGGGCTCTCTGGCCACCATGCACAACAAGTGACACCTTGACATGCGTCCCCATTGCCCCCTGTGCTCCAGCATGCCAAGCATCCTGTAGACAGGCACTCTTCCCTTTTGCAGACAGCTGAGGTTTTGCTTTCTTCCTCTCCCCAGCAGGGCAGCCATCTCATCCTTCTCCAAACTGGAAAATCTGTATAGGCACTCTCTGAGTGATAGATAGGTGATTTTCTGTCAGATCATTTTTCTCTGACATTTTTCCCAGTGGTTCCCAAGTAGGAGTTTTCTGGGGAGCTGGTTTGTTTTGTTAAATTACAGGGGCTTCAGAGATTTCTGTTTCATCATGAAGCATGAAGTAGGCAGTTTTTAAACAAGCCCACTCCTGTAACTTCATTCCATTTAAATGCAGTCCTCTGCTTTAATATCCTTTTAAATCATTTATGTATACACCAGAACTGAACATACCATACTTTACATTCCACATGTAGAGAGACACAAGACAATTACGACAATGCCAGCTAATTAAAGCTACAGGGGAAAACTTTGACCCTGCTGAGGTCAAAGGGAGTTTTGCCTCTTACTTCAATAGAGTAAGTGCTTCACCCCCAGGCCCTTTCTGTTCCCCTAAGTTTCTTTGGCTGTTTGTGTAGAGAGTCCTGGAGAGTATCAGGTCTCAGTGAGACGATCAGCCAGAGACAGCAGTGCAACAAAGCTTCCCCACCCACAGGTATTAAGTGGCCTTGTGCCGTCAGGAAACTGGGCTGGGGCTGTGGCTCTACAGTGGCAGCTCCCATGGGCATCAGGGGAAAGCATAGGAGCCTTCCTGCTTGGGCAAGGACACAACAAGGGCAAAGCTACATGAAAGTAATTGAAGGTGAGGGGCAAGGGTCTGAAGTGTGTTGTGAGGACAAGTGATTGCAGCACTCGAAGTCCAAATGTTTCCCCAATGCCTGCTGTGGACCAGGGGTTCCCAACCTTCCCCACTGGGTGGGCCATGCAGATCCCTTCCTTCATTTGATGCAAAATGGCACAAAGTCCCATCCCTTGGGAAGGACACAATATCCTGTGCATGTAGAGCACTCATGACCTTTTGCTGTTGTTTCCTACTTTCCCAGGAGCTCTTCAGCACAGGACAAGGAGTAGGTTGCTGCCTGGAGGAGCTGCTCCTTTATTCTTAGTCACTCTGTGTCCTACAGGGTCCCTCAGCTTCTCCCGTGATATTTGAAGAGACGTGCACTTCCCATGTAGGAGCAAACAGTGTCCCAGGAAGGGCTGGAGCCATGGGCTGACTCACCTTCATCTCTGCTTGCTAGGAAGGAGGTGCAACATGAGCCCTGTGATCAACAGCACTGCCTCACACTCTGTGAAGTTTGAAAATATAACTTGAGGAGATAGGCACTCATATATTTGAAATGTCCAAGGTGACTGCTTCCCAGAAGATTGTGGGTTACTTGTCCCAAGTTTAAAATTAATTTTTGAAGAATGCAAGCCCATTTTTGATTGAAAATATTGAATGAAGACCAGAATTATCCTTGGCACATTCAGTTTCAATTGAAAATTTCCCCCTCTGCTCTGTGCTGGCACAGTCTCAACTTGAGTACTCTGGGAAGTTCTGGGCACAACAGTAGGAGAATGACATACAACTATTAGAGAACATACACAAGAGGGCTATGAAGATGGTGAAGGTCTAGAGAAGATGTACGTGGAGTGGCTGAGGTCCCTGTGTTTGTGCAGCCCAGAGCAGAGGAGCTGAGGGGAGGCCTGATGGCCGCTGCAGCTCCTCACAGGGAGCGGAGGGGCAACGCTGAGCTCTGCTCTGTGTGACAGCGACAGGGCCCGAGGGAACGGCATGGAGCTGCGTCAGGGGAGGGGTGAGTGGGGGTTAGGGACAGGTTGTGCACCAGAGGGCGGTGGGCACGGAACGGGTTGCCCAGTGCTGTGGTCACAGTCCCAAGTGCCGGAGTTTAGGGAGCATTTGGACAGCGCTCTCAGGCATGGATTTAATTTTGGGTGGTCCTGTGTGGAGACAGGAGTTGGATTCACTGATCCTTGTGGGAGTCCCTTCCAACTCAGGATATCCTGTGATTCTCTGAAAACAGATCTTGGTGTGCGCTGGCCTTAATACAGGACATTGCATTATGGATCATGGAGACCCTGACAAAACGGAAGAATCGTAAAACAGTTCCAAGCTGTTGAAAGGTGCTTTCTGGGCCTCGGGCTACTGCGATTGGATTAGAGCAACAGTTAGTGTGAAATCGAACCTAAAGAAGAAAAATGACCCTTGAATTTGGTACTGGATCAAGGCTCTTTGGAGGTATTTGAGATTCTCAAGTCTTAGGAAAATCTGAATCAGACATTGTTCACCTTCTGAATGACAGTGCTGTTGCCTGAAGGGCTTCTTGGTGCCTGAATTTCCTTGCCATTTTCATATTCACTTCTCACTGTGGGAATTGAACATGGGCAAACAGTGTTGGAGGTTCTGGTGTTGCTAAAGGTCAGGTCCAACTTTATAATTCTATATATTCATCTTTACAATGAAGGGCTTTGTTCAGTCTGAACACAGCAAGATAATGAGAGCTCTTTAAACTGGTTAAAGGCAGACACTGCTTCATTTATCCAGTCAATTTTGTTGTTTTTTGAAGAATAGTAAAGGATTGCCTTTGAAAAATCTTTGTTGCATTGCCTTGAGGAAACAGTAAAATCAAAATCAGTGTACTTGTGAATACTTAAAAGAGTTGCCCATGCCATGAAGGCATATGCTTATTTTTCTCTTTATTGCAATCATTCAAATGAGTGACGTAGAAAAGGAGCTTCACATTATTATTATTGAACATCATTAGGGGTTCTTATTGAAATGCTTTAGCAGCATAGGAATATATTAGTCAGAAAGAAGTTCAGATTCAGAAAAACAGTTATCAGAATTCGTGACCCTGAGCTTATCTATCCCTGATAGTGTTATTTGAGATGCTGGAGCATGTATGAAACATTAGATAAACCAGAAAGAAAGAACTGTGTAGTAATCCATATCATACATGCAAACTATTATATAATGATCCCTTTACAAGCACAGAGAAAATTATGAGATTACATAAATATACATTGCATTCATTTCCTTTCTAGTAATCCATTAATTAGAACCAATAATACATATTTATTTATTTTTAATGATGGTCTATTTTGGAACACGGTAACCATTTATGAAGAGTAAGAATTATTTTAATTCTAGACAAGCACAAATGGTTTGCCATCAGGAGATGATGACAGATGGTCAGAGGTTCCTTACAGGTATTTCATCCATCACCTTCATTTCTCATCTGCACAGGGAATAAGGCAATATAAAAAGGATTTTTAGGTGCAGGCTGGTGGGAACAGGAAAGAGTAACAGGGAAGAGTATGTGATCATTTTCCCTTCCAAATTCACTGGTTACTGTTGAGTGCCTGAGGTACTGGGCTCAGTGAACTTGCAATCATCATCATGTTTGTTCAGCTGAGCATAACTGTAGGCAGAAGCCAGTAGGCCAGACTCCATGACCTCCCCTAAAATATCAGAGCCATGCAACGCGCCTCAAGGAACAGTCTTTGTAATAACAAGGAATGATGCACTGAACTGCATGATTTCTTGCCATCCTGATTTCTGCTATGGAGATGGTGTACTTTATGGGTAGAACCAGACATCAAGACATACTGGTTCCCATAAGTCCAGGGACCTGCTGGCACAGGCTTGCTCAAAATGAGTTCCTTCAGAATTCCTGGGAACACTGCAGTCAACAAGTCCACAGCATTCACTAGAAATGTAGGCTACATTTTAAAGCAGTACCAGCCTAAAGAAACTTGGATTCAGCATGGAACCAACAAGAGGCATTTTGGAAGAAGAACCATGGCTGAAATGCTTGTACTGACAGAGTGACCTTCCTACAGTTTCTGCTTCTGAAGCATTTAGTTTTGTCCACATGACTGAAAAATGCTGTGGGTAGCACCCCTTCCACTGTCAATAATGTGAATAGTACTTTGGAGCTGGAGCTGTTCTGTAATTGTCTAGCTAGAGGCAAATGAGTGGAAGTGAGTACAGGGCGGTGTTACACCCTGACCAAGAATAAGAGAGTCTGAAGATGGTGGCATGGCTAAAGAAGTAATTGCCAAGCAAGTAGAAGAGTTTTATCAGGAGTACTGAACACGGATTCACCAAGGGGTAATCACGCTTAGCCAGTCTGGTAGTTTTCTCTGATATCATGACTAGGCGGATAAGGGGATGTTGTCTACTTTGACTTAAGCAAGGCTTTTGGCACTGTCTCCCATAACATTCTCAAAAGTAAGCTTAGGAAGCATGAGATGGACAAGCTGACAATGAGGTGGATTGAGAACTGGCTGACTGGCAGAGCTTTGAGGGTTGTGGTTAGTTGCTCAGAGCCTGGTTGGAGGCCTGTAACTGGCTGTGTTCCCCAGGGGTCGGTACTGCATCTAGTCTTGTTCAACATCTTCATCAGTGACCTGGATGAGGGGATAGAATGTACTCTCATCAAATATTCTAATGATGTTAAGCTGGGAGGAGTGGCTGACACACCAGAAGGCTGTGTGACCACTGGTATCCTGTGGTGCATTAAAAAGAACATGACCAGCAGGTCAGTGGAGGTGATCCTCACCCTCTACTCTGCCCTGTGAGGACATCTCTGGATTATTGAGCCCAGTTCTGGGCTCCTCAGTTCAAGAAAAATGAAAATAGTAGGAGGGAAGGGGTTTGGGCTAGATGATCTCCAGAGATCCCTTCTAAATCCCACAGTTCTGTGATTCCATGATAAAGAAAATGTAGTGGGTTCGTTAAAATCCAAGTCCTTTTACAAAGTCATTTGAAATCAGCGGGACTACTTGAAACACATGGTGAATGTACAGTGCAAATATTCACTGTCATATCCTGTAGTTGCTCTGTAACACTTTCCACATGTAATAGCACTACTATCAGTTGTGTTCTATACTTCCAAAAGTCACCTTCAGAATACGTTGTATTTCTTTTATTAAGCCAAAAAGGAATTTGCTTGTTAATATGAAATGCCATATTTCTATCTGCATTGAATGTTGTGAGGTATTGGTCTCTTAAGCTTAAATATGCTCGTGCTTCCTCCTCTGTTCTGATGTGAGTGTGGAAATCACTATTGTTGCGAGGCTGTAAAGCCTTAAAATATATGACTATATTTTGTTCCTGTAAGATGACTGTTATACCAACATATGTTTTCCTAGTAAGCAATGCTAGCAGAATCTCATTTTGCAGAACTTATGTTTGCTTTTTTATTCAGTGGCTGAAATATAATAGAGGCACGCCCTTGGAAATATAAACCAGTTTATTCTTACTCACATATTTTACAGTTTTCTGATGTACAACACCTGAAACTTGAAACACCTGAAACCACTTGACTGCTGAAATGGTTGATTTGTTTCATTGTCAAAGGATGGTTCTGATGCCCGGACACAGAGTTCCAAAAGACTCGTGCTTTCCATTCTTTCTGGATATTATAATGAAGTGCTCTGGAGTAATCTAAATTATGTATTTACATAATTCTCTCCTATCAACGATGCTTCTTATATATTCCCTTAGAGAAAGATTAAAACAGTGTAGAAAGTGTGCTTGATATTCCCTCTAAAATGCTATGCACTTAAACTCTACTTTTCTCATGGCTTTTCTCCTGGAATGAATTAGGCAAAGCAGAATTAACCTTGTCAGTCACCAAGTCAGCTTCCATGACACAGAATGCTGTAACTAAAAATACAGAAATAACAAGAGAGCCCCAATACAGTCACCCTCCACTGATTCCTGCATAGAGTATGTAAAGTACTTTAGGGTACTCTGAGAAGATAGAACTGATGTAAATGTAAAGTAATAGCAAAGAAAAGCTTTTTTTTTTTCCTGCAAGTGAAGGGCAAGGGAAGTTGTTCTCAGACAAACAAAAGGCTTTATGCCTAAACCCATGGATACTGGGAAGAGTTCTGCATTGACCTGGACCATTGAGCTGCCAACTGGAGTGTACAACCCAAGCAAGAGTTTAGGGGAAAAAAACTAGGCTGCTTTAACACAAAGGAGGGGAAAAGTGGGTGACTGGGGAGAAGGAGTGAAATGGAAGGGAGAGAATACGCACAGAATGGTTCAATTAAGTAGTTGATGTGGTGGGAAAGCAGCACTGAATGTGGGAGAAGTGCTGCCAGATCTTCCTGTTCTGGTTAGTTTAGTCTAGTAAAGGTAGATATTAAATGGAAGTGAGAGAACCATGTCCTTCTGAAAATATCATTATGGCCTTTCTGCTGATGTACAGCTCTAGGAATGTCCTCTGGGTTAGAAAAAGAAATCATTCTAACTTTACATATACCTTATCTCACTCACTTTTGGCTATCTTAAAATCCTGCCTCCACAGGGGACTATGTTAGAGACATCCAAGCAAGGTGGTCTGTGTTGCCACTGAACAGTTTGTATAGGTGTCAGCTGAGATCCCAATGCAAAAATCTCATCCTAAGGTTGCCTAGGCCCCACTAACACAGTGCCAGGCCCACCATCATATTTTGCATCAGTTCAGAGATCCCTGCGTCACACTCAGCTGCACAGGGCAGGAAGGACCGGTTACTGTTTACCAGTAGCTCTGCCAGTTCAGTTCAGATATACATTCAGAAAGCTAGCTGAGTTTCTCATTAGTTAGGCTGTTCCTGGAGCAACTTGCTAAAAACGATTCCTGCAGCATGCTTAAGAGAGAAGATGGATTCTCTGAAACAAGAGTTGAAGGTTCCGCCATTTTTAAAAGCGAGAAACAACAATCTCCAAAATTATAGGGCGTTCAACAGTATCAAACTTCCTTCTCTGTTCCAGCCTTAGTGTTTCCAACTGATTGACTTGTTGGCTGGTAACTCCAAAAATATGGTGCTCTTTAGGTTCTGCAAAATTCACTGACTCCTGTCCCCTGATATGAAGGGACAACGTGCTGCCCAGATTGTGGATAAGGTGAGATGCTGTATCCATTAAGTTATCAGTAGTAATTAGCTATTTCAGTTGTGTGGTGGTGTTTCCTTCCATATCTGGTTAATAAAGAAGGGAAGTCCAGAGCACTGTGAATGAGACTTACGGGGGCAATATCCTTTTCTTTGGGAGTCTTATCTTGTGAGCACTTCAGCATATCTCACATGAACATCTAATTGGAAATGCATGGAGCTGGCTGGCATAAACAAAAGTGTCTCTAATCACTTTAGTCACTCTAGTCACAGAGAGTCCAACAAGGCTCTGTGTATAATTGTTTCCAAGGAAATACAAATTACTATAAGATCTATCCTATAAAATCTGCAATGTAAGGAAATACAACTTTTGTATCAAAAGTGAACTGCTCCTCACTAACACCGGAGTACATGGTGAATCCCAGTGTTTCTGGCAGGATCCTCTTAATTCTATTTAATAATGACTACTGCAGTGATAAACTCATTCATGTGGCAGGAAAGAAGACAACTCGACCAAAGTAAAAGCTTTGAGAAGAGCATGTCGTTTCAAAAGGGCTTAATTTCCTGAGTTTTAAAAGAATAGCCTAATTTTCTTGATATAATATTGCCAAATAATAGAAAAAAACATCTCAGTAGTCTTTGTTTTGTGAATGGCTGTTTGTACAATGGCAACAGCATTGCTATTCTGTGTCATCCTTTGTTGACAAGCCTGTTTGAGTTCCAGTAATGGAAAACTATCACACTGATTTGCTTCTGATTAACCTCATCTTCTTGTCATACTACAGGTATTTTTCATTACAAGGTACAAATATATGATGATAGGTAAATGATTTTGACAAAGTCTGACAAAGATTTTAAAACAGCTGCATAGCTGCTTATTTTACTTAAAGAAAAACAATCGCATCAGAAAGATGACATCTGTCAGATGTCTTTGGTAATTTTATCATTACATGTTGTCATGACTTTCTACATCTGGCTATAAGAAACAAACATTTATTTCTGTGTTATAAATACTGTTTTGAATAACTTAGAATTTCTTCTAAACCAGCCCAGAAAGAGAGCGGAAAATAGTTAAATCATCAGCAAAACTAACATTAAGGACCGTAAATAATTGCTTCAACCAGTCCTGATGCCTTATCTTCAGAATACGTTGTATCCCAGGCACAGAGCTGCTGATTGTTCCTTTTATATTTTTCCCTTCAGATGTAGGATTTGAGAAAAAATGAATTATCCTGATCTTATATTGACAGTATTAGCGTCATGATGCAGGAAGTATTAAAGCATACAAAGGTATACACTTGCTATATACAAGGAACAGTGTTTACTTTATTGCTGGCTACTACCAGAAGTGACTCAAAATCAGCACGATTTCTGGATATAACAAAACTTGCCACTTCAGTGCCTTCCAACACAACAGTAGCTTATGTAACGGAAACTTCGAAATTCTATTTTACAAGCCTACTTAAATGTGTAGACACAGTAACTGCCTGCTAGGCAAAGAAAATACAAAAACACTTGTGTTAAACGCTACCAACACAAGGCTTCAACTTCAAGGCAATTTCCACTCTTCTTCTAAAACACTATTCTTTTAAATCCTTTTGTTTATCAAAGGATGGAGAATACCTGACTGGTAACAACCTCTTGTGCTTCCATCCCTTCGGACTGCAGTGTGTTGCAGGATGTTGTGCTGTGTTTGTCTTTATTGGAGTCGAATCACTGGAGAGATCCCAAACAGAGGCTATGTGTAAAGCCATGAGATGGCCTCTACACTTCATAATAATAGTAACTTCAGAGATGATACTGGAATTACCAGGAACCTGCAGGTCTTAATCTGGAATGAAAATAAGACCTGTCCAAATGACCAACCACACACCCACTGCAGACTGAAGCTAGTTGTTCTGGTGGTTTAATGTACAGACTTTCAACCTTGGCGTCACAGGGTGAAAACTCATTCCTATCTGATGCATATTTATTCTATGTGAAATCATTTGCAAGTTTCTCTCCGGTTATGATCAGACACATGGTCTAGCTGCTAAATCCAGCATCGTGATTAGCATTTAGAAGGCAACCTCAGAAGAGAGGAGAGAGGCTGAGCAGTAAGAGGCAGAAGTGAGCCCTCTGACACAATATCTCTGAATTAGGATCTGCCTCTCCTGACAGTTTGTAGGACAGAAATTTACACTGTCTCTATCTTCTCCATAAGCATTATCTTACAGATGTTCCAAATGGTTCTGACTGTCCAGATCTTTAGATGTAAGACTTGTCAGAGATTTCTTACTGTCACCAGTAGCTAAGAATTGAACTCCTCCTATTGCTACTGCTGTTTCCGCAGGCTCAGGACAATGTCCTGTGGTTGCTTTTCCACGTTCTGAGTGTCATCTCATGCATCCATGATCTCATTATGCCTCCTATCTTGTTTGTCCCACCTGTGTGTGGGAAGCCTTGGAACCAAAAGAGGTTTTCCAGTATCTCCTCCTAGACGTATTTAGTGCATTTTTCATGGCATTATCTGTCATTCCAGGCACGAACGTAAGGTCAGATCAGTTCCTAGGGCCCTGTTGGCATCCATGACTACACTAGTTGTATTCTAACCACATATGACACCCACTGAGTGAATTTATTGTAGCAATCACTTTGAGCATATATAGAGGATTTCATCATGATATTTTGCTGCTTCTAATGCCAGAGAGAGAACAACAGTACGAAATAAAATCCACAGAACTTCACATCCTATGAAAGAGAAACGGAAGAGCAGAAAACAGGCTGAATTTCTCTAGGGTAGTTTTATGTAAAAGAAAGACCAGCAACATCCTTTAAGGCCTGAAATGTCAAGCTTGTAAAAATAGTATTCTTGGGAGTTGCATTTGATCATTTGTTAAATACTGTGATATAAAATGTAGAAATCCATGTGTAATGCTTCAAATCCCTAATCTGGTTTAAAAGGTCAGTCGAAGCCTAAAAGGACTTGACATTTTCCCTTTAAAAATCTGACTTTTTGACTCAGAGCTAACAACATTTGAGCCTGAATGACCTGAAGGATAAATACAAAAGCTGATTTCAATTGAACTATTTAGAAAGCAGGGGATCTTCTAATTTGTAAGATAGCATTCAGGGAGGTTTTTCCATTAAGAACTCAATCGACTGAAAAATGATTTCCTTGGGTATTCCACAATCTTTCAATGCTTGTGTAAATTTTACACAGGAGGGGGCAGTGAGTGAGGCTGAAGATATATAACACAATGCCAGAAGAGTAGAAAGACCTTTCTGAAACAGAGGTAACTGGTATTTGCCTTTTAAAAGTGCATTCTTTCAACCTCCTCTTTCACCGACTTTGAAGATGTCTCAAAATCTTTAGTGTTCAATTCATTTGAGAGTTGCTGGTCAGTGAAAATATCTGTGTAAGCATCATGATAGATCCTTCCAACCCTGTCCCGTGACTCAGGTATCATTTGGCTTGGAGTGACGACAGCCTGTGGATTCAAAGGTGTCCTCTTGGAGGTGTGCCCTAGTCATTGGCTTGGCAGTAGGAGTGTGCTGTATGGGTGGACTTCCTTACAGAGCCTTAGACACTCAGCCTGTGTGGCTGACAGATCTCCTCCTCATTGCTTCTCAACATACCATTCATTTTTCCCACAGCAATGATGGTGAAACTGGGGAAAGCTCATGGTGGGTGAACCCCATCTCTCCAGCCTCTCACACTTGTTGCTGTTGGCCCTATTATGTGCATTTCTGGAACGGGTCCATGAGCCTGTGTCATGACCACACCTATCAGAACACGCATTTGCATCTCTTTTTGCCAGAATAGAAATGCCATCATTTTAACAGAGTTGCCCTGAGATCGATGTCTCTGAGTTTTCTTGGTGTATTTTTTTTTGTTAAATGCCTCAGCTTCAGCTCACATCCACCCAGCAGCTGGGGACTATTATACTGTGACAACCTTCTCTTCCATTGCTACAGTGTCAGATGCCAGAAAAAGATCATAGGTAGACATTTCTGCTCTTTGGATGTTAAAAAATAAGTAGCTTTTCTATTCTTTATGTAGTTACTTCTTAATTTTAATGAATAGCTGTAGTGATAATTACCAGATTCCTATATTGATAAAAACTGGCACATTCTGCATGTTAATAATAGCACAAATTTGATATTTATGAACTGCTGTTCTTTTGCAAATATAGACATTTGGTAATCATCATTATGATGATAAAATTCATTAAAATTTGAGAAACAACCTATTATCCCTTCTGCCTATTATCTTTTAATTAAGTAACACAGAGAGATTTTATAAGACCTTCCTAGTCATACTGCAGAGTATTGTTTCCGTAATTGAGTCTTTATATATGAAAATACTTAAATTCCAGTTTCGACAGACAATGGAAAAGATTGATGCAAGACTGATAGTAGATTAATTCCAAGATACTTCAGACTTCAAAATTTTTAGCCAAATTTGATTCAACAAGCACTTGGATCTTGTTTAGTTGTAGACTGCAATTTGGGTGTAGACTGGAAGCTATAACAACATTAGAGCCTATATTTTTTATGTATATACCATTCAATATAATAATTCAATATATTTCAATCAATATTTCAATAATTCAATATATAATCAATATACCATTGATTTGGCCAAGTCCTGAGTGCGGTTTTGCTGACAGCTGGACTTTCATCTGCTGCAAATAAGCACAGTATTATTTTTGTCTGGAATGTGGTTATAATAGCAGCCTTTGGTGATGTCCTGGGAATGCTTGAAGGTAGATCATGTTTTCATGATAATTTTTTTCTTCGGAAATTTCTAGCAGTATGAATGCTGGAACACTTCTCAG
Organism: Gallus gallus; assembly: GCF_016699485.2. Taxonomy (NCBI): domain Eukaryota; kingdom Metazoa; phylum Chordata; class Aves; order Galliformes; family Phasianidae; genus Gallus; species Gallus gallus. The sequence goes on along the minus strand of NC_052533.1, from coordinate 125,182,763 downwards.
GTCTGTTCCTCACATGAAAAATTCAGTTGTATCTAAAATGATAAGACCCTTTTTTGAATTTAAGGTTGGCTAAGATTCAAAAATGTATGGGGAAGGGTTAGACTTAAGCACATTCAAACAGATCAGGCATTTGAAGAAGTTCAATCAGAGTGCTTTCAGTACTCATCGAATCCTGGTCTGCATTGTAATTTTAAAATGTAAGATGCATTTTGGGTGACATAAAGACATAAGAAGCATTCAAGTTAGTTTTTAACTTCACATCTCTTAGATATTCATATTTGGACAGATTGCTTTATATATATTTTCAAATATACATATTTGAAAGATTGCTTTAAAGAATAGAAGTGCTTTGTTGCTATGACCATAACCTTCAGGACTATTCATGAAAGGAACAGTTTATTTTATTTGATAATACCTTAAATTTAAACCTTGTCCGCAGACACCTGATGTTGTTTCATTACTACTGCATTTTTTTTTAACCTGGCTTTGCCAAATATTTTTAATAATTTCCTTCAGTGCTACCTTTGTCCTCAGTAGAACAATCAAAAATACTGCTGATAACTTCTTTTAAATATTTTTTATTTATTTCATTTCTTATTCCTGATCACTTTGATGCTGGAGAATATTTGCATACTAGCACTTAGCACCAGCAAAAGTTTCTGGGAAAGATGCAGCCCGTGCATTTCCTTTTCTTTGCCTTTCAGTCTTAACTAAGGTCTGATATACTAACAAATCTGGGCAGATTCTCATGTGTGCTGTGATATATCATCACTGTGTGCAGCCAAGAGTGAAGGAAGCAATTTTGTGAGGTCACAGGGTGGTCAATGCTCTTCTATTTGAGTTTTTCCTAGGTTCATCCAGAAAATTTTCATCTCAAAAGGTTGTTACCCTTCTTTACATAGATAATTCCTTTCTCTATAAATGTGACATAACTCATTTAAGAAAAGCTGCCTAGGAGTTTCTTCTTCCAGACACAGTCTGGTGTCAGACATAGCAAGGGCTGTGATGACATGATCACGGGAAAACTCATGAAAATAAAGCATCACGAAACAGGGGAACAAAGTAATTTCTCATAGTTTTGAAACTTGCTCACTTCTTTATTTTGGAATTACTGCAACTAGCAAATTGCCATGAAAATAATACTACCAAAAACAAAAGAACAATTAGACACCTTTTAATTAAAAAAGTAAAAATTCAGGACCTGAGATAATTTATTTCAAATGTGAAGTTTTAGAGTTGAATATGTTGATGGGGTGCATTAGATAGAGCGTGGCCAGCAGGTCAAGGGAGGTTTTCCTTCCCCTGTACCCTGCTCACCAGTTCAAAAAAGACAGGGATCTCCTAGGAGTCCAGCAGTGCAACACAAGGATGATAAAGGACCTGAAGTATCTCCTGTATGAGGAAAGGCTGAGTAGCCTGGGTCTTCCTGCAGAAGAGAAGACTGAGAGGAGATCTGATAAATGTTTATATATATCTAAAGGGAGGTGGGAGGTAAATGGATGAGGCCAGGCTCTTCTCGGTGGTGTGTAGCAATAGGACAAGGAATAGTGGTCTAAAATTTGAACATAGGAAGTTCCATACTAACATGCAGAAAAACTTCCATTTGGTAAGGGTGATGGAGCACTGGAACAGGATGCCCAGAGACGTTGAGTCTCCTTTTATGAGAATATTCAAGACCTGGCTGGACGCCTACCTGTGGGACCTATTGTAGGGTTCCTGCTTCCAACCAGAGGGGTTGGACTCACTGATCTCTTGAGGTCCCTTCCAGCGCCTGTGATTCTGTGATTTTCAGATTTTGTGATTGTGTGATGCATTCCTACGGGGAATTGTAGCTTGCTTCCCTTCTGTTCCCACCACTGTCTGAGGATTACATCTGTGGCAAATCCACACATCTCCACTGATGCATGAGAACCAGTTCTGTACTTGAGAATCAAAGAATCATTAAGGTTGGAAAACACTACTAAGATCATCTAGTGCAACCATTGAGAAGTGATGGTACTTCATGGAAAACACCATCCCACCAACCTACACAGCAAAACTAGGTGTCTGGAACATAACATCCTACATAAACATAACATACTACAAAACTGAGTGAAAAAACAAACAAACAAACAAACAAAAGAACAAAGCCAAACAGTTTGATTCCCAAACTGAAACTTCTCCTGCTCTGAAACACTTGCTTTATGACTAAACAAATGTGAGCACAGAGTTTTCTCAGCCTTCGTCTTAGAATCAACAATTTTAGATGAATTCTGTGATTACGAATTCAGTTCTGCTGGGGAGCAGGGAAGAGGTAGAAATTATATCCCCTTTTTCCCCCTTTTTAAGTTTCACAATCTGTACTGAAATATTACCTGGAATAATGCTGAATTTCTTTGCAAATATTTTACAAAGCTCCTGATGGCTGCACCATTTCTCTTCTTTGAAATGAAAGATGAAACAAGCTATTGTAGCACACACAGTTTGAAGGTCCTCTGCTCAAGTGTCCTCTTTTGGTAAAAACACTAAAAAGAGATGGAGAAATGATTTGTGTCTCCCCACATTTCCAAGGGGCTGCCAAATGTTTTCTCGAAGCACCCTGTGTTTAGGCAGCCACAACGTGAAAACATTCCCAACATCTTTCCAGTGCAGTGAGCAGGAATACTCTTCCTCCAGATGCATTACATTGTTAAGCACTTAATCTCAAGGACCTTTTTGAAGTTGAGATAGTTCTACTTTATTCATCATCTAGTGTTTAGTTTAAAGTAACAAATGATTGAGCGGAAAGTCTTTCAGGAACAAAATTCCTTTTTTCCCCATACATAAACAGAGTTGCAGCCTTTGCATTTTTCGCCATCTGGCTCGCAGTGTGAAATGACATTAGTAGCATGTCAGGTTTATTCCCTTTTCCAAAAAAAAAAAAATAAATAAAATAAAAATTAAAAAAAATTTTTAAAAAGAGAGAAAAAGAAAGAAAAGACATAATCCTAATCTATAGTATGAAGAGTATTAAAATGAAACATCTGCCTCGCTGAAATGAGTGGATGAACTCTGAAGTCTACAAGCTGCTGGAGTTTGTCAAGTACGTGTTTACATTGCTGACTCTTGTAAATTTGCAGGATGATGACAAGAAGTCTACAAACTGAAATATCTTATTCAAATGTTTTTAAACATCTGTTTCAAACAGAAAAGACCAGAACAATGAAGTGGCGTTGTGATCACAGGCAGAGCGAGGACGCCATAATATTATAACTTCAGTTACATAATAAAAGACAGTGGCAGCGGGGACTATCTAGGGCTGCGGTTATGGGCTTGTTTTCTATAGTCATGTGATGACAGTACTAAGAAGGCTGTGCTTGCCATACACCCCTGTAACTCCATCCAGAGTAAGGAAAAAAATTGGTCAGATGTCCCCTAAAAACTTTGCTTTTTCTACAGCACGGGATGGTGCAGCCACCACTGTGCGGAGTGGGTGAATGGTGGTGGTGGGGAGTGGTGGGTCTGGCATGAGCACAGCAGCGGCAGCAGTATGAGCCCTGGGCAGGGGCACCAAGAGGGTGTTTTGGTGCAGGATTTGGAGCTGCTGCAGGGTCTGTCACACGAGTTGGAGGGTCCATTGCATTGTCATCAGATCCAAAGGTATTCTCTTCCCCTTGAGGATGCTGAATGGTGTTGAACAGAGCTCGGTAGGCATAAACAGGTGAGGTCCCAGCACACTGCAGTTGTTTGTGTCTCTTTAGGATTGCCAGGGAGACAGCAAACCTTTTCCAAATATTCTAGTAGTTTTTCAGGATTCTGCAGATGTTCATAGGTGAAGTTCCAAACCACTGGGGGTGCCCACTGCTCTGGGCACCTGGCCATATTATCCCACACTCCCTGCCACTCAGAACTGCCCTGACTCGGGACAGATGTCTGGGTGATATTCTTAAATAATTGTTTAATCTTAAGCGTAACCTGAAATACTCACAACACATAGCAATAGGAACACGCTGGTTTGAACATCCAGCAGATATTCAGAATTCTCAAGAGCTGTTGTAACTAGCTCTCAAGCTCTAGGGAAAGAAGGAGAAGTGAGAAGGAAGCTGAGGAACTGCTGGGAAGTGCCCTCCCCTGTCTCCTCCATAGCTGGGCTCCTGAGACAAAGCAAGGAGTGTAATTACTAATCGTATCAACAATATGGCTTTCAAAGCCCCAATATACATATACATGAATATACACAAAACATTTGTTTCTTGGCTGCTAATTTTATCACAATAGAAGCCAAGGCCACACAGCATAGCAAAATAAAAACCTTAATCCAACCCCCTGAGATGAAAAACAATGCAGCAGGGAAAATAAACAGCAAGCAAGGTGCTATACAATATCGTTTCATGAGAAGACTCTCAAAGAGCTCCATAAATAGAGAAAAAATCGACGTAGTGACCAGCAGTTATCAAACTACCAAAACACCGTGTGTTAACACTGGTCTTATCTCAGTACGTTGGGCCCTAAAATGACTGTTGATGTTCAACTCAGCAGGTGGTTCAGCATTACACAGTTGTTGGCTCACCCCCCACTGCCCAGTGGGATGGGAGAGAATCAGGAAAAAAGCCCCAACAAAATAGAACTTGTGGGTTGAGATAAGACTATTTGCTAAGATAGACAAAAGGAAAAGAGTAATAGTTATGACTACATATGTATATATGTGAATGAATATAACAAGTGATGCACAAGCAATCACTCCCTGACCCCTGACCAATGCCCAGCTCACCACCCAAACAGTGGAAAAGAGTCAGATGAACTCTCACCCCCTTCAAAACTCCTTTCACATGGTGTCATATGACATGGAACATCCCTTTGTCCAGTTTAAGTCAGCTGTCCTCATTCTGTTCCCTTCCAGCTCCTTGGGCCCTTTGCTGAGAATGACCTTGGCTCTGTACAGCACTGTTTAGCAGCAACTATAAACATCAGTGTGTTATCAGCATTGTTTTCCTCCTAGAACCAAAACACAGCATCCTGCCAGACACTCTGAAGAAAATAATTCCATCCCAGCTGAAAATAAAACAAAAACCAAATAAATTATCTTTCTGGAGATCAAAGATGGCACGTTTCTCACTAGCTCAAGAATCACTTGGCAGATGAGACCATATTGTTTTGCAAAAAGATTGTCTTTTCTGTCACAGGTTTTATTTGTTTCAAGGGACTTCTGAGTCAAGTCCTAAGACACAGCGCTCTTTTTAATCACAAGCTTCACTTGCTGTGTGCTGAATAGGAATCTTTATTCTCACCCTCCAAAAAATCCAGAGATGTTTAATAAGAAAGTGGTAGATTTTACATTGGTATGCCAAGGGAGACCAAGCAGGACTAAGATTGTTCCCAGCAGAGTTTATGTAGGACAAGACCATGTTTGTTTTCTTTTTGGGGAATAGGCAAAGATATGAATTAAATTTAATCATATGGATATGAGATGTGCCAGTTGCTTTGAAAGCTAAAAAACAGTCCTTGACACATTTTATTTCCTATTATCTATATGATAATTTATTTCAGCTAGCATAATCAAAAGCAACCTAATTTTTCTGTGTATTTGATTAATCTGAGTGATGCAATACTATATTTTTACCGCTGCTTCACCGTGCTATCTTGGGAGAATTTATTCCCCATAACTTAAATTCATCTTCAAGTACCAGGGGTAACAGTGCTTGCCTGTGTCAGTAAATGAACAGTGCTATTACTTGCTGGATAAGAGTGGTGTAGGATGAAAAACTTAGTGGTAAAGGAAACGTATCCATGAATGCAGGCCAAGCTGCCCTTCTGGTAGTGTCTGCTCTAGATGCTCATGCGCTGACATGCACTGAGTTTCTCACGATGGTCACATAGCAAACCTAAATTAATGGTGGACCTTCAAGGAGAGGAAGGCAGAAGAAAGCATGAAAGAAAAGAAGGGTGATTTAGAAGCTAATGACAAAGAAAGGAGCAAGGCTCCCTCATCAGTCACTCACTGTAGGACAGTATGGTTTTCTGTTCTCTAGACATAACTCAAAATACAGCTTATACTAGAGAATAAAATTAAGCTGCACAGTTGTGCTCATGTTCATCTTTAAGATTGTTATCTGGTAGGTTTGAGATAGCTTTACTCTCATCTTCTTTACATTAGTGTCTGATTTTAGTGTTACCTCCATTTTCTCTCAGCCTCATTAAACTTGCAGTCAGTATTACTGCTGTTGTTGCATTCTTGTTCTTTACCTTCCTGGTGGTTGCCCTAGAATTGCTTTCACTGGGAGAGACTCAGTAGTACGTCTTCATTAGATATACCAATGTTAAAAATATGATTTCCTCAGAGACTTTGCATGGCTCAAACTATAGGTTGACTATCCCTTTGAAATATATCTTCAGTTTGATGCGTCTTCATAGGCAGATCCAGGACTACACATTCAGCTTCTGTAACATTGCAGTTCATCTTTTAGTGTCCCGAGACAAGCCTGGGCTGTATCACACAAAGAGGCCATATTCAAATAACAGAAAGAATATGAATCTTATCGCAGTGGTTTAGACATGGTTTATTTAAAATAACTTACATGAAGAGGTTGCTTATGCAAATAATAATAATTGTGTCCGTAAAACGCATTTTGCCCAGGAGGTTCTTCAAGTACTCACAGACTTTGTACCATTACATGTTCTGGTAAATATTTTTTATTCTGGGGACGAGCAGGGAGATGGTGGTTGTGCATTTTAACAGGGCATTTTGGTGGAAAGTAAGTTAGAATCTGACTGAGATATTGGGATCGGTTGTTCATAATGGCGTCATGGTCCCGAAGAAAGCATTTCCAGCAGTGCTGAGAAATGCTTGTTGGTACTTTCTGAAATAAAGGGGTGCCATTTTCAACACCTGCGATTCACTGTCTCAGGCTCTGATCTGTTTCTGTTGTAATGTCTGGTGAGATCATAGCACAGGGTCCCACGTTAATGTGTAAATAAATTTTCTCCATTGAGTCAAAAATTTCTCCATCTCTTTTTTATTAATGTTTTTAATTTCACTTCAGTGTAATATCCTCTTGTATCTAATTGTTCATTTATTAGGAAAAAGATTATTATCACAAACATACGTACTGGATTTTCCAACTCCTTGGCTGTCAGTGACTAGTGTTCCTAATTTAGCCTACGGTACAGTTCAGCTAAAAGCACCAGAGCAAAATCTTTCACTTTGAAAATTTAAGAGCTTAAGGGGTATGTGTAGTCCTCATTCACTCAGTAAATCTATTCCTACGGAAACCACAGAGCTTACACAATTACCAAACGCACAGGCATGCCTGATGATAGAATCATGCCTCTTAAACTTAGGAACAAATAATCACATTGTAGTTAGTTCTTTAAATGCCATTTAGATGGGAAAGAGAAGCTAAATGCCCACAAAGAAATTTCATTTTCTGATTGCTTCTAGCAGCTAATGCAGACATATAAAGATAAAGCAGCATTTACACATAGAGCACAACTTTCTTAACACATCCTTTGGGTTCTCAACTCATCAAAACAAAGTTCAAGCAGAAAGACAAAACAATTCAGAAAGTGCAGAAAATGCACAATCACAGAATCTTTTCTTTGTGGCCATAATTCCAATCAGCAGCAGTGTGGTGTGTCATTCTATAAGGGGATGCTTCCTGTATTACGATGTTGGCCCATGACATCAAATGTGGATGGTGGTGGCATGGCAGTACCAGTTGAACCTTCCCACCAATATTCCACTACCTTTTGTTGCCATGTGACAGCAGCAGAGGGGCAGTCTGACACAATGGCATCTGACGTGAAAGTGTGTCTGGAGCAAAGGTGTGAAATTGAATTCTCCCATGCAGAAAAAATTGCACCCATTGACATTCACTGACACTTGCTGAGTGTTTATGGAGACCAAACAGTGGTTGTGAGCACAGTGAGGCAGTGGGTGCAGTGTTTCAGTGGTGGTGACAGCAACAGTGGGTCACCTCTGCTAGTGCAGATTTTTACTGTGTTGAAAAGTAGTGAAATAGAAAAAGAGTGAAATAAAAGAACACTCTATCAAACGGTGTTATTGTGCTCTTTGTATCTGTTGTAGTTTCCATGAAAATAAATAGGAGGCATTACTTTCAGGGAGACCTACATATATGGGAATATCTCTTAAGGAGAGATTTGAAAATGCCTTGCCTATGGTTAAGAAAAGGTCATTTATTGGATCCCCTGTTCAAGTTTGTGGAGTTATATAAAAATATTATTTATTAAAGTCTTGAACTAGAAACTTGATTTCTATTGTAGAGAGGATACAAAAAACATTGTCACCCTCTCTACTCTCTGATGAAGCAGACTGATCAAATATACTGCACACAATAGAGCCTGCTTGTAGAAGAAAGAAAAAGCACTTGCAAGAATATAACATTGGAGAGTTAGCACTTCCTCTGTAGACAGAAAATTATTAATTAAATTGAATTAAAGTTGTGTTTTGTGTATGTGTAAAATATTCTTTTAATGCAATTTGAAAAAATAGACATAAATGCTAAACACAAGCATTTCTTTTGCTGCACATGAAACAGAGAAAACATTTGTTCCTGAATAAATAGTGGAATAGTAAGAACATCAAGGTGAATTAAGTGGAGAAATCTTTCTTGCCTATCTGTTGTTTTGGCTTGGAGCAGAGAAGCCTGAGGAAGGTGTCTTTGAAACCCAAATTCCATACTGTCATTCAATACCTACCCACGTTTCATTTCATCTACTGAATCTTGACTGAAGGTACGAAAGCTAGTGATAAAGCAGCCTTTAAAAAGCATGAATACTTGCAAAGAATTTGAATAACACTGGGTTACTAGGGCTCTCATAAGTTACAGAGTTTTCTGAATGGAAAGAAATTATTTACAGTGGGGAAAAAAAAAAGAAAAAAATCAAAAAATATAGTAAAATGATAATAATTGATTTAAGTCTAAATATTTTGGCAAAGACTTCATTCTATACGACAGCAGAAGTTGAATAATACAGTGTACCTCAGTATTTACTGTACTTTTATTAAGCCAAGTATCCAGTTTCCCAAGCATCCTTTACTAGTCATGGAATCCTCCAGTTTGACTGTAACTTGATGAAACCCTCTGAGTTATCCTACTGAGCACTTAATAATTCCTCAGCGGCTTGCCGACATCTTCCCAAATGTAAAATATTTCGTGAAGGTCCAAGCTTTTCTAATCAGGCTGCTTCTAATCAGGCTCCGGTTTATCTAAGACACGTTACTGCAAACCTTTTCCTTTTACAAGAATTCTATCTATTGTTTATACAGGTATGGCGGGGAGAGATGTTTGATACAAATTGTTTCAGTTGGAAAGAGTTCTGCCAAAGAAAACAGACAGGCAGCTGTTTGCATTGCATATAAAAATTTTGTTAAATATGGCTGCACCTGTGTAAACACAAATTTATTTCCAAGAAGTACCCCTGCAGCTGCAAAAGCTTTCAGACGCTGCCAGACGAGTTATTTTTATTAAACCATGTAACATGCTAAATAGCTCTTGCGATGGTTGTCGTGCCTTAAAAACATGCAATATAAAAAACCGTGTCCATTTTTAGGGGAGATTTTCAGCAGCACACGGAGCAATGGCCCGCTCTGTGTTTGAGTATTACGTTCGGTTATCTTGACAGGTTGAAGCCGTGCACAGGGGCGTGACTGTGTGAACGCTGTGTGTGTGCACATGTGTAATTGTAGATTCTGATAGGTCTCAATATGTGCCTGATCAAGAGACTATCAGAGGTGATTGAGAGATTTTACTGCCTGCGGCACATTATGAGTCAGAGTTTGCATGTTAACTTGAAGTTCCTGGGTCTGGTATGCTATTGCGTTTTCTATCCCTCGCCTCCACAAAGCACAAACAAACAAGGCTATGTACAGACGGGGAGATGCTGGGAAATATCTCTGCTTCTCTGCAGAACGGTGGCTCTTTGTTTCCTCCTGCTGCACAGAAACACAGATCACGGGGTTGTGGAGCAGAGGCTGCACGGCCATCACCTTCCTCTGCCCGATGGGGACAGAAATGGAAGAAGGTGCAGAGTCCCTCTTGGGGAGAACTGGGACCTTTCTGTAAGGCGGGCAGAAATGGCTCCCGAGTGCTCATTACCCCCAAGGATGCAACCACACCTCGGTAGTTCTGGCACGAACAGGTCTCTGGGGAGAGCCAAGGGATGCAGGCCGTGTTTATGAGCATGCCTTCTCCAGCTTTAGCAGTCTCTGGAGGAGGATTAACCTGCACGGTGTGTCTGTGGTCTGGGTTCCCCTATGCAGATGCACATTACGTAATCTGTCCGGTGTATTTGCACTCGCTCTGAGGTCCATTCTGCAGCTGTGCCAGACTTGGACTGAAAATACACGTATCGTTATTCAAATCTCTGTGTGTGCACATTCAGTCTACGTGCAACACATCAAGAGGTCTCCCTCTTCTTAATAAGTTCGCAGATCTCCCACTGACATTTATTTTAGTTATTTATATTAAATCATTTTCAAGGAGAATAGAAGCTCTTTTATACACTGTGGGCTCTATGAATGGCTTCTCTAGAAAGCTGAAATCAATCGTGCTCAGTGATTCAATCAGTGCTAGGTGCAGCACCGTTCCAGGGGTTATATGGTGGCTAATATGGTGCCAATGAGCCTATCTGAGCTTAGCTCTCCTTCCTGTCTCACTGTGAGGATGCCAAGGGCAGGGGTCTAGTGGCACTGCATGAATTACAAGCCTGTGCTTTAATTCAGAGAGTGATCTATCCATACATAATTCTTTTTAAAGGTGTACTTGTGAGGATGAATGTGTAAATGCAAACACGCACAGACATACATACATAAATATGCTTTTTTAAGACATTACTTGGCCGTGCCTCCCTTGTCCAGTGTCTCCATGCTGCCAATTCCAGCACAGGAGAAAGGATCTTCAGTAAATGCTCCAGTATATTTTTCTCAGCTGCCCTCAGTCTCTCTTTAACAAAAGTGCAACCTCAGTCAGTGACACTACGCTTCATTTTTGCAAGAGGAACAAATTTCTCCCCTGAAACACTGGGAGAAGCAGTCTAGCTGTAGCGGGCAAGCAGCCTTGTAGGATCTCACACGCTGCTCCAGCTCCAAGTCAGCCTGAACTCTGAAATTATGGGGATGGTGGTAAGCCTACTTGGGGAAGGGAAAAAGATGAAGTATGTGTATGTAGAAAAGAGCAGAAAAGCAAAGTGAATATGACAAAAAAAGTGATCAGCACTGTTTGCTTGAATTGCAAAGGGCTGCTGTTTTTCTGTTCTTCACAGGCAAGTTGGAGACTGATTTCTCTGATGTGTCAACAGAGAGAAGCTTTTAAAACTGTCATGCAAGAACAGACAATCACCGGTACGTGGCTAGCACCAGATACATGAGAAAAATGTATGTGGAGCTTACCAGAGGCAATAGTTTGACCTTCAGACAAGTCACAAAGCAGGGATTCCCATAAACTTTGTAGTGTGACCTGACTGAGTATGAAAGTATTGTGTTTCTCAAGAACCTTGCTATTAGACGGAGTCACATATATGCACACGTGCATAAGAACAAGTGGAATTTGTTGTTCAGTACTGAAGGACTATTTATTGCTATGTCATAATTTTATCAGTTGGCCGAGGAACAGAATCTCTATGAAACAAGTAATGACACCAATTTGAAAACAATCAAATTGAACTATGTCTGTGAATTCAGCCACAAATGAGAAACAAATAGATAAAAATAATACAGATAGAAGTAGGGGAGAGGGAAAAGAAGAAAGAAGACGTTATCCAAAGAAACACATTCCCATGTTCACATTTCTGGTGGGAAAAAAAATGTAAATCTTAGATTGTCTGTGCAGCTCTCCTAGCATGCAGTAGATGAGTTCATGCAGTAAAAATCCATCCCAGAATCAGAATTTAAAATTTTAAGTAAACAAGCACAAGTGTGAATTATATTGCATCCAGATCCTGTGACCCTGGTAAGTGAAGAATAAATGTTTTCTCTGCCATTTGTGTGTAAGTAGAACTTTGCCCCACGGTCTGGAAGTGGTTTACTCCACATCCATGATGATGGCTGTAATTTGTGATGTGTGGATTTGGCTTTAGTGAACAGCCTATTTTTTATTAGTTTATATGTGAGCTGGTTAGCTTAAAAATTAAAAAAATAAAAAAATAAAAAAAATAATGACAAGGTTGGTCTGTCTGCAGTGCTCTTCGTCCGTAATACTTTCACATCCACGAGGAGGGAGACTTGTCTCCACTCAATAGCAAAATATTTGCCTTCAGCATTAAGGATGCAGTCCCACGTCGGGAGGCAGCAGTAGGGTACAATGTGGAACACGCAGTTTCCGCAATGGGAGGCATGCTGGCATTTGCAATGGAAAAAACATGGTCATCAGTCTTCCTGCTGAAAGGGTAAGAAAACTGATGACAGCGATCAATTTGCGTTTTTTCTACCCAGACAAGAAAGACCATTTTCCAAACTGTCTGCTGTGTCCAGAATGTACAAAAGTCATTTTGGGTTCGCTGTTCCTGGGAGAAAGTGCAGCATGACTGCACAGCCAGCACTGTGCAGAGCAAGCATGAAACGCATTGTCCACGTGGTAGTCTATGTTTTATTGAAGAAAGCCCTAAAATATAAATTATTGGTTGATTATGAGTAACCAAATTATGTTCGTTGTCCATAAGCAATTATTATAAAATATTAAGAGTTTTATAGACCATCTGAAAAAAAAAAAAAAAACATGTAAAAATATACAACCACATACTTTTGATTTGGTTGCTTCGATTTCCCTTTTTGTACATTAAAAATGTATAGAGGAGCTGCCATCTCGGTTGCATAGGATATGAAGCCACTTTATTTTTTGAGAAATCAACTTAAGTACAGTTGAGTTGCCAAGTCGCAAAGATTCACCCCCACTGAGCTGCACATAACTGTCACAATCATGATCCCTCCTTCAATAATAAATTTAGAATCCTTATTAGAAAAAGCGATGCTGTCTAGCACTTGGAGATAAAGTATGCTGGAGAAGTCACTCGAAAAAAGATAGAAATAAGTCACTTAATAAAGTCTAAATCATTCCTTAGGTTAGCTAATAGAAGCACCCGTGGTTATAAAATTAATCAGTCTCTGGTATTACAGCAAATTGGTGAAGATTGTATTGACACATCTTCATCTGCATGTCTCATCAGAGGTGTCCGTGCCATTTAGCTACAAAACCCTGGAGGCTTTACTCTGCACAGAATCTTATAATACTTCAATTAAGGGACACCAAGCTGCCAGCCAGACAGCAGAGCATTTATTTCTTGATGACTCCTTAAGTTGTGCCACAGGCCTATCATTAAGAGAATATTTTTCACAGCATGTTGCAAAGATCCTCATGCCATTAAAAGGAATTGAAAAAGCATCAATTTGTTGTTTGCACCTAACACAGATATTTTTCATTGCTGGAACAGCCATTAAAAACAATCTGTTTTATTGCGTTCTGAAAAGATCACAGGAAGTACGCATTGTGATTTATTTTAAGTATGACATTAGTATTAAAAGCATAGTGAATCTGAAGTACTTGAAATAAGTATTTAGGAAAACAGAGTATTAAATATACTTTCTTAAAGATTTTCTTGAAAAATCTTCTGCCCCATTTCTAAATGTGACCTTCAAACAGAGATTTTAAATGCTTTTGAGGGTATATTTGCTTTTTGCAAGATTTGCAAGACCCAGATGCGGGATGGATGCCCCATACCCTGTAGACATTCAAGGTCAGGCTGGATGGGGCTCTGAGCTCCTCATCTAGCTGCAGATCAGAGAATCATTTGAGTTGGAAGGGACCCTTAAAGGTCATCTGGTCCAACTCCCCCACAGTGAATAGGAACACTTACAGCTACATCAGGTTGCTTAGAGCCCCATCCAGAAATGAAAAGTTTTGTTGTGAACCAAGAGTTTGTCACCCAAATCTGATTCCTTGAATGACTGCTTCAGTGTAAAATGTTTAACTAATACAGATCAAAATGTAATCAATTACATTAATCACCGGTTTATGTGTCGAGTGACTTGATCCTGGCATCCTAACTAATGTTAGTTACCCCAGTGAGTGAAAAAAGATTTTTGGTGTGATTAAAAACTGCTTCCTTAAGTAAAAATTTCTAGGGTTAAGCCCTTTATTTGTAGTAAGTTGTTTGGGGATAAGCCATTAATAAAGGACATCTTCATTTTAAATCAGCACTAAACTATCATGTTAATATACTCCAGAGAGAGAGGGAGAGGGAGAGAGATTAAATTATTTGGCCTCCTACCCTTATTCATAAATTCATGATTTCTGAAAATATATTGGAAGGAGCAGCATTTGCAATTTCATCTCCTCTTCAATTAATTTATTTAAAACTAACATGTACAGTGTCAATTTTGTGGGGAAAAAGTACATTACAGAACGAGGGCCAGATTCTATAGCTCTAATTCATGTGAGTAGTCTTGTTTGTGTGAATAGTCCCATTGGTTTCAATGGATTATTCATGCTAGTTCAATGGAATTATTCATATACATAATACCCTATGGTATTTGGGATGAAAAGCACTACATAAATGTAAACTATTATAAAAATATTAATAATATGCATTTTTAGCTACAGCAAAATATGCGTTTACCCTGGTATTCATTATAGCCAATAAGGTAAATCATGCTTGAGCTAAGAAACTCTCACTACAAATCCCAAACATTTATTTAACTGTGCTACTAATAAGTAGGTTTTTTGTGAAAAAATAAATATGCATTTACAGGAACGGAAATACGACATGCATTTATGAAAAGCTTTTGAGAGCTTTCAGGTAAATACCATGTATGTTTTCTTATTCCATGAAGGCAATTTATTTTCTTTTTTCTTTGTAAGAATAAACAAAATACAAGGGTCCAAATTCATCTCTGCAGTAGTTCTATTGACTTCAGTTCGGTTTTACTAAAACTAAGAAGGCAATTTCACACAAAGGGTACCACAAAAAAACTCTACTGCTAATCATTCAAAGGGCCAATTTATGTGTTGTATGCAAGCAGTCCCTGCAAACCAGCATGGAACCCTTCAGCAGCTTCAGAGGAGCTGAATTGCACATTAGGCAATGTTCACATTTCTAATGTCAAAGCCTAGAAATCCATAGTTATCACAGATCCACAGAAATTCATAGATATCATTCATAGATTGCAGTAATAATAATAATTAGAGAAAAATTGACAGACAAGTTACATCTGAAGAACCTTTTCCCAGTAAAATAGTGTATTAAAAAAACTCTGTGGGGGCACATCCACAGCCACTGTGACTCTGCAGTCTTCAATTCAAAGTCAGCCAGCTCCTGAAGAATAAAAAAGGGGAGAAAGAGCATGTGAGCAATGTACGGTTTTGTGCCTCCCAAACCAATAGCTGCACAGTGAATTAACAACCCATGGGCTGGGAAATCAGTCTCTCTCAGAGAAATGTCTGCTAATTTATTAATTTGTTCTTACCTTATTTCACAATTTATTTATTTATCATCCTTCAGAATACTCTGCTATGCTGGAATAATGCAAATCTCAGCAATGTAATTTTGGATTTAGAAGCATGGCTTTTTGGGGGACCGGCATGACAATCCAGTGTAATAGAACTCTACATGAGGCAACTCCTCAGCCTTTCCCCCTCCCTCTTCCTGTTTGTTGTTCACTCTGCATAGGAGAGAAAACTGGACTGAGATGACGGGGATGGTGGCTGAATCTTCAGCTTTGTACTCCAAGCAGAGTGCTCTGGTGTGGCACAAAGAATGTGGGATTCTTTGGGACTGACTGGGATTGATTTTCTGGGACTTGTATGACTCTGGTACTGCGTGTCCATTGTGACTTCAACTGTGAGGAGGTTTGGTCAAGGTACCAGTCCCATGCACATACCCTTAATTCCTCTCTTCAAAGAGGGAGAGAAAATGTGATGGGGAAAAAAGCTCTAGGGTTGAGATAAGGACATGGAGAATCACTAACCAATTGCCATCATGGGCAAATCAGACTCTGTATAGAGAGATTAACATATTTTCTTGCCTATTACTGGCAGACTAGAGATGTGAGAGCTAAAAGGAAACTAAAATCACCTTCCTCACCATCCACCCCAATCTAGTGTTTTGGATCTCATGCAGGTTCAGACCTGGGTTCAGTAATTACGGAAAAGCAGATAGATCCATGTTACCCATCAGGTCATCAGAAGATCTGAGACATTTAAAAGGAACTGTGCTTCATACTATCATTCCCAACTCAAAGTTTGGGCAGGCTGTATTTTCTCAGAAAGATCAAGT
The DNA here is from genome assembly GCF_016699485.2 of Gallus gallus. Lineage (NCBI taxonomy): Eukaryota > Metazoa > Chordata > Aves > Galliformes > Phasianidae > Gallus > Gallus gallus. Next base: position 125,166,521 of record NC_052533.1, on the reverse strand, counting down.
AGAATCAGTGCAGGCATTTCAAAAGGCCACTGAAATTCTAATATTTTCTTCATCACCACCTAAATATCAACATGTTCATTATTTTTAGTGACGCTTTTTTGCTTGTGGCTTACAGTCCTGTACCTTAATGCTTTATATCTGAAAGCAAAACAGGAGGTAAGAAAAAGAAGAGAAAACCTGCCATTTTTTTAGTGACTTTTTAAGTCAAAAGCTTTTCTTCTACTCAGTGATATTTAATAGATACAAATGAATTTATCTTAAAAGTCTGGTCACTTTCTGGAAAAAAACAAAAACAAAAAAACCAACCTGCTCTTTATCTCCACAATATCTTGCAGAAATGAGTCCTACAGTTTAAATATGTTTTTAAAGTCTTCTTCCTGATCCTCTTTGGGCCTCCTCAAGACACTGAAAGTCACTAGTACTTCTTGCACTTGTTTAATCTCAACCTACTCCTTTCTCTCACTATAAAAACAAGTATTTTCCCATTTTAAGCAAGACATCCCTTCAACTGCAACTCTGTTTCTTTTCTTGTCTCCTCTATTTTGAAAATCTTGAGTTCTCTCTGTTCAAAAGCAATTTTGAATCCTCTTCAACCTGACTTCCATACCACTAAGGCTGGCAAATGGCGCATGAGACTCCCATGAGGCCATTCTGACCATCGAGGCACTACATAAAACAAAAGCAGTGGCAGTAATTTCTCTTCCAGATGTGCTTTCTCTGGGAAAAGCAGATTTCCACAAAGCTGAACCCTATTATTCTCTGCACAGCCAGCCTAGAATTCTCCTTTTCTGTGAAATGTACAGTAAACAATGCTGAGATTGCTGCTTTCTTCAGTGTTTCTTTTAAATTCCTCACATCAATCTGCCATATATACTTTTATCCTCTGAAACTTACTGAAACATGTCTTTCTGCCCTGTGTTGGTGCATCTCCTTGTGCACACAACTCTGTTGTGTCAATGAGATTCCCCAGTGCTACAAATCTTCAAGCAGTACTCATAACTCCACATTCTGGATGGGCTTTTTTGGATGTGGAACATGTACAAATTTTCTTTTCATATCCAATGTGAATATTATTATTATTTTTTTCACCGATAGAATGACACATTTCAAAAAACAACAACAACAACAACAACAACAACAAAACAAAAAACAAATCCAGGTATCTGTTGGTATGATGGTATGATGCCAGATATAAGTGTCAGAACTTTATCCCATTCAATCACTACTTTTTACAAAATTTCAGCATTCTGTTTTGTTAAAGGAGAGGAAGAGAGAAGCTGAGGTTATGTTTACTCTAATATTTCTGTTGAGAACTGTATGGGAACTGCTGAATCATGGCCTGAACCTCTGACGAACCACCTGAGGCAAGCACTCAGTCAGCCATGGGAGCACAGGTGAAGGCAACTGTGTGTGTGTGTGACTAGAAGAGGTGTAGCCTGGCTCCACCTCTCCTAGATCCCATTTAAGGGCTGTCTGCCATTGGGGAAGGTTCTTTCTCTAGAGCTTGCCTCTCTTAGTCTTTTTTTAGCAAGCCCAGGATATGGGTAAGCTTTTTCTTCATCTCTGATTATCCCTTTCTAATGCAATAATCTTTCCAGCCTAACTTTTCTATGTACTTTTTGATTATACATTTATATACTCGTTGATCATACAAGAAGTAAACTGGTTTTCCATTCTTGCTGCAAGATACTGGAATGGTAGTTGGGAATGCAAAACTGGAGTGGTCTCAAGCAAGAGTCTGCATGAGCACGTATTGAAATGCTCATCGTTTAGCTGCTAGCTATCCTGTTGTTGCTGGAATGTTGTCCCCTATCTATGGGCCATTTTTACTTCATTGTGATTGAAGAAAACGTGAGGTTGCTTAGCCCAGCAGTGGGTCTCCAGTCCCTCAGCAACTCTCTTCCAATGCTCGGTGGGCAAATGCCTTTGTCTCTAGAAAGGCTCAATTTTGCTTTTCTGTCTAATACCTATTTTTGAGACAAAGGGATATCTACCTACCTATCTTTGTCAGTTGTGATTATGAAAGCTCTTTCCACTTACAATGCTTTTCTTTTTTTCTTTTTTCTCCATGAACTTGGGAAAGGTGCAAACCCAACAGGAATGATCAGCTTTGACCCCAAAGGTGATTATGCAGAAGTTCTTGACACCAGGGGGAAAAAAACTATGAAGACTGGCACTGACCCTGCAGACATTGACATGAGTAACCTAGCTCATTCTTTCTTCTTGAGAAGCTAACATAATTGAGTCATGAAAACTTTTTAATCTCTGCAAAATGTGTTTGTAAGTAGAGTAATGCCATAAACATGGATGAGTGCTCATTCATGCTGGACCTTTAGTAATAGACTTGCAAGTCACTGTCAGATGATTTGTTTCCATAAAGTGCTTCATTTTTCTTACATAATTCAGACTGCTCAACGCATGAGCATTATCTTGACCTAAAAGAAAAAGCAGTATCTCCATGTACAGAGTTTTGGCTTACTCTGGCAAAACTCGCCTATGAAAGAACTGATATGCTTCAAACACCCCACTAATGGTACAGTAAATTACATTTTCTCATTTGGAACATTGTAATAGATTTCTCTACAGAGTGATTTATCATGCAACAATTAGGAACCCCAGGGAATTAGATGACCATTTTAAATTTTATCAGCTTGTTTCAATAAACTGTTAATGTGACCCTAATGTTTGGGAAGCACTTTAATATAATCAGATTTCAGTTGTTCAATCTACTGACATTAATGGCTACCACATTAATCATAGGATTCTCACTGAGACCTCAGAGGCTGTGCTAAGTTCAGTGGACCAGTTCTTACAATAATAAAAACAATGGGCAATTTTCAACAGGGAAAATCTCTCACTTTAACTGCAAAATGTTGGTTTTGTCATCCTCCAGGAGTTGACAAGGTCATTTAATAAACCTCCAAAGCTTGGAAAAACAACATTTTTTTGTGTAGTTCAGCTTTATTCTTAAATTGGTCAATTACAAATGATACAGTCAGAAGAATTGCAATCATTTGCTGTAAACAAAGCAGCGACAGCCTAAAATATAAAATCTGAGAGGAATACTTTGTAGAAATCCATTCAGGAATGGGTGCTGTTGTTCAGAATATCTCTCCCATGTACCCAGGGACAGCAGCGCTTCCTTCCTGAAAGCACTGTCATGTTCCTTGGTGATGGTTCCCACCTTGATGAGTGTGCCACTAATTACTAATAAAGATTACAAATCCACAAAACATTACAAGAACGCTGCAGTATCTTCCCTATTATTGCCAAAAATATTGTTCCTCTCTTTCAAAATATCTTGTTTCCTGAGTAAAGTTTTAGTAGTTTGATGGAAGATGTTATAAAATAATACCGATGGCTGTGTAGCCCATTGGTAGCTCTTCTACCACTAGTAGAGGGTTAGGAGATCAGGTATTAGAATTTGTGTCTTAAGGTTTAGGGAAGTCTTTACAACCTTATGTTTTATTGAGTATGTATTTGGAAACACGGTCATATTTTAGGGCAAAGGTTTAGGAGGTCTAGGTATGATTTGCATGTTCCTTTGCCTGGAAAATCAATGAATGCTTAAATATTTCTTTTCTTATGCTTAGAATACTGGTAAGAAGAAAGATGTGGGCCGGGAATGTGAGAAGATATAAAGACAAATTCTGAGAAATTAAGACAGCAGCAACAATTACTGGCATCCTAAAAATCTGTGAACCAAGGCTCATTCAGCTGAAGACCTGTTTGTCAGGCTTTGATGGATAGCAGAAAGGTGGAAACTTCCACTGCTTCCAACTGGAGGCACTTTTCCTAATAAAGTATCTTTTGGAAATGAAGAAACAAGTAATTTGTCATAGATTTAATGCATAGTCTGAGAATGCCAAACAGTACATAGCATTGAAATAGTTTATTTTAAGAGTTGATTTTAATAGGTCTTGGTTTCTTTATTGATAATGCAATCTAAGCTAGGTATATATAATTGATAAGTTATTCACCTGACAGTCAATACAGTTAATGTATACTTAGTTTATTTGATGAGTTAATCTGTCCAGAACAGGAAAATGGTAGGAAGCCAAAGAGGATATGTATGGTATTGACATATTTATTCAATAGTTGCTGGGACTTCAATAAAATCAAGCTTACCAACTTGAAGAGTGAGGTCTTTAGGACATTAGTAAGGAGAATACATTTTGTTTACTAATGCAGATAACAAAGGCCACTAAATTTAAGTCTGTTTTTCTGATATATGTGGAAATACAAAAAAAAAAAAAGAGATTTTGATCTTATCAGATCAATGTCTTTAGACAAAGAAATGCTAACAGTATTTTGGGTAGACTGGAAGTGATCAACAAAGCTACAGAGCAGACATGATTGCTTATGTGGCACCCAAGAAAGGGATGTAGCCTTCCCAGACACATTATCATGTTAAGAGGAAAAAAAAAAAAGCAACAGTAAGTAGCCCTGGACCACTCAGTCTAAGTCCTGGCAATCACAAGCACTGCACCAAGCACTCTCCTTCAAATAATTCACAATACCTGTCTTAAAAGGCATTTTATTATTTTTTTTTGTACAAAAATTTTCTGCCACAGAAAATCTGTTCCAGTCTTTCTGTTCTCAAATGGTTAGAAATTAAATAATAAGAAAAAAAAGCTGTTATTGGTGTTTTTTGTTATTATATTATTCTTTTGTAACTGTATTACCATACTATTTTGTTATGTATATGTATAATAAGTATATTATATGTATATATATATACACATATTATCGGCATATATACAGACTGGAAGGCGCAATCCTTGAGAGTAGCCCTGCAGAGAAAGACCTGGGGGTCCTGGTGGATGACAAACTTAATATGAGCTAGCAGTGTGCTCTTGCAGCTCAGAAAGCAAATGGTATCCTGGGCTATATCAGAAGAGGGGTGGCCAGCAGGGACAGGGAGGTGATTGTCCCTCTCTACTTTGCACTTATGAGGCCCCATCTGGAGTACTGTGTCCAGGTCTGGAGCCCCCAGTACAAGAAAGACAGGGAGCTGTTGGAGAGGGTCCAGAGAAGGGCCACAAAGATGATCAGAGGGCTGGAGCATCTCCCCTATGAAGACATGCTTAGGGAGCTGGGCTTGTTCAGCCTGGAGAAAAGAGGGCTGTGGAGTGACATCATTGCAGCCTTCCAGTACCTAAAGGGAGCCCATAAACAGGAAGGGAGTAAACTCTTTGAAAGGGTAAATAACAGCAGGACAAGGGGAAATGGTTTTAAGTTGAAGGAGGGAAGATTTAGGTTAGATGTCAGGGGAAAGTTCTTTACTATGAGGGTGGTAAGGTGCTGGAACAGGCTGCCCAGAGAGGTTGTGGATGCCTTGTTCCTGGAGGTGTTCAAGGCCAGGTTGGATGGGGCCCTGGGCAGCCTGGTCTACTATTAAATGTGGGAGTTGGTGGCCCTGCCTGTGGTGAGGGTGGTTGGTTTTTCATGATCCTTGAGGTCCCTTCCAACCTGGTCCATTCTGTGACTTAACTTAAATATTTTCCTACCAAACATTCTCATTCCCTTGGTGTGCATCCATCAAACTAACTCTAATTCACTTTCATAGGAAATATTTCTCATTCATTGGAGTATCCAAAGCTTTTCTGTGTCTGTTTCAGATCATCTAATTCTTCTGGAATGTGGATGATGGGCCCTGAAGCAGTGGGCTCATCAGTAGAGAAATGAATACCTGGGTGCACAGAATTATAACAAAGGCACAGTGGGGTGATGGAGCTGTCATTAGTATAGAAAAGAGAAATCAGATACTACAAGGCTGAGAGCTGCTGTTTGGAACTAGGCAGAAGCACATACACGTGGGATATAGGAGAAATTGCATAAGGATGGCAATTAGAGAAAGTAAACCCACAAGGTGAGCTATTGTATGCCAAGTTCTCACATGCTTGTCTTCTGGTTACATGTAGACTTCTTAGCTATCAGAAAAAAAAATCCTATGGAAAAAAATAAACCAATATAATTTTAAAGAGAATATTTGAGGCTGTTAGGATTAGTAAAAGGGCAGAGGTATTGTAGTGACAGCTATCACTAGAAGCTAACTAAAAGTCCATAGAAAAGCATGAAAGGTTCTGTAACAAAGAAACTCTGTATAATGTGCAAGTGCAGGAACAAAAGCAAGGGAAAGAGTTTCATGGAGGTGGTCGAGGTGGGAAAAAAGAACCATCAGAGCATGTAGCACAACTGGAGGCAGCAGAGATCAGAACGAAGATACAGGAAAATGCACAGCACCACAGGATCTGAGGAGATGAAAACATTTTAATTTTGGCTAAAATCCTTTTTAAAAAAGAAATTCAAGCCATAATCTGTTAGTGATTAAATGTGTGGTCTTGGCTGACAGTCCACTGCAGAAGTTACCTGATATATGGCTTCAGTGTGAAAAGTGACGTTTTTAGTATGTGTTATCGGCAGTGATCCATCACGGTGTAATATGCAAGATTATCCACTGGAACCCCGTCTTTTGCTTCAGGTGGTTTTATTTATAGTTTGTGCAGGTGCAGCTGAAGCAGTGAGTGTAGGCTAGCATGGGAAGAGCTGGGCAAATAAAGCATCTTCCTTCTGGAAAAGCTATCGTGAGCTTTAAGGAGTCACTCAGCTCTGGGGCGTGAGTCTGGCTGTTTGCTCTGGTTTTGGAGAGGGGGTTCAAGGCAGGGTCGTGTTGCACTGACTTTGCTATTTCTGATTGTTGTTAGAGAAGGGATGGCTTTTAACTCTTAATTATATGCTTTGTTTTTATCAGTCCAGACACATCCTGTCCTTTCTCAGCCCCCTTTTTTGTCCTGCAGTCCTTGCTTTACTGCTTTCTTCCTTCTTGCTTTTCTTTCATCTTCCATCTAGACAGTAAACAGTCTGGAGCTGAATCCAGAGAGCAGAAAAGCCGCTGATTCCATCCCCCGTCAATGCCAATAAAACCTTAAAGCAGCACTCAGACCATAGCTGCATGGTAGAGGGTCTGCCTCTGCAGATGGACAAAGAGACACAGAGCTATTAGTCAAGAAGGACTTTCTTCAAGCAATCTTCCACGCTAAAGAAGGTGCTCTCTTGCTAGCAGGAATGATTTTGTACAAAGAGATGAGCAGTAGGAATGGAAAAAAAACAAACCTGTGGAGAGGTGGAGCCTGTGTAGTAAGGGTAATGAAGACGCTACGGATGAAGAACACAGTACCTTCTTGTGTCTTGGTGCACCTGGTATTTATGTCAGTAATTCTCATTAGGTTAATGTGAATAACAGTCACAAATCCCCTGTGGGATGAGAAGAGAACAGATTCGTTAATGTTTCCATGAGGAATACTTTGAAACCTTCATAAAACATTCATATTTGATGGAAAGGAAAACCTACTTTAATAAAACATGTACAGTTGTCATACAGTGCAATTGGTACCATACGATTGGTATTTTATCTATTTGAGTATCATGTATAACATACTTGCACAAATGCATTGCTAATATATATTATAAAGCCGAGATCCCTTTGTTTCTCATTAGTGATTTGTTTATCTAACATTAACAGTTTATTTTTACTATAACCTTGAAATGAAGCGTATTAACTAAATAAGCCAGAATTAACCCTAGTTGTACAGAACAGCTTCTTTGTTTTTTTCTTTAAGATCCCGTTTTGGAACTTGAAAGGCAGATATCTGCACCAGATAACAGCTGAATTTGAAGTGTTTGTTATTTAGAGTTTATTATTCTGTATTAGCAGAAGATTGAAGTGAAATTGGGGTCCACTGCGCTGGTAAATGTAGCAGTAGATGTGGCAGGCACCCAGAGAGGAAGTTGGCTGATGAAAAAGGGGTGTCAAGAGGCACCTGCCATGCCCTAAGATATCCCACCTGGCTGCTTCAGAAGGCCAAAAGGCCCTGCAGGATCCGTGCCTTGCTTGCCAGCCCTAGGGGGAAGCCTTTAATATACCACAGCGTGCAAAATGCTAAAGCAACTTAATTTCATCTTCAAAATGTCTGCTGCTTCCAGAATGCAACCAGGAACGTTTTGCTTATTATGACATACCCTTAATGTCCTTTGACTGCACGATACCACAGGATGTCCCTAAAACAAGGCACACAGCTACTGAAAACACTCAGGGTTGCACATACACAGGTACTGTAATAGATGCAAACAATTCAGAGGAGAGCAAAAAAAGAAAATTCTGATCCACAAAAGCCTTTTTCTGTCCTGGTGTAATTATCTTCATGCAATACGAATATTTCCCAGGTTGGATGGGATCCTGGGCAGCCTGATCCAGTGGGTGGCAATCCTGCTCGTGGCAGGGAGGTTGGAATTAGGTGATCTTTAAGGTCTCTTTCAGTCTAAATGATTTTATGATTCTACAATTCCAAGCCGAAGTAATGAGTATCTATATCTGATGAACTATTACTTATCACAGATTGTGTTTAATTCGTTTTTATACATTTTAGAAAAAGTGATAAAATACGTCCAATGTTGAGTTCAGCTGGGTAAGTACACACGCGTGATCCCTGGTGTTGTTTTATATATCTTTTATATCTGGCATTTAAAGCTTTGTGCAACTAAGAGCTGTGCACACTTAAAGCTCACATATCATGAGTAAAATCTGCCACACTTCTTGAGGAAATGTTAAAATGTTCAACATCCGTGTTCTCAACAAGTAAATAACACATTATAGGGCTACATTATGACCAGATTATATCTATTAGTTACTGCTGTGCACCATGTAAATCTCCAGATTCCCCTGGGAAATGAGAAAATCATTTCAGACTTCAATAACTAACAATCAGTTATTGCTCTGGGCAATAATAAAGCTGAATGCAATTACCTAAAGTGAAGTTAGCAGTGTAACAAATGAAATACAGATTTCCTTCTCTCCTAAAATAAATGTAGCATCTCCTCATCACACACTACTGCATAGTATAATAGGGTCTTCTAAGCAGCGCATTGTCTGAACAGCCTATTTGAGATTTGAAATATATGTGATTAAAACTTATAAAAGTTTCTTTTTATGACATCACTTGCATGATTAGTGCTGGAAAAAGACTAACGGCTACGAAACTGCAAAAGTAAAACGCTCATTACAGGAAAGCAGATTTCAAAACAAGATTCTCTGTTCCCAGTAGTGCTCCTCTCCACACAGTAAAGACAATTTCCCCAAAACAGAAATGGAAGTTTTCTGTTCGAGAAATGCCTTTGATCAGATTTTTCTCAAAACAAGTTAGAGTGGAAACTGAGGCATTTCAGCCATCGGACTCGTTCTGCCTCCTTTAATTTGCCATTTGTTCTGCTAGCACAAAAATGTACAATCTGTTAAGGAGGTGAAAATATTTTATTTTAAGCTGATTTTGAAAATGAAGTGCTTGAAAACTGAAGTCTATAGAGGCCAGAACTCTTCCTGACTTAGAGCTGGACTGTAGAAAGTCAAGTATGTACATCAATGCTTGCAGAATGAGAATTTTTGCATATAACTCAGGAATAAATATTATCAGTAAGAATGAATAGACTAGGTACTGGATGTATAAAAAAAAAGTACAGAAATATTCATAACTAAGAATAATGTTTTTCAGCCATAATACCTTTTGCCTTGTTATGTAGGGTATTAATTCTCCATGCTGAATTATTGCTAATTAATTATTCGCATGTACTTCCTCTTTGTCACTACAGAATTTGATTATCCTGCAACAGATTTCCCAGTAGAAGGTTAATCCTAATTCCTGGTGTTTTGTGAGGCTGTTTCTTTTTTTTATGTATGAATACAGGTTGGGCTTGAACAAAGAATGCTCCAAAAATGTTTTTTAAAAAAGCAGTTATTTTCAGTTTCTCAGGACAGGTGAATGACATTCCCAATGACATTGAAGAAGTAGCTTCTCATAATGTTATTGGGCATTTTTAAAAAACAAACATTATCCTAAACTGATGATGGCATTTTCAACAGCTCCTTGGAAGCTAATGAACCCCTCCTCAAACCGTGTCCATTATTCTGTTGTCGCAGTGCAGCTCATTAGTGTTACGAGAAGAACATTTTCAGAAACTTTCAGGCAAAGAGTTGTGTATTTACACGGTGCATAGTTCAACATATCATTAGTGTTAGCAGTATTAGTAACAACACATTTACAGAACGTGGCAAAGCAGCTGCAGTCAGATGTGTGCCCTTCGTTTGGGTGTTTTCTCTGAATAAAGAGGTTGAGTCAGTGGATGTTCTGAACATGAACATGACAACATGGCTCGTGTTGAACATATTAACTATGAGAATATTCTTTTAGGTGATTTTAGCTTCTATTATGATATAAATTTCATTTTTTAAAAAAATGAGAATTCCCACAGCCATTATAGCAGCATCAGGAGGAGACAATATGCAGTAGCTGGGATAAAACACTAGAGCAGCAAGATGCAACATTTTGGTTCGGTATTTTCTCAGTTAAATGGAGCACTTCTTGGCAATTATTTGTGAAGTTTGAGGGGTTCCAACTTGTTTCTGCTCTCCTCTTATTCCCTTCCTGCAAGACAAGAGGAGTGGGGATGTTCTTCATGAACGCTGCCTGTCATTAAGAGCTTAAGATTTAGGGGCGAGCATCTAAAATCTGGTTGTGATGACATTTAGATACAGATTTTACTGGGGAGAATGAAACTCACAAAGCCTTATCACAGTCAAGGGGAATTAAAGACCTAATTGCCTTATGTATTTGGACTTGTGGCTAGCCAGGAAATATATCTGTATTTACTTAAGTAGTCTGAAGTGCTGACAGAGAAAGTCTCCACATTATTCAGGCTGAGTAAAAATCCCATCTGCTTTTCCTAGCCAGGACCTTTCCAGGAAGGTTCTTTCTGCCTTGTGTTAACCACCTGCCATTTCTGGAAGGAAAAAGCACCAGGGAGGCAGCCCCTTAGGACACTTGGAGCTGCTTCTGCTCCTCTTGCAGCAGCCATGGCCCAGGGACACCTGGGAGAATGCTCCTCCAGCCCGTTGGGCTGTCCAGCTGAAAGACCTGCTTCCTACCTGCAGATTTGTTACTCAGCTACTGAGGAAGTGTTGGCTTTCCTCTTGCATTTGTGGGAAGAAGTGGTAGAGCACACTGGAGCGTGCATTAAGGATACTAAGAAAATAGGCGGTGAACCAAAAAAGTAGTAGTTACTGAAGACAGATTTCTGCCAAAATTTTGCAGGGAGGGATAGAAGACTACTCATGAGTTAAGATTTTTGCCAGTGCTCCAGCTGGTATAATAACAGAATAAACTCACTCTGATAAAAAATGAAGAGGTCAAAAAGGTTGACGGGTAGTAAATAACATCGAGGTTGGAATTAATATACAGACTGACAAGAATCTGTTGCTAATCTGGGGCTGTTAAACAGTTTTTTATTGAAGTCAAACAAATAATTACAAATGATACCTGCAAAGGTGGTCTTATCCTGAAAAACAATATTTGAAACTATTAGGATCACTAATTTCAAATGATTCAATGCAGTCTGCCAAAACAAAGTCTTGATGAAGCACATAACGAAGTTGTTGGACATGAGATCTCATAAAACCTCCCAAATCTCAGCAAGTACCATTTATTAAAAAGAGGGTTAGACTATGCTGTAATAGCAATGTGTAAGCACCTTCATAGCAAGAAGACACTGACAGCTTTACTGGTAGATAAAGGACATAGCAAGAGCCAATGGCTGAAGGAGGAAATTGAAATTTCACATTCAAATGTGAAATTAGAATTAGCTGGAGACAAGTCTCCAGCATGGGTCAACAGACATGCAGAAGACAGGGCTGAACGTGGAGGTACCCCATACATCTCTGGCCAGATGTGAGAGATGGGCTGTGCACGGAGGCTGCTCAGGACTCTGTTACATGCCTATCCTGAGGGTCAGTTCAGGCATTCCTTCAAAAAAATGGTGCTTCCAGTCAGTAACCTTTGCTCTGCTCAGTGGTTCCCCTGAAGCTGAGCAGGGGTTTTGTGAATGCAAGCAGTATCCAGGATGTCTGATCTAGGTCCTAAGAGGCATGCAGATATATGCAAAGTCTCTTGAATTGTGAACTGTACAGAGTTAGACAAAGGATTCACTTATTTAAACATCTTTTCTCTGGAGGGAATTGTTGCTGAATTCTCGGGAATACAGTGTAAGAATGGGGCAAATCTAGAACCATTTTTTTTCCCCAGCAAAATGCCCTCAGCTTTCATCAGTCTGCACTTGTAAATATATCCATTTCTTAGCAGCCTTTGATAGACACCTCTTTCATGACTGCTTTGTGAGTGCAAACCAAAATAATCTTCACAAATGAATCCCACTGTTTAACAGAGTGCTGCTCAGAAAAGAAAGTCCTCCTATTTGTTTTAATCTTGCTGCCTGATTATTTTATTCAGTGCCCTCTTAATTTTGATTTTTGGGAAACAGCAAATACTTGCTCCTTATTTACACTCTCTCTGCAAGTAATGACTTTGTGTGCTATCTCATCTTTTCTCCTTTCCAGGACTCAGAGTTTTATGTAACACGTATAACCTCCTCTTGTACAGTAGCCAGATCTTATCATCCCTGTTACCCACCTCCTTAATGTTTTCTGGTTCTACACATCTTCCCTGAGACACGGAGATGAGACACATTGCTCAAGACACAAAAACTCTGTTCTTACATACAAAATGTCTGTCTAATGATGACTTTTGTCTTTCTCTCTGTTCCCTTCTAAGCAATTTTGACTAGGCTATTTTGATGTTTTGACCTCTGCCAAGCACCATGCTGATATTTTCATATCTGCAATGACTCTAGGATTTCTCTCTTGACTGGTAATAGCTCACTCAAGCCATGCCTAGGACAGGACATTGAACTTTGCCAGAGAGACTGATCTTGGGCACTTGCATTTTATCACTTGTGCTACTGAATAGCTACAGCTGTTCTCAGTGCAGTACTGGTCTATGCCAGCTAGCTCTCTACCAAGCTATTCCCAAATGTGGTTCAAGATTCTTGAAGCACAAGTCATCATCTGCCAGGAATGACTACTAAGAGGCAGCCTGAATGTAGCCACACTGTTTGAGGTGGTTGAAGGGAATATGAAAATGGGCACATGTCAGGGCCTTGGTGTCAAAGACCAGTCCTAGGTACCCTAACATACAAGTATTCACACTGTGTTATCATGTATTAATAGTATGTGTAGGTACTTTTCCCATGGAATATTTGCATCTTACTGTTGGATTTCACCAGCCATTTTACAATGTAATCCCTGAATTTCATGGGATTTGATGACCTTTGAAGACAGTTTTACTTTTGATGACTTTGAATGAGTTTGTATCATCAGAAAAATAATTGTTGCTTTACTACTGAGTCATTTAGGACTGTATGGAATAGCATGGATGTCAGGCAAGTTCTTGCGAATGTCACTCTCCTTCTGGTATGAAACAGAGCTATTGTTTCTGTTTTTCTTCTGGAGGAGTAACAGCCCATTTATCCCACAGTAACTTGGCTGTATTGGTTTTCCAGTTGTAATATTTTGATCATTTACCTTTATCCACATTTTGAGTTGAATCTTTCAAAGAGCTAATAGATGCAGGAGGCATGATCCTCAACTACAAAATTTATGGGGTATCTTCCTCCATATGGGACATCCATCCACATCCATTTGCCATTGTATCTTCAACCACTTCCCTGGTAGAGAATGGTAGAGAATTCAGATGTGCTGGTCTGTAGTTTCCCAGCTCTTTCCAGATGGTCTTTATGCCTCAATTCTCCATCTGTAAAACTGTGATGCTGTGAGTTCACAAACTAATAGGCCTGCAATGAAGACTAATTAATGTATGTTTCTGAATCACTCAAATATGAGTAATATGAATGGCTATAAGGCATTTAAACGATTTGGAGAAGGCTCTGTCTACAAAGCAGTAAATAAAAAGGGAGACCAAACAATGAACAGCAATAAATAAAATACTGAACTACTGAATAATTTGTGTGCTAAGCAGGGGTATAAAGTGTAAAGCTGAAAGAGAAGATTATCACTCCCCAAGTCTGTCCTTTAGCTTCTCCAAAGCCAAGAGACATCGCCATCTCTTCTCAGGAAAATAAAACAAAAATCAAAATGAGATCTATTCAGTAAAGAAAATGAGAATTCAGTGTAGCGCTTAGAAAAGAAGTGTGATTTCTACTCTCACTTTGTCTAGCTTAAACTTTAATCTATACACTTTTCCCAATTATTATACTGGGAGGGGAGGAGTAGAAGTTAGAGAGTCCAAACAATATTAATAAGAATAGAGAATCTCTGCCATATAGAAAATCTCTTAATACTGCAGAATATATACATACATATAAAAAGGCTATTTTCATTCTACAAGATTCCCAAACAAATCACAGCTTAATTCTGCCTTGCAACAGGGCCTGTTCCAAAGATCTTTGAAGTTTCTAAATGACTCAACAGGCTTTGGATCTGGCCCTGCAGTAGTAAAATCTATGTTGAAAGTTTATAGATAACCATTTAGTCAGCGCTGGCTTAAGAAAAGAAAAAGGAAATAAATTAAATACATCTTCCAGTGACATAAGCCTCATGAAGAATTAACTAGGATAAGCACTTACTCTAGTTGGTGCACTGTCGATCTGAACAATGCAGACAAAAATAATAATTAAAACATAGCTTCATGCTGAGATGAAACTTTCAAGAGTGTCTACTGTGTTAAGCTTATGATTTTTCTGTTTTTGTATTTGCAAGCATAATTATGTCCCAGAGGCAACAGGAGCTAGTGCTTGTCAGTCCCCATTTCCCCCTCCGATAGGAGATTAATTTCTTTACACAGAAATCCAAAATTTGATGCCAGAGCAATAATAATAATGTAAACAAGTCTTTTATTCTTTTAATCTGGAATGCATAATTTAATGGCATAGCCGTATAAATAATGAAAATACCACATCTACTTTAGACAATTAAGGGTAAACTGAAGGTAACATTTAATGTAGTATTGATTGACTATATCAACAAAATGACGGCAGACATCTGTATGGATGAGAGCAGTTAGGAAAACACTACCAAATATATCAATACAGATTAAGCAGGGAAGGGATGGAGTAGACTTGGTGGCTCAGAGGACTGGTAATGGAATATGGAGCCTTTCATCTCCAGCACACTGATTCAAACTGGCCCAGGTCAGTCTGTGACTGAAAGTCATTACCATCAGGTGGCTCTTCAGTGAAGAGTTTGCCTAATGGCAGGCTGTCTGTGTCACAGAATGCACCATCTATTATGACTGACACTGTATTGAGATTTTCAGCTGGGAGGCTGGAATGAGAGAGGATGGGCTCTGCAGTCCCTTCACCTGGGGTGTAGTGGAGGGTGAGGACTGTTTCTGTGGCTTGCTCTGCCATGGGCTGTGCTGCAGAGGTTTTAGCAACTTGAGATTTTATTGACCACGGTGCTAAATACTAACCAAGCAAAGAGCAAGAGGAAGGTACCTGTGCTGAAGAGATTGCAGTTGAAATGTAAGAGAAGACAAGAACTGGCAGACAGAAATAGTAAAAATGGAATAACTAATCAGGCAGTACCAGTTAGCATGACAGAAGTAGGCTCAGCACACCAGCAGCATCAGGTTGCAGTGCATATCATGCCATACTTGTGTTTTTGGATGGATTTGTTACACTGGGGACAGCACAACAGAATTTGTTTAAAAAAAAAAATGAATGCAGTGAAATCAAGTATACTAGGTAAGTCAGTAGTGAGAAGTACCATACTAAAGCTAAGTGAGGAACTAGACAAGATGGGAACAAAGGCCTTCAAAATGAAGGCAAAGTGCTTACAGAGTCAGTGCACAGATGAGAGACGTTGCAGAGATGCAAAGGTGGGAGTGACAGACAAAGGAATGAGATAAGGGGATTATTTCTTTCAGCAGCAGTTCTGCTTGGATATGAGCAGAGCAAGACTGTATCTGTCAAAGCCGCCAAAAATGACATTGTTATGAAGTGACAGGAGCATAAAGACAGTTTTAGGTTGGATGGGCAATGCTGCACCTTTTGAGTTCTGGAGAAAGATATTACCTGAAAATAGCCTGAATGTTAGCATCAATTAAATTGCTTATTGACAACATTTGGACTGAATCCTGAGAGATGAGACATACCTTTTATTGATAATGAGGGCAAAGTGAATGTACCACAAAGAATTATTTACGTTCTCTTACATCTTTGAGCTTGACCTGATGGTTAGACATACACAAGGCCATACCAGGTTAGACAGCAGACAAGTTATTGCATTTTAGGGAGGTAGTTTTATGTAGTTAATGTTGTCAACTTGGAACAAAGATGTTCAGCATCGTTCTTCACTCTTTGATCCACCGAGCTCTGAAGGTTCATGAACTGCTGCAAAAAAAGCCTTTACAAAAGATGTTTTTTTTTTTTTTGAAAAAAAAAGCCTATTTTCACTCAAATTTAACTGACTTAGCTCAACTTCTATTGAATTTTTTTTTCTTCACAAATCTTAAAGTTGAAAACCACTGCATAGAAGAATAAAACCAAACAGACTCTTGTCAAATTGTCAGAGGAACCTGAAGATTTTGTGAAGAAGTGAAAGGTGGGAGAAACAGGAAAAGTCGGTCAGTGAAAACAGCAGCCCATGCATTTTCTTTGAAATTCTGCAAGAAAAAATAAAACCATGTTGCTTTAAAAAAAAAAACCATTTAGATCTTAAAATTCATATGCCCAAGAGATATGGCAACAAATCGATGGGTGTGCCAAGATTAATAAACTGTACCTGTTATTCCTCCCTGATTGATAACCATTTCAGTTATAGTTACATATTCAGTAATAATTCTATTCCTTGTGTATTTATAACCGTGACAGATGACAAATATCCTAGGATGCATACACTCCACACAGGCCTCTTCTTATCCTTCAAAATGCACCAAGTCTGTAAGCAGTACTTGCTGTCATCTGGGTGCCCGCTGCCTCTCTAACCATTTGACCAGCATGCATGCTTTCACTGCATAAGCCTTGCAATGGGAAATAAGCACACTTCTTTGTTTGTTTGTTTTTCTCCATAGAGCGAAGGTTAAGAATGAAGAAATTCAGAACAGTGAAACTAAAAATTGTGAAGATTTTTCAGTGGTCATAGAGATCTTTTTCAAGAAGTCCTAAATCATAATACAGATTGACTCTTTAAGGTTGCTGGTCCTGTACAAATTTATCGCTTAGAAGAATAACTTGGGGATGGAATGAGTATCACCATCGGGTGAAATTACATGGAATTGAGCTTGTACTGAGTGTATTTTGCTACAGCATCTCACAAGGACAAATTTCTCAGTAGTTATTTGGGTAACACAAAACCAAATCATAGAATCATAGAATCATAGAATTGCTAAGGTTGGAAAAGACCCACAGGATCATCCAGTCCAACCATTCGCCCTTCACCAATGGTTCCCGCTAAACCATGTCCCTCAGCACAACATCCAAACACTCTTTAAACACCACCAGGCTCGATGACTCCACCACCTCTCTGAGCAGCCCATTCCAGTGAAATATCTGACTACTCTTATTCTGATATGTCTTCAGGCTGTGTTTTTGTTTGCTTTTGTGGTTTCTTTTTGTTTCTTTGGTTGTTGTGATTACCTAGTCCAAAAACATGTGTAATAGCCATCATAGCTCTTCTACACATATTACATACAAATATCAATGAGAGTAATAATTAATTGGGTTTAACTGAACTGTATTAAAACAAGTAAACAAAATATTTAATTGTATATGGTTCTTGCTAAGAGTACAAACAAATAAATTGTCATTTCAAATTCTGAACACACAGAAATTAGAAAAACCAGAGAGAAAGCCTCCTGAGGGTGCCACACTCCCTGCCCCACAGGGGCAGGTACCCTGAGAAGCAAACGTGTTCAGTGAGCTGCTTGATTCCAAGGAGTTACATACTGTTCAGCGTGAGGACTTTCTGTACAAAAGGTACAAAAACCAGCACGTGTCTCCTCAGCTGAAGTCAGGATTGGCTGTATTTCCAAGAAATCTGTTTTGTTTCAGCTCTCCACTAAGCCTGCTACTGAAATGACTGGAGAAAACCCCGTGGTTTGGCACACAGGCCAGGCAGAAACTCTGATGAATCAACTTTTCTCTAGGCTCGTTCTCCACTCTGTATTCATGTCATCCTTCTAGATGGGAAAGTTCAGCTGGGTAGGGCTTTCACTTCCCGAGCTGCAGAGGTAAACAAATGCAAATATTTCTTGTTGTGTATTTTTACTCCAGAGGAGTGTTACACTTGATTATCAGCTGCCATTTTGCAGGAGGCGAGGCACATCCCTGCCATACTAATCAGCAGAGTCCGAAGAGCCGAGGGCTGATTGCCTGCGCCAAAGTAATGAATTATGTTGTAGAGGACGTGGTGGTGGATGATTACCTGACAGGGTTAGTAATTCACCATATGTGTGGTTTTAGGTCCTTAAATGTAAATCCTGGCTTGGGTGGGCTTCTATTGTGAAGCGAACGTCCAATTGCTTTGAATTTCACTTGCTTAGCACATTTCTCACACAGGTAGGCAAAGAGCTGTCAGAACTGAGTGGCACTGATGGATGTGGTTAGCGTGCACGGTGCTGATGGCTTGATGGTTGGACTAGATGACCTCACAGCTATTTTCCAACCTTAACGACTCCACGGCTCTACGAAGCAGGGCCGCAGGCACTCTGCACGGCCGCACCTGCAGAACCCTCACCCCACAGCACCGCTCTGCGAACTCCGAGGGGTTCCATGGGCAGAGTGCAGGCTATGGGGGCACCTTCTCCATCCCACCTGCAGTCACAGCTGCGGCGGGGCGGGCCCTGCATTCAGCCCCTCGCAGGCCGCAAGCCGCTGCCCGCCGGGGCGGGCGGCAGTGGGAGGCGGGGCGGAGACGGTAGCCCCGCCGGCACAGGACACCGCCCCGCCGCTGGAGGACGGAGGAGGCGGAGCTCTGCAGCTCGGCCCCAGGTACCGCGCCGCGTCCCGGGCTGGGCGAGGGGCGGCGGGTAGCGGAGTGGGCCTTCGCCGCCAGGTCTGCGGTTGCCACGGCAACCGTCCCCCCCCCCCAGCCGCCGGGCGCCGTGGGCGCGCTGCCCCGCCGCACCTCCGGCGCCGCCATTGGCCTGCGGACAGTCGCGCCCCGCCGGCGGCGCACTCGGCCGGCCCGCTGCCCCCGCGGGGCTCCGCCGCCATTGGCCGGCAGGAAGCGCTCGCCACCGCCATTGGCTGGAGCGTGCTGCCAATCGGGGCGGCGCCTGAGTGCCGCCTTCGGAACGTGTGCTGAGGGGGCGGGAGGGGGCAGCGGCTGCAGCGAGCGTGGCCATCTTGGGTGTGGGCGGGCGCGCGGGGTCCGGAGGGCAGAGCGGGCGGCTCCTAAGGGGGGGCTCAGGCGAGGCAGGGTCTGGCCGTGACCCTTCACCCCGCTTTGAGCTCTACGCAGACCTCCCTCGTTGCTCTTCATAAACCCCTTGCCCGGGGTCTCTTTAGTGCGGGTGGTGGATGAGGACGGGTCCGGCTGAGGTTAGGGAGCTGGTAGCAGGCCTGCAGTTCATCTGTACAGCCCCACGGCTTTCCCTGGAGAGCCGTGTGTAGCCGTGACACGTCCACAGCGGTGCGGGCTGTGGAGGGGCCGTGTGTGACCAGCAGGCTGCCTCGGCGCTGAGGCAGGGTGAGCCCTGACTTGTAGGGCTCACGGAGTTTACCTTTTGGGTGTGAAGTATTCTGGGGACATGGCACTCCTTTGTGTTTTCTGTGGAGCGAATCGGTCGTACTTAAGCTCAGAAAATCCTGTGGGAGCTTCAGTGTTTCTGAATGTGAAGTGCTGACAGGGTTTTCTGTAAACCTAACCCTGTGGCTCTGAAACTGCTTTGTGCTTCATCAGCCTAAGTAATGAGGGCTGTGTGTTGTACCAGAAAACCCCTTTAAAAGAGCTTATGGTGTAACCGGGCTGTTGGTATGGCACACACTTTAATTTAATGACATTTCACGTGGGCCTCAAGTTCTATGCTGTTAAGGATCAGGCTATTTCCTGAAGTTGAGAGCTGTCTACTGATCAGAATGCAAGGGTACCTGCTAGTAAAAAACAATCCTTTCGGCCTTTGCTACCAGTCTGGCTATTGCATGGTGTAAAACTGCAGGAAGTGATGTTTAACAGTTGCAGAACAGCTGCAATTATGGTGAAATTTGAATTATTTCTTAAGTAGCACTGTTTGGTGTGTTTTACTTGGCTGAATCACTTCTTGGTACAAAATGAGCTAGGAACAAGCTTGGTTGTTGAGAACATAACTTGTCTGTTCACAAAGGAAAAATTGGGCAGATGCTTTTGTTGGCATGATTAACTTTGATCTTGAAATAGTACATATTTATCCTTCTAGGACTTGCTTTTTGTTGCCTTTATGGAAGGCATGAAGATGCAAGCATACTTAGGTGAGTGCTCTCAGTGCAGACAGAAAATAAAGAAGGATTGGTTTTAAAGAAATTAAATCACTGCCAGTACAGAGAGTTGTCACATTATTATTGTTACAGGAAAGGACAATTGCTCACTTTGTTATTTCTTTCCATATGTAAATATTTCTTCTAATTTATTTTAGACTTCTATGTAATCTTCTATTTTGATCCACTTGAGCATGGGCATTGACTGGGTAACCTCAAGAGGTCCCTTCCAAAATCACTAGTTCTGTTGCTTCATTTAATCAAGTAGAGTTTACAACAAGATTCTGCAATTGGTTTCTTTGTCTGAAACAGTATTTTGTATCAGCAGAAGCAATATAGTAAATAAATAATAATAAAAAAAATGAAACAAAAAACCCAACAGCCCTTGTTTCACTGCAGATTTGGGGGTTCTTCAAATACCTAGGATTGGGAAGATCATAGCAAATCACTGAAATGGAGATTTCTGTTCACTGGCAAAGCTTCTCTTTGAATTGAGTCTTGTATCTGTATACGTGCTAGCACATATATGTCTGCGTATATTTATCTGTTATGTTCCATAAAACAGGATTATCCCTTCAGCTTCAGATGCAAACAGTTGAGTTGCTGAATTCAATTACTGCATCATATTTAATGAACAAGATTTTTCCAAAGCTCTTTCCATAAAAACAGACTTCAGTGAAATGAAATATGCAGGAATATGTATTATTTCATTGTAAAATCATACATAAAATCATAAAGACAGTGCTTTTTGTGACTCTTTTTCTTTTCAATTTTTATAGTCTTGAATAGTAGAAAGTTAGTTTATGCATGCTGAAAGAGTCCATGTGCACTTCTGCCAGCTTATGACTTCTTCATAGTCATAACTTCTTGCTGTTACGCTGTGCAGCTTTTTAAGATAAGGGAGCTAATTTGTGTGCAAGTTTTATGCCAAGGTATGGGAAAATCCTCTAACCCAATATTGGTCACAAATAGAAAATGAAGACCTGGTCAATTAAGCTAATATATCCACCTGTTATACTACCCAGTGTATAGCTAGGATTTGATTTGTCTGAATGTTTGAGCCAAATTTGCAGCTGAGTGTTGAAGGAGGGCTGACGTTCAGTGCGCTGTATGGCAGTACCTTCAGCAAACAAGGTAACTGGTGTGTTTTCTTTTGTTTGTGTGCTCTTTTTGTTGTGTTTTTCTGAGTTCAATGAAGACTTTTTTCCTTGGGTTTTCCTGTGAAGTTTATTTCTTGGTACCATGAGTTTTTCTTAGGACATTTTTTAAATCTGTCAGAAGAAACCAGGTGAATACCATTGAGATCAGTTAGAATTCCAATTAATTATAGTTTCCTTGAGATTTTTTCATAACCATGAAGTTCTTGGTTTTGTTTTACTTTAGGATATTTTCATAGTAATCTGAATTTTTCATTGGACAAAACAAACTGAATTACAAGGGAGGTTAGAATACTTTGGAAGGTCTTTATGTATTCCTAAAGTAGGCTAATGTTACACAATGAGATTTTTAAGCTTATTTAAAAAAAAATAAATGGGTTACCATCATTTCGGAGAGGAAAGGCACTCAGGTAGAATCAGTACTTAACAAAGTAAATTGTTATGTTTTTATGCTAGGAGATACATAACGAACATGACATGGTTGTCTCCCTTAGTTTTCAGACTTTCTTCCAATACTAATATTTTAATACACTTACACCTGGGATGTAGGACTGCAAAAGTGTGCATTCTCCGACACAACTCTACTGTATTTTTTTTCACTTGCTTCTTGCAGGTTTACTTTTCATTGAGAAAGAAACGTTAAAGAGAGTTTCAGAATACGTACAAGCCAATCATTTTTTTAAATAAGGAATGAAGTGCTTTTCAGTGCAATGGCCATTCTCATTTCAAATGAAGTCTGCGATGATTAAATATTAAAATGATCGATGGTTTAAATTAATATAAAAACTTTTTAGGGGATTATTACAAAGATTAACATTTTTAATGTTTTAATACTTCCATAGTTTATCAATCACAGGCAGAGTGAAACTGTTTTTAGTGAGCAAGCTGATGAACTCATATATCATTGCAATATTATGCATAACATAAACTTCATGATGTTGGTGGTAGAAGAGATAAAGAAACAATTTATGTTGTGGCTCTTTAATAATCAGTTTTGGTCTTGGAGTATTTTTTGACATGAAAGAAGCAGGTAAGATTATCATTATTGTTCATTCATGTGTTGTGATTGTTCTTCACATTATCCTTCATAGAATCATTGAATCATAGAATGGCTTGGGTTGGAAGGGACCTTAAAGACTACCTAGCTCCAATACCCTGCTGTGGGCAGGGCTGCCACCCACCAGATCAGGCGTCCCCATCCAACCTGACCTTGAACGCCAGGAATGGGGGGTATCCACAGCTTCTCTAGATAGCCCATGCCAGTGCCTCACTACTCTGGATAAATGCATTTCCTCTCTTTTAGTTTAAAGCCATTCCTTCTTGTCATTATTTAGACCATGTAAAAAGTGGTTCTCCTGCTTATATGCTCCCTTCAAGTACTGGAAGGCTGCGGTTAGTTCTCTACAGAGCCTTCTCTTCTGCACGCTAAACAAGCACAACTACCTCAACCTTTCTTCATAGGAGAGATGCTCCAGCTCTCTGATCATCTTAGTGGCCTTCTTCTGGACCCACTCCAACTTCTCCATATCTTTCTTGTACTGGGGCCCCAGTGTGTTTACCATCAAAACCAAGATATGCTGTGTTGAATTAGTGGATGTAAGCTCAATAGCAGGAGTCAAGAGGGAAAGTGGATAACAGGAAAGGAAGGCTACAGTGGAAATCCAGAAATAGCTGTTGAGCTGGTGAAATGAGTAAATGGGGAAAAACCTGTTCTGACAGCAGAAGCTTAAAGTGGAGAAGGTGCTTATACCAGAAATGGCAATATGAGAGTGTAGAAGAGCAAAGGTTAGCACTAGGTCAATGCTGAGAGTAGTATTGGGAAGTTAAATTCCATAGGGCAAACTGAAGCACATCATTCTGTACATATGGCCAGTTTGTTGCCAGCTACTAATGCTGTTATTTCTATTCTAAAATAAGATGATGAAGTAAAAGACTTAAGTTATATTGTCTGTAGTTGGTTGCCTTTAGCCAGAAAGCCACATTGTTTCTCATGTTTCTTCCACTGAAAATAAAAAAAAGGAAGCAAAGTACCTCTTATGTTGTGAACTCTGTTCTGTAGAGGAGGAAACAAATTGGGTTGGAAGCATAGTAGGTCTTAAAGTTTGAACTGTTTTCTTTCTGCCTGTTCTGTGTGATGTAAATGAAGAAAAGGTTAAGTTTACCCATGGTAATTCCCTTTCACATTTACATTGTCAGTCAGCCTTTGTAGCTTTTTGTGCTTTCATGTATTATGTTTTCATTGTAATCTGTACATATGAAGTTCTCAACTCTACAAACTCATGTGCTCAAATTTATTCATTATTGGCTCTGACAGATGTGCTCTGGAAGCCTTTGGTACTGGATTTCAGATGCTGCCAGCTGGTCGCCTTCTTCCCAACTCCAGCTGTAGTCTGTAGGGAAGAGCCCATGATCCCTACATCTCAATCACTGGAGTTTGCTTCCTTTCTCCTTAGCCCAAATCTACTCTTCAGTAGATGGAGCTGATGCATGGACTGTGAATGGGGCTCCTGGGGCAGAGTGCATCCCAACTTTCTTCCTTGTCTTTGAGACAGTGGGCAGCAGCGTTGTAAAGCCTCTGAGGTGCACCCACTTTGCTGATGAGACTCCCTGTAGTTTAAGGTGAATGTGTTTTTGATAACCTGTATTTTCCACCTTTTACTGGAATTTACTGAATCAGCATGGAGGACATTTCAGTGCTTTGCTTTACCATACTGCCATCTCCTCCTGGTTTTGTCTGCTCTTAGAGATGATCATGGCTGAAAGTTCATAAATCCTTCTGTCATGTAGTGAGTATGCCATAGAAATTGTCCAGTAGGCAGTTCTAGTGTTGAACTCATTGTGTGTGGAGCTGATTAAGCTGCCTGCAATTAAGATTACATCACTTTATTGCAAGACCAGTTTTGTATTACTGACGTCCTTGCCAAAAGGAAACAGTTAACCTGGAGGAATGGATTATTTGTTTTGTTTTTGTCTTGGCTGTCAAACTGGAAGTACGCTATTTGTATAACTAACAGTGAAATTTGATTAGGTCGTTGATTGACTATTGCCAGACTAAAATTAATTTAAAAATGAGTCACAATAAAATGGATAAAGAGCTGGGTAGCTGCCGACACTCAGAAGCAGTGGCTGGAGGCCACTGCCAGCAGGTGAGTGCTCATGGGGGCTTCTACCAGAGTTACCTCTGAGTGTACTTCTAAAGCCAGAGGTGGTTCTGGTAGAGGGCAGTGACAAAAGGGGCTGATATACATCAGGGTGGAGATGAGAAAGCAAACTAAATCCCTTTTGTAGTACCAGTGCTGGGATGCTGTATCTAGTTCTAATGTCTCAAAAAAGCATGTCCTGAAAAAATACTGAAAAAAAATTTTGAAGGCACAGACTTACTGCTGCTAATGGTGGTGGTGCTTGAACGTGGATTCAAGCTTGCTGTAATGCTTCTGAGTACTTGTCTACCTTACCATGCAGGGCTTCAGCAAGGTCTCTTGGGTGGCTGTCCTGCAGGCTGTGACAGAAGCCCTCCTGTGTATGTGGTGTGGGAGTGTTGAGTGAGCCTGTGCTCCACCCCTGCGATTTTGTTACTTCTTTTCTTTACATGGAGTGTGGAAGGTATTGTTTCCTTTTTGTTGTATGAATGCCTCATGAAAAGCTTCATATAATTTGTTTGTTTTTTTTTCAACCTTAGACTTAGGTGTGATCAAATTTAAGTATGATTTTAGTGGGCACACAAAGAATTTCAGCAGCTGATAATTTGAGTTTTTTCATTCTGCATTCATAAAATGGTCAAAGCAAGAATGGGTGTTGCTTTCTTTGGAATTTTTTGACTTATACCATTTAATTTGTGAACAAATCTTTCTGTAAGTTGGAGTAAAAAGGTTAACAGAGCATTCTTAGTTTAATATTAACCTTCTTATTCTGAAAGATAAGATAATTTGAAAGTCTGAGTTATTTCAGTATCTTTCTGAGTATACAGAGCAGCAGCCTAACAGGCAAAGTAGGAAGAGGGTATTCTGGAAGAAGTGATTATTACAGAAACAAAACCTATTAAAAAAAAAAAAAAAGCTTCAAAGTATTTTCATTTTAAGTACACCAGTGGGGTTAAATAATATTTGTGACTTCTGTTAAAGTAACACATCATAATAATTTAAAACAAAAGGTCCCAGTGCACTTGCTAATATCCTTTATGGCTTCAGTAAAATACATCTGAAATGATTTACAAAGCAAAGCTTCTGAATACATTCCTCCAGTTCTACATGAGAAGAGAGTCTGTTTATCTTCATGTATGTTTATATATACCCATGGAAATTATGATCTAAATGTGGGTACAGTACTAAAACATAGCCATATAAGCAGAGTGAAGAATCCAAAGCACTTGCATTCTGTCATTTATTGCACACAAGTCATGTATATTGTATAGGCTCTGTTCAATTCTGTGTCCTGACCATAGAAGGAGTCTATAGAATCTGTGCTGTATCTTGAGGAGGCTGACAAGAGGAGGGAATGGGACTTGTAAGAGAAAGTTCAGAGCAGCTGCTCTCTGAGCAAACTTGTCTGGTTTTGAGCATCCTGACCTGAGCGCTGTCAGTACTGGAAAGAGCCAAGAGTTGGAAAGATGTCTGTGATGTACAGTACTAGTATAGACTTGTATTAACTCACCTTACTAAAAAGCAAAACTAAAATCACTATGGAAACAACCAGATTGACAGTCAAGCTTAGTGTGAATAATGAAAATATTTTGGAATTTTAAAGTAGAAACAACTGAGCCAGGCTCCTTCTCGACATTGATCCAGCTCTCCTTGAACTTCTTGAGTCAGGCTTTGACAATTTGCAGTGTCTGGTGGGTAGGCACAGTGGTACAGTTGTACAGTGAAGGTTGAACTGAGCCATTGTTCCAGAATGAGAACCAATCTGCAGGTTCTTATGCTGATTGGTGTTGAATCTGTTTGTCTTTGTGAAGGCAAGCTTGATATTGTCTTACTGCATGCTCCAGTGTTTTTTGTTGGTTGCATGCAGTCTACCAGGCTCTATTTCAGGCAGCATACGCCTCTCTTTTTAGTATTGTATTACACTAATGTATTTACAATAAATACAACTTCATGTGGCCGTGTGCCTTCAGCCATCTAAGCAACTACATTTTCTTTGCATGTTAATCTCTATAGGTGCCGTCCTCTACTTTGGGTTTCTTCTGGACAATGACCTTTGCAGCAAAATTTCTTTTTTATTGTGACACACACACACACACACACACACACACACACACAGCACCAATGGTTACGTTCTCATAATTCACTGTTATTCCAGCTGATGTTGTTCTACTGTATGATGATCTTTTCTTTTTGCTGCCTTTTCTTCTCAGCTTATTCTTCTCCACGCTTGTTCTCTCTCTGCCTTAAAATGTGGCAACAAAAGTGTACCACATTTTCTGATGTCTGTCAAAGTTTCCTTATATATGAAGGTTTTATCCTGCTTCTGATACAGTCCTAATTCAGTTTTTCCTTCAAGATTCAGATTTTTTATGGATATTAATGATTTTCTGTTCACTTGGGGTTTTTTGCCCAAATAGAATATAAGCCTCTTCAAGAGATGATATCCCATACACTATTTATCTTAAAAATCATTGCCTTTGATGGACTCTCTGGGTAAGTTTCAGAAGAGCCAAGACTTGAGCAATTTAGATGTCATCTGCCGTGAGCGTACTTGGGCTATTGTTTCAGACTACTTTGGAAGCGACTGAACCGATGTTATTTAAGCCATTTTAAACTCTTCGCCCAGCTGTGGCCTAATCCTTCAAAACCAGTAGAGTGGACTTGTTTCTGAAAATGCTGCCTCTTAACATCTGCGGGTCTGTTTGCTAAGGCTGACGATTAAACTCATTAGAAAGTGCTGAAGGGCTGAACTTCACATTCGCTGTCTTTGTACTAAATACTGTAGTTTCTGCTTTGCTGCTGTTTTACACCTCTGATATTTTAAAGAAAAATACAAAAATGATGTATTGCAATAAGCTAAGGAAATGCAGCTCAGCTTCATCTTCTGGTCTTTGTGGGGAAGATGAACAGGTTATTCTGTCTTTAATCAGTTATTGAGAAGTAGTAGAAATGTAGATGCTAAAACCACCAAATTAGAACTCTGCACTTAATCTATTCTAGTCACCAGGTGAAAGAAATGTTGTTGTTTTTTTTAAGCTGAGCTGCTTTCCTGTATGCCTATTGCAGCATGTGAGACAACAAAAGGGACGTCGAACTATTCTTCTTCATTCGGAGATCAGTCTGTTTAATACTTAGTGAGCTGCAGCAGTTCCACAAAGGGGGGAAAGAAAAGTTCATTCTGAACAGTGGATGGCAAGATTACCTCTTAAGTCTTTTCGAATACCGGGTTTTGTAATTGAGCTAATAATTCAGTTTGGCTGAAGTATTACAATTAGATGTATGTGGGCTGAAATTTTATTGGTTACACATAGCAGCAGCAAGCTTTCAACTTTTGTGTGCTTGCTCCAGGTAAGAAATGAGACAGTTATTAGACTATAAGAATGGTGACCAGTTTTAGCAATTATCATGGCATGAAGTCATGTGTGATGAGACATTGTATTACATTGCAATGAAATATGTACCAGAAGAACATAGAAAGGTAAGGGAAAAAAAAAATAACCAATATGGATTTTTTTTTTTTCTGTATATATAGCATCAAGAATTTACTACTTTTATTCTCACTGAATATCATATCCCACTTTGCTGTATTGCAAAGATTGTGAATCAGACATTCTGTCCTCTGGGTGGTTGTGACATCAAGTGCAAGGTGAATATGCTGAAGTATAATTTCTCACTAAATGTTTCTTCTAATTTAAGGAGGAAATAAGAGTTTTACTTCCATCAAAGATGAGCCTAGGCTTAAAATCTTCAAATGAGGAATTAGCAAGTGTATATTATTAAAACACTGAGACTTTTAGCAAATGGTGACTTCTGGCAAATCCAGGAAATCACTAACATCTGGAAATACATATTTGTGTCACTTCCCAAAAGCAACGAAATAGGGAATAGAGGATTATTTTCTGGTTTAAAGAAGGGAAAGAGGAAACTGCTCTTCCCCTTCTCTACCATCCAGCAGGGCAAAACAGAATTTCTGAGGTCTGTAGGAATATGAGCTCAGTGACGCCACATGGCGCTCTATGAAATGCAAGAATTTTTAACTTCATAACATATTAAAAGTGAAGTGCTTAGACAGACTTAGCTGATTTTTAACTTTAAGGTCTTTGACCTCTCGCTTTATACCTGTTCTTTAAATTATGCCCTACTTCATCAAAGGAAACGAATGCTGAAGGTGTGCGTGCTGGCGATCAAAGGAGGAATCAAGCTGCCTGTATTTAGCAGTACCTCCAAACCTTTGCTGCCTCTGCCTCACTTACTGAGACAGAAGAAATAATTGCTTCCTGCGGTTGATCGTGACTCAATGAAGTTTTAGCTGTATTTGCAGAGTTAAGGGTGGGCTGGGTGCCCGCCTGGGTTTCTTCCCACCCTTTTACCTCAGAGTTCTACCATAACTCCCTCCAGGAAGTTTAAACAGATTATGGTATTTTGAAGAATGTTAGTTCTGAAAAGCTGCATATGGTGTAATACATTGTATAATTTTCCCTTTAGCAGGGATTACTCTTTCTTCTTGGAAACACTACATGTTGAACTGTCTGGCAAGGCAGGAGTGAACTACACGGATCTTTTTTCCTTCTTGAACTTTTTCAAGGGAATTCCTTGATGCACCAGTGCTGTCATATAGTCTTACCAAAAAGAAAAAAAAAAACTTTCAGCTTTGAAAGTTTGCAGTTTTAAATTTGTTCAGATGAAGATCTGTCTTCATATTAAAATGTGCGTAGTGTTTCACAGATGGCGTGGCTTGTTCAGCTCTGAAATGAGTAGGGATTTGGTGTTGAAGAGAGAGAACAAGTCCTAATAATGAAAAGTATCAGTTATATAGCATCTCTCCAAGTTAACTTCTGCAAAATGCTGTGCTTTTTGTGAGAAATACAGTAAAACCAATTCCTACACAAATATCTTCTGCCGAAGTAATGTTTTTAAAAGTGAGTTTTGGCCAAGTACACTTTGGTTGTTCTTCCTGCAGAAGCTGTGGCAAACTCCTCTGGGTGACGAAGGAACCTCTGACAATTTTAAGTCTTTGCTGAAAAGAAATTACATCAGTGTGAAGTCTTTCAAAAAATCTTAGTTGAGTTTTGTGATCTTGAGCGTTTTCACTATTTTTCCTTGCTATCTTGAACACATTTAATGACAATCTTCTCAACTCTTCAGGTATTCAAAAGCATTTTACACCTTGCAAAAGTAAGTAGACTTCCTGCTAAATGAGCAAATGCAAATATTTGGGCCTAGTTGAACCCACCAAATGCTAGGTACCTAGGGGAGGTTTTGGTCCTACTTTTACATGAAGCAAACATCCTGACATATGGCAGAAAAAATGTTGTAATTCCCAGATGGATGTAATCCTGGGATGTGTAAGAGTGTTTGTTGTCCTCATCTACAATGTTAGGATTATTTGAGCAACATTTTTTCCACCTGAATTTATACAATCTTGTTTGGGTTTATTCATTGTTTAATTTTTCCAAAATGAGCTGAACTTAAAGTGACCTCCTCTCCTTTCAAGCTTAAACTAAAAATGTTTTAAATCCTTTTTATTGAAAAAATAATCTAGCAAAACTAGATTCTACAAGAAGCACTAGGGGCAAGGACTGTTTCCTTTGAAATACTCTCAGCCTTGGAGAGGAACTTTCCAGAGGAACGGTAAGGAGTGCTATAAGACTTATTCATAAGACATGTTTAGATCAGCCAGTGAATGATTTTTAAGTACTAGTAAAGCTTTTAAAATTCTTATACCCGGCCAGAGTGTGATTTAAGTATTCAGCTGTATTATTCCTGCAATTTGATATGCTGGTTACTTTCATTAAATTTCTTCTATTTTAAGATTTATTATTATTAACCATTTGCATTGCACCATGAAATCATAGAATGGTTTGGGTTGGAAGGGACCTTTAAGATCACCTAGTTCCAACCCCCTGCTATAGGCAGGGACACCTCCCTCTACACCAGGTTGCTCACAGCCCCATCCAGCCTGGCCTTGGATGCTTCCAAGGAAGGGGCATCTACAGCATCTTGATGGGCAACCTGTTCCAGTGTCTCACCACCCTCACAGTAAAGAATTTCCTCCTAATATCTAGTCTAAATCTACCCTCTTCCAGTTTAAAATCATTAATCATTTCCCCTTGTCCTGTTACTGCCTGCTCTTACAAAAAGTCCCTCCCCAGCTTTCTTGTAGACCCTTTGAGGTACTGGAAGGCTGCTATAAGGTCCCCCTGACCCTTCTCCAGGCTGAAGAACCCCAGCTCTCTCAGCCTGTGCTCATATGGGAGGTGCTCCAGCCCTCTGGTCGTCTTTGTGGCCCTCCTCTGGACCCACTACAACCACTCCATGTCCTTTTTGTGTTGGGGGCTCCAGAACTGGATGCAGTACTCCAGGTGGGATCTCATGAGAGCGTTTTAGTTGGGCAGAAAAGCAGAGCAGGGGGGCAACAACGAATACCATGAATGTATAAAGTGAAGTTTTTGTGCTGTAGTTCCTGTACTTAATTGTTTTTATAATTTTTTTAAAATTAATTTTAAAGTGAATTACGGTATTTTTCTATTTCAGTAACGTAATAGCTTTACTTTGTTAATGATGATACAGACTGTGTTTCCTTCAAGAACTGTGCATTGAGATTTAACTGCTCATGTGATCAGACCTTGGGTGGATGTTCAGAACTGTTTTTTAATTCAAAATGCTATCAAAAGATGGAGGTGATAATAGACAATTTATTTCCTGTATTAATTATTATCAGTTACTGCTAATGAATAGAACAGGAGGAACAGAATCTTCTGAGAGTGTAAGCCTTCAAAAGTGAAATACTAGACAGGAGGAAAAGATGGTGAAAAAACAATTAAGGAAACCACAACAAAGAGATCCTTTGACCTTGTAATGTCTGTGAAATAGCAATAAACAAGAAAACATTCCAGTGAACCTTGCTTCATTTTCTTTGAATCCTCTTTTGAAGAACCTCGAGAACTCATGTTGACTTCAAATGATCTGAAATGAGTCCGACCATTTCCTTCAGCAAAGTAAAGGTGGCTGATAACTGCAGATCCCTGCAGCTACTTTAAAGAGGGGAATGGAGCTTTTCAGATTGCTTTGTGAATTGCAAAGGTTCCAGGCTTTTCCCGTACAGAAATCTGATCAGAAAGTTACATTCAAAGCTGTTCCTACAGTAAGATTTGTACATAATTTTTTGTTAATCCATATTTCAGTTTAATTCTGGCTTGTAGCAAGTTACTTCCTCAGGGAACACGGGATTCTTCATAGGAGAACATGAGGAGCCATGGTCCCTGAGGAATCATGTTGTGAAAACAGGCTTGACTTTGTACACGCTGATATAGATCTGTTATTCCCTTTCCACATCTATCACAGCACATTTTAAATGGTGGCTGATCTTTTATGCAAATAGCTATCTTATTAGATGTAGCGGCTGTATGTGCTAATGTCTCCATGGGTTTCTCAGAAGTTTGCTATCCAGTCATCAAAGTGGTGGCAGTGAGCGATGCTGGCTGTGTGGCTTTGAAGAACAAAGGAGAGCTGCAGTGTTTGCAGGTGCTGGGTGCTGGGGTCCATGGCACTGAGTCACATGGGCTGAGGCTCTGCAAAGTAGGCCTGCCTCGTTCCAAATAATGGGAATTATTGCTTTTTGTCTGCAGTTACTTCTTGTGCTTTGTTGGCATTGCAAAGACCGCAAACATCTTTCACAGGTGACGTTTTGTTACAAAACACTGTTAGGCTATTGAAATTGCAAGAGGAGAGTCAAAAAAACCAGTTTCTTGCAGTGGCATAAAATAAGCCAAGAGCTAGTTTTGCTGTGTAAAATGTATCTGTTATCTCCTGAACTAGCTTCAAGTTGGAATGTTACCTTGATTTTTTCCACTCCTGTTATTATGATGGGAACCTTATGTGAGAATATCAGACAAGAAAGTAGCTGGGAAACATAATAGAGGGGGGAAAATACCAATTGGTTACAGCTGACTGCTTGTGCATTTTAGATAAAATGGGAATATTCTCTGAATCAAACCACGCTGATGTGTGGAAATGTTAGAAGGCTGTAATTGAGTTTTTGGTTCTGATTAAAAAAAAAAAAAATAGTATTCTTTTATATCTCTTTATTACTCCTGCATGCCTTTTTGAAATGATTACTGATGGTCCTGTCTCACCTTGATACAGTTTCCTTTGCTACAGTTTTGTCATTTGGCATTGTATGTTAATAAATAGGTTAAAATGAATAGGTACGTGCTAATAAAATATGTAAACACAAAAAAAGTGTTGTGGTTTTAAAAGCACACATTACTCGAGTCATCCTCTACTTTGATCCTCATTTGCAGGTATGAATGGAATGCCTGGGGCTTGCAGCCCACTCAAGGGGGACTCATTCTGCATTTTTGTGTGAGGTTTAGCGTTGCAGGGCCTTTAGCTACTACGCTTCCCAAACAGCCTTGGCAGGGCCTGGGGAACTTCCTGTGGTTGTACAACCAGTTCTGCCTACTGTGAAACCACTGTGTATGCCTCAAGGCCATATGTGCACAATCTGTAGTTGGTTTGTGGCTATGCAAGGTCGTTTGACCAACGCTTGCCCTTGCTGCTGCCCTCAAGCAAGGCCTGCTAGGCCTTGGGACAGATGTGACAGCCCTCTGAGGGGGTAAATGACAGCCCTAGAGTTTTGCATGTTAAATGGGTGTATTGGTGGTTTGCTGGAAAGCTACTCAAGTGACACCTGTTCACAGAAGAGTTATGTGGATGGTGTGGGAGCACCAAGTGTCAAGCAGAGCATCTCTGGACAAATAATTGTGCAGTCCCTTCTGCAGTCATAGTGAGTGCTGTGAGACGTGAGAAGTCCTTTCACTGTGGTTTTTACTGAAGTACTCTGAAGGTGGCTTTGGCAGAGTGGCACAAAATGGGCACAGACCCAGTTTTGACCTCCAGTCTTCACTTGCTTTCCACTTGTGGATCTCTTGAGGCCGTGGCGTGAATGTGGGAGAGTGGGGGGGTATTGCTGTGATGTAGGTATCTGTTCTGATCTTGTGTTCAAGGTGACCTGGGGGAAACCTTGTAGGTTTTTTGAGTAGGTGCACCTGGGGGTGCATGCACTGCCTGGTCCTGCCTCAGGCTCCTGGCCAGCTCTAGCTGTGTTTACCAGCAACAGGAGAAGCTCACAGTACTGCATTCACTCTGTGATTTACTAAAGGAAAAAAAAAAAAAAATGAAATTCAGTGGTACTGAATGGTAAATTGCACTACCATCAGTTTAATTTTTTTTTGTTTAATTTAAAGTAACAGGCATTCTGTAATGCTAATAGCCCATGCTGTGAGGAAAAAGGTGTGTGTTGAATTTATCTAATAGCATTTACGATGGTTATGATTAAATCCAGAATCTCATTGTACTCTGGGTAGGCTTCTGTCTTTGTGTGCATTTTAGGAAATGTTTTTTTGCTACAGTTTTTTTTTTTCTGATGTTAGAAGTCATTGATTTCCTTAATAAGTCACTTAGGAATAATCTCTTTTTTCTTTTTTTCTCGTACTGACAGTGATTTTCGAATTGAAAACAATGGGGAGGAAAGATGCCTCTACAGCAAGAACTCCCGTTGACCAATACAGGAAACAAATAGGTAAGATATCTGAAGAAAAGTTTTGTGTGCTTAAAAAGAGATCTGTTTTGTGCTGCTAGACTAAGTTGGTTTAACAAAATGTATTATTTCTTCTTAAGGGCTTTGTGTTGTTTGCAAGTGATGCAAAGTAATGCGTGTTCCAGGAAAATAATTTTTATATGCTGTTGTCTAAAACATTCAGCAAAACCTTTCATGTAGACATTGTTTGGTATATTTTTATTTATTTTTAAGTCCTCAGTCTGTATTTAGAACTGATAGTGAAAGGCTAACTATTGGAGTTTTCAGTATTTTTCTGTTTATCCCCAGCTTTAAATACAGATGTTTCTAAAAAGGAATACTGTTGATTCTCATAACATGCTGAATGAAGACAGATTTTACATTTATTTTCACATTACTAGATTGTTCTAACATTTTTGAAATTTCCCAATTTTTTTTCCTTGCTATTTACCTATTGTAAATGTAGGTAACTTGAGTGGAAGTATGCAAGCACACACACACGTTCACACGAATGCATGCATAGCAGACACAAATCCTTCTTTCATAGTTTAAATACATAGGTAAATGGCTTATTTTTGGAATCCATATGCACCTGTCACTCCAGGTGTAAAATAATATTATAAAGCACATACAGTATTTTAGAAGTATATAAAATGAGTACCTTAACCTCTACTCAATTATTTAAGTAAATGATTTTGTTTTACTGTTGCTAAGCAGCCACATCTGTGTTTAAATATGCAGAAAAACTGTAATTGTCTGGGAAGAAAAGGCTGTTTATAGCATACATTCTCATGGTGAAGGAGCTGAGGTTATGTGAACAGTCATAATTTTATTGTGCCTTAATTTTTTCAGTACTACCTTACTATTTTTGATGTAATTGTTTTAATAGACTTGTATTTCCTAATGCTGGGCAATTAGTGTGTCAGACTTCCTCAGTGGTTGAGCCTCTGAGATGGTTAAAAGTGTGGTTGAAAATCTCCAATTACCTTTACAGCTAGGCAGCAAATATACTGGAAAATGTTTGTGCAATTTAGGCTTGGTGTAGAAAATCTCATGAGGAGAAGATGGCACCACAGATATTTCACCGGAATGGGCTAGGCAAGTGGGAGCTCCTTCATGTAAAGACAATGCTTCACATGAAATTGGGTATTCATAGAGAGGCTTATAGTGTCAACTTTCGGACATTTTCTCAGCTTCTCATTGTGGTCTGTGCTCTTCCAGAACAGGGCTTTTCCTTTAGGGCTGCTTTTCTTCCCTTTGCGAACGTTTCCAAGTGCTTACTGTTGGAGTCATGTTTTTTGAAGTCCTCTGCAGGGCAGAAGAGACGAGTGATTTTGAGAGGGTGGCTCAGCAGGGTAGGATTGTGGTGCGTGAAGTTTCTCTCATTTCAGCAGGAAATTCTTCTGCTGGACCCTTGGGACCACCCTAGGCCACTGAAGGACCAGAGGGAAGGTAAAGCTGCTGCAGTATATGAGAGTCACAAAATGACCTCATATTTCAGAGCTTGAGCCATTTCTTGCATATTAACACCACTTGGCACTGTGGTTGCATGTCTCACACCTGTGTGCCAGGACCGATCTGTGGTGTCTTAAGCAGGGGAGATGACACTGCTGTAGCAAGGAGGCAAGAGGGTATGAATTGGGGCCCAGCGCTCAGAGGGATGCTGTTATGTAGCTGACTCTCCTGTTTCAGACTAGGCTTGTATGGCATGTTGTCTGAACAATTTGGCACCTTCCTTGTTATATGATGCAGCACCATGATCTATTGGGTACTTCAAAGTGCAGTGTCCGAAGGGTCTCATTACAAGCTCATTTTCCTTAGAGGTGACGCATTGCTTTTAGCTTGGCAAAAGCAAGCGTTAAAAATTATTACAGGGAAGAATCTCACACTGCAGGCAAATAAACTATATAACCTACGAGGTGTTTTTCTGTCTCCAGTTTCTGCGATTGTATTATTCCTTAGAGGACAGAGAGCAAGAACTAAAATAGGCTGTCCATTGCCTCTTGCTCTGACGATTGTTGTTTCAGCTCCTATTCTGGTTGTTCACTGATACACTGCAGAGTTTGCCAATGGATATTAGTCCTCTACTCTCTCTGCTGAATTTAATAAATGTAACAGGGGGGAGCTGAGAATTTATGGGTATGTTTTTGTACTTCAGTGTTGCAAAACGTGTTTGAGTTTTACATATAGGTAGTTGAGGCAAGCTTTAGACCTGGAAAACAAGCTTAGTGAAACTATTTCTCTATTCTCCCTATGCTCCCAGGTGTTTCACTAAAGTAAATACAAATATAATCCAATAAACAGCTTTTCTTGTCATAATGAATATGGAAGACCTCTTTTCCTTTTCTTACCATTACTTCTTGATTTATTTTTTCTTCTTTTTATTTAGTTCTGTGCAAGTGATGATAATTAATCTGTTTGTCACAGAATCACAGAATAATAAGTGAGCAGGGGGCCTGGGACCATGTCCAGGTGGCTTCTGAACATCTCCAGGAATCGGGGACTCCATATTCTCTCTGAGCAACCTCTTTCTGTGTTTGACCACTTTTGTTTTTTCCTGTATTTAAATGGAATTTTCTGTGCTTCTTGTCCTGGCACTGGGCACCACTGAGCAGAGCCTCCATGTTCTCAGCGCTCCCCTTGAAGTATTTACAGATATTTATGAGATTCTCACTGGAGCCTTCTCTTCTCCAGGCTGAACAGTCCCAACTCCCTGCCTTTCCTCATAGGAGAGGTACTCCAGCCTCTTAATTTTAATTCCTCTTCATCTAACTCTTCATTATCTGATTTCATTGACGTATTTATTATAAATCATTCAAGAGGAATTTCAATTTTCTTTCAAAATCCAGTCTTCAAATACATTCTGAGCTGCCAAATCTAGATCACTTTACAAGGATGCGTTAGTGTGAGGCTGCTCAGTGGAAGACTCTCCAGTGTGCAGAATGCTGTCACTCTCCAGGACTGTGTAGCTTCTGGGAGGGTCACTCTTTTTCACAGGAGAAGAAACAGAAGAATTATGTGTTTTGGAGAAGAGTATTTGCTTGCTCTTTCCTGGGTAGATTACAGTCGAGAAACGGTGTTGTGGTTTAACTTGGTAAGCAACTCAGCACCATACAGCTGTTTGCTCACTCCTGAGTGGGATGAAGTAGAGAACTGGAAACAAAATAGAGCTCTTGGTTTGAGGTAAAAACTATTTACTAAGAGAGAAGAGGAAAATGGAGACAAAAAATGTGATTATAACTATATATATCTATGTATGTGATTTTTGGTTACTGGTATTCCACATCATAACATCGTGTAGTGCACTGGAGCATTAACACTTTAACTCCCAGTGCACTACACGATGTTATGATGCGGAATACCAGTAACCAAAAATCATAAAACCATGACAATCCCCAATGCAATTACTTGCTGACTGACACCCAGCTAACAATACAACCACCTGCTGACTGATGCCCCGCTATCAGCACAACATCTCACCACCCACCAACTGATGCCCAGTAACCCTTGAGCATAGGCCAGCCTCTGGCCAGCTCCCCACTGTGTTATAGCCTTCTGCATTATGTCACATGATTGGCCAAGGGGTTATTCCATACCAGGCGAGCTGTCCTGGCTCTGCCCCAACACCTGCTGCTGTGTCATAAAGGCAGTGACTCCTCCCTGCCCAGTGGCCCAGCTTGACTCTGAGTGCACTCCCATCACTCAGCAAAAACCAAAACATTGGTGTGCTATTAACATTGTCTCAGCTGAAAACAGAACAAAAATAGGGAAAGGGTGGCTGCATGGTGCCTGTCTTTAAAATCTTGATTTATCAAGCCCATTTACAGTTATAATACCCATGTATTAGTGGTTGCTGTCCTCCCTTTCCAGATGTTCAGTGTGTATGGATTCTTGGAAATACTGCGATAGCTGCTGGCCCAACAACTAGTTTTTGCTGACTAATGATGTCGTGTTAATTTTAGCTCGCAGTTTACTGTTTCCTAACCTTGCTGAATGGATGGTAGCCAGAATGAAACATTCTTAATACCTTCTTTTTGGATGGAAAATGCAGTCTTGAAGGGAGAACATGTCAAAAAGTCATGTCAATTTCAACACAATTTTCAATTAGGTTTTTAGTAAAGTAATTTGAACTAAAAACAGATTTTTTTTATTTCATTTTGTTCCAAGCTTTCTGTTTTGTTCTGAGTTTCCATACGGCATGCCACATGCTTGCCCTATGCCACGGTTTAAGTTCATGTTGATCTCAGTTCAGCCTTTCTGTCTCCTTCATGAGTACAGGATCGCTTGTGTTTTCTTTGCTGATGCACCTTTAGCAGTTGTTTTTTGCTTTCTGAGGATTTCCCCAGAATAAAGGCTGATGTAGCTTGTTTCCATCAGCTGGCTTCCAGCCACCTCTCCCTCCACCAGCCAAAATTTGTCTGTAGTGCCTCTTGTGCAGCGAGTGCTCCTGTGGCCAACAGTGCAGGGAGCAGAGGGAGGTTTTTTCCAATTGGACCAAACTGGCACTGGCTGCTTGAAGACTGTCCCTAAGTGGGGCAGAGGACGGCAGCATCCTTTTCCAACTGGCTTAGACTGTGCCTGGGGAAAATAGGGAGGAGGAATAACAACACCATGGGAGTGACTGTGTGCTCAGTCTCCTTTGGCAGCCCAGGCTCTAGGGGAGTCTCAAGGAAATATCATTTTAATGCTCTTTTTTCATCTGTCTCTGTCATACACAAACATATACCTGAGCATGCACAGTATACACTCCTGTGATGCAGCAGCAAACGGTGCATAACATTTATTTATCCCTGCTGCTGTTTGTGCTGCTGTTCTTAATTTGATGGGATTGGAGAAGAGGTGTGAAGAAGCATGCATCTTTCGGCATCTATGTAGCTTTGCTTCACAAATGCTGTGAAAATAGCAACAGGTTTTGCACCATATTTGCTTTGTTTACTGTTATGTGTGCTTTTAAGTTCCCAGAACAATTCCACATGTATATTTTCCATCCCTCTTCATCTGGTGTGTCATTTGCTCGGCATAGGAACCGCAGGATTTGTGGGTAGTGTTCATGACTCGTGTGATTGTGGGATCCTAAGCAGGCATACTGAGAGGATTATAGTATAACTAAAACCTGGTCTACAAATCAGGAATAGACATACTTTTGGCTCACAGTATTATTGTGTTGCTGTAACATAATTTTTCATAAGGGGAGGTTGTTTGCCAATCATTCAACTTCCAATTTGTAGACTGAGAGGTCTGCTTATTGTCTGTTCTGTATCCATGGACTTGCTGTCTTGATCCTGCATGGCTGTAACACGTGTAGGCACGGAGCTCTGGGGTAAGCCAGGCCCTGCATGGCCCCAGGGAAGGAGTGAAATTTATGAATGAAAATAAATAACTTTTTGTCTTGGAAAGCATGAGGTGCTAGACCAAGCAGAGCAGCTTGGCTGTGGTGGTGTTCTGGGGGTGTAACACACACAGAACCATGCAGTGATGAAGGGAAAAGGGTGGGAGACTGGGAGACTCTGGCGTGGAGAGAGGCTGTCAACCTCCACAACTACAGCTTAGTGGGTGAAATGCCCTCTTTTCTAAAATCCTGAGTATGGGGAACTGGAGATGTGTCCAAAAGAAAGGCACCTTCTCCTGGTGTCAGGGGTTACGTTCGTGGTAGGATGGAGAAGAGCTTTTGTGGCCACGTGAACACCTGAGGGAAGACCAGGCTCCTGCACAGAATACCTCAGTTGTGTGACTGCAGAGAGGATGGTCCCAGCCTCCCTGGCCTCCCCAGGAATTATTTGTGGTAACATAGTTGTACTGATGATATGAAGGAGCAGGTTATAGAGAGATGGATGAGCAAAATGGGAGTAGCAGCAGCATGGACACCTCTGAGGTTCCCAGCTCAAGGCACCAGCTCAGACCTAAGCATGCACCTGTTGCCTCCCTGTCTCCAGAGAGAAGTCCTTCTCAGGTTGCCATATCCAGCTGCCCTACTGTTAAAAGGAATCCTCTCCCTTTACTGTCTACCACATCACCTTTGTTCTCCATTATTGTTCATTTTCTATATTTTTTAATAGCGTTAGTGTTCCCCTGCCGTCCTTACCATGAATAGTGCCATATGTACTCAAATCTAATTGCCTTCCTTTTCAACTCAAAAAGAAAAAACATTTATGTTTTGATATTTTCTACTGAAATACATTACATATTTTGAAGTGTAAATTTTTGTTTCGTTTTGTTTTGGATCGGGAGATGTTTGTTACCAGCATGAAAGTTTTAGATTTCACTTCTGAAACAACAGCAACAGCAGCAAAAAAAAAAAAAAAAAAATGTTTGGACTGAATTTGTGCTGAAATTTTTTTAAAATTGCACTGTTTGTCACAAAACAGTAATTCCTGTCTCTTTTATGTGCTAGGAGAAGGCATGGGACTGGAAGGCAGCATTTGGATAATTGAGAATGCTCTTGCTTTTGACAGGCAGATATGTAGCAGGACTGATGTCAATGGCATGAAAATTCTATAACGTGCATTTTTAAATAGTCTTTTTTTTTTTCTTCCATATTTGTTATCGATCGACTATTTACTGGGGGGAAGATAGGGAGATAAGTACATGCTATTTTGACTGATTTTAAGAAGGAGGCCTCTTCTAGAGTTTATTTAGGATGGAAAAACCACCTAAGAAATAGTTTCCATCTTTTTTTTTCTTGAATATGGAATACTACGTTTAGTCTTTCAGATTTTTCTGATAAAGGCATACTATTAAGCACAGAATAAAGAGAAGTGGGAAAAAAAACCCTCTCTTTATACTATTATGTAGGACTCTGAAAGTTTTGGATTCTTTCCTTATGCTGAGTTTCATACCTTATGGTGATATGCTCTGGATACCATGTGTAGTCTTTGGTTTAGGAGGGGGTGCTACAGAAAATGAATTTCTGTGTCACAAAAACTAAACTATGTCTTTTGGTCAGTGATGGCATCTTTCATTTCAGTTTTGTGCCAGTGACATCACTTCTTGGAAACTAAAGAGCAGCTCAGGGAAACACGGCTATGAAGTAAAACTTAGGCTGGCTGTACTAATGTAATCTGCATTTTGTGTCGATTGGGATGTTTTTAAACATGTTCTGTGAAGGCTGATGATGGATTTTATGCACATATGGTATGCAATCACTTATTTTTTAAAGTCCAAAGTAGTAAAGCTATATTTTATTGCCTTGGCTGAGAGCATGGAAGGTGAATGTAAATCTGGATATGTACTTGTGTTTGTGTGGATATTACTGAGCAGGGACTGGAGGGAAGGTGGCAACACAACATGTGCTGTGGAGTGTGCTGCGAAGGTGGAAGATAGAAACATAGATTCATAGAATTGTTTGGATTGGAAAGGACTGTAAAGAAAATCTAGTTCCAGCCCCTTTCTGCCATGGGCAGAGATACCACCCCCTACACCATGTTGCTTAAAGGTTCATTCAACCTGGCCTTGAACCCCTCCAGGGATGGGGCATCCACAACTTCTCTGGACAGCCTGTGGCAATGCCTCTTCACTTTCTGAGTAAAAGATTTCTTCCTTTTATCTAATCTAAACCTGTCCTCTTTTATTTTACAACTATTATTCATTGCCCTTTCACTTTAGATACTAAAAGGCCGTAATGAGGTCTCCCCAGGGCAATTTCTTCTTCAGGCTGAACAACTCCAACTCTCTCAGCCTGTCTTCACAGGATAATCCAACTCACTTGGCTCCTATCCCATCTCCACTGTATATCCCTGTTGTTTCTTTGAACTTGTTTGATTACACTACTTCTACTATACATTTATACTACAGCTGTTTTGTTTTATAAGATGAAGGCTCCTAGCCTGCTCTTATTTTGAGCTCATCAACCATATCACCATTTCACTCAGTGGAGTCGCTATGATTTTACTTTTTTTTGTAGGTGCAAATGAGAGTGAAATTTGACACGCTGGTTCCAACTGATGAGCTGTATTTCAGTATGGTGTTATTTCAAGCACTTGCAGTTCCTGTAAGGTATCTGGTGTCTACAGGAATCTTGCAATGATGCATATTTGTGTTTATACTTACTCTGAGCTGCTTTATCCATTCTTCAGTGAATTCATTTTTGCAGTCAAAAACCATCCTAAAACACCCTCTTCGCATCCTCTCGAAAAGACATAAAAAATTTTCTGCAGACACATAAGTACATATATATTACATTCAAAAGCAGAGTAGTTTAACAGTTTTAGAAATTCTTGTTCCAGTCTTGGAAAATCTTAGCTCATATTCATGAAGGTTAGACTTCAAAGTACTCATATGTGAATGTGAATCTGTAAATCTAACTGAGACACGCATTTAAAAAAAAGGTTTCAGACATCATTTTTCGATGTGTACAGCATTTATGTATG
Organism: Gallus gallus; assembly: GCF_016699485.2. Taxonomy (NCBI): domain Eukaryota; kingdom Metazoa; phylum Chordata; class Aves; order Galliformes; family Phasianidae; genus Gallus; species Gallus gallus. Next base: position 125,123,923 of record NC_052533.1, on the reverse strand, counting down.
CATTCTCTACCTTTCGTGCATGTGCTTAAATTTCCAAGTAATAATATGTCAATATAAATGCAAGGAGAGTTGAGCAATGAACTGCAAACCTGATTTCCTCTTATTTCGTCTTTAGGCAGCAGTGCAGAAGGTGTAAGAATGAAATGGTGTCTTGCACAGATGCTCTTGCTAGATGTTTAAGGTGAACATAATGCTTAGTAGTTGTAACTGCATGTCTTCAGTTACAACACCACAAGTTCTGCTCTTTTATTTAGCACAGATAGATTTTGCCCAGCCATTGTCCCACAGTGTCCATTAAATCTCTGCTGCTCTGTCTGAACTAGCAGAAATGAAGGAAGCAAGGGGGCTGGTGAGCTTTGCAGGGGGCACTGGAGGGAGAAGACATACATAAAATCCCCTTGGTTCAATTCTGTTCCTTTCAAGAGGTTTGTCAGGAGAGGCTGTTGTACTTCAGGATGTCAGCATGTGCTCTCTGTAGTTCAGCAGGTATCACACCTATTTATGATCACAAAAAAGTGAGTGGATGTCTGTGTTCTGAGTAAGAGTGACCTCAGAACAGTCATCTGGCTTCTACAGGATGAATTTGTAATGCTTTTTTACGTATTGGTGATGTTTGTCAAGTGATCCATTAATTGTATGTTGACAGGAATTTGTGTAGCTTACTTGTATTAAAATGTTATTTCAGTGGGAATTTTTGCTTCTATATTATGCCTTATTTTGAAAGAAAGAAATTGGGAACTAGCTTCATTTCAGTTTTTAAGGTCTTGAACTATTTATGGGCTTGCTAAGTTCTACATATAACTTGCAGGCTTTGAGTGTTGGATGGGAAATGAAATAGCAAGGCAGCAGGAGAATCATCTAAGTGATCTCAAACTGCTCGAGTGAAAATATAAAAAGGCAGTTGCTTGATTTGAGTTAGAGATACAGAAATTGCAACTATCTTTTACTTGATGGTAAAGGCTGATTAAAAATAAGTACTATTGAAAATATTCACACATTCAAAGCTATTTTGAGATGTTTCAGTCATGTAGCAGTTGGATCAGTACAGCAAAGCACCGTGAAGTGAACAAACAGTTATGCAATGAGAAGTGGAATGTAGGAAATCAAATACTCTGCTCTGAGTGCTCTGATTGCAATTAATAAATTTACAGATAATATATAAGGTAAATCACTAATCTGTTGTTTAATCTCTGGAATAATCTCTGAAATATTTTTCTTGAAATCTTATAATCAATTTTCCCAGCTACATAGATGACCTATTGACCATAGGACCAACTGGATGTATTTTGCTCTGCAATGCTATTGATACTCTTCTAAAATACCTCATGTATCAAATAATATTTTCAAAAGTATTGATTACTTGTTCATAGGATCAGAGAATCATAGAACCATTTGAGTTGGAAGGGACCATTAAAGGTCATCCAGTCCAACTCCCCTGCAATGAGCAGAGATACCTACAGCTACATCAGGTTGCTCAGAGCCCCATCCAGCCTGACCTTGATTGTCTGCCGCTGCATCTCTGGGCAGCCTGTTTCAGTGCCTCACCACCCTCATTGTAAAAAACTTCTTCCTTACATCCAATCTAATCTTGTTAAATAGCAAAAGTTTAAAAAAGTCTGCCTTTTCCTTAGCTTATATTCTGTAGATGTCTTTATCACAGTGTCTGCAATGGTGCTAAAAGATTTGTAGCAGCGCTGAAACCCTGATTTGTGACTTTTGATTTTCATTAAAAAGTAACAGTGAATTTAGAACGCATGTTTTGTTTGTTAGAATTAATTTCCCATATGATATTTTAAACAAATGTCTGTGGGCTGTCACGTTTGTCAGAATTGGGGTTTGGATGATCTAGGGGGTAATAGGTAACGGGATGTGACACAGCTCCTCACTAAATCACTTGCTTAGGTTCAGTCTAGGTGATAGTCATGGGAAGATGGTAACTGCCTGGCAGATGTTGGGTGGCATTTATGATGCGATGTTTGTGCATTCAGTTCCTAGCGGAGAAGTGTTGAAAAACATCATTATTTGTTGGCAGTCAAAACAGTAAGGAGCTGGATAATGAACTAGCATATGGAGGGAAGCAGTGTATCTCAGTGTTAGGCATGGTCCCTTCAGCTCAAGGTTACAGCATAGTAATGAGAGAGTGACCCAGATTCACTGTAGCTTTTCCAGGTATTCAAGTGTGTGTTAAATCTTTCAGCTTTGGACCCTTTGAACATTTTTCATGTGCTGGCCTGCCTCTTTGCAGTGCTAATTGTGCAGAGAAGAGCAGTGAAGCTGGTAAAAGGACTAGCAAACAAGTGTTGTCTAGAGCAGCTGAAGGAACTGGTGCTGTTCAGTCTGGAGAAGTGGAGGCTAATGTTAGATCTCATTGGTCTCTACAATTACCTGAAAGGAGGTTGCAACAAGGAGAATGTTGGTCTCTTTTCTCAGTTTACAAGAGATGGGACAAGAGGAGATAGTCCCAAGTTGCACCAGGAGAGGTTTAGATTGGTTGTCAGGAGGAATTTCTTCACTGAAAAGGTTGTTAGGCATTGGAACAGGCTGTTTGTAGTGGAGTCTTCATCACTGAAGGTATCTGAGAGACGTTAAACTGGCACTGAGGGATGTGGTTTAGTGGTGGGACTCAGCAGATCAGGTTGATGATTGGCCTTTGTGATCTGGAAGGTGTTTTCCAACCTGAATGATCCCATGATTCTGTGATTCTAATTAACTGGGCCACGATGCTCTGAATTGTGCCAGTGCATCACCTTGTTTGAGGTTGGCTTGTATTGAGCCAGTTCAGAGGATAGACAGAACATGTAGACCTTGCCTAAGGAACCTTCAGTTGATATCACTGTGGATAGAGATGGAGGAAGTTTTAAGTTAAGGTAGAATATAGATGTGTCCTCCTAGGAGTTTTTGAGTTATTGACTGAAGAATTCTAAGAATCATCTCTGTGGGCTTTTATTCTAACAGGTGAAAAGCTTAAGTTTGGGATGGTCATTTGTGTCTGCAGTTACAAGTTAAACCAACCTGGGACTGCTATCTGCCACAGATGCCAGCTGGCATCAAACACCCCCGACCATACTGTTAAACCATTTTATTCCTAAAATGGAATGGTGCTATGCAGGCTGCTTCCTGAAAGTTGCTACAGGCCCGTCTTGACTCTTGAGCCATTTACAAGAATTGCTTGGGAGCTATTTCCTTGGGTGCAAACCGCACCATGGGCTGTCCTAGCAATTTGGTAGTGCAGACAATTGAATTCCAGCTCCTGCTGGCATTATATAATATATCAATGCACCTGCAAACAGATAGCCAGAGGATGCAGTTTAACACTACAGAGTGACCTTTAGCAACACCTACCTAACTTGCTAGTTGTTCCTGTTCCCGTGTCATGTTGTATATTCCACCATCATTTGTGATGGTGCAGCTGTTTGAGTGCTGTTTTGACCCAGCTCAAAGAAAGAGATGTGCTGGACAGTTTTTCGATTGAATCAGTTCCCTGATCAGCTTTGTCATCTGGCTGAATGCAACTATGCCCATATGCACTGAAGAGCAGAATGGCATACTGCAGGGACTGAGCCACATGCCAGAACTCTGGCCAACAAATGCTATAAACCAACATTGCTGTTGAACATACTGTAAAGCCAAACCACAGCTCAAGTCAGTCTAGCAAGAGCCTTTATTCCATCTAACATGCAAATTGAGCAGATCAGGAAGCACTGTAAGAAAAATTAGCTTTCCATGTAGGCTTTCCTTGGTTTTTTTGGAGTCATTTTTTTTATTTCAGTCTGAAGATGTCTATAGGTCAGATCTTGATTAATTATATTATGAATAATAAATACTATAATTTTAGTTCATCTATTTTTTTTGAAGTATTTTACACTGAACATAGTGATACTGTCTTTCATAGATGTGAAAGACACACCACCAGACCTAAATGTGGTTCTTTTTTGGCACAGCCTTTTTCATAATGTTCAGGTATAGTACAGATGAAGAAGAAGCAGAATGAAATGATTAGTGAGATTATCTCTGAAGAAATACTTTTCCAGAAAAGCTAAACTACGGTCATATGTGTCTTTTCTGGAATAGATGGGAACAGTGCAAACTAGAATGAAGTGTACAGGGAGAAACATTGAATAAATTGCAGATCAAATAGAACTGAAGTTACTGTCCTTAACATACTTCATAGTGTGAAGTGTCTCAGAAATTCAACCTGTTAAGTACAATACCAGATGGAAATAATTGGTAGAAGTACAAGAAAATCAGACTCCTGTCTGCAGCAGAGGAGGCTCTGTGTATCTTGATAGGGAGCTTGGAAAGCCACAGACCACGTAGCATATATTATGTGGAAGATTTCTTGCCCAAATAGCTTAATGGAAAAAGCAAATTTGACCTGCTGTGTTTCTTTGGAGAAAGCTATCAAATTCTAATGAGTAATCATCATGAAAGGGTCAAAAAGGGAAGTGATTTTATGTTCCCTTCGGAGAGGGAGAATAAAATGTTTGACTGTGAACAAAGGCTGAAAGAAAAACTGTTCGTGAAGAACTGTCTTCCCCTTTTGCTTTATCCAAATACTTTCTAAGCATTTTTTTAGTTGAAAGAGAAACAATTCCAGCAGTTAAGAAGCCATGGTTAGAAGGCTGGATTTTACCAGCATGGACATTTGGGACAGATATTGTACTACTGAAGGGAGCAAAGTTATTTCAGATGTTCTTCCTTGTAAGTAAGAGGAAGATCTGGTCCATGAGTGTGAGGAGACTGAAAAGCCTTGTTGTGTTGCTTGATGATTTGTTTATTGTCTGTTGTCACAATAGTGTCAAAGAACTGTGCATGTTGATAACTTAGTAATAATTTTGGAAAAGTTTTGTGGTAAAGGAAGCTGAACACTGGTAGAGGTTGCTCAGACAAGTTGTGGAATTTCCATCTTTGGAGATTTTTCAGCACATGTAAAGGCCTTGTCCGCAAGAACTAACTTAACGAAGCCTGACTTTGAACAGTTGGCTATAGCAGAGGTCCTTTCCAACCTGGATTATTCTGACATTCTCTGTGATTATTCTTGTTTGCTTCTAAAACACAGGAACTATTTACTTAGAATGGTGCTGGCATGAAGTCACAGCATAGAAAACGTTCTCAGAGCTGCCTGCTACCCTCCTTTGCTTGAGCAGATAAAGGAACAGAAAGCTCATGATATGGCATGCGTCAGACTTTGCTTTTTGAAAATGACAGGATGGATTGTATCAATATCTTTAGGCATGGCTTTGCTTTGATGATCAGCTTATTACCAGTGCTGTGAACTCATCATCCAGAAATCTTAAAGGAAAGGTCTCTTTGTTTCCAATGATCATTCAAAGTATAGTCGTGAAACACACGTGTTTTATCCTTGTGTTTATTTAAAGTAGAGAAAAGAAATATTGAAGCTATAGGATAGGGCACAGGTGGTGGTACATTTGAAGTACTGAATTCTGCTTTGCTCATCCATGTTGAATTGGAAGATGAATTGAAAGAAAAAGAGGTAATGAAAGATCTACTAGGATGACCAAGTAAATAAAACCATTTTTTAAGGTAACACACTTAGCCTAGCCAAACACAAGCTGAAACAAATATGGTTGCTCACAGTGAATGCTTTGGGAGTAAACACTAGGAAAAGACAAGTCTGTATGCACCCAGTCTGTAAATGAATATAAATTTTCCATAAAGAAACACAGATAGAAATCAGAAGGCAAATTCTTACCCATAGAAGACTGAAGTTCTTGATTGATGTCCTACTTGTAGTGCTAAAGACAAAAAACCAACCGAACAAAAGCTCTAGATTGTTTTCTAACTGATTGTTTCCTGTGATCAGTTTGGAACAAGACTGAATGATATGAGTACTTTCAGTAACAGAGTACTGGATTTCAGTAGTTCACAAAGTCCTTTCTAGTCATATGTTCCATATGGACAAAGTTTTACTGTGAAGTGGAGCAGCTTTCTGGGATATTTATAGTTAGAAAATGCATTTGGAAGGATTACCATAACTTTCTGCCTGTAGTTTTACTTGCGGAAAAATTAATACTGGTTATTTTAACCAAAATCAAAATTTCTGCAAAGATAATCTTGAATTTCACAAGCTTTTTTTTCTTCTTGTTGAAGTGAATATGAAATTTATGCTGAAAATCTGGGATGGAAAAAAAGAAACGAAGGAAAAAGACACATTTCTGTGGTACCATTACTTTTTATTTTTAGTGCTTGTACTCTCAACATAACATAGTGAAGCTATTAAAGCATCTCCACAGCATCATCTTTACTGATTGTTGTTTGTTTTTTAATAGCTACTGGGTGCACTTGTTGTTGCTGCTTTTTATTGTACTTTATACAAGGACAGTGCTGAGAGAGAGACTGAGTCTATTAGTCATTACAGTATGCAGTTTCTTGGGAGGTCCCAAGATACATCTTTGACTAGACTTTCGTATGTTACCCCTCGGCCCTAGCTGTTGTGTCATGTCCCACTGCAAGAATTAGATGTGACTCAGGCATTCTCGTCATCACAGAATGTCAGCAGGAGACAAAAAAATGGTTTATACCAAATACTTATAGCAAATAGCTCATCTCCAAGGGGACAGAAGAGAGAAGCACAATAGTATTTGTAGGTGATTAAGGAAGCTGAGAATTTATTTCTTTCAGTAAGTAAATAGCAAGAGTTTGGAAAGAGTCTGAAGGTTGTAATACAAAGGCATGGTAGTGCAAAGGCATTCATATATTCATTGCATACATTATTTACTAAAGTCCTTTTTTAGGTAGAGTTTTCCTTCTGAATTAAAATCATCAATTTATTTATTGAACAGCATATGCAAAATCAGCTGTTTCCCAAGAATAATTTTAACCTAGTTAATCATGTTTTAAATGAAATCCATGTATGTGTGCAGCAGTAAACATTGCTGAAATCTTCAGTGTAAAATTACTCTGATCATGGAATTGCACACCAGTAACATGAGATGCTGCAAAACTTCACTCCTAGTATGTCTAGAGTAGGTGGACATTATTGACTGAAACAGATTATAGTTGGGTAAATCCCTGGAGTAGGAAGAGATTAAGATGTGTGCTTGAACTGTTGGTCACTAACACATCAGCTAGGGCTGCTCTTTGATGGAGGAAGGGGACGCTGGCCTCAGAATAGCGAGGTAAAGCTGTTGTTACCTTTTACTTTGTAAAATCTCTGCACTTCTACTACCAAAGAAGAAGGAAGACTAATCTAGTATGTTAATATCTTGTCCAAGGTGATACAAAAAACATGTGGCTGAGAGAGGAGGAGATGTTCTGGTCCTCATCTATTATCCTAACCATAAAGACATTTGTCATCTTCCATTGGTCCGTTGCCTCATTTACTGCACATCACATGACTTGATCAATGAGTCTTATCATTCATATTAGCTACTGAGGAAGGAAGTGGCTTCTGAACAGCATACATTATCGTAAAATGGAATTCTGTGTTCTGGTTTATGTTAGGAGCAGACAACTGTATGTTTATTCCTTGACTTTTCAGTGTCTGCTATTGCACTTGTTAGTATCTATCTGTATTAAAAATACAGTTGGGTGGGTAGCTAAGGAATTTTTTCTGTGTTATTTCTGTGAGAAAAACAAAACAATAGAAAATAAAGCATGTCACTGAGTGAATTATCAGTGAATCCTTTTGCCACGTTCTGTAGCCCTTTTTGTAGTGGTTAGAACATGAGCATAAAATTAGCATTGTATTTCTGACGAGCCTTTGGATTTTGCACCGAGAGAACTAGGAGTTAATTCGATGAAAATCTCCATTTCATGTATGTTTGAGTCAAATTTTAGTTGCAGCAATTTTAATGATTTAGTGGCCTCAATTTGGCATATGTAAAATCCCTTTGCTAAATTCTTAGAGCCTGGCATAATCAGATCCACTGGCTTTTCCCTTGGCCTAGGAAAAGCATGTCTGTCATAAGGATTGTATTGTTACTGAAAGTGAAGTTGTGTCTCTTCTGAGGAGCTGAATTGTTCAAAAACAGGCCATGGGGAGAGTGTGTGGCTTTGTTTTCTTCTGTGTATCTGTATCCATCTATCTATGAAACAAGACGTTCACAAAAACAATTCACTCTGATTGTGAGACAAACCTCTGAACGGTGAGGAACTGAAAAATGACTATGAAAAAAAAAAATGCGTTGACTGTTTCTCACTCTGCATGGTATATATAATAAATGTGTCCCTACTGGTATGTTTAAAGAATCAATCAGAGGGAGGAATGTTAATAGAGAACGGTTCTGGTACTTTACAAATAACCTCTTTCATCTGTCTTGAGCAGTGCCTTGTCCTCTCTGTTGGGAGCACCCTGTCTTGGGAAGTGGAGGAGTCTCTGCTGGTGCTGCATGTCAGGACTAACCCTGAAAAGACAGATGAATAGAGTTGCTGGGTGGTAGGTAACGGTGCTGTGGTGAAATTCTGCATCCTGTGTCATCCACTAGACGGGGTGACTCTACATGAATGGACTTATTCAGCAAAGAAAAAGAGAGGGAGGAGTGGTTATATAGGACATTTGTGATGAGACCACTGTCAATAATAAGAGTTTGAGAGGAAGAGAGCATAGCTAAAAGTTAATTTTCTCTTCAATTTAGAGTATTTTTGTATGCTTTTAATTCCAGAAACTGAAATTGCTTTGTGCATGCGTTTATAAATATTTATCATGCACTCTTAATGAATAAGAAATTGACTTTAAGGGTCAGTAGAAGATTTGGTTACTTTTTCAGATACATTTTAATTGTTTCTCATTATATTTGTAGATGTAATTTTAAAATATTTTAAAATAAATTAATATAGGCCATCAGAGAATCATCTCTAATAGATAACACTCCTAAGTGCTTTTCACTTCTATTACACTACTACATCAGAATCTCAGCAATTTTGATGAGTACCAAAGTCTTGCAAGGCAAAGAGATTTCCCAGGGTTATACAATAATTTTACGGAAAATCCAGGAGTAGAAAGCAGCTTCATGCTTTATCTGCTCTAACACAATACTTTTCTAGACAGTACGCTGTTTTCCTCAGCGCTCATTCCAGCTTTTATGTTTCCTACAAAGGGCAACATACAAAAGATCTTCCTATGGAATCAAGTTTTTGAAAAATATGATGCTTTGCTTCTTTGAATAAACTGACCTAACACATGCCTTTCACTGTTTAAGTTGTTCATAGTGCAGTGAGGTTCAAAATAAAACTATTGTTGAAAAAGACTTGATTCATAAAGAAATCAACATAAGGCTGATTCTGGTGATAATGATGAAATGAAACGGAAAGGTTTCAGATAAACTCATTACAATCACTCTGGTGGCAAAATGACTGGAAAGATTACAGCATTTCAGTTAATTGACAAATTTTTGTGCCCGAAGAGAAGGTGTGAAGTAAAATCTGTCTGCTTCATATATTGAGGAGTGCAGTGTTTGTGAACAGATAGAAGATACTCTCCTATAAGGCAGGAATAAGATGCCATTATTTTACATGTTTTAATACACTGCACACTAACCTATAGTTCCTCTTCCACAAGCTTTCATGAAGGGAAATGAAAAGGCTGGAATAGTAAGTCTGGAAAAATAAAGATAAATGTAAAAATCAGCCAGGCTTCTCTACCATTTCTTTCTGTATTAGCAAACTTTAGTATCTTAACATAGAGATGGATCTCATCAATGTCTATAGCCTGGTTTGGCTTTGAGAGGTAAAATTGTGCCTCCTAATATGCCTTCAAGGCGTTATTGCACCTTTAGTTCTGAAGTCCATAAACCGTTACTCTGGCTGCTCATAAATATGCATTTCCTTTACACTTATAAGTAAGCTGCTATTGCTGTCATTCACTTTTAGTTAAGACCTGTCAGGTGATATTTCTGTTGAAAGAAAGAATTTTAAATTATGGGTGAACTGAAGATATGTAGTTCTTACGAGTGCTAAAACTATGAGTGAGTTGGAGAGATTATTCCTCACAAGTAATTTTAGGATCCCAGGGGATAATGGTGATGTATACAAGAGATGTTCCCTTTTCCACTAATTCCATTAAAAGCCTCTGATTTCTGCATTGCTGGAGTGAGACTCCAAAAACCTGCTTTTCCATCTTACATAATCACTTTCACAGTATCCTGTAACATCCACCTCTGCTAAGACTGTCAGTGCGTTGACTCCTGGAGTGACAGTGATATATAGGTCTGACAAAGCATCCTTTGCTATATGCTTCACTGAAGTGAGAACTGCAAGTGCTGACAGTATTACTGGAAACCTTTTACTTAGGCAGAATTAATAAATTGCAACTTGTATTTTGGGATGGTCTTGTAATATGCAGCTGGTCCAGAATGATATGACTTACTAGTAAGGAATTACTGCATCTTGGCAGACAGCATCCAATTTATTTGCAATTCTGAGAAAAGCATTATCCACTGGATAAGACAGTGGATCAAGAGTTAAAACATTCTTCTGGTGCCTGATCTCGTGCAAGTCTCTTCACTCAGATGCCTTTAGTTCCTTTCTCCACTTTGTCCCTTTATACATTGGGTCGCTGTCCTTGGTGTGTGATCTGGCTGTGAGTGTTCATAGAGTGTCTCCTTCTGACCTTGCAGCTTCTCCTCTCTTACGTAAAATCCATGCATCTCAAACTAAATCTCTAAATTTAATCCATTACCCACAAGTTCTACCTCCAAATCCAGGTATTGTTTGGTTCAGAAAGGGAAGCTTTTCTTTATCAGGTTGTGACAAGTGATGAGTTAACAGTGAGTCAGTCTGAAACAAAGAACGCTTTTAATCTTGGCAACCATGGCACAGGCTAAGTTATAAACAGATTTCCACTGAGCAGGGATTAGAAAGAAACATCTCCTTAGCTGCACAGTCTCTGAGTCTCAGTTCCTGGCCCATAATGTGACTTTATTTACAAAGTTCTTTGTTTGCCACGAGGCTTTTTTGTTTTTTGTAAAATCAGAAATGTGATTGAATGATGGCTTAATGCATTAATACCACTCAAACATTGCGTGTGAGAAACAAAAATTAAAACTAAATTGGGCAAGAATGCAACTGTGGTATCCTCAATAGATTCTTGTACTCTCTATCAGATGACCTGGTCTGTTCCCTGAGTTACTAGGCTTTCTGTGCCACTCCAAGTCATTTCTGTTCCAGGTGAGGAAAAGGAGGCTGTGGGTGACAGATTATGTCCTTCCCATTTTCGATAGCCATCCACATCCCTCCTGTAAGCAAAGTCCCGTAGCAGAATGTCTGGTCAGGCATGGCTAGGGAGGTCTGTGGCTCTTATGCGGGTGCTTGTGAAAGAGGCAAGGGCATGGGGTAAGGGGATGACTCCGGATCCATGTGGTGCCCCAGTCTCACTGTGATGTCCCCCAGGGACAGGCCACAATCAACTAGTAAGGTTGAACATGTCAGGTAGTGAGGAGTTAACTGTAGCAGGAGAGAAAAACACCACTGACCTTTTGAAGCACCACTGACCCTTTGTGTGAAAGGTTTAATGTTACAGTGTGCGGTGATGTTGCAGTGCTTATTCAGCAACCACTCTAGTAAGTGATTCACTGATGTCTGGCACTAGTGTGATATACACCAGAATAACTGGGAGTAAATTTCAAATTACCAGTATTGAAAACAATTTTTAGGCAGTGGTTTCTTCGATCCTATTCACATGTTCTAAGATTAAACTTATGCCAGATTCGTGATCTGGATGTTTCTTTCTGGTTCAGAGTGTTGAACAGGTTTTCTTCAGTGGGGGAAGAAGGAATGGAATATTGCTTTCCTTTGAATTGGGATCTCAGAATCATTTACACGTATGTTGGTGTTTTGGGGTTTTTTGGGGGGCGGGGGCGGAGGCGGAGGGAGAAGTTCCAATAGGGAATCTTCTACTGTGACCTCAATCACTCTTATTTTATGTAAGGTTCAAAATAATGTAACTTTATGTAAGACAGTGGGGGAATTCTCTGGCTATGTAGTCATGGGATTGAGGGGAACAGAGAAGATGTTTTGTGGAGGATCTGTAACATGGATATGTTTTACTGTGGGCAGCTGAATTGAGTGACTTGGTCATCAGTCTCTATATTTTCCTTTATTATCTTTAAATGCTCTCAGTGGATAACTATTAGCAATAGTTTTCCACCCTCCTGCCGATGGATGGGCTAGCTTTTACTGGAACTAACCTCTAGTAATTATACAGCCAACATCACAATAACAGTCAAACAGATGGGACATATAATCTTCATAAATTATTGAATGCAGTTGCCTCATCTTTCACACCCTTCAGGTCAGGGACACATAATGTCTTGTAAGCACCTACAGTACAATGAGGAGGAAAGTAGCAGCCAGTGTGGTTTGTCAGTCCAGTCTGATTTTCTTCTGTGACAGAGAAGCAAATCTTACGGAAGGGGAACAGGTGCCGTACACTTTGATTCTTTCAAGTCTTTTTGACCATGTATTCTCATAGAGATGTGTGAATATAGAATCATAGAAACCTTAGAGTTGGAAGGACCTCTGAAGGCCATCTAGTCCAACTCCCCTGCATTGAACAGGGACACCACAGCTAGATCAGGTTGCCCATGGCCTTATCCAGCCTTATCTTGAAAGTCTCAAGGGACAGGGTATCAAGCACAACGCTAGGTAACCTGTTCAAGTGCCTCAGAACCCTCACTGTAAAAGACTTTTTCCTTATATATAACCTAAATCTACCCCCTTTGAGCTTGAAGCCATTGCCCCTTGTTCTGTCACCACGGACCCTGCTAAAGAGTCTGTCTCCTTCTTTCCTGTAGCTCCTCCTTAGATACTGAAAGACCACTGTCAGGTCACCTTGCAGCCTTCTCTCCTCTAGGCTGAACAGCCCCAGCTCTCTGAGCCTGTCCTCACAGGAGAAGTGTTCCATTCCATGGATTGTTTTTGTGGCCCTCTGGGCGCGCTCCAACAGGTCTATGTTTCTCCTGTACTGAGGATCACAACTGGATGCAGTGCTCCAGGTGAGGCCTCACCAGTGCAGAATAGAGGGACAAGATCACCTCCCTTGACCTGCTGGTCACACATTTTTTGATGCAGTGCAGGATGCAGTTGGCTTTCTGGGCTGTGAGGGCACAGTGCTGGGTCACGTCCAGCTTGCAATCCACCATTACCCTCATTTTTTGGCAGGGCTGTTCTCAGTCTTTTCATCCCTCAGTTTGTGTTGGTAGTGTTACCTTGACCCAGGTGTAAGACCTTGCAGTTGGATTTGTTGATCTTCATGAGATTCACCTGGGCCCACTGTTCAGGCCTGTCTAGGTCCCTCAGGATGTCTATCACACCCCACAGCTTGGTGTCATCAGAAAACTTGCTGAGGGTGCACTTGACAACGTCACTGATGAAGATACTAAAGAGTATCAGCCCCAGCACTGACCCCTGGGGAACACCACTCGTCACCAGTCTCTATCCAAACATTGAGCTATTGACCACCATTCTCTGGACTTGATCCTGCAGCCAGTTCTTCATCCATCGAACAGTCCACCCATCAAATCCATATCTTCCCAATGTGGAGAGAAGGATCTTATGGGGTACCATGTCAAAGGCCTTACTGAAGTCGAGACAGATGACATCACTGGCTCTTCCCTTGTCTATTGATGCAGTGATGAGCAGGATCATAGAAGGCCACCAGGTTGGTCAAACAGGATTTGCCCTTGGTGAAGCCATGCTTGTTCTCGCTTATCAGCTCCCTGTCTTCCACGTGCCTTAGCATTGCTTCCAGGAGGATCTGTTCCATGATCTTCTTTGGCATAGAGGTGAGACTGACGTGTTGGTAGTTATCTTTCTTATCCTAGCTGCAGCCACCATGAGTTTTCCCCTCAGGGCTGCACAAACAAAGGGACTTCAGTGCTCCTCATATATCTTTCTCTCCAGATCTTTCCCCACCAGTGTTGCCCTCCTTTGGATGCTCTCTTATGTCCTTCTGTTGAGGCACCCAAACTGCACCCAGTGGAGGTGAGGCTTCACATCACAGAGCGGAGCAGGACAACCCCTCCCCTCACCCGCTGGCAGTGCTGGACCTGGTGCACCCCAGGATACAGTTGGCCCTTCTGACTGCTGACTCATGTTCAATAAGCAGGACCCCCAATCCCTTTCGCAGGATGCTTGCTAGCCTCTTGTCCCACAGTCTACATTTATCCAGGGTTTGAAGAGTGAGAACAGGACTCTGCAGTTATAGAGAGAAGGGCCTCACAGCAAGAAAAGGGGAAGTAGCTTCACAAAGTAGAAATAAGGGGCAAATAGAGATAGTTTACGTAGAGAGTGTTAGAAAACAAGGGATTCCAAGTACTTTCACAGACACTAGGTCTGGAATAACAAGGAGGGTGAAGGCCATAAAGATAAGGACTGGAGAGCAGCTCAAAAACATTTGGCAGGGAGGTGATTAGATGTCTACAGGGCAAGTTGAAATCAGTTCAGGGGATGCCCCCTCTTCAGGGTCAGAAGTTTGCAGCCAGGAAGACTATGAGCCTTCATCATCATGCTTGAGGGGGGGAGGAACTGCATGCTAATGGACTCTCAGGAATGTAATGAATATGTATCCGAATTCCTGTCAACTATTGATTATGTATTAGTTTGACCTATATCTATAACACAATTTCTCCTGACAGTGTGCAAGTTAGGTGGAGTGATCCCCCTTGCACCAGGGTGTACGCGCGTCACCAATAAACACATGCCTGCTCTATATCCTGACTGGCTATAGGGTCTGATTTCCGCACGTCAGGTTGGCCCCATCCTTGGTAGAGAATCTAGCAATTTTACACAAAGATCAGGCAAAAAATCCAGAGGAGAGCAACTGGGACCTAGAGAGGATGGAAGAACTGGTATTTTTCAATCTTTAGAACAGAAGACTTGAGAGATACAATGACAGTCATTAAATCTATGGAAGCCTTATGCAACGAAGCGAGTGATAAAATCAACTGGCTTTTGAGTTTATGGTGGATATGACAAAAAGCAATGCTTTAACAGTTCATTATGGGACATTTAAATTATACATTGGACCTGAAGAAATCCTTAATGATAAAGCTTGTGAATGTCTAGGGGAAAGCTAGGCTACAGTCTCATTTTTTTAGTACTATTAAGAACTACGTAGACAAAAATCCATCAAGAATTATGAAGATAAACTACATCCTCTCTTAGGGCAGGGACAAACAAAGTAACTTCTCAAGGTCCCTTCTAGACCCTTTGTGATTCTGTAGTTACTGTGTCTGTGTCAATCATGATTTTTAGATGGTCTTCCAGGTATTGTCAGTATATGTGATGATAATGACTCTCTCATCTTTGCTACACATCTTCTACTTGTAGATCTTCCTCTGTTTATACTTTTACCTATTAAGTGAACTATGAATGTACCTTCGAACAGCATATATTAAAGTCTGAAACTGCAAGAGATTGGGATTTCAAAGAGCAGAAGAACAGACACAGACCTCGTGCAGTTCTGGAATGACCATGCTGCATGCTCTGTCCATCTGCCTAGAAAGCTTTGACCAAGAGTCCATGTGTCTGTTTCCACTTATTTCAAGGTATTTCACATTTTCCTCTGCTTGCAGCCAGCAAAGTTAATAAAATCAGCATAAGCCAAGTTTGAGCTCAGCTCAGCCTGTCTCAAAAAGGCAGAAAGGCTCTTTGTGAGCTGTACAGCCCTTGTGCCATGCACTGAGCTGCCTTTTTCACACCTTTTATCATCCAAGAAAGAGTACGATAGTTTCCATTGTCCAAAAAAAAAAAAAAAAAAAAAAAAAAAAAAAAAAAAAAATCAAATCCTTTCCAAGTGTAATCAAATTTTTGATAAAAGCATAGCTTGTACTTACATTAATGTGGCATTTCACTCCTATGCAGTCAAATTTGTTTTTTATTTCCTCGGTTTCAGAACTTCTGAAAGCATGGAACATGATTGTTTATATGAAAGTGCAAATGTTGGAAGTTGCTCCATAGCAAAGTAACAAAAAATTGCTCGAAACTACATGTGCACATTCATGCATGTATATATTACGTAGGTGGAGGAGAAGTGGAACACTCACCCTGTGATCTCTTTCAAATTAATTGTGTTAATTTCTTTTTAAGAAAGGTATTTAATGTTTCTTGCAGTTGTCTGTTTGAGTATGAAATGTTAAAGAGTTTCTTGGAAAGGTTAATTGAAGAACTGTCATCATTTAAGATAGTCCTTTTTAGGTGGAGCTATTACTTCTGAATATCTGCTCTCATGCATATGTTGGGCTTGAACAAAAGTTTTTAAAAGATTATTAAATTTTGAAATATATGAAGAAAAATGCTCACCAAACAGTGTCTAGTAAGCATGAATATTTTTACTGCTGTTCTTCATATTTTTTATTATGATCTTGCAATTGTGTTCCACAGGTGTTGAAAGTAATGAAATTTCATGACTACATTAACTGATTTAAAATATGCTTTTTTTTTCATTATTGACAGCCTGTTTTCTCGAATGCTTTTCTATATTGTTTATATATTTTTTGAAAGATCCCTTAAAACAAGTCTCAGAAAAGGTGCTAATTCAAATCCTTTTAATTGTCTGTTACAATCAACCTATGCTTACTAGAGACTTTAATTGTAAAATGTTTCTTTAATGTAATCCTGTCTTCCATGGCAACTCATAGAAAAATCTGAGGGATATTCTGAAGGATTTTGCTTCCTGACAGAATATTATATTTAACAAATATTACTGGACTTGAGTTCTGGAATCAAGGAAAGATAGAAATAATTAAATGGTTATATTTTGATGTACTTAAGGATGCTTTATATTTTGATATTTTATTTTTTTTAATCTTGCAGGCAGTGTAGAAGAAACTTACTCATTTTAATGCATCCTTCTAGTTGGCTTAGAGCTGAAATATAGTTGCTTGAAAATTAATTTACCCCTCATGAATGACTGGTTGGATTATCTTTGTAGCATTAAATGTCAACCCTGAGCTCAGAGCACATTGTGTCTACAGTAAAAAGTTGTCCCTGAGCACTTAATGTTGTGTTAAATGATGATGTGTCCTTTACAAATGTATTATTAGTGTCAAGCTGTTCTGTCTCTCAAGATTGAAAAATGGTCAGTGATTTGAGCTGCCATTAAACCTGAATAAAAAAGAGAGCGACTGTGGGGGGTTTTCATGCTTTTTATGATTACAGACATGTTCTTGAGTATGCTTAAAACATAACAAAGTGTTTCTGTTAACCTAAGACTCCAAAACCTCCATTTGTAATCACAGCAATTAAAAACAAGAAAGCCTGTCTTCTGTTTCTTCTGGAAAAGAATGGCCCTTGAATATGTCCATGTGATATTAAGAGCACAAAAAATGATAGTAAATTCTTGAGGGCTTTGTCTTTTTTTTTTTCGTGCTCGTGTACTAGAGTTCTTGCACCAATTCTCAAAGGTAGATTACCCTAACCATTACTACTGATAATTGATGTGCTCTCTGATTTTAACTGAGCATAGGCCAGAATTTTTTTTCACATTTCGTTTTCTGAGGTTCCTTTAATACCCTAGACCAATAGTTATTTCCAATTGCCAAGTTGTAATGTTATAGATGATGCGTGCATATTTAAAATGTAGATGTCAGGTATGATTAGAGTTTCACTGAATTCAGATTCTGTTACTCAATGAATGTGCAGTCACTGGTTTAAGATCTCAAAGAGATTTAAACATACACTTTGGTATGCATATCTTAGGGTATGAGTGCAATTGGTTCCTCTATGGAGCTGTGTGATGTTACAAAGTGCTTAAGAAAACACTTCTTTCCACATGCCAGACACCTAACTTCCTGACATTAGTAAAGGCAAGTAAAGAAAAATTCTGCAGGGGTGTATGAGACAGTCTGGTTTGCAGGAGTTCCAGGGCGTGTTGGAAAAAAATAAATTTTATTCCCTTCCATTAAGAAGTAAACTATTGTAACATTATAGTACTGTTGAAAGTACAAACTAACTGTTTTTACAGTCCATTGAATGCCATTAGTTTCTGTTTCACTGAATTTCACAGTGGCTGAGGCTGGCAGGGCTCTCAGGTCTGCCTGGCCCAACCCTTGCTCCAGCAGGGACACCCGGAGCAGGGGGTGCAGACCCACGTGCAGCCAGATTCTGAAAATCTCCAAGGAGGAGATTCCACAATCTCTCTGGGAAACCTGTGCCAGTTCTCTGGTATCTGTACAGCACAGCAGTGCTGCCTGGTGCTCAGTAGGAATCTTCTGTGTTCCAATTTGCGCCCACTGTCACCTGTCCTGGCACTGGGCACCGCTGAAAAGAGTCTGTCCTCTCTGCAGCCTTCCCTCAGGTACTGTTCTCCAGGCTGAGTAGGCCTAGCTCTCTCAGCCTCTCCTCTTAGGAAAGGTTCTCTAGGCCCTTAAACATCTTCATAGCTCTCTGTTGGACCATCTTCAGTATGTTCAAGTCTCTCTTGTATTAGAGAGCACAGAATTAGACACAGCACTCCAGATGCGGCTTCACCAGTTCCAAACAGAGGGACAGAATCATCTCCATTGACCTGCTAGTGATATTTTGCCTAATGCAGCCCAAATTACCATTAGCCTTCTTAGCAGCAAGGGTACATTGCTGGCATTTGTTCATATAAAGTGAAGCCTAACTTTTTTCAGAAGTGCAACACACTCAAGGTAGAACATGGAAATTCTAATTAGGGAGAACTCTGTTCTTACCATGAGAATGGTAAAATGTTGGAAAAGGTTACTCAGAAAGGTTTTGGAATCGCCACCTTGGGAAATATTCAAAATTTAGCTTGACAAAGACTTGAGCAACCAGAACTAACTTTCAAGGTAGATTTGTTTTTGAAGCTGGCTTTGTTCTGAGTGGAGGGTTGAACCAGATTGCTTCCAGAAGTCCCTTCTAACCTAATTATCCTATGACTGTGTAGCTTGAAACTACAGAAACATAGCTGGTACATAAGGAAAGTTCTGATGAAGCACTGTAATAATTATGGTACATCAACACAATATTGTCTCTGTATTACAAACATAGCTAAATGGCTTGGGAACTGCCATGGCATATCTGATCATGGGTGGAATTCACTAGGAACCACCAGCTAAGCTTGCAGTTCCTCTGTGGATCTGTATGGTACTAGTCAAACCTAAGCTAATAATACTAGTACTACCTAATACTTAAAAGGTAATTTGACCGTGTCTGGAAATGTCTCAAGAATCCAAATAAAAACATGTAGGACATTTCTTCTGTTTCTTCGCTTCTCCTTTAGATGTAGTCTCTTTGGACTTGATTCATTACACCTAACTTTAGAGGTTATGATTTGAGTGCTGAACAAGTCTATGATCTCTCTGTTGTCGACAACAGTAAAATAGGTACTGCCAAAGGGCAATTTTGGTTGTCTTACATGGCTGCCACTCACTCTTTGTAGAAGTCTCTCTATAGGTTGCAAAGAGACTTGCAGCAAGCAAGCTCCTAAAAATCTGGTGAATGTAATGTGTCTTGTAGATTGTGGAGAGCAGCATGACTGGCCATTCCTCTGTCTTGGATCCTTGCCCCTGCTAGATAGATCAACTTCTCCCTTCTACTTGTTATAGTGGGGAAATAAAGGGAGTGCTCAAAGTCAGCCTATAGAAACCCTAAAAAGTCCAGAGGACCATTTTCTTCTTTTGTGCTTGCTCAGTAGGATTTAACTTCGGGGTTCCTGGAACCTTCAATAATTCAAATTAATAATAAGAAAAAGAACATTAATGTCAGCTTAACTAGGTGTACAGTTTCACACTACCAGTTTGACAGCAAAGCTCTTCCCAGTCTGTTTCTAGTTTCTAATTAGATTTTTATACATTTTAGTCTGGGTTTCAACATGAGTTACATTAATGTATTTTAGTTAAACAGCTACCAGTAACTAGAATTTACCCAGGAGTTGTGGTTTTATTGTGCTTCAAACAACGCTTTTAACATATGAAATGGATTGCTGCTATGTGAGAAAAAGTCTTACTAATGTTTTGATTGTAACACTAACAGAGAAAGATTCAAGACAGTCATTTGTTGGTTGCTATGAATTCTGCTGAAAGTGTTGAAAAGAATTTTAAATCTGTAATGTTGATTAGCAAATTTAACTATCTGTCAGGTTTTTTGGCATGCTGTAAATAACTCATCTTCAAATAATTTGTCTGAGTAATTAAATTTAGATTGCACATTTCTCGTTTCAAATATTTTGACTCTTATCTATTTGTTTTCCCATTGTGGCTTAATTGGTGTGGTCTATATAAACGGACAATAAATTTATATACCTTTGTTATAAAGATCAGTCAGTGAATAGAACTTGGTATTCATCCCAGACAGAATTATGATTGAATGTATTTGCAAGATTAAAGCACTGAATTTACTTTTTTCTAATTAAAGGCAATTAAAGATTTGCAGACACAAATAAAAGACAATGAATTGAGGAATAAGTGTAGGAGCAAGTCCATTTGCAGGTGAAAAGAAGTGCCTTTGAAGCAGAACCAGCTGTATTTTCATTGAAAGAATAACAGTTTAGGAAGCTTTTCTGCATGTGCTCGCTTGATAGCATAATGTACTCATAAGCAGCTTACGCAGTACAGTATTCAGAAAATAGCAGTGCATTAATTTTTAAAGTAGAAAATGCAGGCGAAGAGCAGTGCTGCCGCATGATGATAATGAAGGTGGATATTGTAAAGTCTACTGAGAGAAACGAAAGCAGTGAGCTCCCAAAATGTGAACATTTATAAAACAATAACCAGATATTCATATGATAATAAGCTTGGACAACAGTATCAACAAAGGCCAAAGATGCAGTCCTGTTTCTGCTTAAGCCTGATGAATTGAAAAACAGAGAGGCAGTCTTTAGTCAGTTATTCAAATCCAGTAATGAGCTGTTGTTAGAATGACAGAGTAGACATCTAGAAAGGTCAGGAATCTAATTTTTTTTTTTTTTTTTTTAAGAAGTTATGATATAGGTTCAGATTGTATGGTAAATGGGCAGCATCTTTAAACAAAATCTTAAATGTAGTCAGTTTTCTTAAAATACAGTGTTCAGCATGTTGCATTATTGGCTACTTGTGTTGCAGAGCTTGTTAGGTATGCAAAGCACGGTGTCCTGCATACTACCTGGTAATGTCACCGTGTTTCTGCAGAGTAAATAGGAAAGGTCACCCAGAACTTGATGAACTTGTCTAGCTCGTATTTGCTATTTAGTTTTAAGTTTTGCATTAATTGTGATACCGTTTTAGGCTTAGTTAAAAAGAATACAGAACATCCCAGATCAGATCATCTCTAATCTGTTATTAAAATTATTGAATAGAGAATACATAGAATCTCTTTTTCCAATGTGAATAGAAGTAAATTCTTAGGAAATCCATAGCTTTTTAATCCTAATATCTTGAAAAGAAACAACTTTATGCTGCGTACTGTATGAATCCCTAACACTTGCTCTGTGGGAGGCACCAACATTTTTCACAATACAGCAGTTTAGTAGTTGAAAAAGTCCCTATCTTTCACTCTTATCTTCATGCTTTACTAATTCTGCTGCTAATAGAAGAGTTTTCGTTTCAACTCCTGGGAAGTTTTCAAAACAGGATTGTAAACAGGAGCAGCTCTGTTCAGCTGGCACTGAGATCCCATTGCAACCAAAACAGTAGAAAAAAACCTGGGCAAACAAGGATGGGATAAAGAGATGGGATGAAGAATGAGCTCTGGAGAACTTCTGAAGGGCTAAGGCAACCTCAAGCACTGTAATGAAAAGAAGGGTGCTACTTGCAGCTGGTCTTAGGAGGAATTGGCCAGAGGCAAGATAATCAAGGGAGGACATGGCTATAGACATAAGAATGGTTTCCTTATCATGGACTAGTTCTTGGAAAGAAAATGATGGAATTTTGAGAACTTGTAAAGAAAGAAGTGTTGAGTTTGCAAAAAATTGAATAAATAAAAGTGAGATAGTTAGAAAAAGAAGAAAAGAACGAAAAGCTGGTACTTGAGTTTGACAGACAAAATGAAGAACTGATGATGATGGCATGAGAAAAATTTTAAAAAGGAAAGGATTTTGCTTAGGTAATACACAAAGTAGGATTTGGTCTGGAAATTTTCCAGTTCTGTGATTTTGGCTTCTTTTCTTGCCTTCCTATGTTCCCCCAGGAAAACTCAGTGGCTGTCTTGAATAGACATTGGGTAGAGCAGACAAATGGAGCTTTGTTTGCCGAGTCCATCTTAACTGGTTTTGACGATCACTTCCCAGGAAGAAGAAACAGCTTTAGTTGAGGGCTCTGGCAGATAAATGTATAAAAGCGTGCGGGATAAGTGAGATAAAACTGTAAGAAATTGGAAGTGTGAATATACATAGTCCAACTGGTTGAATTTGAAGGCTCAGAGAGAACATAGGGAGCTACTATTAGTTATTTCTGCTTGTGTTCCAGGTGGTAATGATCAGTGTTCACGTGGCTGGGGCTTTGCATTTCAGAGTTCTTTATAGTCCTGTATTGCAGATGTCTTTCCCAAGGCCTCAGAAAGTTCATATGTTTTAAGAGTCCTTTATTGCAATTGCTAAATCTGGTTTTCATTAGGAAGGACTCCACAGATGCCCTTTTTAAACTTTTGCACTTGGTAGACTCAGACTGTTTCTCTCCCATATTATTTTTCTCTGGCTTTTGCATTTGGAAAGAAGAATGGTAGATTAATGACAGGTACATTGATTTGAAGAAGTATCAGCTCCGGAGTAATTATTTAAATAGCCTATTCATTATAAAGGTTGGGATAGTTGTTCATATCAGATTTAATATAAATCTGGAAGTATTCTCTGAATAAGTACAATCTAGTCTTAACCATAACTCGAATAGACAGTACCACAGTGCTTGAAGCTGAGGGAAGTAACACCAATCAGCTTACTCTTTGCTAGAAATAGGCTTGGTACTCCTGATTAATTTCTTTGGGAGACTGTCTCCCATGCAGTATTTACCTCTGCTCTAGTAACCTTCACCGTTAGTCATTAGAGAAGAGGAGGGAGAATGGGCAATGAGAGAAAAGGTAGATGGGGGACAGCATCTATTTTTTCGCATCCCTGACAGGCCTTGCAGTGCTTTCTAGTTTTCATTACCTAATGCCATTGCATCACTGGAAGGGAAACCTCTGACTGTTCTGCTTTATTTACCCCAGATGGGAGAACAGCAAATGTGAATTATGAGAACTGAAATTGAACCTAGTCCTTGTCAGCTTTATACTTCTAAACGAAGGTATTTGTCGTACTTAAAACATCTCAAATGGATAAATGTCTATAGTTTGTTCATGAGTAAGTAAGAACAGCTGTATCATTTTATTGAAAGTTGGCTCCAAACAAACAAAACAAAACAAAAAAAATCAAGGCTGGGGTATATCTAATGCCAAATTTCACCCTGGAGTGAATTTTTATGGGTTATAAACTCCTGCCATTTATAATGGAAATTCTGACAGCTCTTTAACTATTTCATTGCAAAAGTACATCTGCAGTACTTTGGGACGGGGGGGAACACATTCTCTTTCAGTCTGGCTTCATCTCATGACTTAGCTGTTTTGGTTGTTACTGCCATTCTCTCCATAACTGTTTGGACTACTATAGCACTTAACTCTCTGATGCATCCTATTATCAGATATCATTCACTTCTGAAGAATAATGCTGCAGTCTCCCCTCCTGTAAACGAGATATGTTGACTGAATGAATATATTGGAACATCAGACATAAGTAGTCATTTTGTCATTTTTTCTTTACTATCTTCTAAGAAGGCTCTTTGGATATATGCTTTTTTTTTTTTTTCAAATGGTTTTTGTTATTTTTTCCTTTTGTCAGTGAGTATTTTCTAAGTTATTTCAGGTCTTTTATGAATAATATCTGACCAACGGATAATACAGAGACCTTTGCAATATATAATCCCTAGGGTTGAGGAGAGATTAGACCATGAGAGCAAACAGCATATGCTACGCAGAGGAGCTCTGCATTGAATAAAAGCAGAGAAATGGAACAGAAAGTGTGGACAAAGATACAAGTGTGAATCCAGGGTATCACTGGAGAAGATCTTTCTTTTCCAACTGATGTTGCAGAATTCCACCACTGCACTGTAATATCTCAGTCTGAAGACTGCTCTATCGTTTATAAATGCAAGACTCTCATCTGGTTGATTAAATGGGAATGTTACATGCACAGAAATACTGGGCACAGCTCTAGACGAAAGGTTAAATGATGTGAATGTGATAATGGTGAAACCTAGAGGTAAAACTAGTGGTGAAAAAAAAAAATATTGTAGGATTTCTTCTTTAAGCAACGTAAATTAGGTTCGAAAATAGACAAAAAGGACAAATTTGAGTCATGCACTGGAGGGAAAAAAAGGAAAGAGCTGTGCTGGGCTTCTACCCCTCCGAGCTGTTCCTTCACAGATTTCCCTTTTTCTTTTCCTTCTTTTCTGGCTGTATCAGTACCTTGACTTCTGGCAGCTTAGAGAGGCTATGGTTAATAGTGTGCAGTACTGCGGTAACATGTCCTTTAAATAGGAAAAGTACCCCTGAGAGGTATCGAGTATTTTATGCTTTATTATTAAATTGAGATAAATGATTTATACCATTTCTATGTACTCTCATGTCCTCCTCTGAACTCACTTCATACGGACTCAGTCCTGAAGCACTTGGCTGCACTATGTAGTGGCTGCAAGCGGTGGTTCTCATAATTTTTTAAAAGCACATCTAAAACACTTCTAGAAGTTTCTGTGTAACATGTTTCTATAAACAGATGGTGTGAAACAATGGTTTTATTAATGCTCACTTGGATTGACCTGCATGTCTCCGAGTTCTGCTGCTCACAAATAATGTTCCAGTTCAGAATGATGAAACATTTACACTTACCACAATGTCATGTATTACACATTTATAAATGCATTAGAGGTGGCTAACCAACAAAAATTATAATGCAAATTTTGCTTTGATTGAAAAGTGAGGGGTAAAACATCATCCTCCTTTAATCTACTTACTTGCTGTCTGATGCTTACTGAGCAATTTAATAAGCATTGCACTAGTGGATGGCTGTCAGTATGTGTATTTGGATGTCTCTCTGAAGTAATGGGTTCTACACTGATTTATCAGCTCTTGCTTGTTGCTATCATCATCTGAGTTTAGGAACATTGTTCTTCTGATAGGGCCCCTGTTCTATAAAACAGCTTCTGTTTAGAGTACTGAACTGTGAGATGTTTTCAAAATGTTAGAGCTGACTTTCAAACTGAGATAATTGCTGACATTCTTTATCTTTTTTGGCATCGTTTTCAATAAATGTGTTTTTCTGCTCTAGGAAAGCAAGATTATAAGAAAACCAGACCTATGTTAAGAGCAACAAGATTAAAAGCAGAGGCCAAGAAAACTGCAATAGGCGTGAAGGTAGAATTCTCTTTGATAGCTTATTCCACCTTTGTGTATTTGTTGTTTCTTTTCCCCATAGATGTGCTGCATGAATATTGATTTCTGAGAGATATTGTTTATGACACTTCAAAATCTAAGTGGAATGCCAGAATCTAAAATATTTATGATGGATTGCTTTTACTTAACCCTGAAATAACTAGAATAGTTGAAACACTAAAAGATAGTCCATGTTCTTGTTGTGATACATATTTACTTTAATATCAAAATATTGTTTGCTTAGAAAATTGATCTTCTTGGGGTGCCTCTGTACACACAAAACAAATGCTTTGACTAGTTCATGTTGTTATAAAAGTGACAGTAAACGTCTTCTTTCTTCCTCTTTCTGCCCTATACCCAGGAGTAATTTAAAGACAGGGTTTGTTAAGTGTTGTAAATACACAGCATTATTTTAGTCTATATGCATGTGTACTGCCTCTGACTTGAAAACAGTAGGCTTAAGTAAGAACAAAACACCTGGAGAGATACTGAGCTTTATTTTGGAGATGTCTCTTTTCCAGGAAGTTATGAGGCATAATAGTGGCCAATTGATCATGACTGTGAATGTGAACAAGGAGGACGATTAGGAATACTCTATGCTGTCTAATATCCTGTATCATCAAAATTGAATTTTGCTGAACGTACATTGTATAGGTTGCATTTGATATTTTTCCATCCAACTTTTTTTTTTTTTTAATCTCAGGGATGTCCAATTAACTTATCAGCAAGGATAAAAAAAACCTGTAAAATTATTATTAAAAAAGATTAGATACCTGGGTATTCTAGTGAAAGAAACTTCAGAAATGTTAAAAGGAGGACATTTTCTTGTATCTGGCAGATGAGAAATCATTTTTTTCAAGTTATAGCTTATAGCAAATGCCAAGGTATTACTACCAAGCTGTAACAGCTGTTGAGCTGCCAGATGATGTATTTGGTTGTCTTCCAGAATTTGCTATTATAATCACGAAACAGTGCTTTCTTTTTGCTCCTGATTGCTGATCTCGATCAAGCATTACCGTGCGATGCAGTATGTTTTCACAACATAATCTCCTCAGTTAGTGCTGTGTGTCAGGTTTTAATGAGAAAAAGTAGATTGCCTTTTTTGTTTAAAGGATAGATTATTAACCTTTTGTGTTTGATGTTTTTTCCTTCCCTTATTAAATTTTGCTTTTTCTTTTCATTTTACTTTCAATGCATTGACCTTTTAAAAGTGATGTTCTACTTGGAGACTTTTACTGTACAGCTTAGTTCTTTAGAAATGTACAGGTTTTATGTACATGTCGTACTAGTGAGAAAAATAGGAGCCTTAGACCCTCAGAACATGTTTATTTCCTTTGTTCTTAATTCTTACTTGAAAGCAAATTGAGGGAGAACGGAAAAGCATATGTGTAATCATATGTATAGTGAAACTCAAACATTAGTGAATAAGAAGAACAAGAATTGCTTATTCTTTACAAATGTGTTCCTGCATATTTCAGTAGAATGCCAGCTTTGTTGCAGTTAAGAATGACTTTTGCCATTAATGTGTGAACATGCTTTCAACATGGGTGTTGTGTTCTTGGGGTTATCCTAGTTGAAATGTCTTAGGTTTGCAATTCTGCCCCTACGAAAGGAAGGAAGGATGGAAAAGAAAGAGAGAAAGAAAGACAGAGAGAAAGGGAGAAAGAATGGAAGAGAGGAAGAAAAAAGATTATTTAAGATGACGTCTTCTGACTGTAATGTCTCTTGCACACCTGGGCCTTAAAATATAACTCCGATCATCTTCAAACAGATCACGGTAATTTGCCTTGCTTCCTAATTGCTGAGAAAAGCTGACAGAGCTTAAGCAGAAGGGAAGGGAAGGTGGGCACCTTTCCCTCCAGGGACGTGCTTATGGGGAAGAAAGGCAAGGCCTTCCTGTGCATCCTTCTCACTGAGTCTGCTTAATGCAAACAGCCTTAGACTTGCTAAATGTTACAGTACTTCCACCAGGATAATGACAGTCCCTGTAGAATAAAACTCTGCCCTTCCACTGACAGAACCAACGGTGCTCAGCACAGCAATGAGGTAAACTCACACCTCTTACCGTTTCTCAGTGACAGCTCTTCAGCTTGCTTTATCCCTCCAACTGGGAGAGGCTACTTGGTGATGTAGCTTCTGTGTCCCTGTGGAGCACCCTCCCAAGCTGACCCTCTCTCTCATACAGGGATTGCTTTGTTCCATCCATCCTTGAGTTCCCCTCTCTGTCCAAGACCAGTCTTACAGCAGATATTTTCATTCTCCACGCCAATCCACAGTACTGCTATTTTGTCATCTGGATAAATTTGGAAATGAGAATTTCTTGAAATCTCCTTGGTGTTAAACCGTTCCTTATGCCTGTGACAACCAGAAGCAGCAGAAGATTTGAGGTCTCATTACGGTATATACATCTGTGAAACTATTTTGAGGCTAAATGCGCGCTACTTTGTTTGTTTCCTAATATTCCAAGCTCTGAGTGTGCCTGAACTCTTCATTTGGGAAGATACTGTCACAGCTGTCGCTTCACGTTAGCAAAGTTTTCTGATGCTGATAAACAGCATGGTTCACCTTCCTAAGGGTGAGAATTCTGTATTTTTATGTGATGCAGATTCTAATTCTGTGACAGTTGATTAACTTCAGTCAGTGTTGAGGGAAAAAAAGTGATATAATTACAGTGCAATGTAAAAGGTGGGCAGCACTTTAAATAGAAATGTCCAAGGTTCTTGTTAAATGTTTGAAAAAAACACATACACGTGTGTATTCACCTTTTATTGTTTATCTGTGTTTGGTACACAATGCAATATGCAGCACTTCAAAAAATATTAACACTTTCGTAGAAAATGCTAAGTTGCTTTTCAAGTTACTGTAGAGGAGATGTGTCTTTGACATACAATATGTAGAAGTAAAAACTCTCTAGGAAAGAGGGATATTTTTACAAATCTTTGAAAATTCCACTTACAACATGTACAGTATTGATACCTCTAGCACTGTTTTCCACTAGGGTTTAATTCACGTGGAGAGCAACCACTAGTTGTAAGCACAAGTATTCAGGGAAAAAGAGAAGAGGACTGGAAAACAGAGAAGGGATGTAGTCATCAGTATTTATCAAGATAATGAAATTCAGCTGTTGTGTATTTCACCCCAAGAGCTGACAACATTTGCTTTAAAAAGTCCCTATAAATGACATAAAACTTTCGAGAACCAATCCCCTGGAGATCCTTCACATTTCATCGCTGGCATACTAATTAGCTTGTCTTGTCAAACTTTGATTGCCTTGTCATTTTAATGCAAGGTTTAAAGTAACAAAGTTTCTTTCAGTCACTGCCATTTGGTACTTTTTAATTTCCCCAATGAGAGATTTTATACATGTTGATAATGTCAGAGAAGTAGCTAAGCGCTAATAACTATCAAAAGTTAGTACAAGCAAGGTGACCACGCTAGCATTCGGTGTGTAATATTTGCTCTTTAAACATGTTTAGAAATTGGATATTGTAACAGAGCTATTGTGCAGGCTCTGTTTGTATGTATGACACTAATTGCAGATGGTTCCAAATATATGGTGTCTCTTGGAAAAACAGGACCCCTGTCTCAAGAAACAACTCAGAGGGAAAGCAGTATGCTGGATGTCTCCTGGTGTTTGTGTAACCAAAATTCTTTGTAGCAGTACCAAAAAAGAAGCCGCTGGGCCTTCTCTGTGTGGGTGTTTTGTTGTCCTTCCGCTCGTGCTGGTGGAAGCCCACCTGATTGTGCTGCCCAGGCGAAGCAGCAATGGCTCTATGTTGTCAATGCTAACTCTGCTTTTTGTGAGTGAAGGAAGAGGTGCCAGCAGGAGGGTGGTGAGGAGAAAATGGTTTGAGGAATGTGCAAGTTCAGCCCTAAATAGCTGGGGTTTTGTAGGTAGAGGCCACTAGTAATGGGAATTCTTGAGGGGAGATTGTTTTCACAGGCGGCAAGAATGAATCAGTGGTCCATGGGATAAATGATGAAGTTTTCTCTCTTGGTGAAAGGCAGACACAAATCTGAACAGTAGTGTTTTACACCCACTTGCAAAGACATAATCAACTGCAGAATAGCACTCTGTAGAGAATTATTAGCAGTACAGTACATTGATTGAGCTAAGGAAAAAATGCTTCCTAGCAAAGTGTGAGCTTACTGTCTGTCATTCTTTTGCATATCTGTTTAATCTATTGTTTATCTAGCCAGCTCACTATTAAGAGTTTATCTCATCTGGAACAAGCTATGTATGAACAGATAACAAAACATTCCTAGTGTATTTTGGCAAAGGGTGTCCTCTGATTTCACGCTGTTCATAATCTGCTAAGTTAGTGGACTACATTTGCCAAGATATGTTGGGAATACAGTTTCATAGCTTTGCAGAAATTAAGGGCACAAGGGACTATTAGATCATTTGATCTGGCTTCTATGTGCTACAGATCATAAAATTTCATCCAGATACCTTCAAGGAAATCCAAGCACTTTTGTATGGCCAAAATACTGTGTCTCCAAACTGGTTTATGTGCCTCACATAAGGAGCAGGGCAGCTTAATGTGCCACCAGTGAACAAAGTGTGATATTCCCAGTGATCCCAACAGTCAGACTTTGATCCCTGACCTTGAAATGGAAGGGACAGGGAGAAAAAACGCACAAAGTGAAATACAAAATCAGATTGCTCCCATCTGACCCTGGCCTGACCTGTACACTTAAGCACAGTAATCATGGTGGCTTTCAGCATGTGAACAAGATGCGCCAGGCAGAAGCTTAGGAGGATTTTCTGTACTGTCTCGGAGCAGTGGTCTTTCTCAGGCTTTGGCCTCAGTTATGATCAATCTCTAACGCTTCAAAGGATAACTGAAAGGAAAACCAGCAAAACTTCATATCTCAGGAATGAAATCGGTACAATTAAAGGGAAATCATAGAATCCCAGAATGGCTTGGATTGGAAGGGACCCCAGGGATCAAATTCTAACCCCCCCTGCCACGCAGAGCCACCAACCTCCAATCTGGTACCAGACCTGGCTGCCCAGGGCCCTATCCAATTCATATCCACAGCCTGACTGGGCAGCCTGTTCCAGCACCTCACCGTTCTTTCTGTAAAGAACTTCTCCTGACATCCAATCTGAACCTTCCCTCCTTGAGCTTAAAACCATTCCCCCTTGTCCTATCACTGTCTACCCCCATAAAAAATTGATTCCCCTCCTTTTTATGATCCCCTTTTAAATACTGAGGTGCTCCTGCCCCCTGATCATCTTCACGGCCCTCCTCTGGACCCTCTCCAACAGCTTCAAATTTCTTGGAAGAGAAGGAAACTGCTTGATCATGTGTAGAAAAGTCTAAAGCACAGAAGCATGAACTATAATTATTTTGAACAGTCTAGTACTCCAGAAGCTGCAAATACAGCACTGACCATGTCAGTAATCCCAGTCATCCCATGACCCTGAAGGAGGAAAGCAGTCAGCTCCCAAGACTAGCAGCAAGGATTTCCTTTTGCACTCATCCAAGTTTAAGTATTCTTCCCAATAGCTAAAGAATATATATTTCATTCTATTTTATTTTGTTGAGAAATATTATAAAAGATGTACAGTCATGGAAGTCCAATATTCTCCCAAAGAGGCAACTCAAGTGTTCAGTCATTCCTGTTCCTAGGAAACGGCATCTTATTTCATGTCTGAGCTTATCTAACCTCAGCTGGACCTTGAGAGGTTCTTATAAACAAGGTAGATGGACCTCACACTGTGAAGCATCTTACTTAAATACAGGTATATGGAATATATAGTTACATGTTGTAACCAAGCTACCTCTCATTCTTCTCTATAATAAAATAAATACCAGTCATCTCCCTACTGGAAATCCGCCTTTCCACATCTAGAGATCACACTGAAGGAGTTGTTACGCCTTAAATCAAAAGACCATTTTAGAGTCACAGGTTTTCAAGGTAGAATCCTTCACTTCATATATACTGCCTACATCTTCAATAACTTTATATATTGCCTTGTGTTTAACTATGTTAAAATGAATCCTGTTGCTTTGTGATCATATAGCCAGATTTTTTAGGTAACTTTGTAATAGAACCTTGCCGTCATTATTTGAGTCCATAGTGATCTTTGTGCCGTCTGAAAATTTTAATGATTAGAATTACTGATAAAAGTTAGTACATTTTTGTTACCTTGTATTAGACATAGAATGTCCTGCATTAAGGATGTAGATCCTGGGTTTTCTCGGCAGCCTGGTCTAGTGGTTGGCAACCCTGCCCATAGTAGGGGGATTGAAACTCGATGATCACTGTGGTCCTTTTCAACCCAGACCATTGGATGATTCTGTGATTCTGAAGCTGCCATGTCATCGATGTCAACGATCATTTTTAGTTACTATTTTTAACCTTGTAAAAAATAGTTAGAGTGAATGCCCAGATAAATTCTTGCACTTAGAAATAATATGTGGTATAGCAAGATTTATTTTCAAGTCCATGTACCTTTTTTTTTTTTTACTTCTATAAAGATAAGTATCCTTGGTCTGAGTGCTTTTCTCCTTATCCCTTTTCAGAAATTACTTGGTATACTTAAGCATTTCAGAGACAGAAATTTGTGGTAATCTTTCACCTGGTTTTAAGATGATGTCAATTAAAAAAGGTACACTTCTCTTTGGAGGACAATAAAATGTAAGTTAAGATGTAAAAAATCCAAAATTTCCTGAGTATGGTACTACTCTTTACTTGTGGTATATGATATTGTCATACACAGCATCCAGATTTGCACTGCCTTAGCCAACATTTTTTTCCTCATCTGGTCCTCCATTTTTTCATACCCTGTTCAATCTCATTTGGATCCCAATTCTGCAACTTATTTCATCAGAGCAAATCTGAGGACGTTATCTGGGCATTTTGGCATGAGCGACATAAAACTGATAAAAAATGATAGGAGAATTAAATCTATGATATCCCATAATGGCACGTGTTTCCTTTATGGAAAAAAGTTTCTGACAAAGTTAACTAAGCTGAAATCTGTGGAGTTCTACAGAAATTATTCAAAGTATGAGAGAATATAGTAGAAAATTGTGTTCCTTTTGCAGGCGTCTTTGACCATATTTTGGAGCTTGAGAGCAGGGATGTTATTTCCCAGCATTCATATGAAAGAAAAAAAAAGAGGGAGAAAAAGCCCTGTGATCATTTTAAGTTTATTTCTATTGGACTTTTTCAGTATTGGTTAATTATTCATGTTGAAATCCTCTGAGTAAATGGATTTTGCAGAGCGGTGATAGGGATGATCCATAACGTGCAGGAGAAAGGGAACTATGCTGAGCGGGGAGTATTTTAACATTTCATTTCTATGCATGGCTTAAAATACAAATAGCAAAGCCTGATAAGTATGAAACAAATTAGAATGACAATATGTACCGTTGTTGCAAATACAGTACAGTGGTGTAGCATCTCATTTGCTACTTACATTGCAAAATTTATGTTTCTAAAAGTTCATAAACTGGATAAGAGACTGACTGCATATCCCTATCTGGGAGCCAGGCATCCTTTGTTGGACTGTTTATTGTAGATTTTTGTTTCTCGGTCTTCTTCAGTAACTCAGAATTAAGGTGCTTGCACAGTTCTCAGACTAGGGATTTCAATAAGGCCTGTCATTCCCAGGGTTAATAAATACTGATCCAGGCACCTCCTTCCTAATACCTGTGTGAGGAAAGCAATGTCCTCTCGACATTATTCACTGCAAAACTTAGGCAGAGGGGAACTAAAGAACTGCTCTCATCAAAGCAGATACTGAGAATAAAGTCAAAATCATCCCTGTTCCACTTCCCAGAAAACAAATCTTTAGGATAGACGTTCCCAGAATTTCATAGAGGAAAGAGGACAGAAGGGAGAGAGGCAGAAGGCTTACTGTAAAGCAGAAAGCACTGCAAGTGTGGCATCCAAACGAGGGAAAACTTCAATACTGGAATGAATTTGCTCTCTGTGTCAAGTGTGAACAGTGCCTGCATCGCACGGTTTTGTTGTCCACTCTGCTGAGCAGATGGAGCTTGCAGTTGTATGTCACTTGTTTATTACATCCTCTTAAGATTAGTAGCTGTGTGGCCAGATGGGTCTGGGAGCACAGCTGTGGATACAAGGAAATAAATGAAACCTGTCTGATGCTGCCGTGCCCTTTTGTGAGATACTGACGTGTTGCAACTGCAACAAAGCAAAATCACTTTCTTTAATATTTTAGTGAATTAGATGATTTTTTTTAATCAAATCACATAAAAACAGGAGGGTAAGGCTAAAAGGATGGTACAACTCTAAGAGGAAAATGCAGCTGAAATCCTCAGCAAACAGCTTCAGCCAATTTACAGGAACAATTTTAGTGTAAAATAAATTCAAAGTGCACATCAATTAATCATCCACATAAAATGTAAAGCAAAGGTTTCTATAGAACAAAGACTCCTACGGAGCATACACCAAGGCAGTAGTATTTCAAAGTTTATTAGATGGCATATGTTGAATTATTGATCCAACATTCTGATAAACTATATAATGCATTTATGTAAATGCAAATGAAATGCTGTTCTCCAGGAGAATGCCAGATAATGGGCTAGACTTTAAAAAGTAAAACTAACACAGTTTTAACTCCTTCATGGCAGTAGACGTGCAAAGTCAGTCACGAAGCAACTGCAAACTGGGAGATCCCAAAGGGGTCCATCCTGTGGTGTAGATCTTTACACCTGACCTGTGTATAGACCCATCATCTATACTCCACTCAGAGTCTGAGGCATTTTTAGAGAGTATTTGTGTGACTTCTTTTTGACATCTTGTTTAGGACACAAGGAGTCTTACACCAAACAGGGTCAGATGCTCTCCTGTGACTCAAAAGGTTGTCTGATAGTCTAAGTGAACTACAGCCATCTCCTTTCAGTCCCACTAGCAGAGTAAGGTTGGCACACTGTTTTCTGTACCAATTCGGTTTACTTGCTATAAATGCACTGAGCTGTTTTACTCCTCTCCTTATAAGTATACGGGTGTGTCGTTCTGATGCAGATGATTTGTAGGTTAGCATGAAGCTGAGATTTTGAGGGAAAATTATTACTTCTTTTTGAAGGAGGGTAGTTTGTGGAGGTGGGCAAACTCACCTGAAGGAGCATAAAGTTTTTTCCAAAATTTATATTTCTGCTTTTATTGTCTAACAAAATGACAGTCAACAGTATAAGGAGTGTGTGGTGCTTTACTGGAAAATAAAAACTTAACAATGTGAAACACGGTGACATTGGAAATAGTGTTATAAAGAGGATGTTCACACTCTGATTTGTTACATCTGAGATGTAAAGTTGAAGTTTTAACTGAGTCCAGCCTTAAGTTAGAATACGATGGTAGGC
This sequence comes from Gallus gallus, assembly GCF_016699485.2. Taxonomy (NCBI): domain Eukaryota; kingdom Metazoa; phylum Chordata; class Aves; order Galliformes; family Phasianidae; genus Gallus; species Gallus gallus. The sequence continues at coordinate 125,089,241 of NC_052533.1, read as the reverse complement.
ATTCACATAATGAGTATGATGTTTAGTACAAAAAAATTTTTCTGATTCCGAAAGCTGCTATAAATCATGTATACTTTGGAAGACGTTTTTATGTTAATTAAGGAAGATGCAGTGAGTTGTAATATTTTATGGGAAGAGAGGCGAGTGCAAGTGCAAATTGTTGTGCTTTTTGCCTTATTGCAGAGGGGAAGGAAGGAAAGTTTCATCCAATTCTGAAGGATTTGGTAGATCCATATTGTGATGCATGCCAGGAGGTTGGGAGGTAGAGGTAGCAATTTTCATTGACTTCCAACATACTGTGTTTGCTTCATTAAAAAATTACAAATTTGTTGGCAAAAAGCAGTAACATATTGCTAGAAAACATCAAAATTCACAGTGTAAATTCATAACTTAAATTTGTGTTCAAAACTGTGGTTCATGAGTTCTGTGTTTTCTTTTAAAAAGGAAGGGATGGAATAATAATAGGACATAAAGCTCCCATTTCTAGGTCAGACCGAAGATCTTTAAGCCAAATATCTTATTTCTGGCGGGGTATCAAACTCACAGAAATGTTTACTAAGTAAAATGGATTTTATAACACTCTGAAATGGTAATCAAGAAGAAATCGTTATACAAAGACTGACGTTATTTTTCCGTGCAGTATAGAAGGGAAATAACATTTACACTTGGTTTATCTTAAGTTATGATACTGTTTCTAACAGTTTCTGTCTTAATTTTCTTCTCTTACTTCTACAGGAAGTTGCTCTTGTCCTCGCAGCTATATTGGTACTTTTGTTGGCTTTCTATGCGTTCTTTTATCTTAACATTTCCAATGAAGTTGACCTTGATCTGGATCCAGATGAAAACTAGCAGATGCAATGAATCTATCAAGATTTCTTCGGCTTGAACAAGACTACGTAGGAACACACAGTCCCTTCACTGTGAGACAGTAAACAATGCCATTTCTTGCAGTCCAAATTTGTAAGTTTTGCAATACATCACTTCTACATTCCAGATCTCCAAAAGAAAGGAAGAACACTCATGCCCTGCAAGCATATTTGGTTAACGCCAAAGCCAGAAGCTGCAGTACAGTACGGGAAGTTTATTGTTTACATTATATTTTCTCAGGCAGAGAACTTTGATGTCAAAAGACAGGTGCTATTATTATCTTGGGTATTGATGCTGACTTCACAGGAGAAGAATCTGCCTTGACTAAATTTAGGAATCAAAGCTTCCTAATAGCTGAATTAGGTTCTTTTTCTTTTCCCAAAAGAAAGTGGAAATACCATACAAAAAAAAAAAATCTTTTATTGATTTGTATTTAAAGTATATCAAACCCCCGACTTTCTATCTCTCCCTTTTTATCTTTCCTTTAAACGTGTATGCACAAATGCACTCACGAAGATGGAAGAAATTGTAGGAAAAAATTATCTTTTTAGAAGCAGTCTGTCACCTCCTATATGGACTTAATTTTTATGTCATCCCAGATTCTGTGTGCCCATATATCTACAGTAATCTTTTTCATTCTTTTGCCAACTGTTCAGCACACATGTGTTCTGTCAGAAATGGCACCTGGATGACAGAAGCTCTAACATTCGCATATGCCTCTGAAACACAGTTCTTTGCCTCCTGTGCTGTCTGAACTAGTGTAAATAGGAAGTTCAATCGATGTTGGGTTTAATTAGTGTATTGCTCTATTATTAATATAAAGTCAAAGTTGTATTTTAATTATGCTCTTCCTGCTGGTTGTGATATCAACTTGTTCTACCTGTTAGGAGGGTATTGTAAAAAATATATATATTTCCAGTTTTAAAATCATTTTTATCATCAAACTAATGCATCAAGTTGGGAGTATTAAGAATCCTTTCATGTATACTTCTTGTAAGTGGGAAAATCTTGGCTCCATGTCATCCTTTAGTTCTTGCAAAGTACCTTTTGGAATATGCAGTGTGGATAACATTTCTGATGCCTTTGATAACCACAAGCAACTTGAAGAAGTCGGTATGTCAAAGCAGCTGCAGGGAGCTGTAAAATTCTGGCTTTACCCTGTTCTGCTTCAGCTTTGGCATATTACCGAGCTTGTGGTTGTAAAGGATTTCTTTTGATCCTTCAAAAACGCGGTCAGTCTTTCTCTAGTTTGGTTTATTTTTGAAATCAAGAAAAGCATGGACCCATTGCTGCCAAATGCGTAAGGGAGCTAGGCAGTTTGACTTCCAGGCAAGTTGCCATAATTTTGAAATTTTATTAGCAACCCAGCTTGTCTTAATCTTAGGTACCCATTTCAGTTTTAGTTGCAACTGTGGCATTTACTGACTTGTTCTGGAAATGCCTCACTGAGATTCCATATAGTGATTCTGAAGACAAGGGCATACCAAACTCTAGCAACTACTACAATGGAAAATGTATTTATTTTAAATTGACGCAGTCCCATTATCACCACTTAAGGAACTTAGATCAATACAGTTAGTTTTTAAACCATACGCTATCTATGACCATATATGCTATGAGTCTCTAAGGATACACTTCTCTGTCATACTCCTCATTCACTTTATGCAGTGCAAAACAGTTCCTCTAGAAATATAGAGTACACCATCTTCCAAGAAGAATATGAAAGAGAAATGTATACATGCAGATATTTCTCATTTTCTAATTATGACTGTTAAGACTGTTATGTGCCTGATAGTCTGCTAATGCTCCTATAGATGACCAAATGCTTACTTACATGCTGCATTTATGGCAAAGCATTTTCTGACACATGGCCCGCTTTTCAGTGGAGAGAAAAGCTCATCACAAACTGTCTTCTTGGATGTGACATGCTGTTTGTTTCACCAATGGCACACCACATGTCACAGAAGCTACAGACCTCTCCTTTTACTCTGCATGAGCAATTTTCCTGCTCCATAAAATACTGGAAAGATTGCTATGTTAATGTTTGTGTGTAGCTCCCTGGGTGATACGTGGTCTGAGAATGATGTGTGGTTATCACCATCACACAGGTTGTCTTGTAACTTGCTTTCTGAATCAGTCACATTAAAAAGCATGCTATTCCTACTGTCAAATTTATGAACATGGTGTTCTTAGAAGATCTAATTTCCCATAATTATGACTCATAGACAAAATCCAGTGTGCGTATGTGTGTGACTGAAGCAGCTTTCCTGATTTGCGGCGTATTGACCCACATTGCCCACAAGTGCCATAGTTTGCAGCTTGTCTGTTGGCTTCATTTCAGTTAGACCTTTTCATTTACATGAAAGATACTTATAATGAGAAATTCTTCTGTTGCTTAGATAAACTGGGTAAACTTATGTTCAGTGTACATAGAAATACCTGGTAAATATTGCAGCAAATATAATACTCTCTTATCAGTACAATAATTTATAATGGGACCACATCAATATTTTTTTAAATGTAAAAGCCTCTACCTCTCATCAAATTCCTCATCCTTGGTGTTCCAAAAGGCAAAGACACAACAATATTAGCATTGAGGTTAGATTGTGCGCTTTCTCATTCATGAGTATCCTGAGTTCACTGAAATGACATCCGATTCATTCCAAGGGGATCATAACCCAGCCTGAAGTTATTTCAGTTTTCTAGAGCACCATAGTGGCCATACCTGTAGGTATGTCTTGCAAATATGTGGTTTATTTTACCTTGCTTGTATCTCAGACTGAATTATGCCTCCTCATTTTTTGGGGTCATCTATCTTTGTATGAGTTGCTTAGTGCTTGTTTTAATAATAAATGGATTTTTACTCTCTTTGTGCTCTTGTTAATGTTAATGTTGGATGTGTCACACTGAATTAAATATAAATTATAAAGGACATTAAGGCAATCTAGATAGCACAGTGTTCAAATCTGAGCAGTGATACTCACCAGCTTTAGAATATTTGGATTATTCTAAGCATTTCTAACCCCGAACTCATATTAACTCGTATTAAAACTAAGTGTAGCCTATGAATACTTAAAAGACAGTAAAAGAGAGCTTTCCTTGGCATCCTACTCAATACCAGTACAGCAGATCTTTTTCTGCAGACAAGGTTGTTCTGTGTACCTACCATCAACTTCAGATGGATTGATTATTGCCTGATGGATTATTTTATAACAAATAATAAAAATCATGCTTTTATACTGTTGTTTCAAAGAAGGATTGCTGATCAAATCATTTACACAGGAGCTCTGGCTTGACTGGGTAGTTGTTTTCAAGGAAATTCACCTCTGGGGACAGAGTGGAATTCAGGCTGCTTGTGGAATACATGGAATTTCTTTGAGGCAGAGGCTGTTGAGGAGATGCCTGTGCAGGGCTCTCCTGCACTGGCCAGGAATGGATGTTCCATCTGGAAGTGGCTCTGGCTAGGAAGGCACTACAGCGTTCCAGCAGTGATTTTGCTCAGTAAATATTTCCTCAGCAGTTTTGCTTTTCCCTTTGATCCGATAGAAGCAGAACCAGCACACTGACCATCTCAGGACAGAAGCCTCAAACTAGATTTACTTCGCCACTGGTGAACATTGCCAAGGAAGGACTTGAACTCTTATTTCCTAGAGTCCATAAATACATTTTACTGGAAGTTTAGGAAGCATGTTAAGCATTTCCCTAATGGACCCTAGAGATATATTTAAACTGTTGTTGAAGAACACTGTATTTAAAGTTCACTGTTGCGTATCATACAGATGTCATGTGATTCAGGATATGTCGTAGCTCCTTCCATTCATCAGACCAGCTGTAGCAGGGACAACATGTATAAAACGTAACTGCAGAGATACACAGTGTGAACAAACTCAGATGTTCATTTAAGTGTAGTCTAGAATATTTGACCTAACAAGCTGCGTTTGAAAACAGCTTTTAAACCAAATCAAATGAAGGCACAGTGAAAGTCCCACAAAACTACCCATCCCATTTCCATGAAAATTGCTATGTAGGAATAGGCTTTTCTGCTGACTTAAGGCCAAGTTGTAAATGCTGCCCATTCAGAGATGAAAACATTGCTAGCAACTCCCAGCAGACTGATGATTCATTTTGCTTTGATATGGGATTGTGCCTATAAAAGGCACGACTGAGCCAACTGGTGATGGTCAAATGCATTCGGGACAATTCTCTGTAAAGTACTGAACTTGAAATGCAGACTATGCAAGCTAGGGTGCCAACAAACAGGTTATTACAGGTCTCGATCTCATTTCAAGTTTCATTTACAGTAGCATAATAATTAGTGAAGTTTATGACTAAGAAAATAACACTATGGCACATCAATAAGACAGCAGAAATGTGATGTTGGAACTGCTTCTTAAAAGATTTTGTAGTGGATTATGCCCACACTTTGGGAAATGAATCCATGAGATGAATAAACTGGCAAAGATGCTCTGTGATTATATGCTTACAGTATTTTTCCCTGGAAAGGCCTACGCCGGTATTTTGCATCACTTTTCTTCATCGTCCTCTTTGTTTGCTGTGTTACAAACTTGTGTAGATATATTTATATACTTTTCCAGGAATGGAGAATGTTGTGTTTTTTTGTAGTTTATCGATGCATTTAAGTTATAGAATCCTCTGCTTTTCTTCCCCCCTCCCTTAATCACAACCAATTTGGTGGGGAGACAGCCAAAATGTTAGGTACCAGTGTCTCTCAAGCAGATGTCACACCACTATTTTTTAGCTCGTTTAAATGAATAAACATGTAAAACTGTGAAGTATTACATTTTAGATTTTTTTCATTAAAAAAAAAAAAAAAAGGGACAATCTGTTTACTGTCCTTAATTGAGACAACAATCCTGGTGGCTGCCAGTTTTGGCAGTTTTGAAGATGAACTACAAATACTGGGACAAATCAACTGCCCAGTGATTGTGAAGAAAAGTTCAAGCAGAAGCCTCTTTTTGCGTGACTACTTTTTGCAGTGCTGTATTTTTTCTAACTTACATAATTGTTATGCTGGTTTTGAGTGTTAAAGCCACAAATAAATACATGACCAATCAAACAATAATTGATTCCTTTGTCTTGTTCCTAATCAATGAAAAGTAGATAAAAGCTAGCAGCACAGTTCATGTCTTGCCCAAAATCATAGAATGATAGAATCCTTAGAGTTGGAAGGGACCTCTGAAGGCCATCTAGTCCAACTCCCCTGCAATGACCAGGGACACCACAGCTAGATCAGGTTGCCCAGAGCCTTATCCAGCCTTGCCTTGATGGGGCATCAACCACATAACTGGGCAACCTGTTCCAGTGCTTTATCACCTTCACTGTAAAATATTTTTTCCTTATATGTAGCCTAAATCTACCCTCCTTGAGCTTGAAGTCATTGCCCCTTGTTCTATCACCACAGACGCTGCTAAAGGGTCTGTCCCCTTCTTTCCTGTAGCTCCTCTTTAGATAATGAAAGGCCACTATCAGGTCTCCTCACAGCCTTCTCTTCTCGAGGCTGAAGAGCCTCAGTTCTATCAAATCTCAGTCTCCCAAAAAGGTGTTTGTTCAGGTCAGTAATAGAAGTGAATGATATGAAGAGCTTCATTTTGCTGTACCATGGAATAACTAAGCAGCATACAGATCTTTGAGTGCTTACCACATCACAAAGAAATTGTAAGAACTTACAAAGCAGAGCCACAGGAGATGAGCATGGAACGTGGTGACCAGCTGATCACATTCCCCCTGGTAATGAGAGTGAAAGGAACAGAATTAAAACGGCCAATTCTTACAGCAAACAGCCACCTTGCAACCCATTGCGTTGCTGGAGAAGAGTGGAGGAAAGCCGAATTCTGATGTCAAATCAGAGCTCCCTCAAATTTTTTATCTTTCATGTGGCAAAACAAGGACCTGTAGGAGATAAAGGTGCTGGAAAAGAAAAAGAAGGGAAGAAAGAAAGGAAGAAAGAAAGGAAGAAAGGAAGGAAGGAAGAAAGGAAAGAAAGGAAGGAAGGAAGAAAGAAAAGAAAGAAAGGAAAGAAAGAAAGGAAAGAAAGGAAAGAAAGGAAGAAAGGAAAGAAAGGAAGAAAGGAAAGAAAGAAAGAAAGAAAGGAAAGGAAGAAAGAAAGAAAAGAAAGAGAGAGAAAGAAAGAAAAGAAAGAGAGAGAAAGAAAGAAAAAAAGAAAGAAAGAAAGAAAGAAAGAAAGAAAGAAAGAAAGAAAGAAAGAAAGAAAGAAAGAAAGAAAGAAAAGAAAGAGAGAGAGAGAAAGAAAAGAAAGAAAGAGAAAAGAAAGAGAGAGAAAGGAAAGAAAGAAAGAAGAGAGAGAGAGAGAAAGAAAAGAAAGAAAGAAAAGAAAGAGAGAGAAATAAAAGAAAGAAAGAGAGAGTAAGAGAAAGAGAGAGAGAGAGAGAGTAAGAAAGAAAGAAAGAAAAGCAGCTTCTCTATAAATCAATGAGTCATTTATTTAATTAAGGAATAAACTGGGCTTGGGGTAGTTACTCAAAGCATAGGTCTGGCTAACGGTTGCTACTTTCATGTAAAAAGCAAAGTCACATTATACCAAGCTAGAATAGCTTTGTGTGTGTTGTTGAGTTAAATGTAAATGTTCTTACAGATATTGGCAATATCTTTGTTTCTCTGGAGACACTTTCTCCTGTGACACGAACAGCAGAGAGGACAGATGGGGAGGAAAGTGGCAGGGGAGCCCTTTTGCTGATTCTGCAGTCCTAAAGCATCACCCTCACTCAGAGGGGAGCTGCTGGTGTTTAGAGTAGGACTGCGCTCCTGCATTGCTTTGGACAGGCTACAAAAGAGAGCAGAGCAGAGCTTAACCTACAGGGTGAGTCTCCTACCATCACTGGTGCCTGATTTCTTACCACAAATAAATAGAAACTGAGATGTTGAGGCTTTTTAATTTTATTTATTGTCTTCTCAGGGAGGTGCCAGAATAATTGTTTTTTGTTGTCCTTTTGAAAGTTGTTTCTACATAGTTGTTTCCCTTGCTTGGTGTCTGTAGGGCTGCCTACTGCTTTTGGAAGGAAGCTGTAGGCATTATCCTTTTGCAAGAGGGGATGACCTTCCATCTGCCCTGCTCTCGCATGGCTGAAGCTGAAGCTATCTCATGTAACTGTTACTCTATAATACAGAAAAACCTACTCTGCTTTGGGAAGGACAGCAAAATCTGAAGTCAGGGAGGTTTTATTTAGCCTTTCTTACCTCAGGGAGCCTTCACGCCGGCCCACATGGTGAGAGTTTTTATGTCCTTATGTGCTTTCTTGTCTTTTGATGGCTTCCTTCAGCTTCTCGTTTTAAAAGACGAGCTAAGGTGCTATGGTTTTCTACTTAAAGAAAGACTGTTTTAACAACTGTATCATGGGTTCTTGCTGCCCTAATGAGCTCATGACTGTTCCTTCTTAAAAGGTAGACGATCATATCTGTGTTTGTCTGTTCATTAATTGTAGCTATTCTCAATCTGCTCTTCTCAGGCACTACTTACCTCTGTGCTACTGTTTCTTTGCCCTTTGAATAATAACACAATGTACTGAAAAGATAAAACAGTAGAGGGGCTTCTTCAGATCATTACGAAAGCCCCAAATTCATTTAAAGTTGGGCAATATACATCAGGAAAAATTTCCAAGAGTGCTATGCAGATTTTGAGTATGAAGAACAGCCCTTTAAAACCAACTGTATTCCCATAAATGCCATTTGACAGTCTTTGCCCTTATACATGAAAATATGTGGCGTTGAAATGAGTTAAAATGTGTTAATCATGACAATGCTTCAGATTTTTCTTCTCACAGACAGTCAGCAACTGCTTATAATGAATAGAAAAGACCCTTTGTTTGTAGGTGATACAATTTGGTTAAATGTAGCATCTCATCTGAAATGAATGATAATTTACCCCCTTTTGGTTGCATGAGAACAGGAATTATTTGTTGTATATTTGAAATTCTTCAAAGACTGATGCTGAATTCTTAGAAACCTCAGGTCTATGACTAATAAGAGCAAAGGTTTTGCCATTTTTCCTTGTCAGCTAGTTTTACTTTCCATATTTGGAAATTTTCAAGTTGATACCGTGATGAAGTGGGTAATTCCTTAAGGACAACTGAAAAGAAAGAAAATAAATGCTTAAGAGGCTCTTCACCTCTTGTATTCACACTGCAGTGACTGGGCTATATTGATGTTACAGGGTGATGGAGAGGCAACACAACTGAGACAATCTGCAGTGTTTATGACTGCAGTACCCTGAACTCTGAATAGCAAGTGTTTCTGCTATGCTGTTATGCTTACAGACACAGAAATGTCACCAAGTGAATACCTGTGTACAGCAGAAGATAGCTTCTGTTTTATATATCTATATGTAAATACGCTCCCGGATTTGGTCTCTGCATTCCAATTTTCTTGGATCAAGGCTCTCCAGCAGGTTCCTCCCTGAGAGCCTGGAGCCATGTGAAAAGACACCGTGTACTCTTGCATCGAGTTAGCGCGGAGATAACAAAAGATGAAGATGCTGAAAAAGTGACTCGGTGTCCCTTGGAGCAAGAAGTATTTGCTGAGGTTGTTTGGCAGTGAGGTACCAGATATGTCAAGCTCCATATGAAGGGAGGAGGGAGCCCAGGCAGATGGATCCCAGGACATCATCAGGGACTGGATGCAGATGCACTGCCAGATGCTGCTGCTTATGCACTCTCTCCTGCGATGGCATAGACCCAAGAAAACTTACAAGAGGACTCTTGTGAAATCTGGCTCTCCAGGAGTCAGAGTTGAGACCACGAGAAGCATCTCTCATGCTAAGTATGATGAAAAGTTGGTCAATTCATTAACAGCTTAGTATTATAGGATCTGCAAGTGCTAAAATAAACCTTCCTTGACCTAACAGCAGGGGTTCATTTGTGAATGAATCTTTGCAAAAGTCTGGGCACCTTGCAGATAACCAAACAGTTTATAATACTTGTAATGGGGAATGTATGCAGCTGAACAAGAGAGAAAAAACATTTCAATGAGAAATGCAATAATTCTGTTCCAGAGGAACTACACTACTACTACTCTGATGGAAGCTGGAGTCATGCACACTAATGATGACTGCCTTCTTTCATCATCTGCAAGTAACAGTATTACACATCTCTCCACCCAGCCAACACGAATACTTTAATTAACAGGATAACAAGACACCAGTCTACCTAACTGCCCCACTTTAGAGAGCTGCAGAAATAAAGCTTCATATAAATATAAATACTATAAATAAAGTTCATTAAGTTGTAGCTTACATAGATACCCCACTACTGTGGGCCTTGCAGACAAATATCAAAAACAGATCCACCAGCAACATTTTCATGTGCTGTCAAGATCTTCTGTGTCTCAGAAGTCTTAAGGAATACAGAGACTAGCACGTGTGAGAATTTCTGTTTTATACTGTTCCTCTCACAAGGTGTTCCCTGACCTTAGCATAGGTTGTGAGCTGAAGTCGGCAGGCTAATCAGGAAGAAAAGGAGGATATTCTGTAAAACCTCTGCTATATGCTAGTCTTAATTATTCAGAGGCAGATATCACAGATATCCTTGGAGGTGAAATGAGAATAAAGTACTCCAGGAAAGACACTGTTGTACCTCTTTGGAATTCACAATGAAACAATCTTTGGGCCTTGCATGTCCCAGCAGACAAATAATCAGTGATGTGGAAGGCTGAATGTAAGGTCCTAAAATGAGGGTAGCAAACAGCAAGCAGTGCAGTCCCTTTTTCCAGAACCTCAAATCCAGAGCCCAAAGGAGCTGGCTCAATGGAGAGGCTCTGCCCAAGCCTTTGGCCAGTTCACCCTACCTGGGAGCCTGGAAAACCAAACCTCATGTGGCCACTCAACAGCAGTTAGACATGATGTCACTCCAAGAATGAAAACTTGCTCACACAGGAGGAAAGAACTTGAAAGCCGTAATGCTACCACCCACCGACACCTACTATTTATGAATTATTTTGCTGGCTTTCATCCCTCTGAATAACCAAGTTGATTTGAGTAATATTTTAATGACCCTAATTACTTGGGTTTTTGGATATATGGTAGCTGAATCCATTTAAAAAAAGAAAAAAGAAACAAGAAGAAAGAAACAAGAAGAAAGAAAAAAGAAGAAAGAAGAAAGAAAAAAGAAAAAAGAAGGAAAAAGAAGAAGGAAAAAAGAAAAAAGAAAAAAGGAAAAAAAAAAAAAAAAAGCCCACACAGATGGTGCTTTGATTCACTCTGGGGGGCACAGATCGCCCTTGCTCACTGAGATGGGTGCAGCATGTCCAGCAAGGCAGCTCATGCTGGAGAAGGCCCCAGTCTGCTCTCAGTTACACCCTCATGGGACACTTCTCCCCACAGAATTGCCTGCTCTGAGAGTCCTGAGTCCCTGCAGGGCGAAGGTGGCTGATAGGGCTCCCTGCTGCTGCATCCGCCCTCTGAGCTGATTGAACATTGACATAGCTTATCCAGGAAGCAGTACTGAGCAAGAAATATCCTGAAGGCAAGACCAGGGCAGGAATGCAGGTGGGAGGATGAGCAGAAGCCTCAGGGGACACAGAGCCTATATGTTAGGTTGTCAGGAGGATAGTGTCTGAATCCAGATCTAGTCATAAATGAAGGGAATTTAGATCGGGCTGACTTACAGTTGTTTTTTGGCTGATCCAAATGTATAGTAAACAGCTGTTCACACCAGGAGTTACCAGTGAGCAGAAAGCAGTCTGGAGTTGCAGATGTGTGACCATGCTTTTGGAGGGTGCTGTCTTACTGGCTCTTCTGTCCTGTCCACAATGGGACCTTGTAGGTGACTTTTACAACCTGATGACAGGCTGACCCATTCTGTGACATGCTAGTACTAAATTTGTGTGTGCTCAGGTTTGTGAGACCGTGATCAGTAGGACCATGTCCCCAGCTGTGCCTAGGATAGAGTCATAGAGTCATAGAATGGCTTGGGTTGGAAGGGACCTTAAAGTTCCTCTAGTTCCAATCCTTTGCCATAGGTAGGGTTGCCAGCCACCAGACCAGGCTGCCCAGGGCCCCATCCAACCTGGACTCGAAAACCTCCAGGGATGGGGCATCCACAGTTTTTCTAGGTAACCGTTCCAGTGCCTCACCGCCCTCTGATTAAAGAATTTCATCCTAATATCTAATCCAAATCTCCCCTCTTTTATTTTACAACTGTTCACCTTTGTCCTATCACTTTCCGCCTGTTTAAAAAGTCAGTCTACCTCCTGTTTATCAACCCCCTTTATGTACTGGAAGGCCTTCAAGCCTTCTCTTCTCCAAGCTGAACAAGCCCAATTCCCTCAACTTTTCTTCATAAGAGCAGTGCTCCAGCCCTCTGACAAGTTTTGTGGCCTTCTCTGGACCCACTCCAACAGCTCCGCATCCTTCTCATTCTGGGGACCCCAGAGTACTCCAGATGGGGCTTCACAAGGGGCACAAAGGTTACCCAGTGTTTGTTGTATATGAAGGGTTAACAAGCATGACAAATTCAACTTTTTATTTAATGTTCTAAGCTTGCTGTAGCATTCATTTATCCTCTTTGTTTACAATTTATGGAGAACTTAAGAAACTGAAGCAAAACACTGCAACATACATGTGAATAGCACGTATTGTAGCCCCGGTGTGTCCATTATAAAGGTTCTCTGGATCATTAGCTTTGTAGTAAGCAACCAGAACAAAGCCCACAGTGTTCTTGTACAAATTCATTTTCCGTGAACTTAAGGTTATGACAAAACAGAATCAGAATGACCAAGGTAGGCAGGGCCCTTGGGTCCCTCAGGCCCACTCCTCAATAGGGACACACAGAGCAGGAGGCCCAGGCCCATGGCCAGGTGGCTTCTGAAGGTCTCCAAGGAGGAGACCCCACAGCCTCTGGGCAACCTGTGCCAGTGCTCCAGCACTGCACAGCACAGCAGTGCTGCCTGGTGCTCAGAGGGACCTACTGTGCTCCAATTTACATCAGAAACAATAACTCAGAACATGTAAACACCTAGTTTTAGATCAGACTAGGATGATGAGGGCTTTTTGGATAAATCAGAAGCCTTTTCTGCTTGGGAAGAAGGATCATTTTCTGCCTCACGCATGTGTGTTTTTTGCACAAAACAAGTGGTATGCGTTTGCTATGTTTTGTAGAAAGCCACCATGGCAGAGCTGCAACTTCCCAATACAGTTCTGAAATGAAAATGTAGAAGGGAGATAAAAACTCTAGACTCTCATTTCCAAAAAATAATTGGATAGTTGTATACATTCTTCAGTCACAGCCTAAAATGCTTATTTCTAATGATTAACTCATTAATAATTAAAAGACTTTAAAATGTTTTAATAATTAAAACACTTCAAAATATTTTAATTAAATCCCTGATTTGGAATACTACTAAATTCATTAAAATAAACGTGACAGGTTGGGATGAAATAGGCATCTTAAGCAGCACTTCTCTGATGGTGTGATGCCAGCAGGCTCCAGCTCGAGACTTGCTCAGACCCCATTACACAACCATCAGGAAGCTGCAGCACTGGACCTATCACAGGCAAGGTTCTCCTTCCCTGGTTCCTCCTCAAGTTAGGTATGAGAATATCTGTACTGATTAAGGTTTTGCCTTTAGGGTCAGAAACCCATTTATTACTAAATGCCCTGTAGAAATTTTCAACAAAGCCAGTTTGTCAAATAACTCAACTCAAATAATTTTCCTTTTATTGTTACTTAGTTACAGTGTTTTCCCCTTCTCCTGATCCTAATCCATCACATGGCGTTGATATTATCTTGGTTTAAGCAGATGTTATGATTCGTTCCAGAGGTGACTGCATTTCAGTAATTGGGTAAAATGGTCCCACAGCATCATTTTGCAAATTTTGTCAAATTATTTGTGAAGAAATACTCAAATGTGAATTACTCTGCTATTATTATTATCATCATCATCATCATCATCATAACCATCCAGTACTAGGAGTGGATAATAAGGATTTACTTACCCACATTTGGAATAGAAGCCCACAGAAGAACACTGGAAAGTTATTTGTCTACCTAATGCTTAATGTGAATGGACACATAGTTTATTATCAGTGTTCTATTTTTTCTCTTGGCTCAGCTAGCACTAAATGTAATGAAAACAGTTTGGAGGTATTTGTCTGAATTCAATAGACAAACGGTTTTAAACACTTTTGAACATGAATTTCATGTTATGGCTTCATTTTCCTGGCAGGCTTTTTCATTCAGTTTTTGGACATTCTTATGCTGTGTGAAGCACTCAGAGAAATGGTTTACAAGTGCATTACACGTGTTGCTCATCATGACGAGACTCATAGAATTAAATAAAATGCTGCAAAATGCTCTACATGGAAACCTGCTGCCTGCTTATCTAAACGTGGTATGTACCATTTATTCATAATAAAATCCAGAGCAGTCTTTATCAACGTAACCTGCTTCTGAACAATAGGGGGAAATGCATCCTTTTGTACCTTTGAACCATACTGGCTGATGGCAGAAAAACATCCGGAAGCTCCCAAATACAAAACCCAGATTTTAAGAAGAAGGTTTTATCTATCTCCACGATCTGGCATTGCATCTATGCACCACACAGGGCATGTCAGGTGCATGAGCACAGAGCATGGAGCCTCGCATCCGTCAAGCACATGGAGATGTGGAAGCCAAGAGACTGTCTGAAATGAAATGCCCTCCCCTTCCCCACCCCATTTGAATTTCTATGCCATCGTGTCTTTTTTCCCACCATCTGAATTTTAAGAGATCTCAAACCAGCCCTGGGGGGAGATAAGCAGAGGATCACGTATTTTGGGTCACAACTAAGCTGGTGCATGAACTGAATGTTGGGCAACTTGACCTTTTTAAGACTGAAGAGCTCTTAGATATCTGTAGGATTCAAGATGTCTAGAGATCTTCTCTGATGGCAGCTGAAGTGGTGGAGATGCAGAAACCTCCTGTATTAGACAGCAGAATCTCTGGGATAGATGTAGGTACATTAATTCCATCTCTTACCAGATTTTGAGTGCCTAAGTCCTTTTCTGAGTGTGAGGAAGCGACAGCTATATGGCCGCTCTTTAGTCTGAATCCAAGTGGCTTTCTCCTCCTTATTGCACAACGCAGGAAACATATACATTCAATTATGCTCAAGGTATACTGAATAGCACTTTTGTCCTGAGTTTTCCTCCACCATTTCTTGCTACAGTGAAGTGACCCTCAATTCTGCCCTGATGAGGCCATATTTAGAGTATTCTGTCCAGTTCTGGACTCCCCAGTTCAAAAAAGATGGAGAACTCCTAGGAGTCCAGCGGAGGGCCACAAAGATGATAAAGGGCCTGGGGCACCTCCCATATGGGGAAGGGCTGAGAGAGACAGGACTGTTCAGCCTGGGGAAAAGAAGACTGAGGGGGATCTGATAAATGTTTATAAATATCTAAAGGGAGGTGGGAGGCAAATGGATGAAGCCAGGCTTTTCTCAGTGATGTGTAGCGATAGGACAAGGAGTAGTGGTCTAAAACTTGAACACAGTTCCATAGAAACACGTGGAAGAACTTCTTTACAGTAAGGGTGACGGAGCACTGGAACAAACTTGCCCATAGAGGTTGAGGAATCTCCTTCTGTGGAGATAGTCAAGACCATCTGGATGCCGACCTGTGCAACCAATTAAAGTGTACCTGCTTTAGCAGTGTGGTTGGATTTGGTGATCTCTTGAGGTCCCCTCCAACCCCTGCAATTCTGTGATTCTGTGATATACTGACAGGCAGTGGGCATGAAAACATGTGAGGGATTTCTATAACAACACTGTGAAATAATAAATCCCACAAGGGAACTCCAAATCTCCACATAATGTAAATGTTTTTTACATTTAATTGCTATCCACATTTCTGACCGGCTTCAGAATAATACAGCTGTGAAAGTAATTAAATAATATAGGAATTAAGTTTAATAAGAGCATGAGGTTTTTGTGCTCGCCCGCCGGTTACGGACACTAGCTAGCATGCAGATAACAGGTTGTTGCCATTGTTGCCACCTCATTAGAAAATTAGCATTTAATTAACTTAGGAAGATATGGAACAATTTCGATATGGGAAATATTTGTACACATTGTCTATTGCAATTAAAAACGCCCATCCAGCAAAAAGCACAGCAGCCTCTACAGCTGGTGGGTGTTGGCCCACAGAAACTAAACAGGCGGCCAGTCTGTGCAGCTGCAGTCACTGCCTTTGATTTGGAGGGTAAAGGAAAACTGTGAGACGTATCCGAGACATCGGATGAAAGGAGAGATCCAGCAGTAGCGTCAGTGCCCTGCTCACAGGTGGTGCAGCAGCACGCGTTCTTCCCCAAAGTCTTCAAGCATAGCGCTGGGCTGTGAGCTGACAAGGGAAAGTTTGGAAGGGAAGACTGCTCTGCTTCAACCAGAGTCTCCCACCGAAGTGGGAGTGTTTCCATTGACATCTGTGGGGTTTGGATGGCCCCCATGAGGTGTCCTGCTGACAGCCCCAGCTCTGTGGGGAGCAGCAGTGAGGAGCTGCCCAGATGTCAGTGTGGCTGGGGACTGGGGGCAGCAGGAGGTGGGGAGGGGGGGGGGGGCTGCTGAAAGGCAGCAATGTTGAAAAAAATGCCTTATGTCTCCTGCTAGCAAACACAAAATAGAAAAAAAAAAAAATCCCTGATTCTTAGGCTGAATTGTTATTCTGCCTGGACGCTTTCACTTAGGTTGCTGCAAGACCAGAGCAACAGTCAGATGGCATTCAAGCTGGCTCCTGCGGGGTGAGGAATTCACACCTGCGTGTGCCAGTATGGCCACGTGCACACACAGGGGACTGCCCCGGGCAGGGGTGAGTGGTTATGTCACCTCTGTCATCCCTTGGGCTCAAAGCAGACACTGAAGCCCTCTGCACGTGTTCAGCATCGCACATGCATGGCCGTGGAGCCGTGCCAGCATCCCACGAGTTCTCCCACTGATGTCCCTGCAGCTGTGGCTGAATATCTCCTAACCCCAGGCTGAACCGCCTCTCGGCAGCAGCCAGCACACTTATGGACTCTCCAGGTACTTCTGAGAGATGTGTCACTGCCCTTGCCAACAAAAACAGGGCTTCCAGCCCTTTGCCTACCCTTCCCCAGCCTGCAGAGCAGGCTGCCACCTGCAAGGAGCGGTGCAGCAGCTTATTATAGCCTCATTGCAGGAGATGGGTGGGCTGCGCTGTGTCAGTCTATCTCCCGGGGGGCAGCTCACCCTCAGCAGTGCAATGAGGTGACAGGTAGGGACCGCCAGCCCCCATCAGTCACACCTGAGCAGTCTGCACTGCTGCCATTCCCCTTTCAGGGAATGACAGGCTGCGTGCTGTCAGCAGGGGAAGGCCCGAGGTGACAGAGCTCCTCCTGAGGGCATCTCCCACGGCTGTTCCTGTTTATCCAGAACAACTGCCCCCTGTTCTTCCTCCTGGTGTGAGGTGAACCAATGTCAGGGCTGGTGGGATGAAGAGTCATTGTGCTGCAATCAACGCGGATGCCTTTTTGCGCATGCACTGAAGTGCGTGATGCTGCCATTTGCTGTGTGTCGGGCAGATAAATAAAGTGGTATTCCTTCAGACTGGAGCTGAATGGGAGGCCGAGCCCAGCACTGGGGGACAAAGTGTGCATGCCTGTGTTACATGTTTTTAATTGGTGGCAGCAATTAAAGGATGTTTATGTGTGTGAAACGACTGATGTACACTTGTAGGTGAACATAAGCACTGAAGCTTCACTGCTGCTTGAGAGGGAAATGATCCCAGGCAGGGGAACTGCAGCAGGGCTTTATTGCTCAAAGGCCTTTTGAAGTAAGATCAGCTCTGAAGGTCAAAGGTGGAAATTATGTATCTCAAAGTCACATCACAACTGTGGCATTAGTTAAATGCCCAAACGGAGAGGCAAAAAGAAGCAAACAAACAAAAGCTCTGATTAAAATCTCACTCATTGTGTTGGTCTGGTACTTTCCTGCAACCGGTTCAGGAATGGGTGCTTCCAGCACTTGAATGATCCCACAGACCCATTGTAATGAGCATACTTGAGGCACACATTAGCAAATAACACTCTTGTTGTGTTTCTGGTTCCAAAGGAAGATGGAAGGACAGACATCTGTCTGATGGTGCCTGATGAGTGTGTGTCAGACCGACTTACACCAGAGCTTAAAGAAGAAAATGCCATACAGTCCTACAGTTTTACGTGAGGCTTTATATCTTCCTCTGTTTATTCTTTGCTCTCATAGCCAATAATTAATCTTTGGTGAGATTCAGACCACCTACTTTGGTGCTAAAGTCCAAGAATATGATTTAGAACCGTACAGTTGATCACTGCTTAATCCTAGGGGCACTTTTATTCATGCTAGAGTCCAGAAACTGCCTGGAGCAAACAGCTCCTGCTCAGAAACATTTGTGCAACTAGAGGAGCAACAATCAGAGCACAAAACATCATCTTGTGTTTGGACACAGCAGCCAAGAGGCAGCTGAAGCATGAGCAACCATGAGCCTGTGTGGGCTCCCTGCAGGTTATCCTGCTTTCTGAAGGGGATGCAAGGGCCACACCTGTACTCGTTACTCACACCAGGCCAGAACATGATAGTCTTTCCCACAGCTGCCTGAACTGATTCCTTGGCAGGTCACTGCCCAGAAAGTTTTGGGCCTAAGCCCCCCAGTTATGGCCAGACAAGGTCTGGTTGAGGCCTGGGAAGAGCACAAGTTGGACCTTCTGTCCAGCAGATGCTGCAGCATTTCAGGTGGGAAGAGGGTTGAGTTGTACACAAGCTGCAACATGGTGCTTATCCTCAGGACAGAGAAGAATCCCCGTCTTGAATTATTTAACTAATCCCAATTATGCCTTTTTTTTAAATACAAAAACATCATATATAACTGCTGGATTACTCTTAAAGCACTTTCAGCAGAGGTGCCTGAAATACAGCCTGTTGTAAAGCTTCAGAGAAGGCTTAAAGTGTGGAGATGATCCTTCAATCTGCACTCCTGACAGCACAGGTGCATCCATCCCTCTCCTGCCCAGCGTCTGCTTTAGTGCTGCTCTCTGCTCTCTGTGGTGGCCCCATGGGGGGCTGGCTCTGGCCAGCAGCCAAGCACTCACCCACCTGCTTGCTTCTCCTGCTTCCCCCATGGGTTAGGAGAGAAAATTATGGCAAGAGTGAAAGAACTCCTGGGCCAAAATAAAGACAAGGAAGTTACCAATTATTGCTACAGGGAAAACAGACATGACTTGGGGAATTTAATTTACTTTAAATATTCAATTACTGATTCAGATATCGTGGAACAAAATGACAACAACAACAGTAATAACAACTAAAACAGAAAACCAATTTAAATACTTAGGGAAAACAGCTTTTCCCTTCCCTTCTCCCTTTTCCCTTTTCCCTTTTCCCTTCCCCCTTTCCTCTTCTCCCTTCTCTTTCCTTTTCCCTTTCTTCACCTTCACCTCAGACTACTCTCCTCTCCCTGTCCTACTCACCTCTCCCATTGATACTACCTCAGGTTTCACTCAGTCACTCCAGTGAGGCAGCAGGTGATACAGAAAGGAACAAGGGCATAGAAATTTATTTCACAGTCATAGAATGGCATAAGTTGAAGGAGACTTTAAAGATCATCCAGTTCCAACCCTCTGCTGTGGGCAGGGTTGCCACGTCCAGCTCATGCTCCCCAGGGCCCATCCAGCCTGTCTTTGAATGCCTTCAGGGATGGGGCACCCACAATCTCTCTGGGCAGCTGTGCCAGGGCCTCATCACTCTCTGAGTAAAGAGTTTCTTCCTAACATCTAACCTAAATCTAACCAAATCAAATAAAGTAAAACAGTTCTTAAACCAACTCTCTTGCTGCTGGGCCTGATTGACAGGTTGAGGGTGGCAAGGAGAGGGCTTCTTTTTAGATGCTATAACACCTAAATCAAGTGTCCAAAGTTGAACTGGAGGGTTTGGTCACTCTGAACCTCTTCTGCTTTTCTCGTACATAGCAGCCACTTCTACCATCAGGATTTGTGCAGACATAAAGTAATTGAATCCTTACAGCTCATCCAGTTTCTGTTCTCAGAAAATGTGAGGAGACTTACACTACTGAATGCTGATGAAATATCAGGTAGCGCTAGGTGTCATGTCCACCCTCAACCCACACACACACACACACACACTACCTACATTCTGGCATTTCACTAATTTGAATTGCTCATCTATTTAGAATGTAAATTGCTGATCTATTTAAAAGGTACAGCAGGAGCACAGTTTACATGGAGATCCAGCTGGGATGGAGGGTCAACATTCAAGTTCAGTGTTTTCTTTCTAAATAACTTGGCTGCTCAAACAACACCTCAAGGATTTGAATTTAGTAGATCAAATTTTCTTCTCAGTACATCCCCACTGACACCACTTAGGTCAATGGACCAGCTTGTGATCTCAGTTAAATCAGCATGTATTGGAAGTAACATTACAGACTAGTGGAACTCTTCCAGATTTATATTGGTGCTAATGAGGCCAAAGTCTGGTCCAATATGCTTGCAGAGATAGAACAGAGAGCAAAGCCTTCATTTCATTCCTCAAGTAAAATACATCACCCTGCAGCCTTTTTTTTTTAAATCTTTGAACTTTGTATAACAAGAAAAATAAACAGAAGTCATATCAAAGGAATTACAGACTAAAATTTATCCTCTAACCGGTAGTAAATCCTAGGAATGTTCCTGGTCAGATGCAAAAAAATGCTAATTATTTCAGATAAACTACATGAATGACCAGGTTATGAGTTAACAATTATTTTTAAACGTTTAGATTAACACAGTATTTTCAGATGAGAAGGATAATGCAAAGTCCAAGCCTTGCAAAAACTGGAGTACATTTATTTTGTTAGTGGTAGTGACAATCTCATTTACATTATTCATGTTTTTGGTCACCTATATGACTATTTGTCTTTCCAAATACCTGCCAATTCCTTTCATTTTACTATCTCCATCATCACTTCTTTGTGATTTATTTTCTTTTTCTAATGAAAATATTTCAGAAGGGAAAGATTTTTTTCATTGTGTCCATGAAAAACATTATGAAAAAATTAAAGCTGATATGAGAATGATTACAAAAATCAGAAAATATTGGTTTGAGTTCTTTTTGAATGCTTCTTATAATTGAGGAGATCCCCCACCTTCCTATTCATCGGAAACATCTGAATTCTTCCTGTTGGATGACGAAAAGTGGTAATTACCACTCTGATAGCCAAGCTCACTGTGTAAGTTAATATAAATGCAATGCAGCTGTATGGAATGAATGGACCATCAAAAGCAGAAGCATGAACTAGAGAACAGCAAGAGCTCCAGCTACTTCAGCACTGGCAAAATGAGACAGTCTGTAGCTCATAAAACCCTGCCTTCTGGGCCAGGGGAACAGAAACCTCCATAAATGGCCTTCCACCAAGTTGGCTCCTTTTTCCAGATGTACAGAATGCTGGGCTGGAAGTGTGGGAGAAAAACAGCAGGAAAGATTTTCTGTAAAATGAGTAACAGGAGATATCTACGTTGTCCTGTCCCTTTCCTTTCAAATTAGATGAGAACAGGGAAAGGAAGAAAGAAAGAAAGAGAAAAAAGGAAAGAGAGAGTAGGACCAGGCAATAGGGGAAGGCTGAAGGAAGGTTTTAAACTGCCAGCATCCCTCGGGGGGGAGTGGAGGGGGGCTGTTTCCAGTCTCCCTTCTCTGGAAGTCCCAATTTTGGAGTGTTGCAATTTTTTTTTTCTTCTTTCGGATTTATTTTCTCTGATTTTTATGGTTCTATCAGTGTAAACTGCTGCAGTGTTATGTGAATCAGTGGAGCTGTGCTGATTTGCATGACAAGAAGATCACACCTTCCTACCTGGCATTGAGGCTAAAATAACAATCTATGAGCGGCATAATTTTGCACAGGTTTTCTATTCCTGTTATAGCCAGAGCCTGGTATGAACAAAGGAGAAAAAAAAAAAAAAAAAACAAATGTGCAGAGATCTTTATTGTCATCTCTAATGAGAATCTGAGCTCCAAACTTCATAGTATGTGACTGTGCATAAAATTAACTGGATGTGTCTGTTAGCGGATCTGGCTGAAATGGTGTGTGATTATATCCCATGTGCATATTTGTTTTCAGTCATATTTACAGGGGTGCCTCTATCCTGATGCTTCAGTTAACTGTTACTTCAAGGAAATAAACAGAGGTGAGGGTCCAGTCACCTTCAGCTGCTGGAAGCTAATAAGGTGTTAATGAAACATTGGCAAATAGCAGCAGTTTAGCACTCGGTTGACACTTGATTTTTAAAAGAGACAGAGTGTAAATAAGCTGTGTTTGCAGTGAAAATTAAAAAAGTGGGAGGTGGGGGAACAAATAACACTCTCGCAGCTTATTGGTTTTAAGCAGGAAGCACTTGATAGACCACATCAGGGAGAGTAATTCACAAGCACAGTCACTGGCTGTCAAAAAAATGTAGGATGGCAAAGGGATCTGTTTTCACACATTGTTTTTTAGACAATCTTTTATTGCGATAGCAGCTGATGCCCAGTGTAAGAGGGCACTTGGCATCCTTCTCCAGCCCCTGGAAGTGCTCTGGTGAGCATCTGGCTTCCCTGAGAACACAGGCCCTATGGGCTCTCGGGTGTTGTTCATAAGGGATGTGCAGTCCCTGTCTGCAGGGTACCTAAAGCTGTCAAGGAGCGTGAGCTCTGACATTCCTGCTGCCTTACAGGCAACAAACTGCACCTTGAGAAATGGTAGGACTCGGAAGATTTATTAACCTGTGTCCTGTAGTGGGGCTACAGAGGTGATCCATGGGATGCAGGAAGCAAGTAACTTAGGTTTAATACTTATCAGTCAGCTCTACGTAAGGTAGTACAGCATCACAGCATCAGAATGCATCTTTCCCTTTTTCACCACTTGCTATAGAAGTATGTCCTGAAGATGGTAGAACCAAGCTGTACCTGGCTCCCGTGCTTTTGGCTCTGAAGGAAGAAGAGGACTTTCCTAAGTGAGGGGGAGGAATTAAACAAAGGCAGTGTATCAGGCCACCGCATCAGATGGATCTGGGAAGACCATTAGCAGCTTTGTTTCAGAGTGGCTCCTTCACCAACACCTAGAATAGATTTAGGCTCTGTAGTAAGGTGCACATTTGTGACTGATGCAGTGAGGATTTTCTGTTACTCAGTATATCCCCAAAGATTCCTAGATAAGACAGCCTACAACAGAAGAGCTCATGTCAAGGCAAGAAAAAAAGGGAGGATATTCTGCAGACATGACTTTTCCTGCATAGTTGCAAAGGCAATGTTTGTTTTGCAGGTAAGCAGCGTGTGAGTGAGGTTTCCTTGCCAGGCTGGAGAGGTTAGAGGGTTCCAGCAGATTATCAGCCATGTCTGAAATTACTTCAGCAGTGCAGAGCTGTTAGAGTCAGTAACCTCAGTTACTGGATTTATTTGTCCCCTGTTCTCATGTGTCACATTCATTCATAGCAGCCCTTGCTATCGCGCACCTTACCAGCATAAGGCAGCTCCTTCGGCACACATACTGTATAATAATCTCTTACTGTACATTACAATTGCAAATTAGAGCTAGCTTTAATTTAAAATGTAAAAAATTTCATTTTCTTGAGGTAAGGATTGTCATAGGAATAAACCTGTGGGTGTAATATACCCATGGGTATTGGCAGTTCTGAAGTGTTGAATAAATGAAAGCCACAAAGCCTGTATTTTTGTGTAGGGTAAATAATGTCACACATAAATATTGAAGTATTGAACATAAAACACACTATGCAAAAATAGAGACTTTGCTTGCTTCTCCCCAACGTATTAGAAAAGCTTTAACCCAAGGGGACTGTAAGTGCACTCTTTAAAACGAATTGAAGTGCTGTATGTTGTCTATAAATTTCTCTATTGAATTGCTGTCTTATTTTCTGTTTGCGGCAATATATTGTTTTGTTTATGAAGACTATAGCGCAGCTGGTATCTTTTGCTGTACTGTAAGATAAACATCGTGCAGTATGTTTGCTAAGAGTCTGTAAATTTGCGCTTCCCAAATGAGACAGAATCTCACATTCCCAAACGCGCTTCGTGGCAGCGCTG
This sequence comes from Gallus gallus, assembly GCF_016699485.2. Classification (NCBI taxonomy): domain Eukaryota; kingdom Metazoa; phylum Chordata; class Aves; order Galliformes; family Phasianidae; genus Gallus; species Gallus gallus. The sequence goes on along the minus strand of NC_052533.1, from coordinate 125,065,319 downwards.
GCATTTGGCCACAGGCAGGGCTGGGATGTTGGGCCGGGCACAGGAGATAGTGGCTGCTCACTCAGGACTTGGGGTCAGGGCTTCCCTTGGTCGGGCTGGCAAAAAACATTGAGAGCCCTTTTTCCGCCTTTGTAGTATATGGTCCATTTCCTAGGATAATCCATTTCTTCACTAGCCGCTATTATGAGGACATAAGACACCAGGAGGTGCACTTTGACCTCTCCTGTTCTCTTCTGTCATACACAGAGTATTTGAAGCTTTTGGCCTTTTGTGCTAAAGGTCCAGTTTTGTTGTAGCATGTCAAGGCTCCTTTTGTAAAGGGCACAGAGCATAATTCCTATGATGCTTTTGTCACAACAGTGTATTTGTTTTAATGACAGCTAAGCCACCTTTAGCAAAAGCAATTGACCCTTGGTGATAGACTGACTTTCTTGCCATCGGAGCATGGAACATTTGTTTTGACATTAATGTGATAATACTAGTACTGGTATTTTCTCATAGCATTGTGCTCTGACTCTCAGCCCTACGTAGCCAAAAGCTGTGAATGCAAAAAAGGCACGTTCAGTAGTTAGAATTCAGAATCTGAATAAGGAATATTTTGCATATCGGATTTGGATCCTTTTTCTTCTCACTTAGCATTTAAAATGAAGAATACAAAGTCTGTTTCCTTCACATCCAGGGCAGTGTAGCAGGAGGTTGTGTAACCACTTATAAAACAAGCTATTTGAGGCTATGAATCTAGAGGAGAAGATAAAGGAAAATGATATCATTTTCAGTCAAGCAGAAAGTGAAGGGGGACTAAAAACATAGAAAGAATGAAGGAAAGAGCATTAATATTGCCAGAAATAAATCATTTCTTCTGGGATAGTTTAAAGGAAAACCAAAAATTATTAGAAGTTTGACACCTGAGGAAGATCTGAACTATTACTGCACACAATTCTGTTTGATTGCAGTTCTTGCAGAACATTCTTCCTGGTGTATCTTATTCTCAGCCTGTGAGGACAGTATTTTCCTGGGCTGCACAAGAAGTTCAAGTCAGGAGTTAGTCTGAGATAAGACATGCACATTTAAGTGCCTGAATACAAATGTCTTAATCTAAAACAAATCTAAAAAGGTCTGTCATTCCACAGCAATTCCAAACTGTTGTTTAATTTCAATTATGCTCATTGAACAGGAACAGTCATCTCCAGAGGAACTGCCATCATGAACTCGCTGAATTGCTACTGATTGGTTTGCAGTATGCAATGGAGAATGGTGGTTTTACCACTCTGAAGGCAGGATGCTTTAGGCACAGTATCTGGCAGGTGCAATTTATTTTGCTGCCCATCTATATACCTCCTTCAGAACTAGCTTTTGAGCACTCAATGCGTTGTTTGTGCGTCAGGGTTCCTTTCAGCTGTGGCATGTGAATTGCAAATACCACTTGCACATGTTACCAAGTGCCAAGGACTGACTGCAGGCTTCTTGCCTCGTTGGATAGCTCACTTTAGGCTTATAAATGTCTTGCACAGGTTCAGCATGCCCATGATTAATTCCTAATCACAAACGAAGGGAGGAGGGAAGACATATCTGGACAAATGGGACAAGTTCCTAAGCTGGCAATGAATCAAATGATGTTGAGACCTTTCCACAATAGCTAAGAGTACCTTGTGCTTTCTCTCTGTGGCCAGCTTGAAGTTTATACAGGTGAAGCCCTGATGGATAATTGCTAGGGCACTTCTGATCTTGAGCAGCTGGAGCACTGAAGTTAGAAGCTCTGTTTAACTCTGCATTCTCTGTGTTCGGATCAATAGTCATTCTGTTAGGAGGCAAGCAGCATGACCATGCACAAAGGGTTGAGTCCTTTTTAATTAGGTCTTCCCATGATGATTATTTTCCTGGCATACAAAAAAAGGAAAATTAACCTACGCGTACCTTGCTTCCAATCCCTCTTCAGGGGTTTCATTCAACTTGTCAGTGATCGAGAAAGAGAAGTAATTTCTTAGTAGATATTTATCTGAAGGGAAGAAGGTGGTAAATAGTTATCCAGGCTTGTGAAGTGCAGGTGTTCGCTAAGTGTACCCTGACATAAATATCTTCCTTTTTTTATTTGGTTTCTTCTGTTTGTTTGCTCTCTCCTGTTTTATTCAGGAGCAGCTGAGTGTTACCCAGCAGGGATATCCACCTGTGGTCACTGGGTAGCTATGTCATAAATGTTTCTGGAAGCTCATTAAAATAAATCCTAATTCCAAGTGATTTTCTTTGCTTCTGAGCATTCTCTTAAAAACACTGCAGCCAACATTCTATTACATGAAAATATGGGTGTTTTTTTTTCATAGACTTGTCTTTTATATCACTTGAAAAAGCAGTTGTTTTAGAATTTAATGTATAATTACAGCAAGCCCAATCTTCCTCAATAGGCTGCAACTTGAGTCTTAAAAAAATGGTTCACAATGCTGGAAATTTTGCTTTATGGTTTGTGTTACCAACATGCTGTTTGTTTGAAATACTGGCCATATAAAGAACCATTTTTTCACTTTGCCTTTTTTTTTTTTTTCTTAATCAGTCTTACTGTCCAGTTCTATTATCCTGGGTCAAATCTTTTATATAGACACCTCTCAAATCATTTCAAAATGTCTGGTTTGAGCAAAAAAGTCCTTGAATGTAGAGCCATGCTCAAAAACTTTTGTCTGTCACATTTTTCTTGGAGTTGGTTCCACAGATTCCCACTCTCCACTTCAAATATTTTACCTTCACTTTTCAGAAACCTTCATTTCAACAACATCCATTTACAGTGAGTTTTAATGCATGGAAGCACAGTTACGTTGGTATTTTCTGGTTGGAAAGAAATTATTAATATGAAAATGACTTGTCTGTTGTCCTCTTTGAAGGACCAAATCAGGGCACTGACTTCATGCAGTGAAATTGGGAGCCCTCAGCAAATTTACAGATGACACCAAACTGTGTGGTGTGATCAACACAGCCCAGGGACAGAATGTCATCCAGAGAGACCTAGACAGGTTCAAGAAGTGGGCCTGGGTGAACCTCATGAGTTTCAACAAATCCAAGTGAAAAGTCTTGCACCTGGGTTGTGGCAACTCCTGTTACCAGTGCAAGCTGGAGGATGAAAGGATGGATTACAGCCCTGCTGAAAATCACTTGGGAGTACTGGTGGATGGCAAGCTGAACACGAGCAAGCAATGTGCCCTTGCAGCCCAGAAAGCCAACTAGGTCCCAGGCTGCATCAAAAGAAGTGTGGCCAGCAGGGTGAGAGAGGTGATCCTGCCCTTCTGCTCTGTGCTGATGAGGCCTCACCTGGCATACTGCATCCAGATGTGGAGACTTCAGTAGACGTTCAAGGTCAGTCTGGAGGAGCTTTGAGCAACCTGACTGAGCTGTAGATATCCCTGTTAATTGCAGGAGAGTTGGACTAGATAACCTTTAAAGGTTCCTTCCAAATTAAATGATTGTATGATTCTGTGTAAGTTTGGAGCACAGAGAGCCTCCTCAGCATTTTTATTGTCTTTCTATATAAGCAGTAATTCCTGCATTTTATCTGCAACTCAAAGTATGTGTTAGGATTCCTGGTAGATGCATGATGACTTACCAATGAGAATTTGATTTGTCAAAAATTGAAAATATTATGTAATAAATATCTATTTTCCTATTTCATTGTTTGTTGTTGTATGCAATGCAGTAACAAAACCCTGGCAATTAAAACTTCAAGTTCAAAATGCTTCTTTGCTACGTGCAAGTCTGCAGAAACGTGATATACAGAGACTGAATGCCATTAAATGTATAACTTTTTGAAATTTCTTCAGAAGAGAATAATGATTATGTTAGTTAAATGTAGAAGGTAGTGTCTTAATTATTATTTCCTGGGAGAAAAAAAAAAAGAGAGAGAGAAAAAACAAACAGAAGGATAAAAGTAGTGGGCATTAAAACTCAGTACATGGTGTGATCAGAGCTGAGAGAAATTGTTCACAGTGCATCTCAAAGGTGAGCAAAGAAAACCACAGAGACCTGAAGGGTGGTAGGAGTTAAGAACTGGGCATTACAGACTTTATCAAGCAGTTCCTGGAGAAAGGATCCTGTATGGAGCTTGAATACAGTTCAGTGATGGACATGCCCTTCCAGCTGGAGAACCCTGGGCAATAATCTCAAGTGGAAATCAGCTGCAATTGAACACATACGGTCTGAAGGGCTTTTGTACCTAAGCAATGACATAGTTCATATAAACTTGTTTTTGTCTGTGTTATGTCATTACTATTTTCTTTCTATAATAGGCAACTTTCTTATTCATGCTTAATTCATAATGGAAACTTTGGTCAGCAAACAGATATTGGAAAAGAATATTTGTCGTTTAGATATTCAAATAATTAATTTTCAGCATATGTTATATTCCAGTGGGGAATAACAGACTGGTGTGTTTGGGGATGAATGCATAAACCATTCAGGAACTGTTTGAAAATAATTAAGGAAATAAGATGCCTACTGTATATAAAGTGGGCTTTTAATTATAATAGAAAATAAATTCTTCAGAAATCATTTGTAAGATAACTTACTTTTCAAGTGTATTTTGGCAAGATTTCAAATAATTTATCAGCTAGTGATCACATCTTGTGTGAGAGGATTATAACTAACCCAACACGCTACACGAGCCCAGCTACAGCATCTCAGCTCCCATCCAATATCAAGGAATGGCTGAGGACATACAGAAAGAGCTGCATCTGCATTTATGTACTTTTATTTGCAATATATTCTGATATTGCAGCACAAGAGGAGAAGTGTACTGTTGTGCTGAATCAAAAAACCTGACTAAAGGCGGTTGATAGGATGGTGGCTGCTGGGAATGTCAAGAAGTGTCTAGTCTGCACTGTGATGGTGGTAGCGGGGAGGGTGAACCAATCTGTTATTAAAACCAGATTTAATCTGGATCCAAAACGAGTGTGTGAACATTTCTACTAAATTAGATGAAGCATGCAGTACAGAGTTTACACTTAATGTTTCATGCTAGCTTCATGCTTCCTCTTGCCAGGCAAAGAGTATGGCGTTGATGTTTGTCAGACAGTTCTGTCTGAACTTTTGCATTCCCTGAGTTCCAAACCATGCTACAGTATGTATTTTGGTGTTTCATGTGAGGTTATAATTGTAGAAAACAGTAAAGTTTCTGTGCTTGTATTAACGTTCTCTTGCTTATCAATATTTCTTTAACATTCTCAGTGAATATAGGAAGAATTCAGAAGATGTCACCTTAGATTACGAACTGCTGATTACAGTGTTTTTTCAGGAAGATGAAGATAAAAAGGAAGATGCCTTGGGTTTAATATATAAGCTACCACCCTGTCATGGTTTTATGATTTTTGGTTATCAGTATTCCACATCATGACATCATGCAGTCTACTGGGAGTTAAAGACCAAATGCTCTAGTTCTGGGTACTTGTCCGGAAGGGAAGAACTACGTTCCCCAGAAGACTGTTCGAGTACTGTTATCATTCCTGCTCAGGGGAACAGATATTAGGCCTGTAGGTCACCTGACCTGAGTTCTCTGCCTTCTTCTCGTCTCGTGCTCACTTTTGGATCGTCTCGCTGCTGCTCCTGACTGCACGCAAGGCTTCAGTATTAGTGTAAGGCCTTTAGCTCTCGGACAATCCTTCTCTCAATTATATTTGATTTTATTAACAATTATATTGAATTATATTGTATGATAGTGTATTATCGTGCGTTCCGATACTATATTTAGTAAATTAGTTTGTTTCTCCTCAGATCGTTGCCACTGTTTTTTAATTATTCTTTTATTTTGTGGGGGGTCCCCTGTTTCCCTTTTCTGGAGGCACGGATTTTGAAAAAAAAATCCCTCTGCCCCATTAGTCACGGAACCAGGCCGGACCAGCCCATAAACCGTTGACACACCCACGTAATTGTGAGAAGGTGCATGGTTCTATTTCATCGCTGGTTGGATATCATAACCACCTAACCCTACTTATTACAGAATCACAGAACAACCAGGGTTGGAAGGTGTCTCTGGAATTCGTCTTGTCCACCTTGCCCCCAGCTCCAATTTAGGGAATATTAGAGTAAGAGTATTTCATATAGAGTAAGGAGTATTTCATTTGAAAATAAACCATCTATGCTTTTGAAACCTTTGAACTTGCATTGCTCTTGACAGAGTGACCTTTGCAAATAATAAATTGAAATTAAAAATTAGACTAAATTTTTCCTCCCGAAATACATATGATTCTTTTAAAATCTTTGTCTAGCTTAGAAACTTCTTTAATATTTGAGGTTTCCGTGAACTGCTCTTTGCAGACAGCTTCTTTTCTTCAGCTGTGAATCCCAAGCTGTATGCAAAGCCAAGACTGTAGCCCACAGTTTGCATTAAGTAGCATTTGATTAGGTGGTAATAACATTAATTGACACCCAGAATCAGTTGGCTGTAGGTGATCTGAAGCGATAATGCACTGGAGCTAAACATTCTGTTTTAAGTCAAAATGCTCCCTCAGCCTGGGGAAAGATGCAGGTGTTTGGGATAAAAGAGTGTTTTGTAAATGAAGAACTTGAACACTGTGATTCCACTTCATTACTCTTCTGCTGTTCCTTAATGTAAAATGATTACTCTATTGCCACTTTTCTTCTATGTTTTATAAGTAATAGAAAATTAAGCAGTAAATGCTTAAGATAAAATACGACCGAAATATTAGAAAAATCAAAGCGAAGAAGAAAAAAGATACTAAATGTCTGTGAAATAATTTAGAAATATTTCTTATTCAAAACAGTGCATCTATTATTAAAAACTCTTGCTGTAAATGGTTGGTTCTTGATTTCTTGCTTGGCTTTGTTACGATGAAACCCTCAAAATATTGGCCTTTCTGGAAAGATTGTTTCTGCATAGTGGATTAGGGTCTTCGTAGAGATAGAATACATGTATGCAGCTGGCAAAGCAAATGTTTTAGTGAATGATAATTGTTCCCCAATTCCCACAAATCCTTTCATAAAATATAGACCTCATTGTGTTTTTAGGGACCTTTCTTGCATTTAATTAACAAATGAACTGTTGCTGAATTGTTTTTGATACAATCAGGAATAAGGCTTTTCAAAGATTCTACTTGGCAATGCTAACTGAGGGAGTCAGTGCTCTGGTAATTTGTGTTCCTGGGAAAAGCAAAAACAGCAGACGCCTATAAAATTGCTATAAGCATATATATATGTAGGCATGTAGTTTTAAATATAATCTGTCTTTGTTGTCAAATTACAGGTGTACATTTCATGTTCTATTATATTCTTTGATAAGAACTCCCTTGTCCTGTAATTTTCTGATCCCAAGACCACAAGGCGATGGGAAATGACACGGTTATCAGTGTGTGTGTATTAACAGAGTCAGAGCAACCCTGGAAGGACCAGGGAGGTCTTTTGCTACTGGAGACCACAACATTTTGTCCCTGCTCCAGGAGCCTGGTTTCTGGCTTCAGGCGGAGAACAAAATGGGATGGTCAGGCAGTAAACCAAGGGTCATTCCTGTAATGCCTCTGACCAGCTTGTGCATAAATGTAGAGTTTACAACTTGTTTTGCTGTAAGGGATGATGCTCCCAGTACGGGATAGAGGTAAGTTTGATGTTCTATGTGAATAAACACAGTCCTCCTTTTTTAAACTCATATCCTGTATTTATCTATTTTCTAAATGACTAACTCTTGTGGATAATTCAGAACAAGCCTTTGGTGTCCTTAGTTGTATCCAAGAACAAATAATATCTTTTTTAATTTTTAAATAACAAGAAAGAGCAAACACATAATTAATGAAAACACGTATAGTGAGTAGGGCTGTGTGCTGAAGAAAACAGCATCTAGACATGTAGATCGGTATTTCAGATGCCATGCTATCGGAATGTCCTTGCCATTTCTACGGGTAAATCATTTGTATAAAATGCGCAAGAGAAATGTGTAACATAAACACAACAAAGATCCGATTCTTTTCTTAAAGACTATTATACAGCTTACATAGCTTGTGATTCCCAAACAAAGGGGTTTTGTCAGATAGGGAACAATATGCATTGCTGCAGGCATGAGAAAGGAGAGCTGTATTTGGAAAGTATTACAATTATAATGGGAGTAGATTACGAAGCAGATAATTATGGTAGGATACAGGATCTTCCCTTCCCACTGGGATTCATTCTCACTCTGTTGGTGTAACTTATAGCCCCAAGGAACAGCCTTTTTAGTTTCAAGCCTCTCCTTTCTAATCTCTCGGTCTTTTAGTGTTTTATTGCATTAGTCGCAAAGGTTCAAAGGAGGTCACTGCAGCAGATATTCTCTCCAAGGGATTAAATTGACTCAGAGAAGCAAAGTAGTTTGGAAGACTTTTTGCAGAAGCCTTCTTCCACCTTCAAACTACAAAAAGTGTCCTCTTCCACTCCTGCAATGCCATTTCTGAGGTGCTTCACTCTTCTGATTTATATCATTCTGCCTTCAGGAAGAACGAAAAAGCGTATGTAAACCTAAGTAGGCTTCATAGTCAAACTAAATCTAAACAACAGAAGCAGTATATACTGTATGTATAAATGTATGTGCTTGGAAGATTATTCCAAATGTTGAAATTAATTATTTGTATTTTTATTGATTATTATAACATTTTTACTCATTGAATTATATTTATCTTCTGAAGTATCTTTTGATATTAAAAAAGGAAAAAAAGAAAAAAGATTTTGGATAGGGAAGAAAACTTACTGATGCCTTTTTAAAGTCATTCCAGAAGAATCACATAGATTAAAGGTTTGGTGTGAGTTTTATTCCTGAAGCGCTCTGAAAGGGTTTTGAACGTAATTATTCAAAAAGATGTAAGAAAGGAATATGAACGTTCCAAGCAGGGAAATTAATCCTAAATTTCAAATCGCTAGGCTGAATGGTCAACTACAGAAACAATGAACAAGAAACACGTGTTAGTATGCACTTTATCTAATACAAAATGTTGTTAACCGAGTTTCTGATCTGTAAATAGAAACCCACCAATTTGTATGCTAAGCACATGTATAAGGACAAGAGAGGACTTGTAAGTGGAACACAGAATCACCTTGAAGTGCTTCAAAGTTATCCAGAGTCATCAAAACAGTAACTGAAAGTACCATCAAAGCAGTAAGCATCATAGCCTCCATATAGCAATATGTAAATAATTAGAGGAGAGCCATCTGTAATGCATTATGAACAAGACTGTTCTGGATATTGATCTATTAACGCATACATATATTAATGTATTAAATGTGCTGAGATATGCAATGATGTGCTTTCTGCCAAAGTAAAACAAAAATAATTTTTAAAGCATTTTTAGTTATGTTATTTTCTGTGTGTTTTCAAGCATTTATGCGTTTTTTCTTGATTACTTTTACTAAATTTATCCTTTATTGATTATATTTATGTGAAATATCTTTCGTTAGAGCACTTGATATAGATAAAAAAAGGTTTTTTCTGGTCATTCAACATATTCTAGTCCAATGTACATGCATACTATGAATCCAATTAATGTATTTCAATGTAAAGTAAAAAAATTTGGAAAAGTTTTATAATTGCTGAGGTTGCTAGAAGAAAGAATGTATATATTCATGAAATGAACCCTGTAGTTTGATGTTTTGCATAATATAAGCCCTAGAACATCACCAAAAGGCAGCTCTGCTTCGAGAAAAATGCTGACTTCATTGCTTAATAGAAAAATAGAAAATATCATTGATTTCTTAGTAAAATTATATATGCAGACTTATTTAAGATGGAATCATGTTTAATGCATATCTGTTTCTATTCATTTTGCAGAAAGTTTTGTGCAGTTTAATATTACTGAAAAAATAGTACTACAGAATCAGGCTTGTGGTGTGGTAAGGATGAGTAATGTTTAAATGCATATTCAGTATCTTCATATGCATGCCATTTGTGTTTGATGATTAGCAGATAGCTGTGCTTGGCAGATAACTTCTATTGAATCCTCAGATAGCATTTTTTGTCAGCAATACTAATGATTTTTTGAAGCACTATTGTAAAAGGTTGTGAAGTTGATTTCTTTGACCTACATCTCACTTTTCTTTATGAAAATGAAATTAAAAACAATTTTGGTAATATTAGATCTAAAAGCTAGTAGAAAAGCTTAGTTTCCAGTAGATTGGAAACTAAGAAAGGGAAGCCTTTGTTCCAGTGCTTCCGTGAATGGTGATGAAGAAGGAGGAGAGAGGGAAAGAAGAGAAACAAGTATTAGTAACTTGATGTCATATGTGGGAAAAAATGGCATGCAAGAGAAATTAGGCAGCAACAAAGTTATTCAGGGGGACTCAACATCATCATGGAGCAAATCATGTTCTGGGTCCCAACTCATATTACAGGATCTTAACCACAAGGCTAATCTGTTCCAAATTAATAATAGCATTCTGAAATTATCATTTCACTTGGCTTCATTTCCTGTTGTGCTGGCTGATAGCTTTCAGTATATCTGGTATCTTACCTCCTATTTTTTATTAATTGGTTGGCATTTGATTAACCACCAGTCTGCTGAACAACAGGGAACTTTGTATTTGAGCAAGCTGAGGTGAAAATTGAGTCCAGTACAAGTCATTTGAGTGCAGCTGAGCTGGAGATTCAGGGTGTTAAGTACTTTCTGAAGACTGTTCATATAAATCAGGCCAGTTTAGGCATATACAACTGTCTAATAGGAATTAATACACTTACACATATTCTATATTTTAGTAGAGCTGGACAATGGGGATACATTAAGAAACTAAATGACTCAGTGAACACCTATCTTCCCCAATGGCAATGGGACAAAAATATCTATATTTGACTTACAGTGTAGCCAGACTTGTTTATTTTGTCATTTTTGTTTTTGTTCTTCTTTGCACATTCTTCTACTCTGAATATGAAAATGGAAAACTGAGCTAACATGGGACATTTGGTTTGTTGCTATTCTTTTTTCTCTTCAGCAGCTACTAGAATCACAGAATCATAGAAACTCCAAGGTTGGAATAGACCTCCAAGATCCTCTAGTCCATGGTTGTCCAACCTTTTGGCTTGCCTGAGCCACACTGAGTGAACAGGAATTGCCATAGTTCACATGCAAAATACATAATAAACTTAATGTCCAGACTGGATGTGGCTCTGGGCAACCTGGTCTAGTGGTTGGCGATGCTGCCCATGGCAGGGGGGTTGAAACTAGATGAGCTTTGAGGTCCTTTTCAACCCAGGCCATTCTATGATTCAATGTATATAAGTAACAAAACTTATTTTTTATGTATTTTTATTATAATATAAAAAGCCGAGAGAAACAAAAACATAAAACTATTCCAATGGTTGCCCTTGTTTTTGTGAAACTAATGCATCAAGATCGTTTGATGGCAGTGATTGCTATTTCTAGTGAGTTCTCAAGGTGTGTGTCAGAGATTTTTGATGAAATATCACTTTTCCTGTGCTTCATCCTTGACAATAATTGTTCACAAATGTATGTACTGTCAAAAAGTGATGACATGAGTAAGGCGTGACTGTGAAGTAAGGGATATTTTTCACTGGTAAGATAGGGCTTATGAAAGACATCACCAACTTTTTCTTTGAGTTGAATGTTTGACTGCAACTCCATATATTCCATGTGAAAATTTGCAAGTTTTGTATTTATGTCAACAGAAAATAGAATCGCAAATAAACAACAACAAAAAAAGATTACTTTTTTTTGAAATCTTGAAACCTATTCTCAAATTTCTTTATCAAAATGGAAAGCACAGCTTTTTTTCACAGTTCCCACAACCGTGTTATAACAGTGCATCAAAGTACCTGAAATTATTTGCCATAACTTGAGCTTACCATAATTTGAGCTTCATTTGAAATGCTGTTATTGTCTGAAACATAGCACAGATAAGGTGATTTGCACCTTAAAGACACATGTTTAACTCATTTAAATGAGTGGTCAAATCCACTCATTTTTAATCTTTAGGCTCTGGCACAAATTTTCCTTTTGATTCCATAAAGGACTTGATTTCACATTGGAAAGTCTTTTTAACATTTTTGTCCCAGCTTAGCCACCTTCCTTCAGGAAAGTAAACGATGACCCCATAATCAGCATCCATGCTTTTAATATTGGTGATGATTCAGTCCCTTCGACTTTATGAAATTCATGGCTTTGACGATGATTTGCGTGACATTATCAATTTTTAAAGCTACTGCACATACATTTTCTTGATGTCTGATGCAGTGATATTTCATTAAATGTGAGTTACTGGTAGTAATTGCATCATCTTCTCCTAATTTTATAAGTCCCTCTTTTTTCCCAGCCATCACTGGGGTACCATCAGTAGCTATGCCAGATATATTGACAAAGGTTAAAGAAAATCACTTTAATGTATTTTTCTACTGCTTCGTACAAATCAAGAGATTCAGTTGTGTCTTTCAATGGCACCAAAGAAGACATTTCTTCAGTGACATTATACTTGTTATCAGTACCTCTAATGAAAAAGGCAAATTGAGCCATATCTGTAGCATCATTATTTTCATCTATTGCCAAAGTATAAGATTTGAAATCAGCAGCTTTACTCTCCAATTTTTTTTTCAATAGATTTTCCTATTTCTTCAGTTCATCTGGCTATAGTCTGATGAGACAAAATAATTTTAGAAAAATCTGTTGTTTTCTTTTAATCAGGACACAGTATATCTGTTGTGTTTTCCGTGCATTGCTTAACAAACTCACCATCAGAAAATGGTTTTGATTTTTTTTTTTTTTGCAGTCAGATTTGCTGTCATGTAACTAGCTTTTATAACAGAGTACATTTGAGTTTTTAGCCTTTTAAAAAATATTTTGTTGAGGTGACAGCCATTTTTCAGTTTCACTATTTTGTCTTTACGAAGCATTCCTTGATATGCATTGAATTTGGCAGCGTGTTTCTGCATATAGCGTCTTTTCAAATTGTAATCACTGAAAAGTGACATGATTTCCTTGCAAATGAAAAGTAGAGTCATATGATTTGGCAGCGCTGCACTGCACCCTCCCCATGTCCCAGGGCTGGCTTTGGCTGCTCGGTGGGGCAAAGCTGCTGTCTTGATGACACGGAGCTGAGCTGGGCCGCATGCAGAGCCCATAAGCTGCAGGTTGAACATGTGTGATCTAGTCCAAGTGCATACCTATCACCAATAATTTCAGCTAAACCATGTCCCTTAATACAACATCTAACTGTACTGTATTGCTACTCTCCTCTCTCCAGTGGCCAAAATAGTGTTAAGGATATCTTGCTAGAAAAGAAATCTACAAATGCCTGTCCTGTTCCCTAAGGAAATGTTTTTGGAAAGATTTTTCTTTGTATGTAGTAGAGTAAGGTGCTCTAGTTCAATTCTGGCTAGTGTTGAAAAGAGCTTCTTATGGTCTGTCTCCTTTTATGTTTTTTACCCTCTGAAGTGCCCTTTTACCATGTGAAAATTTACTGCATAGCAGAGGAACACAGATTCTGCAACTGTAAAACACAGATTTTACAATGTTATGGAATCAAAATACTTAAGCACAAAAGCTTCTTGTTTTTCTAACATTATAGGAGTGAGAAGGGTCCATAAATTTGTAAAACGAGTCATTAGCTTAAATGTTGTATATGCTGTACTTGTCATGCAATTTAAATCCTGATTTACAGGCTTAAAATGTTATCAGTTGAGCTAGAGTATTATGTAATACGTGAAGTAACTGTTCATTCTACATTATTTAGAAACATTATTCTTAAGTAAAAACAAATCGTGCTCAAGTTTTTTTGTGTTAATTTTATAAAGGGGAGCAAACTGACAACTAATCATCTGTGGTTTACAAAAATGATTTGTGACTATAAATGGGAAGGGAGGAAAAATATTATAGAGGGCGAGAGGTTAACATTGCACTGAGCAGATTGGTTGTGCCTTATTCTGGAGCAAATTTGTCCAACTAAATTATAAATGTGATAGCTCGGTAATAAATGGGGAGCAGGAGGGTGCAAGCAATAAAATTAGGTGAATGCATTGAGTGCTCAGTTTTTTAGTTAAGTGGGTGGTGTAATGCAGTAATAGAAATCTGTTACCTACATACCCTGTTTTAATGAGCAGTGCTTCATTATATTGCTGTAGTGAATGTTTCTCATTTTCAAGAGGAACGTATTGTTGTGTATGTTTCTATAGGAAAAAAAGATTCACTCTTTAAACTGCAAAGTTGTCAACATGCCATTCTTGATACACACACGCACACACACAAAAGCATATGCACTGTATATATGTATATAAAGCATAAAATGATTTAAATGTTCCTGAACCAATGTATAGGATTTCATTTTTGTAGTATTCATTTTGTCCTGTTGCAGAGAAATGCTGCTTAATTTGAATGAGACTGTGAATTTTGCAAAATGAGGATGTAATGGCATCTTACTTAAACTTATGGCATCTCTGTTCATACTGTGTGGTTGAGGAAGAGTTTCTTCATAATTAAAGTGTCAAAAAACACATTTGTATCAAGAATGATGAAATTCATTTAGGATGATTTGCCAGAGAATAATAACTTTAAACCTTCTCCCTTTAAACAGAATTGTTTAGGGCTTGCTCATCAGTTGTCCAGGGTTCTTTTATTTCCTTCTCATGCTACTCATGAAAATGAACCTTTCTTTTACAGTATTTTCTTTATTTTTGCGTGCTTTGATATATACATTTGATGGATCATTTATTTGAGACTGTTTTACTGGTGTTTTATTTGAATATTGGTCAATTTTTATTATTTTTTTTAATTTTGTTTCACTGCATCAGTAAGAAATTGCTGTGCTTCCAGTTCAAAGTGCATAATCTGTGGAAGTCCAGATTTTTGCAGTGACCTAGAGATTTTTGAGAATCTAAGCTCCGAAATCTGAATTTGCCCACAAGTAGAGCCTGACCGCGTAATACTCAGCTTATTAGTTCACTGTTGAACACAGCATGGTACCTCTGGCCTTGATTCAGCAGTCTTTAATACATGAGTAAGTGGTCTGCTGAATCAGGGCCAGACAAGTGCAATGCCTGCAGAGGACAAGGTGAATGAAAGAAAGTGCTGTTCATCCACTCAGGTTTGATTTCTTCTTCTTAATAGAGGTGCAAATCTGAAATAAATTAGGAGAGTGATGTGCATACGGAAACAATGTCAAGGAAGAAAATGAACCAAAAAGTCTTATCTAAAGTAATCTTAAATTGTGCATTTAGAACAATAGCGCTTGTTCTATCAGATGGAACAGATTAGCTCGATCTTGTCTGTTTTAATTGTTTATTTGTCAATTGATTGATTACTCGCTGGGGTTGTTTATAATAAGGGTGGGATTTGCTGCATCTTAATGGCTACCTGAAAACTGTTCAGAATGAGCTTCCTTAAGTGGAAGGAGACAGGCTCCCTCTGGGACCTGATTTATCCCATCCTGGGGTAGATGTGCTGAATTGCCCCTGGAGATGCCGCTGTGTAGAAAGAGACTAGAGTACTCTCTCATCAGAGAGAGGTTAGGTGAAATGAAAATGATGCTACCTGACTAAGTATAATAAGCACTTATTACACAGGTGTCAGCCTTGCCCAGCGGAATTAAGACATGAAATGAAGGGAAGAAATAAAATTTAGAGTTTACCCTGGTGTCTGCATGAAGCAGGTGTCTGAATGCTAGCCAAATAGCCAGTCCTTAGATGCAGTTCAATTTCTGAAGAATAACTGCTGTAGGAAAATCTCTCTCTGTTCCTACAGAGGCCTAGTTTTCCGTTATCTAATGACTTTGTGTTAATGTGACCCAGCATTTCTTAGCTGCCTGCTCCATTCAGGTTTTTTCCTTTCTTGTTTACCACTGTCATCAATACTCGCCAGGCACCTAATCCTGCAAAGTGTCAAGTCCTGTCTGGGAGGTATGGGCTGTTCTCTTTGCCCAGCTATCAGGAGTCAGGCTGTCCTGTTTCTCACAAGATTTGACTGGATAAGAGACAGGTAACCATAAACAGCATTGTAGCTGGTTTTAGGATTGTATCCCAGCAAAGGTCAAGTATAACGGTGCAGTGAAAATAAAGCATTTTGAGTAATTTATTCCTTTAAAAAGGTTTGTACCATCCATGCAGCTGAAAAGCCATAATGCTTTCATTAAGGGTCACATCTGTGGTGAATTAAAACAGGAGCCTTTTCCAGCCAAAGAGTATTTGTCAGGTTGAAAGTTTTTCTCTTAGCTCCTGAAGCTTTTTTCCAAAATCCAGGGGCTAAGACAGAGAGCAGACCTTGTCACGAGCTGGTACTGAGGTTTAAGTACATTCCTGCTACGTTATTCACCATCTGGCTCCAATTTGGAGGTACATCTCCCTTGTGCTCACTTTATTAACCTACATATGACTGGCTCTTTTGTTTAATGTGGAAACGAAAAAATAGATGGTGGGCCCAAGAAAAGTAGTCTAAAAATGTCTTTTTCCAGATTTTCTACTCCTTGTGGCAAAATAACCACTTTCATGGAAAATGTGGTGGATAAAAGAAATATATATTTTAAAAACTCTATTTTCAGGGTTGGCATTTTTAACTTGATGTAAAAAGGCTAAAGCAAGTGTGAAATCTTAGTCCTTCCCCTCTTCCCCCCATTATTTTTTGAGACCAACTAAACATTTTCTACCCAAAATTGACTTCAAAGATGGAAATGTACCACATCTACGATGGTCACCTAGGATGGCCAAAATTGATACTTCCCCTGAGAGTGTGCCTTGATCGTGAGCCCAGCTAGCAGCTGTGTTCTGTGTAGCTGATCAGCTGAATAACAGATGAGTAATTGTGAGGTAGTTCTTGGATGTATATTTCAATGAAAAGCCATCACATAGACTACTTTTGGTTCATCCATCTAATAGCTATGGGACCTGCTAAGAAGTGACAGGACTTTAACAAGGAACTCAAGTTACTGCATGAAAGTCTGTGGGAAATTAATCTAAGTGTTGGTCGTTGGATTTGTATGTTTAGGATAAAAGACTTTGCCTTTTCTGCTGCTCACAGGCCAGTTCACTTAGAGAAATTTTTACTTCAGAAGGAGTGAAAAACTTCAACCATCTTCAGTTTCATTACTTCAGTTAGAAAAGGAGAACAAGCAACTATTAGTGTGGCAGCCATAAGCAGAGAACCAAATGGAGCTGGGCTTCCATATCACTCCTAACTGAATTATTTTTCTATTTAAATGTAAGAGCATAAAAGTATTGAGAAGTTATTAGGAAGAAAAGTGTGGACACAAGTGACAGGAAAAATTGCAGCTGGACAATAAGAGTAAGCTGTTGTTTATACCACTGTGGTGCCCAGATGTCTCTGGTATTATTCAGGACTCCTTGTGCTAAACTTCATATGACTGGAGAAGAAAGTCTTTGCCTTCAAGGATCTTAGTCTATTTTTGGGAGGTAAAATAAATAATCTTTCTCAATTACTAAGGCTTTTAATGCCTCCCATACATAATGTATAAGAATAAAATACATCTCTGTCTTTACATAAATATACATATAAAAAAAATCTGAGTGCTTCTGTAGCTATTTAAAAAAAGACGGGTAAGCAAAGAGACCAGTTTTTGTTTTAGAAACACCGACATTTTTCACCCTAACATTGCACATCACTGATGTCAAGGTCTTTCCCACTCAAGAAAGATGCTCGCACATTTTTTCCAATAAGGACTGTTGTCTCCCGGGGGGAAGTTGTGCCAGGGTTTACTCCCGTTTTTTGGCTGAGATACTTCACAAGGGAAATGTTTTCTTTGAAGAAGATATTTGGATGTATTACAAACAGTGTAAACAGCTTCCCTCCACAGTGGAGAAGGGGAGAGAAACCCATCTCAGCTCTTTACATGAGAAGTGGCAGATTTTCTGGATGTTTAGCAGTGCCTTGCCGGATCTTATTTCCCAGGGAAAAATTCTGGCTCTGCAGAAGCCCACAGCAAAGCTTCTGCCAGCTCCCACGAAGCTGAGCAGATGCAGGACTCCTCAGTGCTCCTGCTCAGTGCTCTGGAGTGAGGTTTGTGGGGGGTTTTCCTCAGGGCATATATCATGCCAGGTCTCTGAGCTCATAAGGCCCCTTTCCCTGCACTGAAGAATCTTATTTCCTTATATATTTTTATAGACATAAATTTAAGGAGAACATCCCTGAAGGTAAACTTTGATTTTGGTGTTCCCTCGGGGTTGATTGCTTAACCTTCTCCTTCTTGTAATTATTTATAAGGACAGGAAGATGGAGATAAATGTGAGAGAGAATGTTATTCTCCCAAGCAAAACCAAACAAATCGGAATAAAACGTTGAAAGAGAATTTCTGACACAGTCCAAACTATCTCAGCAATTCTGTGTTTTCCCCTATCCTGTCAGGTTTCACTGTCCCTTATGGATGAGGAGCAGGGGAGGAGACTTTGCCTGTGTTTTTCCCAATAGGTATTCTTGGAGCAGTGGAAGCAACTGATACTGAAGAACACTTTGGCATTTCTGGGTTTCAGCTATTGAAAGTTCCTGAATTTCACTGTCAGGTGCAAACAGTAAAGTTACTGAAGGGATTTCAGTATTGCCATGTTGTAATATTATTCAGAGCCCACTGTCCCTGGAGGATGCCTCTGGGCTCATTCATGGTTCCTCCTAAATTACAGAAAAGAAGGCTGCAATGATATTTCCCCCTACCTGAATATCACAAGCTAGAAAACTAAAGAGAAGTAACTTGAGTTAAACACTCTGACTCCTCTTAACTACTGGAAGAGAAAATTTGTATGCTGAAAAGCTGTTAATTCAATGTTCATCTTATGCTAGTCTTTACCAGTTTATTTTCATTCACAATAGATATAACAAGCATCTTGACTCAGGAAGAAGTCATTATTCCTTCAACAAGTAAATTATTCTGTCTATGGCAATCTTTCTCCCCATGCCTCTTATCAGAGGTGATGGATATGCCCTGCTGTGTCCTCCCTAGGACAGGAGGCTGGGGCTGACATGGGGTCCTGGGCCCTGTGCAGGACAGGGGTTGCCTCGAGGGTGGGCAGGAACAGGCAGGGCTGGTGCAGCCCCAGGGCACTGGCAGTATCATGCAGAAAGTGGAATCCATGTGCTTGAACCCTAACTTCCCTTCAGGTGGAGAAGTTGGTTTGAGTCTCTTCCCTCTATCAAGTCACCAGCTTCGAGGTGGAACTTCAGATATTTGAGACAATTGATTGTTGGTTAAAACTGATTGAAATCAGTTGGATTGAAACTTATTTGGCAGCAAAGGTGGATAAGTGCTTCTGGGACGGAAGTTAGTTGCCTCCTCACGCTGAGAGTTCTTGAACAGGGCTTAAGGTTTGAGGCTTGAATACGACTGCAGAGGCACTTGGTTTTCAAAACAGTATGTGTTTTCCATGAATCTCCAAGTCCAATCTACAAGCATGGATTCCTCTCCTCACATGGAAATGCAACAATGCATCCTTGAGCTTTGTAGTTTTCCTGAACTGCATCTTCTAAAAATGGCTGTTTTCAAATCTGCAGGACAGTTGCTTTCCATGATCAGGCCTACAGTTCCAGACGGCATTCAGGATACAGAGTGACGTTCCCCGTATGTTTCTGTATCTGTAGGTTGTATTTTACCACTGGCTTTCTCATAAGAATGTTTTGACCTCCATTTAGTTTTTGTTGTGATGAATTTTTATCTCAGATTACCGCATAAGTAAGAATTTCCAGTAGCATGGCTAGAAAATAAGGAAAAAATAAGTGACATCAAAATAGCAATAACAATAAAATAACTCGTTCTTACAAGGTTGTAATCTCAAACGAATCCACTTTGACCATAGCCATGGCAAATTGCTGTCTGAAAATGACTGCCCTATTCATCTGTTAATATTGTTAGAAAGAGAGCTACAACTGTACCTATCAGTGTAACTAAATTAGAGCAGGTTCACATAAGGCAGGCACACATAAAAATGTACTTATGAAACAGATGTATCCCTCAACAGGAAAATGACAGCAATTCTGATAAAATGCTTTTATTATTTACTTTCAACAAGTATCTATGGCTGCAGCTTGACTATTGTTGAATCATTTCAATAATCTTGTTAGAGGCCTGGCAATAAAAGGAAAAGCACTTCAGTGGAGTGAAATGGCGCAGCTCCTGACATGTTCAGTGGCATGTCAGTGATACGGTGGTATTTTTTTAAGCTGTCGAAACACACAGCAGCATTGTTTGTGTAAGTGGGGAATTGCTTTGAAGCAGAACACATCTCTTCTGTGGGAGGTGGCAGCTGGTTAAGCCCTGCCAGTAGGCACTGCAGGTTGCATGTTGCTGGCAGTACACGAGATGGATGGCCCCTGTGCAAGGCAAGCCCAGGTCTGCTGGGGGCAAGGGTTGCACTCATGTCTTATTGGGGTAAACATGTTAGTGCAAAGGATTACCCTTGGAAATTAAAAAAGAGTTTTGTCCTTAATCTGAGCAAGCACGGCTATTTCTAGACATCTGCACATTAAGTTCCATAATGCTTTCAGTCCATTTTCAAGTTCCTCTCCAAAGTTAGTGCCCAGAGAATCATTGATGTCAGACCTAAAGTTTTTTATCATAGAATCATAGAAAATCCCAAGTTGGAAGGGACCCGCAAGAATCAATGAGTCCAACTCCTGTCAGACCTAAAACTTTTGATTGGTAATTGAGGGCATTCTGAGAATGGATTCACAAGGAAATTTGTAGTTAACATTTCTGTATACAATGTCTGCTCAGGTTTTCTTAGATTTTGGAAGAACTGTGAGATGATAACTAACAATATGCACGAAATATTGCAGTTGGCAAGTACAGGAGTATCTTTTGCTATCTATAGAAATGTAGAAAAATAGTGACTTGAATATGGCCATGGAGGATGTTTGTGGCAAGCATATCTTTAGAGTATTTAATTTTAATCTGCTACAATGTATCGTTGCTTCTACTTCAGAATGTGGAGCACTTTATTTTTATTTGTCCTCAGACTTCCAGGAATATCCATATCTGAGCAGGGATTGAAACTCTAAGCGTTTCAGAACAGGGGCTGAAATGGTCTATAACATTAAATTGTGGACAGTGCATATGAAATGTGTTGTGCACTACTAAAGCTAATATGACACAACTGTACTGATTCTTCTGGTAATTGCTCCGGATGAATGTAAACATTTATTCTTTAGCAGAAGGTGTGAAACTACAAACTCTAGTTTGTTTCATTACCAGTAGCTATGCATTTTTTTTCCAGCCATGAGCACGAATCCACGCCAGTGAAGGTGACCCACTGCCACTGTCACCACTGTTGAAACATGCCACTCACTGCCTCACTGTGCTCACTTCCACTGGTGGGTGTCCATAAGCATTCAGCAAATGTTGATGAATATCAATGGAGGAATTCAATGACATGTCTTTGCTTCATCCACACTTCCATGTCAGACGCCATTTTGTCAGACTGCCCTTCTGCTGCCATCTGTCACACGGCAACGTTATGTAATGGAATATCGGTAGGAAGGTTCAACCTCTACTTCCATCCCACCAACATCTGCCTCTGACTCCATGGGCCAACATCATAAAATATGAGGCATTATCTTCAGAGCAGCCCTCGCATGTGTTTCCATATGGTAAAAAAATTACTCAAATGTTTTAAAATGTTCAGTGTGAGAAATTTAAATCTGTGCTTGAACTCTTGAACTTTCTAATCTTTACCACATTTTCAGGATCTTTCAGTGTAATTGGCCACTTAACATTTACTATTAATAATTGTTTTACATTTGTAATATTTTCTTTTTCATGTTCATATCTTTTTACATATATTTCTTCTTACAGTCTTTTTTGGCCCTTAAAGGCCCTCTAGTTCAACTCCTGTGCAGTGAATGGGGGCACCTACAACTCAATCAGGTTGCTCAGAGCCCCATCCAGCCTGACCAGGGCTCCAGGGATGGGTATCCACCATCTCTCTGGGCAACCTGTTCCACTGCCTAGCCAGTCTTAGTGTAAAAAACGTCTTCCTTACACCCAATCTAAATCTCCCCTCTTTTGGTTTTAAATCATTTCTCCTTGCTCTATCACAACACACCCTACTAAAGAGTCTGAGCCCTTCTGTCTCATAGCCCGCCTTTAGATGCTGAAAGGCTGTTATTTCAGTTTAGAATTCATAAGTTTCTGAATTTTTCTCCCATTGCTCTGAAACATGCTGTAATTAGATTCTGCCTGAAGGAGAATAATTATTCTGAACATTAGAAATAAATCCATTGCTTCTTTTCTTTCTACTTTATTTTGATTTGACACACTGGGGAGTTAAAAAGAACCTCGTATGTTAACAGTGTAGAATTTTAACCAACACTATTCCAAGCAACAAGATAAAAAGGTTGAATTTTGAACTCTTGTTTTCAGTGAAGACCACATACTTGGATAGCTTGGGAAGAAGTTAACAATCACAAACATCTTAGGCAGTTGACTAATCTCTTCCCAAGGATGCCTGATGAGTTTCTGCCAAAATATTTCAGGCAGCAAATGAAATTGCTTCAATTTTGGAGCTCCCATTGCTTGGTTGCCCTGCTCAGCCTGAGAGCCCCTAAGGGGTGGTTTGAATGGGGAGATTAGAAATAGTCTCTGCAGAACAGACATAACAGCTACAGTGAAAAGATAGGGTTAGAAGGAAAGTGGGAGACAGGAAATTGAGGGTTTTGTAGGAAAAGTTGCTTTTTCTGTAGGGAATTTCCTTTAGCAGGTGCCTCCCTGGTCATGACACAGCTTAACTAAAGTATCCATCTAGACCTCTGTTTCCAAAGCACATATGAAGTTCATCTTCAGTTTTACCTGATTGACAGGTCCAAATACTTTGAGTGCTATAAGGATGTTTTCTTATAGTGACATGAAAATTGATTTCTGGTCAAACCAAATACTCAGAAATGCCTATCCAAAGGCCATAAATGGAAAAGCTGATATTGTATCAGTGAAGGCTGGCAAGCGTGGAGAAAAAAGGTTTATTCGTTCTGCCTACAAGTGCTATGTAAACAAAAACAAAGCATTCTTTCAGGAGAGGACATGAAGAACTGGCAAGAAAACAAAAGTGTAATGGAGAAGATTTCTAGGCCACCCAGCTGCCTAATTACTGGCAGCATCTCTGGATTTTTACAGCATGCCTCTCAAACAGTCTTTTGGAAAACAAAATGCCATATTATTGCAAAATAGTTACAAATTTAAAGTATTTTGTACCCTGTAGAATTCAGTTTTTACCTACTGTGGGATTTTTAAAAGATTTGTACTGTAGATTGAAGTAAATAGAGCAACTTAACTGCTTTTTGTAGCATATCAAAATTTAATCTGCCAAGATGAGGGAATTGAATGTCTAGTTTCATTTTCCAGCTTGATCTGGAGGACAGTGTTGGCATTATTCACAATTTCCTTGGGACAGTAAGGAAACCGCTGCTTACACTTACAGTGTCCAGACTGTGCTGTTGTGGAAGCATTCCCCTGAGTATTCTCAGTAACGTTTTATATCTGATTCTTTAATAACATTAATAAGACCTGATGGACTAGAACTTAGGCTGTTTTTGAGCTTTGTTAACACACACTTTTTCAAGTGTGTGTTTAAAAAATAAAAATAAAAAAAAGACCTGTGGAGAAAACAAATAGTTCTTATTCCATTTCCTGAAACTGGCCTTGCTTGCTTGCGGATAGAAAAGGCCTTTGCTTGTTCAATTAATGCATTCCTAAGCATAAACATCTGCATAAAATAATACAGATGTATGTAATTATAAAAGCATTTAAGTTTTCTAGGATTTAATCTTTTCAGTCTTTCTGGGTTTAGAAAACAATATTATAAATATATATCTTTTATTTCCAGATCTGAACAAAAAAAAACCCCATCATTTTACTCTTCTTCGAGTTGCTGCTCTCCCATGATGCGCTGTTGATGCTGTTAATACTTTTTCTATGTATTAAACCTTGTTATCACAGTATTACTGAGGGAGTAATTGCAATCCATTTAGCAGAAGCAAAAAAAAAAAAAAAAAAAAGAAGAGGTGAGTTACTGCTGTTACTGCTGCCTCTAGTGACTAGCGTTAATTAACTCTGGTTTCATCTGCACTATAAAAATGAGCAGTTTTTAAATGGTTGTGAAGTAATCTCGTGGCTCTACTATATTTGTAAAATGTATTTCCATTTTTAATCCATGCAACCATCCGGCAGTTTGGACATCTTGCAGATTGCTCCAGATAGTGTAAAAGTCATCTCAGGTATGTTACGTGTAATTCTGTTTACCAGAGAGTATCAATATCTAACACTTCAAACACAGGAGAATCAAGTGACTCCAGATTGGGGTGGTTTTATTTGTCTTCTCTTATTATTTGCATGTTTAAGCCTGTCCCCAGCAGCACCTCCTGCCCTAGAGGAGTTTTTCCTCAGAGCCCACTCTGGCTCTAAACAAAGCTGTCTCAAGTGTTTTTTTGTCTGTCTCATTGTCATCCATTCCTACACAAAGGGATCAGCAAAACCTTGGAATCCATGAAAATTAGATTACTGAGGGGATCTGCATATTTCTGTGTTTTCAGGCTCCACTCCTCCTCCCTGGAAGTGTTCAAGGCCAGGTTGGATGAAGCCCTGGGCAACCTGGTCTAGTCCCAGATCTGGAGGTTGGTGATCCTGTCTGTGGCAGGGGGGTTGGAACTTGCTGATCCTTTGGGTCCCTTCCAACCCAAGCCATTCTATGATTCTATGACTCCTTCAGCCATTACCTGTTTTACCCAAGTATGCTTCTTTCCTTCTCCCAAAAATCTGAACATCAGGTCAGTAGTTACATATGTCATCCTTAGCAATGCTTAACCCAAACTTCATATTGGTTTCTCTGATCATCGGCAGGTAAGACCATATTTATTATTGCTTATAAAGCAGCATTTAAATCTTTTTATGTGCATAACAACTGTAAATGAGGGTTTGCAAAATCATTGTCATCTGGTCCCCTTCCAGTGCAACACAGCTAGCTCAGCACATGGAAAAAGCTCATAAAGAAGGAAAAAGAATGTAGTCATATTGATGCAAATTGTCCTAGCACAGAGTGCATCCTTCTACTGCGAACTCTTGTGTTGAAAACAATTTTTAGACACAAGTGACAAAAACAAACCGCTAGCAATATGCACTCTGGTGAGTGTCCCAACAAACTCACAAGTTGAGCTCTGTCACTGGCAAGTTCCACTGTTCCCAGAAGATAAGAGAGATTCCAGGACGCAATTTCAGCAGGAAAGTTCAATGTGCTGGCTGATGATACTCTGTGGTGGCTTTTTGTTTGGTTGGTTGGTTTTTGGGTTTTTCTTTTGTTTGGTTTTTCTTGCTTGATTGCTTAAATATATTATTCCAGCAAGGTAGTGGCAGGACATTTGCTGCATATTTCTGAGAAGATGCTCTGAACACATTGCCTCAGGTGACTAAAAATGCCATTTTACTCTGCATGCAGATATTGATTAGTTATTCTCACCAACTCCGGTTACAAATGGAACTTTTGTAACAACACTTTGTGGTGGACACTAGATAACATATCCTAAGGTGATCCTTAGCATTTAGCCTATCAATCTAAGTCCTCACCCAGCTCAGCTGTGATGGATGCATCTCTGTTGCCCAGACTTCTCATATGTATTTTTGATTAGATCGAATGTGAATAAGTGTATGGTGACATACACCAAACCTGTGTGCTACACTGTGACATGGGCTGCTCGTACCTTTGCAATGCTATAATTGTAGCCTTTAGTTATTTTAAACCTTTGGTGTGCAATAGAGAAAAATGCTTGCTGGGAAATAAATAATATTCGTTTGTTAATTGCTACTCGTGTTAAATCTTTGGTATATGTGGATTGCTTACAAAGAGTGGGTAGCTGTATTCTGCCTCATTTAAAAACAAAAACCAGAAAGTACTACATTGTTGCCTAACAGCACTTGTATTATCTTGGGTTGTTATGACATTTCCACACATAATACAACATAATGGCAAGAGAAAGTGAAAAAGCATTCTGGCCTGTGAGAATGTTGATGTAAATAGATAATGAAGCTTTCCATTGTATACCATGATAATAGCCTTGGAATAGAAACAGATCTTTATATGATAGCAGTTTTGATTTATATATTTACTTGGATTTATATAGGCATTCATCGTGATTCTGTACTCCGGCACAAGTAATTACATATAAATTCCTCATGCCAAGATATCAGAGCCATTATCTGCAGCAAGATCTTTTTCAATTGTCTAACCAATTTAGCCACTGAATAGGATAAAACTTCTTTCACCCTAGACCTGCTCACTATCCCAGACCTTTTGAAATGCTGAATTTTGGACGTCTTTTAAAACAAGTGAGGGGATGAGTTCATTCAAGTTCATTGCATCATAAGTGCTCAGTCTTTTCAAGCATGAACAACTGAGGATTGGCTTTGTGGCAGCCTTGCTACAGCAACATGACACTAGGAGAGAGCTACTTTCAATTGGGACTCTAGTCGGAGTCAGCTTATTAACATTTTTAGCCCATACAACCAGCTACCAACACAGTCTGTCAGCCAACGTGAGGTCTGGTTTCAGCATCAGCCTCACAGAGGAGATTCCACAGCTTACACGACTATGGTGAGAGACGAACACACTTTTTTTCCTGTAGGATATCAAGAAATGACATGATCCTCTGGTCTCAGACATATAAGAGCAGTACTGCAAGTATCTCCGACTTCTGGCATCTCTGCATCTGTCACCTCCATCTCTGCTATCTATGAGTGAATGACATACAGACTGGCTCCTAGAAGCTTCCTGTGGTGCAAAAT
Source organism: Gallus gallus (assembly GCF_016699485.2). Taxonomy (NCBI): domain Eukaryota; kingdom Metazoa; phylum Chordata; class Aves; order Galliformes; family Phasianidae; genus Gallus; species Gallus gallus. Next base: position 125,038,622 of record NC_052533.1, on the reverse strand, counting down.
AACCTGAGATATACATAAAGGTTACCTCTGAGAGTTCAGAACTGCAATGTAGACAAATTTGCTGAAGGCTATAGGGCATGATATAGATAGAGTCCTGTGTTAAGGGAGCTGTAATGTTAAACCTATATGTCAGAGGAGAAACAAAGTCTGCTATCACTTGAAGTCAGAGGGTCTTGACAGCAAGTTAAGTCTCCACAGGGAATAAAAGGATCAAAATAATTTGAATTGGGAACCCTCCCCTTCCCTGAACAGTTACAAACTGAAATACTTTATGGTTTAATAGAGCAATAGCAATGTTTTGCACTTGCCTCCAAAACAAACTGCAAGCTGGTACAACCTGAGCAACTCTGCTCTAAGTGTATTCCCCAGTGGTGACAGCAAATGGGCATGTGGATATTCTGCTCCCAGAATGGGAGTTTCAAATTCAGTAAGAGTTACCACCATCCCCCAAAAAGAAATTGTGTGTAATGTAGACAAGAAGAAATAAAAAGCTTTTCCTGACGCCATTTTAAAATTATTTTTTCTCAAGCATCCCTTTCTGCTACCTTCACCGTGACCACTGGACTGAAAATCCACTATGTGATAAATTCTGATTAGCAGAAAGGCATTATAACAGCTCTCAGGTACATCGGACTTTAGAGGATCTGTGTTACTGGGAAACAGCTTATTTCTCGTCGGACAAATCTGTAGCTGCAATACAAATTTCCATAAACATTTTATACATTAGACTGAGGAGAGAAAGACAAGAAGAAAATAAACTGGTGCTTTAAGATATCTTCTTAAGTCACTTGATATAGGACATCCAGAAAATAAGGTGATTCAGGAAAATGGTATGAAAAAGGGAGGAAAAGAAGGCGATGGGTGGTGATAAAGATACTCAGGAGCCAAAGCTCTTGGTAATGTCCATCAGGAGCTTGACAGCGTCAAGATCTCTAATGCTCTGAACTTGGTGGGCACCTTTAATCTCCTGCACCACAAAGGAAAAAGCAAATAGTTTCACTGTGAACTGCAAGGTCAGTTTTACTACAACATTCTTTGAGATTCTTTAATTGCATAGCCTGATAAAAATGCAGAAAGTAAAAGAAATTAGAAAGAGAAAACTCTTATAAGCTCAAAAGTGATAGTATATATACTTTCAGCCCTCATAAGCAGTCCTTATATTATACATGTTAATACATATCTTTGAGTGATATTAAAAATAGCATTCTGATCATATGACAAACCAGTTGCTATAGTAACTACTTTTTTTTTTTTTTTTTTTTTTTTTGCCATAGAACAGCAAAGTAATAGCGTGTAAAATGTGTAAATTATCAGTGTGTAAGAGCAACTGGTGAGGCTTCACTCTGCTATTCTGCTTTAAAATAAATCTTTCTATGAATATACATATCTCATTCATGTATTCTTCTGACGCTCCTGTGGCTGGCTCCATCTCTTCCGTTGGCCACCCTTGTCATGCTTAAGTGAGACGTGACATTTCAGCCAAAAGAAAAAGGAGCAAAAGCAGCAGAGATAATGACCTCAATCCAAAGTAGAAAGGCTTATACTGATTTCAGTGGACTTAGCCTCAGGCCTTATGCAAACAAAGGTGATTTATGAAGGATAGCATAAAAAGGCAGAGCTCACTCATTTTTGTGTGCCTGCTACAACATTCTCTTGCTGAAATCTGAAGAGATGTTGCACTTGACATTGGGGAGAGGTAAGATCAAGCAGTAACATGTTGAAGATTTCCATAGCAGCCTGAGAATCTATGAATGTGGAACCAATTTCCCAGACCTCATTTCCCATCATCCCAAATTCCAAGCTTCTAGATTTACATGCCTGTCAGATGTGGTTGGTTTTTTTCTTTTCTTTTTTTTTGGGGGGGGGAGGACCTGGTGGGGGGGTGTTTTGTGGTGTTTTTTTTTTTTTTTTCCCATTGAAATTTCTTATGGTAGATAAGATAAGTATGACTAAAATTTAAGAGTGGATGAAATACATGGAATGAAGTCCTGCCCTATCTGAAATCAACAGCAAAACTGACAGTATTTCACTTTTTCTGTTTAGTGTCACACTGAAGATGGCAGTGACCTGCTGGCCTGCAGGATGTTTTAACCCCCCAAAAAGCAACAGAGATAGTTAGTGTAGCCTCCAGAGAGAACAATGTTCATAGCAGCGCTGGCTGCAGATCAGACCTATTCCCATCTGGGGGGAATTATACAGTTAACCAGCAGATCATTTGACTCATTCTCTTTAATTATATTAGGTGACTGTGATATTTTATTTTACTAAGCTTTATCGTTTTGCTGCAGTCCTCATTTTAAAAGAAGTTAGTTGAGTCTGAAGTCATTCCTAATTTTAAAGTTTCTAGGTATTGTGTTTTCCTAGTTGTAACCACAGTGTAGATGTAATTATGATCTGCCTTGTAACAGCACCTGCCTAAGTGGAACAGTTATTTACTAAAACTCCAGGAGGGGCTCCAGATTGAAGGAGACAGCTGTGTCTCTAAGCTCACTGGTAGCTGAGTACTAAAACTTCAGTCCAGATTTACCGTAGCTGCACTTCACGATACAGCCCACCCCCTGTTCTGCACAATATGAAGGCTTTTTGCTCAAATAAACCAAGAAAACATTACTGTAGCAAATACAATTTCCAGAATTTATTTATTAAGTTGTTATCAGGAGCTTCTGCCTTTCCTTGGAACATTTGAAAAGCAAAATCACTGTTGCCTTAAATTCATCTGCAGTCATGCATTATGCGACTCTATGATACCAGTTCAGTCCATAACTGGTTGGATCAAAAGTTTTTATAGTCATTTTCTGAAATGTGCATATGGAAACCAGCAGGCTTTCTATCGAACTTGGTATGTACAAAACAGTTTTGTTACCAATTCTATATGACACCAAACTAACATTTTTCCTGTTACCTGTGGGATTTCTGCAGTACCAGCTCTGTCACCGAATGCTGGATTTTAGACTCTACATCATGAAATTGTGACATAAGAATTCTGCTGGAGATTCCCTTTCCTTCTGGTAGGAAATGTCAACTTTTGGCATATATCAGAAATTGGTTGGTTGGAAATGAAGTTTTGGTACCTTCTGCTCTCTTTTTGTGCTCTTCACTCAGCAGTCTCATGGACTGTCATGCCGCACTGTTGACATAGCAAAAGCTATTGAGGTGGCACAGGCTCCAGAAAATGTGGGGCTCCAAAATGCTGGGTGCCAAACAGCTTTATTCACAAATGCATTAATCTTGATAATGTATTGCTGCCCTAAGATACATGCCTGTATTTTTATACACACTGTAATTAAGGCAATTGCAATGGCAGAGATGCCAGCCCAAACAAGAGTGGAAGCATGTGGTGTCCGAGTTAGAGTTCTTGTAACGTATTACAGATGCATTTCCGAAGAGTACACCAGTAGTTTCAGTTTTAAGAAAAAGCCTTGAGATGAGGAGATTGTGTTCACCTGCATTGCCTCTCCTTTGACACCCAAGATCTCTAGGTGGAAATCCACGGTTTTCAAATGAAGGAAAATCCTTTTTTCTCCCTTGATTATCCAAACTAGAATAACCTCAAAATAGAGGAAAACCTACAGGAATTATTTTATGAGAAGTAATGCGGGCAAATTAACGATGAATAATCATAAAAATAAATATTGTATAAATGATTTGTGGTAGGAAATTTTAGGAAGTATAAACTCTACAAAATAGTGACTGGGCGACTTGTTGTTCGAGTCCCACATATTCTTCATTTTCTCAGATAATTATTTTTATCTGACAAGAAAGAGTTAAACAATATATTTCTTCACCCTTTTTTAAGCCAAGTAGTAACGTATGTTCTGCTGTATGTCTTCCTACACTTCCTTGATGTTGAAGTTATAGCCTTCATTAGGAAGTCACCTTAAACTTGATGAGTCATCTTGTGGAGTCAGAAATGAGTTATTTAAAACACTTGTCTTTCTAGCAATATGATCTTTACTGATGGTTATGAAACAAGGCTGATAATTAGGAGCTGGTCAGGATTTTCTGACAGCATAATTTTACCAGAAACCAAATAGTTGACCTTGAGTTATGGAGATATGCACCAATTTCTTGGGTTCAGTCTGGGATTCCTGAGCAAAAGAAAGACATTTTTGGCTACTCTTAAGTCATCTCCTTCCCTCTTGCAGTTGTGTCCATTTTTTTAATCATGGATTGCTGCTCAGTCGTTAAGGATTTCTCACTCCACTGTAAGTACACCAGGATTTTTCTTTTCCTCTCCTTTGCCATTTCTTCTTCAAAGCCGCTAATTTTCAGCCATTATGGATTCACACCAGTACAGAGAGGATCATTTTAATGGCAAAAATCTTTCTGGGTTTGGAAGATTACTGCAAGTCCGGCTGTGATATGAAGGTATAACCATCCACATCAGCATATTCAAATATGAGACATTTTTCTTTCAGATGGGGAGCAGACAGCTCCCAGAGGCACCCATTTGGTTATGAAACCCAACACCTTCACAACATGTAGCTTACATGTGGTAGCTTAAATTATGCGAAGGCCTAGAACTATATAGGAATACTCAGGGAATACTGTACAAATCAATGTAGGAAAAGACAGCAAAATCTAGCTTTCAATTTGCCAAATATTCTGGACAGAAGCCAGAGGTCCATTTACATATAAATATATAATTTATAATGTGGAAATGCTTCAAGGCCTTGCATGTAAATGCTTTGAATTTTTAGAAAAAGAAAAAGAATGTTTCTCTTTATCCTCTTGTTTTTTGTTTCAATTAAATCATGTTTCATTGTTGCATGCATTACAATAAATTAAGAGGGCAACCTTTTCTCTCTTTGCATAAAACTGCCATATAAACGACACTTCCTGCATGACATAAGAACTCAGATAATTGTTGTACAATTAATTTACCTAAATTAATTTTAAACAGAAAGAAAATGTATGTTTTTGTTATAAATGCATCCAGATCATTCAGAGAATAGACAGAATTTGTTTTCTAACTAACTCCACTCTCTTCAAAACACCATTCCTCCTAAATGGACTAGGTGTTGGTTTTTTTTAGCTACTAACGTTTTTCTCATTACTGTTTTCGAATGTCAATACATTCCTGGATGCTGGCTGAGTTAAAAGAAGTAAACATAAAAATAGCACATCTGAGAAAATATTTCTGAAAATATTTTCAGTATTTTAGTTTTTTTAACTAAATCTTTGTTTCATGCTTATGTTCAGTTGCTGTTATAGTGAATTTATTTTATTTTCCATTAGTAGCACCAGCAATTGTGAGGAAAACAAACTCTGACTTTGCAGCAGGAGCCTCTGATCACATGAATAATAATAATAATAATATCTAATAATATCTTATTATTATTATTATTATTATAGGCTATGAACTTGAATATCAATTATGGATTGATTTTTTTTTAATAAATTGCTCTGCAGTCATTTATTCAGAACCAAAAGTCATTCATCAAATATCTGATGAATGGATACATGAAAAAAACAGTTTTGCTGATGAATTAATCCCAGCAGGGAAAACAAACAAACAAACAAACAACAACAACAACAACAAAACAGCAAATTCCTGCCATTTCTGCAAATTCCAAAGGAAAAGCCCTTCCCATGGGGATAAAGATCTCTTGAATGTACAGATAAAGAAACATGAGAATTGAGAAGAATAGACACTGAGAAGGAGAATTAATGCTGATGAAGAAGCTGTGTATTTGACTAGAAAAGTTGATGAGAAACAAGTATTTGACAATAAATTCAGGCACCTGGGTAGAAAGACTGAAAAATACATTTTCCTGGCAGAGATTGTGTAAGCAGACATAACAAAGATAAAGGAAAACCAGTAGAAGACAGCTTGGACTTACAATGTAACAATCCACGGAGATGAGGGGGATTTTGCTCAAGGAAAATTAGAAAAGAAAATAGAGGTGAAAATTGTACAGGGCTTTGGATGCTAACAATATGTTAAACTGTTAGAAAAGGATAGAGTGCAAAAAATAACATGTTGGGATGAAAACGTTTTTGAGAAGGCTTAATAAACACATTGTTTTCCATGTGGTAGTAATAGTAGAGATGGTAATCAACTCAATTAGATTCAGACTGGCCAAACATTTATTGAACAGAGAAAGCATTGCCAGGAACTGTAACTGTGCTGTTAAAGGAGATCCCAGCAGTAGCCTAAAAAGCGCCATTTGCTGATGAAGCTCTGTCTGGGCATGGTGGTTTCCTGGTTCCACACGACCACCAGACCAACAAGTCCACAAAATAGTGTTATGAATAGACGGACCCGGAAAATCTTCCTACTTGGTCAGGAGTGGTTTCATTCTAAATTAAATGGAAAGCTTAATAAAAGCAAGTGCTTAAGTAAGGTTTCCTTACTGTTTAAGACATTAAAGAAACCAGTTAGAGAAGTGAGTTGGATCGAAAAGTTCAGTGTCTTGAATATGAGTGAGTTCTGAATATTTTAAAGTCAAAACAACAAAATCTCTCTAAAATTTTGAAAGGAGGAAATGTAGAAAGGATGTCAGGTCCAAATACACTAAAAGTAAAAGTACTCGTAAAGAACAAAAAGAATGAACAGAGAACCCACAGGGAATGAACAGAAAACCCACAAGAAATGGAAAAAGTTAATGATCAACAAAGAAAGCTACGTGAAAAGTGAAAAGCTGTTGGGTAGGTAAGAGAGAACTTCCTTAAGTCAGACTGAATTAAGCATTGCAGAGGGAATTTAACAGCAGAAGGTTAACGGTAGTAAAGCTAAGAAAAGAGCAATGAAGAAAGCCATTTTCCTATGCAGGGGTTTGGGTTAAGATTTAAGATTTACCTACAATAAGATTCCCCCCCCCCTTTTTTTTTTTTTTTCCCTTTTTTTGCCAGTCTTGAATATGTTGAGCAATTATTTGTCTTGCTAAAAAGATCAAGGTATCTAATGAAAAAGGAATGTTGAATCTGAAATCATAGACTCACATACTTACTTACTTTTGTTCCTTTTCTTAAGAAAGAAATCTTCACATTTGAGACAGAATAGAAATCCAGGAAGTTTAATATCATCAAGCATAGAGGGCAAACATGCACATAGTAATCAATCCCCTCAATCCCGTATGAAATAACCAGAGTTTGTTAGCTATTATTTTTACATATGATTTCAATAGGTGAAGAGTATGTCTGGAGAATAGGATTTACAAACCTATGCTCCTATGTAAGGAGGAAGTGTGTTCCAGACTATTACAGGTTCATGAGCTGAATTTCAACAGTACATATAGCTTGGAATGTGTTTGAAAGGAAAGTATAATCAAATGCATGAAACTAAAGTTAAAAATTCAACTTGTTTGTACTAAAGCTAACTCAGAAAAATAACTGGCTTAGTTATTCAGCTAGGAAATAAGATAGGTAAAATCCGCTTGGACTTCAGTAGGGCAACTAATGGAGCGCTCTGCTAGAATTTACCAATTGCAGTAGAGAGGATGGGAATTAGCAGGGAACTTGTAAAACAGGTAGAGAGCTGACTGAGGACAAGGTAGTCATGCAATGGCTTGTGATTAAAGGAAATCATCAGGTTGGTAGGAGGTACCCTGAAGTCTTGAGGGATCATTTGGGACAGACTACAGAGACATAATCAACTGTCATGACTAGAGCATGTGGTTACAGCTTATGTGGGACTTATTTCTTTGCAAGCTCTTGCCCTTCATGATAAAAACAAAGCATGTCAGGAGCTACTGCACAGTTAAATGGCTTTATGGTTTTCCCTACTGTAACCAGTTCATTTGCCCATACCTTTACTTAATAGCTCTAGTAAAGACAGAGCCATAAAAAGTGGCAGCATGGTAATGAGACAAAATTGGAGATTTTGTGAAAATGAGGACGTTCTAAGCATAGTGCAGGGAGATCTGTCTTACCTAAAGGACTGCAATAGTAGAAAAAAGATGCAACTCGATAGCAAAATGCACAAGGTCAGTTACAGGAGCAATTAAAAAGAAGTTCTTTGAGCTGAGAGTTCCATGGCAGAAAATGGCAGAGGAGAAGAGGAACCAGGGTACACTCACCAGCCTCAGGATACATCGGAACCATTGGAGGATTGCTTCCAAGAAGGTGACAAGCATGAGCCTCACATACACCAGCTGAGCCTCATGTCTTAGCCTACAGGTATTAATAGGAGCTTACAGAAAGTGTTTTGCAGTTCTCTTCACCTATACTAACAAAAGGAAGTTAAAACTGGAATATTGATTGTCTGGGGGAAAGGATAGATTGTTTTTATGAGAAGAGATTAGAAGATCTCAGTTGGTTTGCCTTATGAAGAAAAAAGGACTGGGAGAGAAAATTACTGCCTAGCAGGGGAATAAAACCCAGCATCTGATGTTTTTTGTGGTTTTTTTTTTTTTTGAGAACAGGACAGGATTGGTTAAAGTCATAGTTATGAGTGGGCCAGGAGTTAGCTGAAATGTCAAACTGGGAATTAAAGGGTGTCTGATTATTAGAGAATAAATTCTTGAAATTCCTTGGGATTGGATAGTCCTCATAGAAGTATAAGCTGTATAGGAGTAAAAACCAAACAGACAAACAAAATACGTCAAGAAAACACCAACAAAAAACTTTTTTTTATTTAAAAAATAAGATTTTTTAATGTATTGTTGATTCAAAATATCGCTCAATATTGCATTATTTCCTGTTGTAAGAGAGGCTAGACCTAATGACTTGGTAAGCTCTCTTACAGACTAACAGAGGGTTTTTTAGTACTGTATAAATGTTAAGGAAAGAATGGTGCAGCTGTCCGATGAAGTTCTTGGCAGTGGCCTGCAGTTAATTGTGTGCTAAAATGCAGTTCTTAGCAAAGAAGGGCTTAAGGACATGTGGAAATTGTCTGTAGAATTAGGACAATAGAGATGTCTGGGACTGGTAGTTAAGTTGTGCTTATCTACTGTTTTAGAGTAATTTTGTTCTGCCTTGTCATTTTAAAATGCATAGCAGAATGTTTTAGTGCTGTATTTTTATACGGTACATTTGATTTTTTTTTTCCTGTTTACAGAACTCAGTGTAGAAGTCAGGAAGATATAAGTCCTCTTTATTGTATGGCCATAGCTCTTTTAAGTTTCTGGCAGCAGTGAAAATTCACGTTCAAATCTGTTCCTTTAATTATGGTCAGAGTAAGTATCTATCTCTATCTTCAAGTGATAACATATAGATGTTCTTGCTGGGTAATTAGTGTAAGTAAATCTTTGTCCTCTTTGACTAGGAATATTACTCAATGGAAATTATTATTCTGAAATTTTTTAATGTTTCCAGTCCTACAGTGAATGAAGGCCATATGGACTTCCAGCTGTAACTGGAATTAAAAAACAAGTGGAAGAGTAGACCCACAGTCCACTGGAAGCCATCAGTTACTTTTAACTTTCAATGTTTGGAAATGCACTAATTTCCTTTAATCTCAAAGTTAATGCCAAAAAATCCTTGATGATTTCAGCTGAAGGTTGCACAGCTGCAATGGAAGGTTGCTGTAAGGCAATAGCAGTGAAGGGCAATGCATGTAGCTGAGTAGCTGAAGGCTTCAAGATATTTTGTTATACTGTCGAAATACAAAGGAAAGTTTGGGTCTTTGCAACACTGATGTGTGAAGATATGAACAAAAAGATATGAAACAGTGCAAATTATGTGTAAGCAAAAGATTACACTGTACAGTGGTGAACAACAAAGTCAGAATGATGAAGTGATGTCCAGGTAATATTATACAGTGGCCTTCCACGTGAATCAGTCTGAAGTTGCAGTGCTGTCCCCACATCTGAGGTAAGTTTAGTAGAGAGGTTAAGGGACAGTAGGAGTTGCAGGAAAGGCAGAGTTTACAGTAAGTTACTTACAGAATGGGATGCTGGTAAATGATAAGAAAAATTAGGTATGCTGCTGTAGGAAATGAATTATTTCCTGGAATAATTTTAACTGGAAAATGTTTCTTTACTATGAAAACTTGAGGAGTTTAAAATTTGCAGTTATAAAGTTTTGTATTTGTTTGTATGTATTTTATTCTAGTCTTCAGAAGGTGAAGTTTGTAGCCAGTCTGCAGAACTTAGTGATACAATTCATGCCAAGATTTTAGATTCACGTGGAGCATGACTTTTAAAATAAATACGCAAATTACTTCTCAAGTATATCTGCTTAGGAAGGATACAGTGGACATAAAAAACCTTTAAAAAAAAAGAACTGGATGCCTTTCCAAGTCACTGAAAACATCACAGAATCATAGAATGGTTTGGGTTGAAAGGGACATTTAAGATCATCTCCTTCCACCCTCCTGCTATAGGCAGGGACACCTCTCTCTAGACCAGGTTGCTCACAGCCACATCCAGCCTGGCCTTGAATGCTTCCAGGGAGGGGACATCCACGGACTTGCTGAGCAGCTTGTTCTAGTGTCTCACCACCCTTACAGTAAAGAATTTCTTCCTAATATCTAGTCTAAATCTACCCTCTTCCAGTTTAAAGCCATTTCCCCTCGTTCTGTCACTACCTGCCCTTATAAAAAATCTTTCCCCGGCTTTTCTGTAGGCTCCCTTCAAGTACTGAAAGGCTGCTATAAGGTCCATCCAGAGTCTTCTCTTCTCCAGGCTGAAGAGCCTGGGGAGGTGCTCCAGCCTTCTGATCATTTTTGTGACCCTCCTCTGGACCTGCTCCAGTATCTCAATGACCTTCTTGTGTTGAGGGCCTCAGAACTGTGTACAGTACACCAGGTGGGGTCTCACGAGAGCAGAGTAGAGGGGCAGAATCACCTCTCTCGACCTGCTGGTCACATTTCTCCTGGTGCAACCCAGGGTATGGTTTGCCTTCTGGGCTGCAAACATACTTTGCCAGCTCATGTTGAGTCTTTTATCAACCAGCATTCCCAAATCTTTCTCCTCAGGGCTGTTCTCAAGCCATTCTCTGCCCAACCTGTATTAGTGCATGGGATTGCCCCTACTCAAGTGCAGTGTCTTGCACTTGGCCTTGTTGAACTTCATGAGGTTGGCATGGGCCCACCTCTCAAGCCTGTCCAGGTCCCTCTGGATAGCATTCCTTCCCTCTAGCAAATCTGACTTAATTAATGGAAGAACTTGACTTGGCACCAGGCCATTTAGAGAAGAAATAAACTATAGATGGGCTGAGCTGCAGAGCTCTGGTGCATTGCAAAGACACTGAAGAAGACTGCTTTCACCCATATTTCTACACAGGTCTGCTTCTATCAGACACTCAAAATCCCTTCTTACATGTTACCATCTCCACTGTCAGAGATATGGTAAATTCTGTGCATTGTTTTTTTCCAATAAAGATGTTGAGGGAGTGGGACAGGCTGCCCAGAGAGATGGTGGCTGCCCCTGGATATATTCAAGGTCAGGCTGGAGGAGCTCTGAGCAACCTGATCTAGCTGTAGGTATCCCTCTTCAATGCAGAGAAGTTGAGCTAGATGGTCTTTAAGGGTCCCTTCCAACTCAAAAGATTCTATGATTCTAACTGTACTCTTGCCTGCCTATAAGAAGAATTGCATCACACTGCCTATGGGAATATCTGACATCTAGAAGCTGGTGAAATTTATTGACCTCAAGTAAAATTTTTTCTTACAAACTGAATATTTACATTTGTTGCCCTTAACACAAGAAACTATTTTAAGCATCGATGTGAATAAAGTTATTTTTGCTGGATGCATGGTGTGTTATTATTCTTTGTACTTCATCGTATCTGGTGTGTAAAAATACTCTCAATGGAAATACCTGGACCAAAACCAATGAGGAAGCTGCACACATATTCCAAACACCTGCATATCACAAAAATTTAACGGTGCCAGCACCAAATAGTTCTGGTTTATCTCAGAAGAATGTTTGCAGCTAATCCTCTCTTGTGGACATAGATAAACATACCGCAGCTAATACATACTTATCATAATTCAGCTGAGACATTTCAGAGTGCACCACTTAACTGCTTTTCAATTTCTTTTCCTGTTTTGTCATTATCATTCTTTCTCAAAAAAAATCATTTACAGGTGATTGTTTGGCCCTGTCTTGGAGCTGTACCTGCAGTGTACTTCAACTTTCTTTTACTCTCACTGTTCTTTCTCTGTGGGTAGAATTCTAGAGAGCTGTGAGAGAGGTTTCTGCTGAGCACTTCAGTTACTCTGCAGAATTCTCAGGCCCTGTGCTGGCATTACTAGAGTTGCTTTGGTGTAAAAAATTAATATATATATTTAGTTGGTTCAAAAATTAATATATATATCTAGTTGGACAGTTGATTTTGAGTCAGGTTTCAATTTTCATGTCCTGAGTGATTTCATTTAAATCAGTGAAATGCTATTTATCTTTATCTTTCTCTTAGATATAGTATCAAGTTCTAATCCAAATTTTGTATAAAGTAGTTTACAGATACACCATTGTACCCTAGGTGGTTCTACATATTTCTGACCCTGTGTTCCTGCTTTATCTGCTGCCATGTATTTAAACAATTCTCCCTATAAAGATGGTATTCTTCTATATGGCTTCTCTCTCCTGCATATTCCTCAGCTGCATATTGTAAGAAATATGCTGCTGGCCCTTGGGTAGGCATGACCAAAGGCTGAAGTTTGACACCATTCCCTGACCAACAGGTTTATCCTGTTTGAGTTTGTCTGGAGACTTCTGAAACATTTTATTTCCATGCTTCCACATCATCACTCCTTGTGTGGTCTTTGGGAGTTTTATGGAATTTCAGGGGAAAAAAAAGTTGTTGTTGAGTGTAGCAAACTTATGGCTCTGAGGAAAAAAGAGTTCTCAATTCTACTTCTGTAATGTGAAGCTCTCTGATATGTTTCCACTGCTGTGATTTATCTCACATACTTTGGAGTGCATGCAGAATGAATGTCTCTCATCCTTGATTCCATGGCCTTTTGGGCTAAGAGTGCATTTGCAATATGTGCAGGTGATAGAGCCATTCTTCCATGCTACTCTGTGAACGTTAATACTCAGCCAGGGTTTATGGTGGCAGCAGGGTAGAGTTTCCTTCTGCTTCACCAAAGGTCATGAGGTCATAGCTTGAAGAAAAAGGAGAAGAGTGTTAATTTGTTACATTAATTCAACCATCTTTAAAGGAACTGTATCTCACTGATTCCTCATTCCAAATCTATCCCTGATCATGCATCCAATAAATCAAATGCCTTGCCTCTGTGTAAATGCCTCCTGATGGGCTCATCCTTTGATTATATACTCACATCTCTATGCTCTATTTGCTGCACAAGCTTACCTAAAGCATGTTGCACCTGAGGTCAGGAATTAAATGCAATCTTTTTGCATTCTTCTTTACAAGATACGTATTTGTGGCAAAGCAACCTATTTGCCTTGTACATCAACATGTTCAATGTGTATTTTTCAGATATTCACTATAGTAGTAGTTTGGCAGCAAAACTCAAAAATTTCAAAAACTCTTTTGTGTTTGTGTGTGTGTGTGTGTGCGTGTGTGTGTGTGTGAGAGAGAGAGAGAGAGAGAGAGGGAGATACATTCCTCTTTCACATAAATTCTTTCATGCTAATCTTTTGGTGCCCAAAGTGGATTGATAAACATTACTCTTTGAGAGGAGACAGAAAGCATACCAGTGTAAGGCATGGCATGAACTAAATTCAGAGTGGTTTTGCTGAGTAGGAATGTTGTGACAGTGTGCGCACAAGTTATTATAAGATGAATAAGTACCTAGTTGTGCTAAATTGGATGGTGGTTGAACATCTTCTGGTAGGACACTGCAGCTTCTCCTAGTTTTCTGGTGCTCTTGTTTATTGGCTCTATCTTCCTTATGCCATTTGATTTACAGTTCTAGTACAAATTCTTTGAGAACAGACATTATGTTTCTGCAGTGACTGGCAACTGATCCAATTCAGAGCTATTCTATAACAATGAAGACTTTACTTTAAATGTTGGTGGGTATTTCTTACAGATATGTGTAGCATGTAATATCTGAGAGAAGGCATCCATATATGATTTTGCATATAAAGTGCGCTTGAATCATTTATAGGCTTTGAGGAAATATCTGTAAGCCTGTTTTCACCACCATGGTAGCCCTGGAGCAAATGCAATGCTAATACTCCTGCTTAGTGATTTTAAATAGTTTGTAAGCTGCTGTAAAAAAGAAAAAAAAAAAGTGTTGTCGAACTCTGCAACTAATTTACTTCTTCCAGTCTATAAAACAAAGAAAGGAAACATCTGTTTAAAGTGAAATGTAATGGCAATAGGGATTATACTTCTTTCGTTTCTGTTGTTTGCTGCGCTTAATAGGTTTAAATATACAAAAATGAATGTCACTGATTAATAAGTAGTAATATTTATTAAAGCTTGAGACCCTGTACAAGCCTCTGTAGATGAACATTTTTGTGACACTGCTGGCATTTCTGAAATAAATTAAGCAGATGTGGGAACATTCCAGACATTGCTGAAGACATAGTTCACTCCACTTGGATGAAGTCATGGCAGAGTTAGTGCAGATGACTGAAGCTATCAACACAACTTCTTTGTCCGCAAATTCTTTTCAGAAAGGGTTAAAATGTAGCAAAAGACACATCCTGCATGGGAATTTTCATATTCCTCTGTGTGATTCATTTATTTATATGTGTTCTGTGTCTGTCTCTCAGATTATTCAACCCCTGGTACACAAGAATAAATACTTTGGAAAGGTTAGCTCTGCTCGCAATAAGCCAGCCTCATCGTCTTCAGGACTTGCAAAATCCAAAGACTGTTTCTTGTGTTCACTTTATAATGCCTCTGAAGAAAATGCACTAGAACAGCATTCAGTGGAGTGTGAAAAACACTAAAGGGTTTTACCCTGGCCATTGTTTACTGTGAAATGTCAATCTAGTATTCTAGCACAGCTTGGGCCGAGGGGCCTTTCCTTGTCTGCTCTATTCTACTTGGCTTTTCTTGGTCTCACAATAGTGGTTTTTTTCCTGCCTATAAACTGAGAAGACAATCCAAGGTTAAGCTGTTGCTGACAGAAAATAAATAAATAATTTGAAATGAATGTTTTGACATAATCAAGTAAGATGAACAAAAATACTGGGGGCATGTTCTATTGATCATTTCTTACTCCGGAGTGTGTAGCGCTCAGTTACTGAGCCATGAAGACCCTGGAAACAATCTGACCAAGCCATGGGTGTTACTCTATAGATTTAGATATTGATTAGTATTCAGAAGTTGTAGATGTGTGTGAATAAAATAGTGTAAGAAAAAATTTTATTGATTCAAGCACTTCAGCAGTATGTGTGAGAGCAGCCAGGAGAAAGTTGAGGAGTAATTGCATTAGAACAAAGAACAGAGAAGTCTCTGTAGAAAACACAGATGCTTGTGGGAATCCAAAATAAAATACAATGAAATGCAATGAGAGAAGGTGTGTGCCCTTAAACCAAAACAATAAATAGAAGTGTCTTGGGGAAAAAAAAAAAAAGAGAAAAAAAAAAAGCACTTGAGGAGATGTCCACTAAATTGCAATGGACAATTTAATACAATGAGTTGGCAGCAGTTCACTTTGGAGTTCTTTAAGCACAAACAGAAACTTTTGCATTATATAAGCTTTAAAATGACATGTAGAGCTGGGATTCTCAAGAGTGATGGTGTACTGTAGCTAGGAGCTAAAAACTCCCATACTCACTGTGCCATAGCAGAGATACATTGCATATGGTCATCATGTAAGTGTTTGTGGGTTCATTCAGCTTTCCTCGGGTAGCTGAGATAGCAACCAGAACTCTGTAAAGTTGTATAAATGGGTCTTGGTTTGAGTATTCTCATTTCTTATTTCCTAAACTCTTTTATTTATTTAGTTATTTATTTGCTTTTAAACACTATTTTCTCTTCATCAAATCTTTGTGCACTGCAATACATAATGCATGATTTGCAAAGAGTTATTCCTCTTCCACATTGACTGACAGAATAAAATCAATGGTGGAGAACTTCTAGTGGGCAGAGAGGTAAACAAGTGACACGCAAATTGTAAACTCCTGCTGAAAGGTCAGGGCATTAAACATAAGACTTAAATCTGAATGAGGCACAAGTAGGAGCCCAGTTAACATTTTTGTATAAAAACAAATATAGTTTTCCAAACTTGAATTTTCTGGACTAGTGCTCAGGCAGCATTTCTTGAGTTTAAGGTCAATTTTTAAGACCAGCATCTCTTTTCATCTAACTGAAAAATGGCAGCTTGACAGAGCTCTCTAATATGGATTGTATCTTCTTCTTTTCTTTTCTTTTCTTTTCTTTTCTTTTCTTTTCTTTTCTTTTCTTTTCTTTTCTTTTCTTTTCTTTTCTTTTCTTTTCTTTTCTTTTCTTTTCTTTTCTTTTCCTTTCCTTTCCTTTCCTTTCCTTTCCTTTCCTTTCCTTTCCTTTCCTTTCCTTTCCTTTCCTTTCCTTTCCTTTCCTTTCCTTTCCTTTCCTTTCCTTTCCTTTCCTTTCCTTTCCTTTCCTTTCCTTTCCTTTCCTTTCCTTTCCTTTCCTTTCCTTTTTTTTTCATATTTATATATTTTAATCAATCTGGAATGTCTAAGGTTGGTGCTGTATTTTTACCCTCATAACACTCAGTAGCTACTTGTGGTTGAAAGGTGAAATTTAAGGTTGAAGAGATTTATTTCAAAAGAAATATACATATACAGTTAACTTACTGAAGGCACTAGGATGAAAGAAGGAACTTATTTTTACTTTTTGTTTTAAATTCCTCTTTATTTCCTTGAAGACTCACTGACCTATGATTTTTTAAATTCTTGTCTTACCAATGGAGAAAGGAGAAATAAATCTGTGCTTTGAAATATGTCCTCTTCACATGAGCAATGAAGTTCAGAATATGCAATGCCTCATAATATGGTGAGTGAGCCTTTTTCAGTGTCTCTGAATGGCAACCATCTCTTTTACAAGACTAAAGAACAGCTTAAAAATACTGTACATAGACTGTTTGTAGCACTTGAATAATGTCAGTCAGAAAGATTTGAACCAGTGGGAAATGATGCCATCGGTTTTCTAGCTTTGATCACAAGAGGGAGTATTTGCAAGTAATCTTTCCTTGTAAAAACAAAAATGCTGCTTAACAGTACGAGCAGTAGATTTGGGCAATTGACTGTTTTCCGCAATGCATCAGTAGCATCCATCCCAAACTCACAACAAGTGCACAGTCAGAGAGTATACTTTCTTGTTTTTATGTCTGTGGAAGTACACATGATGAGGACACCTTCAGAAATTTGATAGATTGCATACCAAACACAATGAACTGCTTTAGAGGAACAAATTGTTAGTCTAGCACTTGGTACCAGAAAGTCTGTGCCAAAGAAAGAAATAAGACTTTCTTCCACTTGTACTTTTTTGTGCAAAAGTGGCTGGCCTTGCCACAAAGAAATTTTGAATTTTTATTATTTATCATCTTTATAAAAATGAATTTTTCAATTGTAATTTTTGAGAAGATAGCATGTCAGGGAAAGGAACATGTGAAGTGTAAAAATAAAAGAAGGCTGTTTTGGACTAGTGTGATTTAAAGGTCACTGTTTAAAGCTATCTGCAAGTTCATAACGGCAACAAAAAAGTCCTCATTCGTTACCAGTGACATGACTTGCAGCTGTGCTTGGTGCTGATCTGTTATCTTACACAAAGTAAAGGGAAGACAACCCTGCTAATAGAATTAAAATAATAATAAAAGAAAGCTTAATGTTGCCATAGTATGTTGCATGTACAATGAAAACATCTTGAAACTATGGCATCCATTACTTTTCTGTAAAATAAGGAATAATATTTGCCCTCTCTTTGACCTATAAGCAGATTTTGATCCAGAGAGAGCCACATTGCTCAAGCGGTTGGAGGGCAATGGTGTAGAGAATGGAGGAGAGCCAGTGTTGTTGTAAACATAGAGAATTGCAATGAGAAAATGAACAGAGGTTTCACGACTCCCACATTGCTGGGTTAACCTTTTCCTCAATTAAAAATGTTACAAAACTACTTGGGGATCATAGGAACATGGAGCAGAGGAAGGATTTGCTTTAAAGCTGTATTGTCAGATGGACAATGAATTATGCTCTATATAGATGTTATTTTTTGAAGACTGCAAGATCAATAGAAAATTTACATAAAATCAAATGTGGAAAATATTCCACTGGGAAAAACAAAACAAAACAAAAAAAATCTTTTGTTTGTACTTAGCCATTCTACTGCAGCATCTGTGTTCCAAAGAAAGCAACTTTGCTCAAATTCTTCAGTGCAAATTTTTCTGGCCTTCCGTGGGAGCAATTAATCATTTCATAATAAGGAGAGCTGCTCTTTGTGGTTGACATGTTCTTTTCCTGACCACACGGAGGTGTTCTGTTGATGGTTGGCAGAGCAGCATGTCAGGATCTCACTTACTGATTCTGGTGATAGGTGGTAATGTATCAGAGCCAGTGGGAATGTCTGAGCAGCCAGATTGTGAAGGGCTGGAAAATGCCAAGGCAATGCTCAGAGGTGTGAGTACGGATGGTGCTTCTTTGCCTTTCCCCTCTAAGCTGTCATGCACACCTGCTGGCTCTGCAAAGTACTACAAAGCTGTATGCTTGAGGATTGCACATGTCAGCAGGTAAGCAAGGTAGAAGGAGGAGGCGCAGACAGCCAAGGCCCCGTGTGCTTCTGTCTTCACACTTTGAGGGATATGTTGTTGCTGCCCAACAAAGAGAAAGTAAAACTGGATGGCTTAAAGTGAGTTTTTCTTAGAACTGGGTTTGGGTCAGAAGTCACCTTAAAGACCATCTAGTTCCAACCTCCCTGCCATAGGAAGGGGCATGTTTCACAAGTTGGGTTGCCCGAAGCCCTAGACAGCCTGACTCAGAGCATTTCTACTGAGATGGAATCACAACTTCTGTGGGCAACCTGTGCCAGTGTCTCACCCTGCTCTTTATCTTCTATTCTGTGCCAGGAGTCACTCTCATTAATGTCAGGAATAAGCACTGAAATAGCTCTGCTGGACCCAACTCCTACCTACCCTGTCCTCTGATGAGTGCTCTTCTTGAGGGTACCATCTTGTGCAGAAGAGGCAATAGGATGAAATCTATTCCTTCCCAAATTAAAGTGTCCATGTCTTGGGGAGACCGCTGTGTAGTTCATAACCCCAAGAGCCAAGAAACAGTGGGGCTTTTTTGGCTTTAACTACATCAAGGAAGCTTTCCAGCAATGGGTTAAGAGAGTTTCCTCAAAACCGTCATTTTTTCCCAACTGTTACTCAATTTATCCTACTTTTTATGATTGATTTCTAAACTGCTTCTCTAAAAGCCGCACGTTCCCTTTGTCACAGAGTTGCCCTTAAAAACAGGATCAAGAGAAAGAGAATATCCCTTCAGCTGAATGTGAATTGCAAAGCAGAACTCTCTCCTTCCATTCTTAAACACGAAGGGTGGTATGAGTAGCAATGCTGACAGTGTACATTTGCAGATGCCACCATATGGGTCTTGAAAAACTAGTTGCACCGATGATTCCCTGCACATGTAGGAGACAGTTTGCATTGTTGGCATCGTCCCTGCACAGAAACAAGCACAGCTTAGCAAAGCTAAGCAGATGGCACTAGATCTGGTGCCAGGGAAGCACTGAATTAAAGGTTATACCCACCAGGTTTGATGCGGTGCCAGTTTGAATTGGTACAGAAGCTTCGGCCCACCTGCTTATTGGCCCCATGACATCTGGCATCTTTTTTTTTTTTTCCCCCTTGGACTAAGCTAAATGCAGCAAGGAAAAATGTCATTTTAAAAGCTAGTTACCAATAAATGGGATTAAAATTCGCTAAGAAAAGTGAAAGCTTTACAAATAGATTGTGCTTAACACCATTATATTAGAGAATTTGGGACAGCTTTGGGAAGATTATATGGTGGAAAATAAGGGTCTGGGTAAAACCACAGAACCACTTAATGGTCAGGGCGGTGTACTAATGATCACACGTAACTGTTAGGAGTTTATGGCTATCAGCAGCCTGCACATAGCAGCTCACTGTCTTCAGACTGTCACCATACACGTTGTCACTCACAGATTTTATGCCGTGTCACCTGAGTGTGGCCAGTGTAGGTGCCTAAAGAACAACAAGGCACTCCACTCAGCGTATTGCTCTGATCCACTTAGGTTTCATTTCTACTGCCCTACATGCTTCACTAGTCACCTTGTGGAGATGGCTATTTTTTTTAAACCAGTCCCTTCTTCCTCTCCACACGTTCACATGGTGTATACACCAATAAGCAGCCACAAGGATTGTGCTTGTTGCAGAGACTAAAACTGTTTATATGTCTTCTCCATTAGGGATTTAATCCTTGCTCCCTTGGTGTGAAATGAAAGCATGC
Organism: Gallus gallus; assembly: GCF_016699485.2. Classification (NCBI taxonomy): domain Eukaryota; kingdom Metazoa; phylum Chordata; class Aves; order Galliformes; family Phasianidae; genus Gallus; species Gallus gallus. The sequence goes on along the minus strand of NC_052533.1, from coordinate 125,018,358 downwards.
AGCTGTATGGCACTCAGGAGATGATTACCATTTGAGCTAAGCCTGAGTTTATACACACCATGAGCCAGATTAATCAACAATTTATTGACTCAAAATTGAATCCATACAGCATTGTTTTGGACTTCTTTTATTTTTATTTTTATTTTTAAAGGAGGGACTTGGGTTGCCTGAATAATTTTGGTGGGGAATTGTCAGAAAATCATTGAACCAGATTTATTAAATATCTGAAAAATAGTGACAGGCATTGTGTGATTTCTAAGGCTCCATCACAGAATGTCAGGGAAGTCGATTTGCTTATAAACTGTAGACATACATTTTTAAATCATCCGTGCTGGTTTGGCGTTTTCATTACAAAAGAAAGAAAAAAATGATCAGCTTTGGAAACTGCCTTGAATTTTCTTGGCTTCTGTATAGTCAGCACCAATGTTTAGGGGGAAAAAAAAATAGAAAAGCTGATAGGAATGGTTAAATAAGGCAATATATAGCTACAGAGATAAATGTACTGATGAACCAGTTACAACATTTTGCAGCAAAAGGCTGTTGGTCTCCTCCACAGTAACATCAAAAGCACTGGATGCTTGGCAATGTTTAGATTGAGAATGTTTAAACAAAACAAAACAAAAAAAACTGAGAACATTATTTAGCATCCAAATTTTCCACTTCTGATCTTTGAGATAGAAATTACTTGCAAAACCCACTGAAGTCAGTGGAAAGCCTGTTGGCGTATGCCCACCTTTTCTTGATTTTGATGTCAATTATCTCTGCCTCTTGCTTTCTCCAGCACAAAGGCATAGTTCTTTCTGCTGCTGGAAGCCACCTCAAAAGTTGTTTTCCAGCTCAAATATGCACTGAGTTTCAAGTTGGCCACTGACTTCCTAAACTTTTCTGCAGCAGAGCTTTGGGATGTACCTTGGCTATTGATTTTCAGAAGTCCATGGCTTTCAGCCCTAGCCTTCAAGATTTGCAGGCTGTGGACAACAGACTTATTGCAGAAACCAAGAATGCAAGAGCTGGAACTCTTTGGCAAGGTACTGGTGATGATCAAAATCTTAGAGGTAACTTCCTTCTCCAACTCTCTGATGCAGCCTGATCTGTGAACATACGTGTGATTCTCCATACATTAGAGGTACAGGTGTGGAAGGACAACTCTGTTTGCTTTAAGATCAGTTAGGGAGAGCCAGGCTGGCTTGATTTAATTATCTTTAAGTGATGCCAAAGCAATGTTTGGGCTATCATCTTGAGTTTTATTGAATGTCTATACTTAAATAAAATCAATGGTCCAGACTTCGAACCTTTATTCACAACAGATCCTCCTCCTCGTCCTCTTGGGAAATTTGTCATTCAATCCAGTAGCAGAACCAATTGAAAAGTAGTGTGTTTGTTCTTGGCATTTTTTTTTTTAATTTGACTAATGTTCTATTTACATAACAGATTGGTAAATAGTTTGGAGCAAAACTGCTTTCACTGACTCCTCAAATTTCCTTCTCTAGTTCTGCTTTCTCAGAATATAATCTATTGAAATTATTCTCTTGCATTTTGAAATTACAGGCCATATCTCATTTAATCAAGGAAAATGATGCTGAATTTGAGATACCATCCGTATAGACAAAGGTCATAAATGAAACAGTTTATTACATATTGTAAACAATATGCATTGAGGATATAAATTGTTCACAAACAATTTGCCTGAATTCAGTCTGTTTTCTTCTCTTATGGTTTATTACTATTGAAGTTCAGATGTTTCACAGGGAACCTCTTCATCATTTCTATCACCTTCTTCATCATCTTCAGCTTCTTCCCCACTTCTAGTGCTTTCACCATTCTCAACTTGGAGCACAAATCTTCATTGTCTCCTCCCATGGAATTTCAAATATGGTATTTCCTAAAACCTTCAGTGTAAACTCCTGGTTTTATCTGATCCCCTACTGCCTTAAACCAATGACGAAGCAGTGCTGCAGTAGGACCTCTTTATCTTTCCTGTAGAGGTTACAGCAGGATTCCCTGTCAAGAACCATAAGGGCTACAAATGCTCCTTAAAGGGATGTTCTCTAATACATCAGGCACCTGCAGTTGTGACATTCCTCCTGGTATGACTGCAAGAGTAATATTCATTTCTCCAATGATATCCTTAACAGCTGATGTTAGATATCCTTTGAATGTACCTAGGACAAACATTCTCTTTTTGTATACCAGCACACCTGGTCTCTTGTTCCAAACGATGTTCAGCCAATACTTCATTAAATCTGTAGATATCCATCCTTGGTTTTGACATCTAACAATTATTCCAGTAGGCAGCTGGTCCTTCAGCATTGTTTTACGCTTCAAGATCACATACGGTGGCAATTTCATACCATCTGCTAACACTGCCAGCACTGCTATACTACACATTTTTTCATTCCCCAAAGTTTTGATGATGACGGATTTTGTGCCTGTTTTTTCAGTGATGTTATTGGTTGGCTTGTCAAAGGAAACTGGTGTCTCATCTGCATTTCCTATTTGGCTCAACAGATAATTGTGACCTTTATACAATCCAATCACGTACTGCTGGAATGGAATAAATTTTTTGGGTGAAGTTAGAAGGTAGACGTTGGCAACGCAAAGTCCTTCTCTGTAGGCAAAAGCCATTATGACGCATCATCTGCATGCACCGGCCATTACTGGTCTTGAATTTTTGCCATGGAATTTATTATGCTTGTGCTATTTCTTGAGATTTCAGTTTACTGATTTCCTGTGTAATGGTTTCTATTTTATTTTATTTTATTTTATTTTGAGCACACACATTTTGCATCTCGTTGTTCTACTTGACAGGGGGAGTGGACTAGAAGACTTCCAGAGGTACCTTCCAGCCTCAACTGCTCTGTGGCTCTGCATGCTGTTTGCCTGTGATACTCTATGGGAGTGTCCTTTTTCAGGCACTGAATGATTTCTGCATTCAGTTAGTGCATAACAGCTTCTGTTTTGATTGTTTCCATCTTGGCACATTTGCCTCAGTAACATTATATTTCCTCTTGGATTCACAATTGTTAGGTTTTTTTTTCTCTGCGTACAGTACCACTCTGAGATTAAAATTTGCATTGTAACTCCCTTTTATGCTATTTTTATATCTTATCTCGCACTGTCCCTCTTATCCACAGATATTTTGCTGTTTTCCAAATTCCTTAATACTACAAACAAACAGACAAAGAGAAATCCATCCCCATACAGTGGATTTCTCTCAACCACCATTATGCTTATCTAATGAGTGATAAAAACAGTAGTAAATCACTGTTTCATCCTGTTCAAATCTTGGGCCAGCTTGGGCATAACTGAAAACATAACTAATGAACTTCGCATGCTACATCGTCATGCTGCCATATCATCCTAAGGGACGACAACTTTCAAATTTGAATTTAAATATTCTGGAAACAAAGCATCCTGGTTTTACTTCTGGGTACATGCAGTATTGTTCAGTATTGTTAGAATTTTAGTCAGGTTTAGTCAGTGGGTTTTAGAAGTCAGGAAACCATCAACACATTTAGTCTGTATATCACTCAAGAATTGCTAATTGCATTTATTTAACTATTTATTAAACCAGGTTGGCATATCACATGGCCTGTGAAATCATCTTTTTTTTTTTTGGCCAACTGATCCTGTAGACACTGCAAGTACTCCCTAGTAAAGGCAATTTGACTGTGTAGTACCCACAGATAAGGTCAAGCCTGATGCTTCATTGAGGCATACGTACCTCTGGTCTACTGACCAGACATTCAAATAGCATTTGTGTACCTCCACATATCAGATCTCCTGGTATTCCCTTACTATAGAGTATGTGACAATTATACTGGACCTTTAACATAGACATTTCACATGGACATATGATACATAAACTACATAGACAAACCATGTCATGTTAGGTGATCATAACAACTCAAATACAACATATTTTGTGCATAAATGTATAAAAGAAGCTATCAAGAAGTAACACTGACTGAAAAGATACTGTCTTGAAATATTTTACCAACTTTTTAAAATATGTAAGTATTTAGAAAAAAACAGAATGAAATGATCTGCATTAAAATAAAAATTAGGCATATAATTGCTTGAAACTAATCACTAGCACTGTTTGAAAATAACAACAAAATAAATTGGTAGCATCCTACACTTCTACTACCTTAATCCATAACAGAAAATGCTGAACTTCAATTTTTTTTTTCAGCCAGGGACTAATTCCAGATAATAAACTGTGTGTTGCTGTGATGCCTCGTAGCAGTGGAATGTATTTAACTTCTTTAATTAAGCTGCAACCGGATCCATTTTAAAAAGAGCATTGTTACTTCATTATTTTGGTGGGTTGGATTTAACTTCACAAGTTACAGAGTAGAACTATTTTATAGACTTTCTTTATTATTTGAATGGTAGACCAATAAAAGTGAACATAAAAAAGGTCGTTTGTTTTTGAAAGTTTTATTGCTACAGTTGCAGATAGTACGTATAAGTGTAAAATGACTGGGGCCCATATTAGTTCCGCTATATATTTCTGGTTTTGCTCTTTAAATTAAAAAAGTGTGATGGCATGAAAAACAGATGCTTTCAGCCCATTTTCCTCCAAAGTGAGAAAAAAATGTATGTTCATTCTGAGATGCTAGGGAAGTTGTATATAGGGATGGATCATTCCAAGAATGTCTCTAGGTCCTAAAAAAAAATTATTTGGAATTAGCATAGACAACATTGTAATTCACAGACTTAAGTCTAAATTTTGGAGATGGGTGCTTGAAGCCTAAGAAAACAAAGGTTTTGTTTGTTGCAAAATTTGCCCTTCAGTGTAAAGCCTCAAAACAAGGCTGCATGTACATGTGTTGCATCTTACTTTCTGGAAGGGATCTTGAAGCTGGAGGCAGATGAATTGCTGCAGATCTGCTCCATGCTGAATACTTCTGCAGTGCACAAATGCAAAGTGCTGTGAAAAGGGAAATGACTGGAAATCTTCGCTTGGCAGGTCTGCATAATCTTGCTGCTTCTGAGTTTAGTCAAATATCAGTGCAAGTAGATTTTTGCATTCCCTATACTTCAAATATTCTTGTATATTCATAATAACAAAATAAACCTAGGACAGCTTACAAATTCTTCTGTGGGCATTTAGATTCCTCTTTTTGATTAGCTTCTTACTCACTAGTGTTAATATAAGCTCTTTTCTGTGGTATAATATACTAATTTTTGCCTGGTTATTTCTTAAAATATTAATACATACTAATTTTTTTTTTCTGGTTGGATTTTGCACTAAGGTTATTTTACTTCCAATTTTATTTCAAGAAACTTTAGAAATTTTATGCTAAAACTGAGGATAAGTGTTAAGAGTACCAACCAGAGTAAATGTTAGATTATCAGTAGAGTATCAGACCTCTTTTTTTAATGTGGTTTTGTACTGACACATCATAAACGTGTGTCAGTTTTAAGCCTAGCACTAGTAGACAGTCCATGAAGTATCCAGATAGAAAATCTGCTCAGTTGATATTGAATTTGCATTTAAATATGGGAATTTGCCTGTAAAAATGCTCTAGTTTTCATACAGCTGACATTATTGTACTCAAGTCTGATCCCTGGCAAAACTCAAGGAAGCATCACTTTAAAATTTGGGTTTTAAGATCAAGTTCAGCATTATTCATATCACCCCCATTGATTTTAATAGTGGCATTTCCAAGGGCATTCTTTGTCTTTGCAGTTTATAAAGCTTTAACAGAATTTGCAGCATGCTCTTCATTTTAAAATCAAGAACATTTGAGTGGGAGAGAAATGTGGGGAAAGGACTTGAAGAGCTTCATCTTAAATACAGCAGGTGAATAATTATGTCATTATAATCATACATATATCATACATATATCATAATAATGTTCAAACTCTGTTAAATGTTTATATGGTATAAGTATATACATATGTATATTTCCTTCTCTAAATATCCTTGTGATATAATAGAAAATACATGCTTTAGAAACATGCCTTAAATTCATTTTCAGTTTCCAGTGTAGTATTTCCTCAAAAAAAAAAAAAACAGAATGAATGTTAACTGCAGTGATGGCTTTTCCTTGGACTCAACAGTCAGTGAGAAGAAATATACCATTTAAACTGTAACTTCGGATGTGTTACTTAAGGGTTGCTTGTCAAATGTATGCAACGCAGTAGCTACAGAGTTACAGAATTACAGTGAGAAATTATATGACAAACGGTTTTAGAAAAAAATGATTCTTTGTTTGTGAAAACATGCAAACAAATTATATGCTTAATTATTCACACAGCTTTATTATCGATAACAATTCAAAGTCCAGAGGAAATGCCTTCAGTATTTGAACAGCAAAATTAAGAAACATCTATAAAATGTGGAACTGGCTGTAAAAATAATTGAAATTAATGTGGATGTAAGGACCCAGCACTAGGTCAGTAGTGAGCAATGGTGACATCTCTTTCTGTGACAGTCAAAGCATTTAGTGGAAGTACCCACTACAAAATGTTTTTCCCATACCTACAGGTAAGAGATAACTAAGCAGTGAATGCTGTTATCAGAGTTTTCCATGCAAAAGATTCAATGTGCTCTAAAAAAGTATCTGACGTGTGACTACAGTGTCACTAAGTTATGACAAGGAAATATCTGTGATATGACAGTGGCATCGTACAACTGTCAATATAAAGTAAGTGCGATGGGATTGCTCTGTACTCTAAAGCAACTGTCATGTAATGCGGGCTGTGACTAGGCTGTAATTGCAATGTGACTGCAATGTGCCAGCAGAGTGACTGATAAGTAACTCCTAGAAGAGAGGACTCTCAAGTAAAATCAGCTCTAATAGTTTTAAAGTGCTGTGGACCCTATCTGCTGTGACAGCAATGCCCATCAACCTCAATGGGCTTTCAGTCGGCAGCTCATGAGAGGCCAGGCCAGCTTATCGCTTGTGGCTGCATCCTGGATCAAACATTCTGATGCCCAGCCAGACCCCTGGGGATGTCCCAGTGGTCTGAGTGGACCAGGCCAAACCTCTGTCCTTTGGTTCCCAGCCTCTGCACAGGTCAGGTGCTCCTTCTTTGTGGAATTAGCCCGAAGCTCTGAATGCTGCGGGCAGTTGGCGCGTGAAGAGAGAATATTGCAAATTAATTAAGAAACAGGGAAGAAGTATTATATTCATATCACAGATGGAGATATTGGTGTTCAGATTAATTGATTTACCCTGAAGCTATGCAGCATGTCATTAGCAGCTTTGTGATTGCAGTGGCTTTGGTTGAAAAACGGTTGTCACGGATTGTATTCAATTTTCCAATATATCAATGGAGTAACCTAATTCTCTGAAGGAGAAATATATTTTTCTTGTAAAAAGAAAACTGTCAGAGATTTTTTTTAACTTCCAAGTTTCCGGTTCTTCTCTTCCTCTCTCCCTGACTCAGATTTCCTTACCTTTGCTTCAAATGATACTTGGAACGTTACAACTAAAATGAGGAAAAACAGATGAAAGACTAAGAGTATTTGTACTTCACATTTTCTTTTATCTTTTGGGAGTACAATGATCATCTGTACTGTTTAAGGAGTTCTGGGTGGAAAATGAAAAGATGCATCAGAGCGCCAATTTTGTGTTTAAGATGAAGGCATGGGTATGTTTTCATCAGTGAGAATGAAGAAGTCAGTGGTGTGAATCCTCCTCTTGTTAGTTCTTGTTTAGCAAACAGAGATCAAACTTATTCTTATTTTCTATATTGCAATAATTAAGAAAAGAAATATGATGTGCAATAAAGGCAATAATTGTTAGCCTCGAATAATCTTTTGATGTGAATTACAATCTGTAATCTGTGTCTTTTACTTTATGTTTGGCCAATACCTCGAGTAAATACTTTTGTTTTCTTTCCATGTCACTGAATTTAGTGTCCTGACCATGCACTTGGAAGCCTACTATTTGCTGACTTCTATCTGTATTCTGTTTTACTTAATACTTACTGGGTAGACCCAACAGATGTGCTTGAGTGTGCTTTGTAGCATTGCAGGTATTTTAGAAAACATGTTAATTTGGAGAACATTCCTTACTTGGGAGATTGTACAAAGTGGATTTTGGACCCCTCAGGTTGTAAAGGCTCACATGGAACCGTTGCAATTGGTCATGCTAATTTTTCTTACAGCCTTTGGAGTCAATAATCTGAGCGGTAATATTTCCTTAGATCTACTGTGTCAGTCCAACTGCTGGATGTGCAATTTACTCAGAAATTCAAAGAAGTTATGTAGTCAGATTTCTGTCCCCTTGCACCTCCACGTTCAAGAATCCCAAATACCTTAGTTCATGTAATGGATTGTTGGTATGTCTGTCACTGTATTCAGGTCACAAATCAAACCAGCTGTGTTGGAAAGGAATGCAAACATCACTCACATGGAGAGTAACGTTTCATACCAAACAAAGGAGGAGAGGAGTAGAAGTTTATCCTATCTGAAAATTGTTCTGTTTCTGCATACCAATGCCTTTTATCAGCAGAAACACCTGCAGCCACCATAAGTTCCACCTTTCAAAGGCAACATTTTCATCTTTTCTTTTTTTTTTCTTTTTTTAATATAAAGGAACAAAATAAGTATACTGATGTGCAATTAATTGTAAAGGCTCACTGCTGAAAAGATTTACTTGTGGTTCAGCAGTGTAATCATCTGTTGGGCATTTGCTATAAATCATGGGTGTCTGCTGTTGTCTTCACTAATTAGTACACTAACTTATTATTAAGTCCTTTAAACATTATACGAGATCTGGGCTGTGCACAGAATTACTGGGAGAAGAGAAACACTTGAAGTTTTATTGCACAGCTACAAAGCATACAGTAAATGTCTGGGTGGTGGACAGTCGTAATGCATAAGACGAGATGGAATATATATCCTTTAGTAACAATTCTACCCATCCATAATTATAAAAAACCTTCACTGTGTAGGCTTCAGTGTGCCAGTTCAGTCACTCAGGCACCAAATAAAAGTCTCAAGAACAATAATTCAAAGCAACTGGTACAGTAGAAAGTGAAGTTTTAAACAACAGCAGACAAGTTGATTAGAGCCTTTGGAGATGCAAGCCCTGAAAAAAGGTTAACCTTTGTGAACTTTGAATACAAAGCTTTCAGAAGAATTTTATATGAAATCTAGTGACAAAGAAAAGCGCTATTCAGCAAGGGCTGATTAATTGAGTTACACTTCATTGTAAACCCCTGACAATGATGGAAAATAAATTTAGTAATGTGCTTTGTAGCCGTGCAAGTTGATGGGATCTCACTAAAAAGCAAGAAACAGACCACATAAAAGCCCTGTTGAATACCACTGAAGATAGTCTGGTGAGTGAAATGTAAAGCCAGGATTTACAAATATTACATAAGTGAACACTGTTACTGCACTCAGGCTGAAAAATCCTGTTCAAATCCAATAAGTGGTTTAAGATGTGCAAATAGAGGTTTCTGCAGGGAGTCAGGCATTAGAAGCCACCTGGAGCATGTGGTAAAGATTGTATCCATCAATACAGCAGCTGGGCTGAAATTATAAAGAGAGCTGCTTTCCATCACGCTTGTTTTAATGCATACATTTCTCCTGTCATTGGCACCCCAGGAAAACTACTAACTACAAAAACGAATGGTACCCATTACCTGATATTCATACTTGTGACAACAGAGACAACAATCACAACACAACAGTAAGCAAAAAAACTGATATCCAAATTATTTTTAAGTTGTTGCGGTGGAAAGATCTTGAGAACCAGTTAGTTGGTAATATTTTAATAACACTGTAGGTTAGAAGAATGAAGCAGGCATCTGGCATTCAATCTAAAGTTTCCTTCTGCTCCACACATTCCATCAAATCATGCACCAAAGCAGTTTAAACAAAGCAAGATCAGTAAAATTTTGTTCCAAGAGGGGGAACCCCATGTAAAGTTCAGCTGCACGCCAGCACCGAGGAAAATTTGACAGTAGTTTTCATTGTGATTGTTTCAAAATAACATGGATTTGCCTTAAATGTGTTCCCTATGTGCAGAGTGTGCTTTTTAGTTATACTCTAGCATGCAGTGACTGCAGAGGGAGATGCAGGAGGCAGCTGCTTGCCCCAGGTAGCCCAGCAAAAAATATCAGTTTCTACAACTGGTAGGGGTGAAGGGGTCAGAGAAATGTAGGCCTCACATTACAAAAACTCCTGTGAAAATGATGCACGAGTGCCACTCCGAAACAGGAAAGGAAACTGTTAAATTGCTCGCTGTAAAGTCGTGTTAAAAAATAATAATAAAAAAAAAACAAGCAAGCCATATTGCATGCGCAGGGACAGACTGTGCCACTAAGCCACAGGCCCATGCCGTGGGTGGTGTTGGAGCAGCATTGTTCCCCAGCAATTAAAATGAACATGCACGCCACACTAAAATGCAATGTGTTCTTCCCCTGTGAGTTGTGCCCTCCTTCTGCCTGCGTTCTGCTCACTGACACTAACTGTGATCACGACAAGCAGCCACACTCCTTGGTGCTTCAGAAGAGCTGTGTGATTCCAAGTGTTGTTGGTGTCTGTTTGCAAAGAACAGAACTGAACTGGGCTCCTTGGGTGCTTCCCCTCCCTCTTCCAGCGTATCAATTGCAGAGTAAGGAGCTTCCACTCCTGTACTGAGATCACTGTGGTAATCCACGCTGATTTGGAATAAATGCTGGTGCTGGTTCAGCAGGTTGTGCATGAGATGTAGGTTGTGCAGGTATCTCTGTGCAGGACAGATGGGCAGGGAGGCACCCATTGTCCTAGATCATAGAATCATAGAATGGCATAAGTTGCAGGAGCCCTTAAAAATCGTCCAGTTCCAAGTCCCTGCGATGGGGAGCGTTGCCACCCACCAGCTCAGACTGCCCAAGGCTCCATCCAAGCTGGCACTGAACACTTCCAGGGATGGGGCACCCACAACTTCTCTGGCAGCCTGTGCCAGAGAATTTATTCTCTGTGCCAGAGAATTTATTTGTAGCATCTAACCTAAACCTCCCCTCTTTTAGTTTAAAGCCATTCCTCCTCATCCTTTCACTGTCAGACCAAGTAAAATGTATCTCTCCCTCCTTTTTATAAGCTCTCCTCAAGTACTGGAAGGCCTCAGTGAGGTCTCCTCAGACCCTTCTCTTCTCCAAGTTACACAAGCCCAACTTCCTCAACCTTTCTTCATAGGAGAGGCACTCCAGCCCTGTGATCATCTTCATGACCTTCCTCTGAATTTGCTCCATCAGCTCCACATCTTTTCTGTGTTGGAGGCCCCAGAGCTGGACGCAGTATTCCAGATGGGGCCTCACAAGGACAGAATACAGGGGGTCAATCCCCTTCCTCTCCCTGCTGGCAATCCCTCTTCTGATGCAGACCAGGATATAGTTGGCCTTCCAAGCTGCAAGAGCACACTGCTGACTCGTGTCCATGGGCCACCAGAACTCCCAAGTCCTTCTCCACAGGTCTGCTCTCAAGGAGTTCTCTCAGTCTGTACATGTATCTGGGATTGTCCTGGTCCAAGTGCAACACCCTCCACTCAGCCTTGTCAAACCTCATTGGGTTCTTGTGGGACCAGTTTTTGAGCCTGTCTGTGTCCCTCTGGATGCTATCCCTTCCTTCTGTTGTATCAACTGCACCACCAGATCAGTTTCTTATCATTTTTCTTTCCCTTCTTCTGAAAACTTATGGTTTTCTATAATTGTCTACAAATAGAACAGCAGGTTTGTATTCAAGCTTTACCAGAGAGCAGCTTTTCTATCAGTTAATATGTTGTTGTGTGTTAGGAGAGCTGATAACAACCCAAACTCTTTCATTGTTTTCTTTGCTATGGAAATAATTTCCTCTGTAGCCAGTCCAATTCAAATGTGTTGATGAGCTACTGCAACCCTGCCCTGAGCAATTAGTGGACCAAACTAATTGAGACATTTCCCTTCTGTTCTCCCCCTTACCTGAATAGCAATAGGGGTTGCAGGCTGTAAATAGCAGGGTGAGAATTCCTCCATGTCCCACACATGCACACAAATTCTCACTAACCTTGGCTGGGCATCCTCCGACCCAGCTTCTTTTTTCCAAGACTCTTTCTTACCAATCTGAAACAATATAGTTATCATAACAGTCCCCATTATTTCTGAGGACTGTTTTCTGAAGTATTGATAGAGGAAGGGAGAGACAAGAGGTTTCTCCGTGTCCTTCCCTCCAAATTGTGGATCCTTTTCACTCAGAGGAAATCTATATCTCTTTCTGCTGCCATGGTGATTCAATGAGTTTGAGATTATTTTGCTAAACCTGCCTCTCCCAGGAGACAGTGATTTTGATTCTCGCTGTTCTTAGACAGGTCAAGAATCGCATTAGCTTGGGTCAAAAAATGTTCCCAGTACAAGGAGGTGAGTTTCAAGATCTTGACAGAGCAGCAAAAAGGACTCGCTCTTCGTTCTCGTGATAGACATTATGATGATGTCAAGTAAAAGCAGTTTTGCTGAAAGAAAACTCTCAAGGTACTGCTGCGGGCAGAGATGGATGAGAGGTAGGGGTAAACCATCCATCCACAGAGGAGGATTAGGAAAAATTGTGATAACATTGGGCACAAAAAAGGAAGAGACGGCAGGAGGATGACATGCTCATTTCACGTCTTCAAAGCCATTTAATTTGAGACAAATCGTGTGGTAGCCACTCAGTAGCCCAAAGGCAGAATCACTTTTATGCTTTGCATATCTGTGATTTGTGTCGGACAAACAGCAGTGAAAGAGGCTGCAGTTCTGGGTGCATATGTGCACACAGTCTGATCCATTCACAAATCTACTTTCATTCAGCACTCTTCTTTGTGTACACACCAGCCAGCTATACAATGGAGCATGGAGCTCTTTTGGAGGATACAACTGAAAAGTTAACCTACTAATCTTGAAACAAAACTGCGTAAAAAGGAAACTTCTATGCCCTGTGACAAAAATAATTCTAAAATAAATGATCTATTTTGAATTGTGATTAGAAAAATAACAGGAATTTCCTACATTGATTAATGGTAACTTTGTCATGATTATGTCTAGTACTGCAAATAATCTATCCGTATTTTCAAGATGAGACTTTATTTCCTATTTGGGAAACTATGCTGAGAGATTCTACAAACTGGTACTTCTGAATCTTCCTTGCTGACCACCCAAAGCTCAGTAAAAGTTGTTTAATCTGTATCTATCTTGAAATTCTCTCATCATACAAACTTTATTTGTGTTTTAATATCTTACATGCCAAGATTCACACAAAAACTGCAGAGCACTTTACAAGCAGTGAGTTATGTCTAGTGGTAGTTATTATATCCATGTTATGGAGATTTGGGAGAATGCTGGTCATATCAACAGATTTCTTACCTTTCCTCAGTCTCACTTTGAACATTCAGTAAATCTGGGCTCATTCTGACACTCACTGGGGTGGTTACATTCATAGCTGTGTTTTTCCACGGCTTTAGCAATGTCTTAAAATTCTGACACCAGTCCAGTATAAATACAGCACTCATTTGCCATGAGCAGGAACACAGCTCAGGGTACACCAAGTGCCCAGCTGATCAGCTTCTCAGCTCTGCTTACACTGCCATACTTGCATGCTGCTTTCAAGAAAACATCTTGGGATAGGCTGCATTTCAGGTTACAGCAATAGTGTACTACATTGGACTGCATACAGACTTTTACCTCAGTAACCATGAACTTTAACTTTTCTGTATGAATGCAGAATATGACAAGGAATTTTTCTTAATGTTTGTGTTGTGCCCTGACCAGTTCCTCTTGACTTCTTTCTTTATGTGTTATTTTCAGCTTACAGCCCTGTAAATGTAGACTTGCCAGTAAATGGAGGTCAAGCTTGGTCTCAAAAAAAAAAAAAAAAAGGCTTTTAAAAAATAAACATGTTGTCTAGATGTTAATTTGAAGAAAGAAAACATTTCGGGTGGGACAATGTCAGAGCTTCTGATTTCTGTGCTTTAGAAGGAACAGAGTAAGGAAAAAAATCAGTTGAAACCCTTCCATGGAAATTTGCAATTTTGTTAAAACACCAACAGTTAAAGTCATTAATTTATGACTCATTCAGAGCTGCAAAGCAGATTTACCTATATATGACAATACATACCTGAACTCTCAAAGGCAATGGAGCTGTAGGTTATTTGTCTTGGAAAGACTTTTTTGTCATAATTTTTACTATGTACATATATTTTTACAGGAAATTTTGTCTGTTTCTGCTATTCTCAAAGAATGCTAACGGGGAAAAACTGACACTGCTCCCTAGTCCTGGGAAAGTTATTAAGGGATTCAATTCCCTCATCTAGAAGCATGGACTATGTTCACTCTGCAAGCAGGACTGGTGTGGTGTGTCCTGTTGCAGAGGAGGAATGCCATGGGTCTGCTTTCCTGAAAATCTTCCACTTCTCAGCATTAACTGTAGTAGATTTTCACCGCAATGCAGTTCAGGTTAGATATTAGAAGAATTTCTTCTCAGAAGGAGTGGTGATGCATTGGAACAGGCTGCCCAGGGGAGTGGTGGGGTCACCCTCACTGGAGGTGTTTAAGGAAAGGGTAGATGTAGTAGTTAGGGACGTGGTTCTGTAGGCAATAGTGGTTGTAGATGGATGGTTGGACTGGATGATCTTAAAAGTCTTTTCCAGTCTTAATGATTCTATGGTTCTCTTCAGCTGGGCTGAAAGAAAAAACACAGATGCATTTCACAGTGGAAAAGACAATTCAGAGATCCATAAAATACACTTGAGGGCTCCAGCTTAGTCATAAGAGAGCCCCAGACAACCAGGCCCAGATGTAAATGTTTAGATTCACAGTCCCAGATTCCGAAAAAACCTGCCAGTGTTGAGGTAAAATATGAACATATATAACTTTTGACTAAAAATCAAGATTTCTGGGTAGAATTTTTAATACATCTTGAAGTCCTAGAAATCAGCTTTCCTCATGCAAATTATAGTAATTTTAAATGACAGACTGTGTGGGAAAAAGATTGTCAGGGAAAATCTTTACTTTCCAGTACACGAATATGCCCTTAGCTGAAAATTGAATGCAACTACCCGTTTCCTGTCCTCATCTACTTTGCACTGTTCCTTTTCCTCCCTTCCTTGTGTAACTGCCTAGATTAGGCCACATGTGATCAATTTATGGATGACTCAAAAGCTTTCCCAAAAATATGTCTTTTCTATGTACTTCCTGCCATCTTTACCCTGTGCCCTCACTTTAGGAAGTCATTTGAAAAAAAAAAAAAAAGAAAAGAAAAAAAAAAAGAAAATAGACTTAGCTTTTTCTTAGAATGACCCTGATCTCCTACTTTGCCAGAATGGGATTGACCTAAATTTTTGTTATTATTCCATAAAACATTGAAGCTGGAGAAACATAGCTTTCCCTACTGTAGAGGAATTTGTATACAATTTACTGTTCCTGGACCAGTTCCAAAATTGCTGTATGGGGATTAGTGGTCCCACCTGATCTGAACACAGTGCTTAAATGCCAGTAGTAACATGGGAGCTGAACTACAGCATCAATGTCCACCATCATAGCCTCCGAAATTATCAGAGGACACCTTAACACTTATGCCTTCACCTTTTTATTGAAAGTACTCCTTTAGAAAGTGAATCATCACCTTGAGATGCATTTCAATTCACAAGGGACTCCTTAACCAAAGGCTTGATTCTGCTCAGATAGAAAAAAGATCATGAGCCCTCTTACTGACTGGAGTAACAGCCAGATTTTGATTATTTTTCAGTCTTTATTTTTCAGCTCCTTTCAGAATGAACATAGTCAGTGGAGATATGCATCTTCTAAAACTGTAGTATACAGAAGCATGGATATTTTTATGTGGTAGAGATCCTGGCTTTATTGTCAACCATTAGGCCAAGTTAACTTACATTCGAATGTTCAAATTCAGTTTGGATGCTAGTGTTGAAAGTGAACAAAGATATTTGAATAATGCATTAATTAATGAAATTCTGACTTTTCAAAAGTGCTATCTTTTTCTTATCCTGTGAATATACCCGCTTTCCTATGTATGCTTCAACTGAAAAAATATCCTCTCTGTATTTCAGTGCTCAAGATGTATTTGTAAGCTGTGTAGTTTTCTTTGTTACCGCAGACTTTCCCTTCTCTCTAGCCTCTCTAGTCACTCATAGTCACCAGACCACAATATACATTCCTTTCCTTTTTTTTTCTTTTTTTCTTTTTTTTTTTTTCCCATCAGTATCTCCTTTTTGCATTTATCTTTGTATTTTTGAATTGGTAAAAGTTAAAATTAAAATAATATTTATTTCAATAAGAACTTTTTTTTTTTTTTTAAGATGGAAGTAGGACAGACTAATTTCACTTAAGTTTGTGCATGTGACCAATTTTCTTTGACTCTACAAGGGCTGTTCCAAAAGTAATGCCTCTTACATTTTTATGCTGACCCGCGATATCAGAGGTCCATATTGGTGGTATAGCAATAGAGACTGAACCTTCTCATCAGTATTCCGCTATGTTTTGTTGCCATATGACAGATGGTAGCAGAGGAACAGTATGACCAAATGGCATCTGACATGGACATGCAGATGAAACAAGTTTAGCCATTGAATTCCTCCATGTGAAAAAAATTGTATTCACTGACATTCATCAGAGCTTGATTAATATTGACGGGGACAAACAGTGGATGTGAGCATTCTGGGATGGTAGGTGGTGCATTTCAGGAGTGGCAACAGAGACGTGAACAACAAGTTTTTGCTACAGCTATACAGTTACAGTTATGACATGCATGCTCTGGTTCATAACTGGTGAAAATGAATAGCTAATGATGATGGCTATGTTGAAAAATAGTGTTCTGTAACAGAGATTTTGCTCTATCAAGTAGTGCTATTGCGCTTTTTGTGTCTGTTGTTGTGTCCATGGAAATAAGTAGGAGGCATTATTTTCAGGGCAACCTACATAAATTAAAATGGTAGCTTAATTGCTGGTTGTGGTCAGATCTAATTAAATCTAATGAGGACAATAAGCCTTTTCAGGTTGGCACATAGATACCAGCAAGTTCCGTGTGTATATTTCTGTAATATGTATTAGGTATCTTGAAGCAAAGAAAGTATAAACGTCTTTACTCTGCATCTGGTACCAGTGCAGGAAACCAATATTCTAAAACATGACAAACATTGAGAAAAAAAAAATAAAATCTTTAGTAATATTTCTATTAACATAAATTATCATAAATATCAGTGTCTGGTTTTCAAATGGGGTTTGGCCAATTTTACATATTTTGAATAAAAAATAGTTGTAAGAGATGAGGGAGATGCACTTAAAATTCTCTAATTATGACTACATTTTTCCTTCATCAAGGAAGATTCTGTGAGGGTTACTCCTGAAGCCCCTGAAATAGCACATTATCTGTTTGTGGTGCTGAATTCATTGAGGTTCTCCATGTATTTACATTGCTTTCTTGTTTGTTTGTCTGGGAAAGATGCAGACCTTAATCACTGATGCAAAGTATTGTAAAGTGCTTATTCCTATCCATTGATGAATTTACTTCTTCCTCCATCCAAGTGTAATCCTTTTTCTCTTTTATGTATTCACAGGTTATAAATGTCTCAAGGAGGACAAAGTCAGTTGAAAAAATATGGGCTATGTTCCAAGAAAGCAATGCTGTTGTGTTGAGAGAAACAGAGAATCAGAGAAAAACGCTGTAATTGAAAATAAGCCTAAAGCAAGTGCAAGTTTTGCTAGGTGTTATGTGGCTTTTGAATGGTAAAACCTTGTCATCCACTTTTTCTGTTGTTCAGTATTTGCAGTCTTTAATAACAGTGTAATTCAGGTCCTTTGTGAAAATGAATTGATAAATAAAATGAATGTTCTCATATACTTGTATGTGTATGCATATATGTATGCCAGTGAACTAGCATCTACATACATATATAAAGAAACATATTCTGTTCTCGTCCCTACAACATGCTCCCAGGTGATCTTGAACAAGATATGCTAAATAGAGATCCTGCACTAATTTGCCTGTTAACAGGTTTGGTCTGAGATATTTCATCCATGTTCAGAACTCATTGCTCCAATTGACATCTATGATAGTTTTGTTTTGAACATACAAAGAGCAAGATAATGCTAATTAATCAAGAGAACATATCTCACAGGTCTCAGATTGGATACCCAACAACAGCAGATATTTTTAGCATTACTTTCTACAGCTCTTGTCCCCAGCTGAAACATAAAGAGTAGCCGTGCCGTCATTTCACAAGGTTGTTATGAAGATAAGTGTGATTAAACAAGATTTGGATAATGTTGTGATGAGCACTGGAGAAACATTAATCATTCTGATTTCAGACGGCTGTTTGAATAGTATGCATCAGGGGGCTGCAAATGGGACAGGAGAAAGAAGAATGAATAGTTGTTCATTAACTGAGTAAGCATGGTCTACTTTGAACCCTAAGTGAAATCAGAATGCCATGCAAAAACGGCTTGTGATGAGGTAATCAGAGGCTGTATTACTAAACCTACATACAGAAAATTGAATTTTCTAACTTTACTTCCTAACCAAAATTACAGTCTTTGAATGTTTTTTAAAACATTTTCCTCGTAATAGCCTATTAAATTGCATTTCCTACTTTTGGAGCTTTGTGATTTATATGCGAATCATTTAACACTGCCGTATCTTGTCACCTACACTGATATTTTTGCTCAGTACCTGCTCAGGATTTGCTAAGATTTCCTAGTCAGTTTTCTCTTTTCTCATATATTGACATGTTTAGGTTACCACTGGAGCAATTTTTCTCAATCTGTTCTTGAACTTTATTCCTTTTTCTTACAAGAATGAGAAAGATTTCTTTCCAAAAGTTTGTCTCTTTTTTCTAATAACAAGGCTACTAGTGACAATCCACTCCTCCTGCAAATCAGAGACCACCACTGCTAGGCATGCCTGCTCCCATTACTCATCATTTGATGCAGCCCTGCTGCTCTGGACTGCAGCTCTGCATGCACACCTTCTCTCCTATAGTTTACGGGGACATTGAAAAGGGAACAATATGCTGTGATGAAATTGTTTGAGGACTGAAGAAAAGGCTATCTACCAATACATCACAGTGTACAGAGGGCAAATTGTTTCTGTTTCCAGGATATTTCATGCAAATTATCAAGGGAAAGCTAGATCTTTCTTAGCTTTATCATTAGATAGAAGCTTATTCAATGCGACTTCAGCTACATTACAGCCTGGAGTGTATTTTACAGCTCTGTTTTACCTGCACTGTACTTGGCGTTCTTACAGGCAGTAACTGTGCACTCTGCAGACTGCAGCTCTTTGAGTGCATTTAGTAATGTGCACACCACTACAGAAGAAAATTGGGCCAGAAATCATAGTCTGGAGGCAAAGAGATTTCCCTTTCATTAAACTAACAGCAGAAGCTCTACCAAGCTTTTCTCTGCAAGCTGTCACTCTTGGATGTTTCTATAGACTTTCCAAACTGCTAAGTTGCAGTAAATAGCAAATAAAATAATTTGGCCCAGTCATCATTTGGATCTATGAAGTTTTACATCTCAGAACGCTCCTAACAATCAGACAAGCTCAACAGATTTTTAAGGAAGTGTAATCAAAAGCCTGGAGGATGTGTTAGAAGTATGAGTTCTGCCTGACTCTGCTAGTGAAGATGAAGCCAACTGACAGTGCATTATAAAGAGTATATGTCTCTGTAGCAATGCCTTTCATGGAAGAGCACTTGATACTTTCTGAGGATGAGCAAAGGGACTGAACAGTGTGGTTTTAGTACAGCAGTCATGCACTCCCAGCTATGTGAACTGAGCTCAGAGAGGTAATGGCCGTCTGAAATGTTTGACTGATGTTCGAGGGTCGCTGTTAGCCACAGATCAGTACTTTTTGGACATTCGTAGGTAATTTGTTCTTTTTCTGTAGCAGGTGAGCCATTAGAAAATAAATAAGAAATTAATTAGAAATAAATGTTTATCACTGCATATTTGTTGGTGTTTCTTTTTTCTTTTCATTTTTGTTAAGCGTGATACAAAGCAGTAGTATGGCCTTGTGCTGTACATGATGGGTATATTCCAGGGACAAATTTGCATGAGTCAGTGCTGATCCTGTAAAGCATGTTTTAAAACCATTCAGTTGGACTTATCATCAGAGAAGACAGAGATGCTGTATGGCAAGTGTGTCTTTGCTGTGCTGCATGTATAGTTCCAAAATCACAGCTTGCTCTTTGAATCATCCAGAAAGACGGAGGGAGAAAAACTGCTGGGTATATAGACTGTGATTGCTTATTTTAACTCAATATAAAACATAAGAATACAAGACTTCTGACAGCTTTAAAGCTCAGCAATCTCCAATATGTTGATTCTGCTATTCTATACATTTAATTTTCTTTTTAAAATGTATCATATTTCTCCAAACAGCGATTTGTTTTTCAAATTATCGTTGCCTAGCTAAGACTTGTGTACCAGGTGCCATGTAAAAGCATGTTAAAAGTAGATAAAAGCAATTTATCCTGCCCTCTAATTAGAGATGTCTTGTCTTTACCACTGACAATAGCAGTATGCAGCTGTGGCAGAGGAGAGATAATAGCACCAGAGCAGGGAGAAATTAAAGATAGGTTATCATATGTTGGCTGATGTAGAGTGTCATCTCTCCATTGCATAGCTAAGATGGTCTTTAGGAAGAATACTAACTTAGCTCTTGGCCTGACTCAAGCAGATTTATTTTAGTTATTAAATCCAAGATAGAGTTTTATTATAATGAGGCAAAGGGGGCAGAATAATAATGTCTCCATTAAATACACAGAAAGAGACTGCGACTTGCTGTGATTACTGTATCAATAAATACATGCACACCACGTCCCAGAATGTGCTGGATCTTTATGAAGGTGGGACTGACATTCATTTTTGCTCTGCATAGAGTTCCTCTTCAGATGAACTGACTGTGTGAGAATGAGTGTTGCGGGCACAATATAACAGCCCAGCGACATGCCTCAGTGACATGCTTCCTGGATGATAAAAAGTGAAGCTTTAGATCAACAAGAGGCTCACAATGAATGGGAAAAGAGTAGCATAAACCTGCACTGAAATTCTCTTTTTAAATTCAGGGACATCAACATTTGATGTACAGGAAGTCTGCTCTGAAAAGATGGTGTGGTAACAGAATTTGCAATCAGGGTTAGGACTGAGCAGTTTCTCAGGAGCTGGGAACAGGCTTGATGTGGGGAACTGAGAGTGGAGCTGGAGATATGATCTGCATTGGCTTTATTAAAGCTGATTTCGTCACTCTATAGCAGTAGTACTTGGGTAAAACTCCTAAGTCATCACCATAAATATGTGGTTGCCATCATGTTCAGGAGTTAAAGAACTGGTCTGTTGTCTTCAGGAAAGTGCTATCAGGGGAGTGCTATCACTCTTACACTTTGTTCAGGACAGAAGAGATCTAAGACCAGGGCCAAAGTTCATTTCCAAGGGAAAGTGTTTTGGTAGGGACAAGTTGTGTTCAAGGCAATGGAGGGGAATGAGATCACAAGCAGAAAATGGGCAAGTTCACATGGCAGTGTTTTGTGCTTACACAGCCATTGATATGTATCCGTGCTTTGGAGCTCACCTCTTGGACTGCATAACGTGGAATGTTGTACTGAATAAGCCTTCGATGTCATAGATCCTGACAGTGTGAGAAGGCATATTATACATCTTACTAGAGTTCTAGATATACGTGTAGATATTACAAAACAGAAAGAATGTAGATCAAGACACAGAAGAAAATTGGATGGTGTATGTAGAATTCAGTCAGCAATGACTCTTGCAAGTCTAAACAAACTTTCAGAATGAATAATCTTTGCATTAACATTATTTTAGTTGGGAAATAAAATGTTTGTTTAGAATATCACTTGAAAAAAATTATGGGTCTCTATTCCTTTTGCAGCATGATGCCTGAGAGCAGTGCTTGTCAGTCCCCTCATGCTGCAGCACTGCTTGCACTCCCCAGTGTTTCAAAAGCAGATATTTTTTTTGAACTCTGTCCTCTCTAGCCTCCTGATTGCAAGGAAAAGAGATCAAAATATACCTCAGTGTTTCTCTTGTTATATCAGGTACAGACATAAAGTTTGGAGAAAATTTCATATGCTGCACATGACATTACTAAAACATGTTGAGAGAACTAAGTTGACAAAAATCTAATGAGTAGCATTTTAGTACTATTGGGCAGGGTAGGAAGGAAAGATGTAGACAAAAATCAGTTTACTGTATTTGAAATAGACTGGTATGTTTCTCCAGAGTTTTTACCTGGCTAGATCCCATCAGTGACTGACAGAGATCAAGCTCATCCTATATTAAATAAAATGTTGATGTTACCTCTGAGTGTAAGCAATTCCTGTAGCTCCCACAGGGATATTGTCAGTGAAGAGGCCTGGAGATAAATCTACTATACATACTCTGAACAGGGGTACCCACAGCAGCAGAGAAGGATCTTAGATTAAATCTTAGCTTTGTTTTCCGTTCTCAGAGAATATGTATTTAAGCACCGAGATTAATGAGTTCATCTATTTCTATATTGTCAGTATAAGGCAGAGGGTAAATTTGAAGGTCTTAAAAATGCATTTATGTAGTATCTGAAATACCACAAAATTTCACCCTGTAATTTTAGATTTATATCCTGTGGCTCTAAGCTTTTGAAATCATGTTCTGACTTTATAAAAATAATTTTATGTGATGCCTGGTGGGATTACAATGTGTACTGTGGGACTGTAGCTAGACTTTCAATTAATGGCCTCATGCTGCTGCTCAATGTTGCTGGGGAATTGTTCAGTTTCTCCAGGACCACAGCATCTTCACTGTTTTAATAGCAGTTAGGTCACTGATACTCCTATACCTGTTAGGCTACATTGCTTAATAGATGCTTTTATTTATTTATTTTTTAAGCTGCTTCTCTTTCCTTTTGTTTGCTGAGTAAATCAATGTTTGTAAATGTTTAAGATGCTGGCGGCTCTGGGAATAAAAATCCCAAATGTTTCTAAGTCACTAACACTGTGAACTGTGACCTTCTGAGGCACTGTACGTGTTACAGGATCCTTGCCTTCATAAATTAGTTGAGTATATGATGTAAATGCAGCTCATCCTCTCATGTAACCAATTAAATGCTGGTATTGCTGTGTTTCCCCTTGCAGCCACACGTCTTTATAATGCAAGCCAAATGCTACGATATCAGAGAAGAAGGAAAAAGGTAGAGGGCATTCCATGCAGACCAAGTCCGTGACAATGTATATAGTTGCCTCTAGCATGGAGATAGCTTATAGAAAAGGCTTCTTTGGCACTGAATTCTCACGGAGAATATAAGAGGAGGGGGGGAGGGGGAACCACCAGGCAGAGAAGTCAAATACAGAAAGTCTGCAGCATGCTTGCTGCTCACCACTTGGGGGATGAAGTTGCATGAAGAAGATGGGGAGTGGAGGAGTGGGCTCCCAGGGCACTACAGGAAAGAGGCTAGAGACAGGGAGGTGACATGGAGCCAGAGATGAAACACAGAGGTGGAGAAGGAGAGGAAAACAGACTTGTAATGGACTTGGTAATATGATGGTAGAGAAAAGAGAGAAAGCTTAAGACAAGGAATAAAAGGAAGAAAGTATCCAGTCAACTCTGTGGCTGAGAAAGGAAAAGGAATAGGAAAAGGAAAAAGGAAAGGAAAAAAGGAAAAAGGAACTATATTTTTGGGCTTGGGCAAATGATTTGTGATTCATGAAAGGAATAATGATGACTTTATGCTGTTTTAACAATTATTAAATCCATGAACTAGCAGCATTTTCCTGAAAGGTGAATGGTCTTCCAAAGATGACATTAGCAGATGTTCATTTGAGGTTGTATTGACCTTCTGTTCACATCAAACTTGTCAAAGGAATATGGTAGGTGACTGCTTACAGGAAATGGCTGCTAAGGCACTAAAATTACTGTGAGTTTGCTGACTCTTTTTTTAGACTTGCCCCTGGTGCTGCCACTAGGAAAGTGCCTGAATGCCCATGACTGGAGAGGCTGAAGGTGAGCAGACACACCTGCCAGTACCAGTCACCAACCCCGCCTTTCCCCTTCTCAGTAGTGACAGGAATGGCAAATTTTCTTCCATGCTGGCCTTGGCCTACTGCTTTGCACTCCTAGGATCATTGGTTAGCCCGATTATCATCTCAGCAGCAACTCCATTTTTTTTTCCTACACCCTGAGAAGACATAATCCAGTTTCTGTCCATTTCTGTGCTTTCTGCAGAGCCTGTAAGAAGATGGCCCTCACTCTGGGAGAAAAACCTCCCCTGAGCAGCAGGGCTGCCTTTGTGGTTACTTCATGTCCCTAAGTGGCACAAACAGAAGAAGCTGAGATACTTCAAAGGGGCTCCTGAATTTTGAAATCACCAGCAATTTCCTTCCAGTCTTCTAGAACTCAAAAGCAGGTAATCTTGGATGTGAGAGAAGATGATACTGCCAACAGCATGTATATATTTACACTTTTAATGTGTATATTGAATCTGGCAATGATGATTCTGAGCTGGTGACTCCAGTTCCAGCCTTGGCTTGTGTTGTGAGATTGCTGTTATTGCTGAAGTCAGATCTTTTAGAATTCAGCGCGTGCAAATTGCAGACACTTGCCAAGCTAATTGGGCGTACAAATGGAATCACAACTGACCAGAGACACACTGGAGCTGGTTGGCTTCAAGTGCAAGTACCTAACTTGTATTTGCAGTTCCAGCAACTGCACACATACCAGGTCTAAGACTTCATTTTTCGTAAGTGGGAGACAAGACTTTCAAAACTGGATGTTTAATACTGTAGATTAAAAGTACAGAGAAAATAAAGTAGCAACTTATTGGCTGGGGTGGTGGGCTTTGAGGTTAAAATCATTCATATCCGTAAAGTACTTTAGGTCATTGCATAGAGGTGTACATTTTGCAGAGCAAAGATATATATGTAATTGGTAAAATGCATTATTTTGTGCACAGAATATTTTATGGAGCCTTCTAACAGACTAGGTAAATGGATTGCTCTATAAAAAGTTTACCAAGGCAATAAAAAGATCAAAGACATTTTTCACATTGCATCTCAAAACATCTAAACCACTGAAGTTTAAGAGTTGTAATGTGACCTTGCAGCCTTGGAAAAATTGTTACAATGACTAATTGTCAAGCTTTGCACTTTCAAAAGGTGATGACTGTATAGAAGTTGAGATCTAAGGAAGAATAGAAGTGAAGTGCGTGTGTAAGAGAGGCAGAAAATGGATTCTGTAAACAGCCAAAGGCAGAAAGTTTTAGACACAGGCTACAATTAAGGCCTAATCAAAGAAGAATGGGCATGACCATGACATAAACAAAACGCAAAAGAGTTGATTATAAAAGGAGGGCAGAGAATATGACAATGAAAGGCAATGTCCCAATACAAATAGAATAAAGAGCATATATAGAACAGTGGAAGAAGTAGAACATTGTCAAGAAAGCAAAATATAGCATGTAGCTTATGTACATTTCAGGAACTATAATCAGCATTTGCTTTGGATTGCATCAGTATTTCACTCTTGGCCTCACCATTTAGGAGATAAACAGACATGCCAACTGCTAGCTAATAAAGTTTTTATAATATACACCAGCATATTATTTTGGCCTTCTCCCCAGTGCTGCTACATGTCTATATGAAGCAAGTATATGAACTGGTGCTACATGCTGTGAAGGACAGAACCATGCAGCCACATACAGAGCTTCGGCCTGGAACAGCTCAGGGGTGGGTGGTCTCAGGATGGAAGCCACCTCAATCAGGATGAGGGTCATCAGCCCATATTCCCACGCCTTTCTGCTGTGGTATATGATTGTACTTGGGATAATGAAACAGGCTGTGGGGCTGCTCAAAAGCAGCTCATGGGAGATGGAGCTGATGAGTTAGGACTCAGAGGCAGAGCGAAGCAGATAACTGCACATCACTGATATCACCCATTGCTTGGTCCACAAATCCAAGATCACTGCTGAGCATCCCCTGCAATATTGTACATATCTACTGCAAAGCTCTGAATCTCTTTGGCTCCCCAGAGTGCTCAGCACACAAAAGCACCCTAAAAAGTCAGGTTCCTGGACATGGTAGTGTCTCTCAGACAATCATAGGTGTTCTTTCTTCTCTGCTCAGGCATGCTTGTGTGTTCAACAAATCATACATAATCAGATCAAATTATTAGTATCTCATGAAGTTCTGGGGTGCTTTAGGAATATTTTCCTAATGTTTTATGCAAACTATTTTTGCTTGTTTCTCAGAAAGACTTTATTTGCCTTTGGAACCATTGATTGTTTTCAGGAAAAAGCAACCTATTTCATATATAAAATCTAATAGTCCATGCAATAGGAGTTCTATTTTTTTTTTTTCACCCAAAATTGAGCGTAATTCTTTGTCCTGGAGGGAAGACCACACAGGCTTTAACCAAGTGAAAACAGCTGTGTACAATCTCTGGTACTTGCTTTGTAAGATCACATCTGTGTGGTCAGCTTGTGCTGCAATCCTGTGAGCAGACTATTTATAGATCAGTTATTTAGATGTGTTGATCTGTCTGAAAATGTCAGTAGCTGCTCTGTTCACTTGGTCATCACATTATACTTAGGTAAATCATTAAAGAATAGCTTGAAACGTAGATCAGTATTTTTTATTATTCTCTCTCAGTGTTTACTAACTGATAGTCACCTTGAACATTTTCCTACTTTCCAATCCTCCTGTAGGAAGGATGAGAAGGGTGTGCACTTTGCTTGTGAAATTCTGTATACCAGAAGGTCGGTGTAGTGCCCTCTTCCCACTTAATTTCCACTGAGACTGTAAGCATCAGGAGTTTTGCATTGCAGAGAATAATGTTCCTGCATCTGTATCCAAGGTGAGTTTCCATTGTAGTCTATTAGATTGCATCAGACTTTCAAACAAATTCAGTTCTGGGACTGAGTATTTCCAGAGCTTTGGCTGGCTACTCAAATATAATGAGAATACCTCATGTATATGAGCAGATACTTGCCTTGAGAAATACATCATTTTACAGGATCTCATTTTGGAATAGGCATAGTACTGCTGAGGTTGTGTGATAAAATGTTTTAAATGGATAATGGGTAACACAGACTTGTAAAATTGCCCCTGAAAAAATGTTATTTTTTCAAGTCCATTCAGCAGAGAAATATTGGATGTAAAGACAGCTGGTTCTCTGACCTCAGTTTAACAAAGACGAGAAAAAGCCAAGTGGGAGAGTTGCACCGTCGCTACAGTTCTCAAAGTGATGTAGTTCCTTCTTTGTTTCCCATGCTGTGATTCAAAGGTGAGCGCAGAGGAAAGCAGTGCAGAGGGAAGGAAGTGATGATAAGAACATGCACAGATGAGCTGAGAAGTAGCTTGAGTGTTTCTTCATTAATTGATAGACCAGTGTAATATGAAGATGAAATAACGAAGGTATCCTAGCAACAATATTTTCATAACAACCATGGCCTGTAACACAGTGATGAATGCCAGCCACATTTTATTAATTCAAGAGGATGAGGGCAGATAATTTTAATTAATAAAACCTAATGGCAAACTCCAAATGCAGAAATGTGATGAGCCCTACACAATGGGTAACAAAGTGATAGATTTTCAGAGCTTTTACATTTCTCAAAATTTGAAATTGTGAATTAGTCACAGGTATTGTTAAGACGATTCATATAATGATAGAATCATTAAAGTTGGAAAAGACTTCTAAGATCATGTAGTCCAACCACCCACCTACCACCAGTACCATGTTTTTTAATACCACATCTACACATTTCTTGAACACTTCAAGCAATGGTGACTCAACCACCTCCTTGGGTAGCCTTTTTCAGTGCCTGATCACGCTTTTAGAGAAGTTTTCCTAATACCCAAACTGAACCTCCTCTGGCACAACTTGAGGCCATTCCCTCTTGTCCTATGATTGTTATCTATGAGAAGAGGCCAACCCTCAACTCGCCACAGCCTTCTCTCAGGCAGCTGTAGAGAGTGATAAGTCTCCTCTGAGCCTCCTCCCAGCTGAACAATCCCAGCTCCCTCTGCCACTCCCCATAGGATTTGTGCTCCAGACCCTTCACAGCTTTGTTGCCCTTCTCTGGTCACACTTCAGGACATCAATATCTTTCTTGTAGTGAGGGGCCCAAGACTGAACACAGCACATGAGTTGTGGCCTCACCAAAGCTGAGTACAGGGGGATGATTGATCACCTCTCTTCTCCTGCTGGCTGCACTATTTCTGATACAAGCCAGGATGCCGTGGGCCTTCCTGGCCACCTGGGCACACTGCTAGTTCATGTTTAGCCAAGCGTCAACCGACACCCCCAGGTCCTGATGTTACTCTTAATTTGTAAGGTAAGAATGAAACCTGAGCCTCCTGTCCTTACTACTAATAACAGGGAAAAACCTAATTTTAGAGGGAAAAGCTTCCTTTCCATAAGAGATCTTCATTGGCAATGGACCCTGTCACCTCCCAGGTGTCCGCCAGCCCTGTTCCCTGTGAGCAAGGAGCAGAGCTGGGGCTTTCTGCTGCTTTGCCAGCAGCACACATGCATATTGCACAGTGGCAGCCTAACTTGTTCCTGGGCCAAGCAGCTGTCACTTAAAGAGCAGCACATGGTTTGTTGCAGAGCAGATGGAACGGAGAATTGACCCTTTAATTTATTTGTACATTTGTGTATATAATGACAAGAGTTGTACAAAATGAAAAGTAGAAAGAAAAAAAATAAAGCTTAAGATACACAGGTTACTCCATGTGCAGAATAGGAGAAAAAAAACAAAACAAAACAAAACAAAACAAAACAGATTTTTCCAGCTGGCATAATTCAGGTTAGCTTTGCAAAACTTATGTTGCTATAGTGGATTTCTGCCAACTTATACCAGCTGATGATCTGGCTGATTATGTTTGTTAATTTGTGATGTCTTTAATGCCTTCTTAGACGTTTAGCTCTGGAGATGATTTGTTGGATTCATGACACTCTGGGATGGGTATTAATTTTTCTATTCTGTGCGAGCCAGGTCAAACCACTGCTGCAGGCTTTCCCCTTCCATGCACTCCATCAAGACATTTCCATTTGCAGTTCAGCTGGGCTGTCCTGGCATGCAAGTGCCAGCCACATTATGAGGAGGCACATCCCTCAGGTCTCTAGAAAAGACCTTCCCGGGATGACACCAAGCACTGTCTCCTGGTGAAGATCCTTTGTATCCATTCATCAACATAGGTGGTAGCACTGTTTTTTTGGGAAGAGTAGGTAAGGATGGATCCCAGACCAATCCCAATATCTGATAATTTCAGATAATCATGCACCTTTATCTGTGCACAGCTGACATGCTTGCTGGCTTGCCATTGCCACTGTCAGGGACATTGCAATTTAAGTGTTATGAAGATCAAGAGATTTTTTTCCCCCCACAATATCCCTGATAAATGTTTTGGTTATCCACTGTATGGATACTATATGAGTAGTGTAGACAGCTTTCCCACACTTCTGAGAGAACATGGATGAAAATGGTCTTATGAGTCTAAATTTCAATGCACATTCTCAGCACTTTTGCTTCTTTTGCTGTCCACAGATATTTCCTCAAAATAAAAATATGTTCACCTAGAAATATTCAAAAGGGATGATGTGAACCCAGCCTAAAGGTAAAGTTCTGCCACATGCCCAGAGTGAGATGGTATTTCATAAAGGCATGGACATCATACAGCATGAATCTCACACTGCGTGGAAGGGTGGGGATGTCGAATAGAGAGAGCTCAGCCATGCGATCCTGTGAAAATGGCCATGTAAACTCAGTGCTACAGATTTCTGGTTAATTAGAGAAGTGAAAGAAACACTTACCTAAGTTAACATAAATATCCTCTATAGTGAGATTACTCATTCTCGATGTAGAAATACTAACTATGACAATTTTCAGACAAGACATCTTAAATCTCTCTTTCTTCTGTTGTTTTCACTTCTTCACCCAAGCACACATAAATATGAAAATCCAATAAGCTAAATCATGGAAAATCTACTACACTTAACTATTTCCCTTTACATCACTGGAGTTTAATGTGACTTACTTCACTCATTTTCTTTTTTAGGAGTTGAACCATGCATTTTGAGAACACCTTTACCAAGATTTCTATATTTCTTTATGTTCTGGGGCCAATTTTTCATTTTGACCGAATGAAATATGCCTTGTGATATCTACACTAAACTATTTTGTCAACCTTTTTTTTTTTTTTTTTTTTAGCTTCTATCACTTCTGTAGGGAAATAGCAGAGCACGTCTATGCTTTTACATTATTTTGGTGTTGATGGAATTGAATCCACCATGACTAGACTACTGGACAAGTTGACTGGTGAGCCATTAGAGATGATGGCTGAATATATATGGAGCAAAGGTGACTTCAGGGGACAGAACAAGGTTAGGAATTTCCCTGAGAAGTTAGAGCCCAGAGCAGAACATCATAGAAAAAATGCTCAAGTTATTTTCTTTTCTGTAGAAAATGGAAGGACTTATTTACTACATTTTTCATTTTTAAAGGCAAAGGTCATTTTATATGAATAAATTGTCTTGAACCATACACATTCTTTTAGCTCTTTTTTATGTGTATATGGTGTTTTCTTTCAGACCTTTTCTGGAGGCAAGAAAACTATGGAGAATAGCTGTTTTGTCTTTGTCTCCATAAAGTGGACTTTTGGAGCCCTTGGCCCCAACTTAGATGTGATGGGTTAAAATTTGCTGTGCTGTGGTGATAGACAAACATAACTGTTAACACAAAACCTAGTAATCCATGAGATCCCATTTTAAAATGCTGTTTTATTTAAGTAATCCTACAGTTAGTTTGTATGTCAGAAAGCTTCCCACCTTAAATGTGGGATCAAAAAGTGAACCCTCCTTCTCCCTCTAGTATTCGTGATACCTTAGTTTTTGTAAGAATATATTTTATTATTTACTTTTATTATGTACAAATAAAACATTTTATTTGGGAATTAATTATAGTAGAAATATGTAACACTTATGTTTAATGCTTACAAGGTTGTGTTTTGTGGCTGTTAAACTGTTCCCTAAACATAATTGTTAATTCTAGATCAACCGACCAAATGTTTTTGTAAGGCTGAGTGTCCTTATCTCTTAATCTGAAAGATTTTATAAGCCGTTTTTATTTTGTTGAATAGCAAAATGGAAAAAGGTTATTAACACTTGAGGATATGAATGGAATAATAATGTTGATCTGTTTACAATATACTTCATTACAAAATGCTTAACAGATACAGAAAATAAGAAGTTAGAGAAAAGATCATGCAATGCAAATTCTATTAACTATTACTGATAAGATAGTCCTCGTTTCATCCAAGTTTATTCAATCTGTTCTTAAAAGTCCAACATATTTTAGTATTTATTAGTGTGATTTAAATACCTAAGATGCTCATTCCCAAAGTACTGTATATGTTATGAGGTGAAATTCTAACCAATGATAATTTTTTATTAAAACTGTATTCACTGAAGATTCTACACTTGTCTCCCTGAAAGCCTATCTAAAAAACAAACAAACAAACAAACAAACAAACACTAAATTAAAATGAAAGCACAGAAATTAAACAATTTGCTCACAGATATGAAGGCATGAGCAGAGTTAGAAAAAAACGATCTGCTCCCTGCACTTTAGTCTCATGCACTACACAATTTTGCTCTCTACAGCTCCATTGGAAGGACCTTTGGTACCCAGTTAGAGGTGGTTGAGTACCTGAAGCAGAAATTCCTGCACGAAAGCTGTGAATGAAGTGGTCTCATTTCAGAAATCTTCTGCAGGTTGCCATAAGACTGATACATGCAACATCTTTTGAACAAAACCATGTATGAACATGAGCTTGTTTTTAGTTGATTTTTGGCTAAAATGAATTAAAAAAGTAATTCTGTAAGGTGGCAGTGGTTTCTCAGCTCTATCTCCACTCTGGAAACAGTGTTAAGTAACAATGTGACCTAAGAGAATCTAGAAGCTGGAGACACAGCCAGATGACCACATTCAGAAATGGGCAATCATTTGTGAACACAAAACTATCAGAAAACAAGACAAATCACTAACATGTTTTATCTAGTCCCCAAATCTTTCACACTTCTACATCTCCTTGGCCTATATTGTACACTTGGTTTTTTTTCTATCCAAAAATGCACATGGCTTATTTGGATGCTGGAAGTACAATAATTATGACATGAAGTCTTGACATCCCTTATTCCTCAGCCGCTGGTGGATATCCATTTACAAATAGTCCAAAATACAAGGCCTTGGAATTAATGTAGATGTTGAGCTGTAACAGCTCTGTAGCTTGATACACTTCAGCTGGCTGATGCAGAGGACGCTGGTGTACTTCTGTGAGCAGCATCTGAATATGCAGAGGAAGTACATCATTACAGTGTTTGTGGATTTTAAGAGAATCTCTGTTTTTTTACTTTGGCCTCTAATGACACAACATATATACCTCAGAGCTGCACTCTCCCTGTTTCCATGCTCTTTCCATGAGATCTAGGATGTGTTTCTGGGTGGGTAGGATTGGTAGGGTTGCATGCCCTTAACTTCATTCTATAAAATTACAGTGTTTTGCAATGTCTTGTGCTGACAGGAGAGAAAAAAAAATACAGAGAAAAACTGGAAATGACTTATCAGTTTCCAAACTGAAAAATGATCTGGCATGTGGTAAATATTTATTATTTTTTTCCCCTCACACTTTTCTCTAATATTTGCTATAGATATAATATTAATAATAGAAAATAATAATAATAATAGGAAATTACTGTGCAAATTTTGATTGCATTCATCTTTTTTTAATGTCCACTGGCACTATAAGCATCTTTTGACTTCTGACTTGGGAACAAGCTTTCTAGGATACAGTATCTTTGCCATTCTTTATTTGAATCTATAGCATATTATAGAGGGTTTCAAAAGCCAGCAAGGCATAAGTTTTGGTGGTGGATTAGTGTCTTTTTTTTTTTTTTTGGCTGTTTATGATAGTGTAAAATCTAGCCTGCCCTTTGAATGCTCACGTCAAGGGTAAGCATTTGAATAATTGTAGCATTTTCTTCAAAATACCAGAATCACTTGTGTGATTTCAAAGAATAATTCAAATAATTCAAATAATATTGCCTAAGATTGCCAGACAGTTTGGGCACCCAAATACCATTAAAAGTAATTCACCTTAAAAAACTTCTGTTACTGCATCCTACCTTATGGTTTG
Organism: Gallus gallus; assembly: GCF_016699485.2. Lineage (NCBI taxonomy): Eukaryota > Metazoa > Chordata > Aves > Galliformes > Phasianidae > Gallus > Gallus gallus. The sequence continues at coordinate 124,985,203 of NC_052533.1, read as the reverse complement.
TGGCAGAACTGTGGTAGACTGAAAGGAAAAAATGCAAATTTCTGAAAGAATCTTGGAAAAATTCTGAGGTTTTTGATGCTGACACTGGATGAATGATTAATGCTCAATTTGTTTTCTTTCCTTATTTTATAAGATGTTAATTACAGCAGTGCAACATCTTGTTTTATCCTGAAATGTCATCAATATATTTCAGCCATCTTTGGGCTTTGATATAAACTTTTGACATTAACTGTGATTTTTGAGTGCTGTTGAAATGCTGAAAGAGACATGGATGAGTTTCCTGCTGAGCCCCAGTGGCTCCTGGTTAAGAATCTGGTGAAATCCCTGAGAAACATTTCTGTCTCAAAGCTCGGAGAACTTCTGCTTATGAGTCCATAAATAATACGAATATGATACGAATTCCGTGTTGTGATCCTTTTATTTGGTATTCACACCTTTCCAAAATTACCTACCTCTACAATCTTTACCAAATAATTTCTCCAGCAACAAGACATAGAAACTGTTAACTCAGGAGACCTGGTTTTACTACAACTCAGAAGCTCCTATGTCTCTCACTTTGAGAGTGTTGAATGTCCTGGAGTAATGAAATAAGAAGGAATTCTAGAAACATGAATGGAAAAAAACAAATAGGAGATGTGATATAATCAGACACTTGGTGGAGAAATGCTAGGTGCAATTGCACATACACAAGGAACAATCCCAACACCACAGTCAGCAAAAAGGCACATACCTAATCTGAACATAAAGTGCATCAAAGGCTCTGTCAGTTTAAAGATGGAAGGGTACTGAATAAAAATGTTCAAGAATAGATAGAGTAACAGCATAATTTGCCAAATGTTCTGCTGTACATTAGAGTTTTGGTTTGTTTTGAAGAAATTATGATTGGTACAGTTTTGAAGAGCACCTAATCAAGAAAACTGCCTCCTCATTTGCTTATAGATACATTTATCAGGCACCAAAATCAAGATCATAATCACAAGTTCTTGCTGTATACAAAATACAAACATTACTAGAGGAAGTATGTTAGCAGTCACAGTTAGGATTCTGGAATAATTGTTTTTGGCTCAGTGGCTTAATTTAAATGATTGTTGGAAATTGTATCATCCTGTTAATTAATCTTTTTTTTTTTTTTTTTTCTTCTGGCAAACAACTTCCATCCCCCAAATAATCAAAAACCTGAGCAAGTCCTAGTTATTCACAGTGGTTTTGTTCCAGAGGACAGGAAGTTTCCCTTTAAGACAATTTTTCTTTCAGAGAGAATGCAGACAACTGCCTTTCTCTTTGAGACAACTGTCACTGGCTGCTAAACAGATAGTTTCAGCTATTCCTTTAAAATATTAAATCAGCTTTGAATGTGAGAAATACTATAGAAATCCCCAATATGATTAAAAACAAACAAACAAGCAAACAAAAACAATCAAACCAACACAGGTGAAATGCAAAGGTGTGGGGAGCTTGTAAATAATAGCAGCAGTTAAACCCACATAAGAAATTGTTTCAGTGGTAGTTTATTATTACTTGTTAATACTCTAATTAGGATAATCTTACTTTTATCCCTTGATAAATGTTCCTGCAGAGGGATTGATGTAGCTTTGCCATTAAATTCAGCAGTTTCCCTCTACTTGTAAAGGTGCTCTGATAAATCGCCATCACAGACAGAAGCAGGATGAAGTGGCTTGCATTTGGCTTTCTTTTCCATGAAGACTGCTGGTGGAGGAGGAGTTGGCTGGCTAAAATCTACCTTAAGATCAAGCTGAAACTGCTGACAAAAAAAGTCTATATTCAAGTTTAGCTGTGTTTCTGTGCTCAAAACAAAGTCTAAGTGGTAATGCAGAGACTTCCTTCAGATCCTGCTTGAAAGATCTGCTCTGTGATTCCACTGGGAGCATTCCTACCTAGGACTCTTCAACTCAGTCTGTGAAGATGTGTTTGGAAGTGATGATGCAAAAAGAAGTAATGTATTGACTTGAAGAAGGTTAATCAAGTAATTTTGATTTCTGAAATCTATTGAAGGCAATGAAAAAACATCCATATGCTCCGATCTATTCTTTTTCCAAGGTTCTTAGCTTTTTTTCTCTAGATTGTTTTAGAACTTAGTATGAAAACTCAATGACTAACTCAATAACTAACTCAATAAATTGGTAAAGTTTTCTTACATTATAATACTGCGTAGCGTAATACCAATACCAACAACAAACTTTATACAAGAGTTTCTCAGGAGAAGTGAAACAGTGCTAATTTCTATTTTACATGTTATTTAAAAGTATTTCCTTTGGATATCTTTTTTTCCCCTTTTTTTTGAAATAGTGTTGTTCAAATGTTATACTGCTCATTTGTTCTGTTCACAGACTTGAAAATTTAAACACAAGAAGGAGTGCATTTTCTGTTCTTCAATGAGATAAGTGCTTACAACAGGGCTAGAATACATCACCTTGTACATATGACCATTTCCTATGAAATCATCAGATAATTATATTTCAAAGTTATGATAGTCTTGAGGAGCTCAAAAACCATCACAAGAGTGCAGAGAAGCAGAGAGAGTACAGGATGACTCTCCTGCTTTGGTCATGAAGCACAAATAAATGTCTCATTATAGAATCATACAATCCTTTATGTTGGAAAAGACCTTTATGATCAAGTCCAGCCATCAGGCCGACCTACTGAGTCCCATTATTAAACCACGTCACTGAGTGCCACATCCATACATCTCTTAAATACATCCAGGACTGTGGCGCCACCACTTCTCTAGATAACCTGTTCCAATGCCTGACCACTCTTTCCATGGGTACATTTTTCCTAGAATCTATTAATTACAAGAAACACCTCCAATATATATATTTTTTCCAATGAGGTGGAGAAAAAGCTTCAATTTTTTCCTAGCTTTTTCTTTTTAAATTCATTTCTGTTCTGAATGTGCTGAGCACAGACAAACAGTATTATTTAATAAAGACATTTCGAATCTTCTTTTGTGCACTGCAGTGGAATTCTGAGTCCTGTCCAAAGTAACATGAACAAATCACGTAAAGATCATCATCTGGCAAATGCTGTCAGTCTCCATCATCTGATATTATATATGTATTTATATATACATTTAAAGAACATGGATGTAAAATGTATGCCTTGTTCTAAATCTACTTAAATAATAAATATGCTCTGCTTAAATAATGTACACACATATTAAAATCTCCACAGTATCAGCAGAAAAGATTAAAAAATTCAAACTATTTTTACTTCTACAGAAAATAAAATAACACTAAAGTAAGTATGCAAAGTTCTATAGTAGTTTATTATAATAATGATTTCAAAAATCTCCTAAATATAGATCAATTCATTGTGTTAAACCAATGCTTTTCTCTATCTGGTGCATTTAGTTTCTTTTATTTGCTTTTTTTTTCAGATACTTGAGCAAAAAACTAAGGTAAATAGCATGATCTGGAAGCCTTATATCTGGGCAGCACTGTTTAAATCAAGTCAAAAAGGAAAGAAAGCATAATGGAATAATTCATGTCACTTAGTGAGGTTTCAGTGAAAATAGATCTGTCAAAAATTTTTGACAAATTCAAAAATTACATTGATGTGGAAAGTTTGATGAAATAATAAACACCTACAAAGAATCCAACTTAGTCTCCCATAATATTTGGTTTAATTTGGTATATGAAATACATACAGCCAGTATTAACTGGATTAAATGCAGTTCCCAGCAGAATATAAAATGCAATTGTAAATTGAAATCGTTGTCCAAAAGGAGGTTTCTAGTGGGTCCCTCTGGGATCTATTCTCTGCCTACATACGCTCTCCTTGGTGGCATTTGAAAAAGAATATAAAATAATTGCTGGCAACATTAGCAAAATATTAAAAAGAAGGCAATAAATAGAAAATAATGATGGGACAAAGTCGCTGTGCTTGGTAAAATGTGCCCAGTGTTACACAGCTGAATTTCAGCTTATTCATTGAAGAACAAAGAAACTAATCTTAAAATGTTTCTTTCTCCTGGAAATCTGTGACTGTGGACTAGGAAATATGGAGAGCACATTAGTACAGGCAGCCAGCCCTACATGAACTACCTGCATGATGTAAAACCACTTTGGGATATATGATGGGAGAGGCTGTTGCCATATTGATGGCTGTTTTGTGATTAATGCTGGATATGTTGTTCCGGCATTGTCGACTGTAACAAAATAAAAAGCATACTGGCAAATTTGGAAAGATTGGAAGAATCTGTTCAAAATTAACCTGATAGCTGGAAAAATTATGTATTACAGCGATTCTCAGGAAAGTAGAACTATTTAGCATATCTAAGGCGAGCTAAGGAAATTACTTCATATATTAAATTAACAGTGAGAAATATGAGTGCATATAAAAGCTGGGGCAATTATTGCAATTAACCAGGCACTGGTGAGGTCAGAAGTACAACTTTTAGGTAAGAAAGTACCTTATAGAATTCAAAGGGGATTTTATCACGTTTTCCTTTATATGTGTGGCTTTAAACCTGCTTTCATGAGTTTGTTTATCTATGTACCAAACAACAGGTGAGAGATGACCCAAAAATTTAAGGGTAGGAATGTCTACCTCCTGCTGGGCTAGCTCTGGCTGCAGAATCAATAGATGTTTGCTAGAGCAAGGCACTTGGGAGCAGGAGTGTAGTGATGCAATGCTTTACACTTCTTCCCAACTCCCTGCTCTTGTTTACACATTAAGATTTGGCTCCTTGGTTTTGCTACCTCTGCTCCTTGGAGGCTACACCAGATTGCTGAGTTCATGTCTGCCTTACACAAGACAGCAATTCAAATCTATCCCTGTTTTAAGGTCCTGGTAAGTAATGAATTATAAAAAGAAAATATTTTGTACATATTAAATATATATATATATAAGTCTTTGTCCTTTGGTCTGGGTATGTTTTTTAATGTTCTGTGAGACTGATAACATCCTAATTCATGTTCATGCCATATGGAATATATACTTTGAAGACCCAAAAATAGTAGTGGCTTCGGATAGCAGTGACAGGAAAGAGAACTTTCTGACTGGTAAACTGAGTGACTGTACATGAAGTCATGGAAATAAAAACAAGGAACACATGTATTCATGTGCTGAAGTCCCAAAGGTGTTTTCCCAACAGGGACATTCTATAAAAGACTTTTTAATATGTTTCTTCATGATTCTGTCTTCAAATGCCATCTGACCTTAATAAAACTTCCCTGGCTGCTTTACTGGGTGTACCACACCATTCCTAGTGGCCTCTTACAAACAGCAGTATTTTTATAGTGTTCTCTGATAATCTTTCGGAGCTGAGCCCAGTTCTTGATAAATTGGGGTTATTCTCCCTGGTGGATTGCAAGTAGTTATTAAATATGTAACACAGTGTAAAAAATGACCAGGAGTTTATGTGTGGAAAATTTTAGACGAAATGTGAAAGTATGAGTACAGAAAAATGTTTCTTACTTTATCTAGGTGTTGTGTTTGTGGTTTTTTGTTTGTTTTATTTTTAATGGGAGCCACTAATCTTAAGGAGAAAAAGTTGTGTGTATTCAAAATATTTTGCTTTTTAAATGCAAAGATTTCATTCAAATATTCCAATGGTAATTATTGTAGATTTGGCATCATCAGTTAAAGGAGGGTTTTGCAGAATTCTGGAATTTTCTACCAGATATTTTCTACTGCTGTGCAATGTTTCTTTCAGAAAGTGCGATGGTTTATGTAATAAGATGTCGCATAAAATAAAGTGGCATTTCATTTTATATTTTCCCAAGACATTGCATTAAACGAAACATTCAAATTCCATTTTCAAGTATCTGCACCTTGGCAGTGTTCACCTCTAAGGATATTGTTTTAGTCCAATATGGATACTCTCCTTGAAGCTGGTGGTGTTCACGCAGTGTTCACAGAACAAAGGAACTGTATTTGTGACTTTATTGTTCATGAGCAGTTTGGTACTTTTCTCTCTAACTTTTGCTGAGGGCTTAATTCTTCAGCGACAGAGAGCAAAGGCAGTGCAAAACTTGAAGCCAAAATTCTCTGTTCCATCTGCACAGTCTTTACAAATGTGCTTGTGAAGGAATCAGAGGCAAGACTTGTATGGGTAGCTAGAAATATTTCTGCCAAAATTATGCTGATCCTACTAATAGGCCACCACCTTTGACTTGCTCACATGTATGCAAACTCTGCTCACACACTTCACAGATCAGTTCCTTTCTCTGAAGACCTTTTTGCTACCAATTTGTATGGAAGTGGTTCCTAATTCCACCGCTCATGAGGTAAGGCTGTGAATGTATACCACATAATTCTGTTCCTTTTGTTTTCGCGTTTTTCTATTGCAAGTGCGTATCTAACATTCTGGTCAGCCACACCTCTGTTGCATTATTGCTTTCTTCTTCCTACTAAATATCTATCATAGCGTGTTCTCACATGTATCGTATCTTGCATTTTTCAGCTTTAATATTGTTTTTATTCTCTTCTTCGTAACCAATTGATGTCATCTTATGTATTTTCTCCTCACTGGTATTAGTAATTCCTCCCACCTTCATATAGACTTTGCTTTTCATTTATATGCTACATAATGAATGATAACATCAAATATGCCTAGACTGAGTACTTTCCCGTGCAGTACCCCAGATGAAACCTCTCCCTCCCCTAAACTGATACACAGCCATTTATCATTCCCCTTTGTAATTCCCCTGGAAAGGTTAGATCTAATGGGTTTCTAAGCAAACACATAAAATCTTAACTTCCCTATCAGAAGTGAAGTGGTGGAAGACAGAGTTAGGACTGTCTTTCATCAACATAATATTTATAGCCAAGCAAATGAACACTTCAGCCCTGCAAATCCTAAATTTGTTGCCAGACAGTATCTGGAGATTGTTTTGTATGTTTTGATTAAATGCAGATTCCTTGAACTTTTTTTTTTCTTTTTTTCTTTTTTTTTCACTTTAACAAAGACAGAGTCCTGGTTTAGTTCTTGTTCTTTGTTTTCTCTGGTAAGGGTCTATGATGAATGAGATGTCCAATTAATGACCCACGTCACTGAGTGTAAAAAGTTTCTTTGTTCATGAATATAGCAGTTCACTTGAATTAACTTTTTACAACAGTTCTGAGGCAAAATCCAAACCTCTGCTCAAACCAGGCGCCTGGGGAGGTATGTAAAAATAATAATTCTCAAGCTTTAAAACAATTTGGCTTTTTTACACAGGTGAAAGTTTTTGAATGTTTTAGTTCTGCCAAAAGTTGGACCCGAGGAAAGAAGTAGTCTACTTGAGTAAACAAAATGTATCATTTAATATGTTTGGATTCATTTACTGCTAAAGTCTGTTGCCATGATACTTGAAAATAACATATTTGATTCATAGGTGTATGAAGAAGGCCAAGTCAGACATTTGCAATATTGATACAACTGTATTAACAAATTACTAACTGAAAATTCATTCCCGTGTTTAGTGTTTCTGAAAAAGTTGCAGTCCTGATTTTACTGTTCTCAGAAATGTTTTTCTCATGGTCTGTGTGACAGACGTGGGAAAAAAGAAACCTTCATTGGGAAAAGGAGTAAAACTGAAACAACTGAATTTGTCTTTCAAGCCAAAATATCTGACAGAGCTGCAGTCACCCCTTGGTGGCCCATGGGGATGGAGCCTTGTGCTCCTCAGGAGCAGCTCTCAGCTTGTGCATGAGACCCCACAGTAAAACTTTGCATGTAACCATAGGTTGCATCAAGGTTAAAAAGCAGAAATAATTGCAGAATTCAATAGCACTCATCACTGTAGCTGTTGAATTTCCAGTCACCCTTTCATATGACCATTGCGATCAAAAAGCTGGAGATTGATGAAGAAATTTGCCCTGTCACATGGGAGCTTTATGAGCTCTGCTGATGTTTTGTGATGTTGCAGTGTTTAGTGAAAAGAGTACTGCTAACAGTTTGTGGTTGTGATGTGCTACAAAAAAAAAAAAAAAAGATTTCTGTTAAAGAAAATATTGCACATTTTAATTTACCCTGGAATGTTTTGCAAACCAGCTCAGCTGCCTCTAGAGTAGGTTTTGCACACTTCAGCCCTCTTCAGCCATTGTTTCACTCATTTATGCTTAAATTTGACCTCCCCATGTCTAAATATCAAGCCTCCACTGCAGGGAGCTGTTTCATGAAATTCTTCCCTTACCGTGCAAGGTTATCCCTGATTTGGCCTTTATGCTCCAGCCAAAGTGTCTTCCAGCCTCCAGCCAGCTCTTGTAAATGATGCCTCTATCAGTCTCTGGATGGTCAAGCCAAGGTCACACTAAGTGCTGATGACGCTCAGAAGAATTCAATTTTTGCAAAGCAGCAGTGGTCACAGAGCAGAACATGGAAGAAAATTTATAACATACCCCTAGAATAGGATGGAGATGGCTGGAAGGAAGGATAAATATCCATATTCCCAATTTTGGCTTTGCAATCGACACTGGAACTATTTCATTCTGGTACTGTTTCACACACCATGTTGCAGAACAACAGATGACCACAAAAGAGAGGTAGATGGAAAACAGAGATGGCCTAGAGGGGACTATTGTAAGTGTTTTTTTAATCCTTATTCAGCTTGTGTACTGCAGAATAGCATCTAAATATGAATTCTGCTAGCAAACTGCTGACCATACTTTTCCAGTTCAAGTAGGTAGGCATGGACAGTGTTATAAAGCATTCTTGACAAATAATATAATACTTCACTAATAGGCTCTATATTAGCCAGAGGAAAGTTTTTAGTAATTTGAGAATCTTGTTAGCTAGCACTGCTTGAAATATGATGATGATTGCTTTAAAAGTTGCTTTATTCCACTTCCCATAAGACATTTCCTGCCCATAGGAGTCACTGGAAGGGTGAAATATCAAAATATTCATAAGTTCTTTCATCAAATATCAAAAGCTCCCTATTTCTCCAGAGAGGCTATTTCCTCTATCAAAGGATATGAGAAATTGTCCAGAATCAGTGTTGCAAGAGCAACTCCTCCTGCTCCTTCCTCTGTCCCTCCTTTCCTCCTTCCAGCTCCCTCTGAGGCTGCTGCACTCACAACTCTTTCCGCATCTATGTGCAAGAGTCAGGGCAGACACTGAGAGATCATCACAACCCAGTCAGCTTGTCACCATCAGTATCTTTAAAACCTTGCTGCTGATTTGCTTGCTCTGTCCTTTACCTTAATTCCTTTTTTTCTCTAAGTGAAGCTGGGGAAATTTAACTTTTACCCAGTGAGAGGTTGTGCCCCTTTTACTTGCTTCCCTCTTGGTCAACTGGTCCCTCATCTACCTTTGGCCTGGCTCTGGTGCTCATCAGGCCTTTCACTGAGCTAGATCCTGAAAACCACGGTGCATTCTATTACGTTTTTGACGAGTATCAACGTTGCCACTTCTTTTGTCTTAGGTGCTTCAGGATTCGGCCACAAGAAAGCAAACGTCTGAACTTTCAGTGTATACCTGTTAATGATACTGAACAACAACTTCACTGAGTAATTCAGGCGTTGAAGCAATAAAATAGTCCTTCTGTTCACTGCTGAATTTTTTCCCTTCTCCCACTCCCCACCCACTGCCTTATGAGCAGTATACGTTGGTGTGACCCCATGTACAATCACATTAGATGTGATATGACTGAGAGATGAATTTTCTCCTGTCAAGGTGCATGGCAAGATTAATTTCACTGGTATAGAGAAATCAAGGGAGATGTGCTGCAGAGGTGTTGGCTTGTATTATGCATTGTATGCTTATTGACTCCTTAGGATAAATGCTTGTCCCTGACAATCAGCTTCTAGGTAATGCATCATTTAAAAGAGATATTACTGAATACGTTTTAATTGTTGCATATCTTGCACCATCATTTCCATACAGCACACTGGTTACCCTTCCTTCCTTTTAATGGTAATAATGCTCTTTTAAAGACCAATGCACTTTTTCTTTCTTAATTTCTATCTTAGATATGGATCCTCTAGCTCTCGCACCGGTGAGACTCCATTTTTCTTGCTATAAACTTGCTCAGCCTTGACTCTCTTCGGCAGGAGAGATGACACCGTGTCAGAGAGAGGCCTGCATTAGGCATAGCTGAAGTTTTTAACATAGCTAACAGGGCCTGCAGCACACACCCACAGAGCTGGCTTTAACTTAATGAGACAATTAAAAGAGTTTCCATTGTTTGTACAACATAAATAGAAAAAGAGTGAGGTTAAAAAAAAGGGGGGAGGCATCTTTATTGCTGTTTTGAAGAGTTACAACCATGTAACTGGTACTGAAAAACATCTATGAATCTGTTGGCCATGACAGCATAGTCTTCTCAATCTGAATAGTGGGCAGCCACTAAGATCACAAGAAAAAGAATACCACTCTCTGTTTGCAAACAAACTTTAAAAGAGAGGCTCAAAATCAACCAACATGTTAGCTGATGAGCAGCAAAAAGTGCTGTGTTTATTTGTGTCACAAGGAATCTGCTGATCAGGGCTGTCATATACACAGAGAAGCCTGTACATCCAAAGCAGTGGATAGGCTCTGCCTTTCCTTCTGTCTTACTCTGCACACTCCTAGAGTGTGGGAATCAGCTGTGAAATAAGCATGCAAAATGCTTGTTTGCTGGTTTTGAACAAGTGCAAATCTCTGTTCTGCTCCACAGCTGGGACTGAGCATAGTGTGGCAGAAAGAAAGGTAATACCAACCTGCTGCTCCTGGGAGGTCCTGAGGCAGCGGGTACTCCACACCGCCAATTATAGCAGCCTTGGGATTCTGTTTGCACTGCCTTCTCCTGGTAGACCTTCAGCCTTCCGGATTAATATCCTGAAACCAAAGGCCACACTGAGACTGGAGGCAAAAAGAGAAAGAAAATCATCACATTTAGTTTTGGACAGGCTAAGTTGAAGGGAAGAGAACTAAGAAGTTTTGCCCTAGCACAGACAAATAAATTGCATCGAAGTAGAACTATTTTCACATCCATCTGTATAAAAAACAATGGTATCTACAGTCCACGGGCACCGATGATAAAGTCTCTGTAAATCATGTTCCTGGGGATGGGTCCAGGCTCTTGTTGTCATTCTAGATACAAGAGGTGCTTTCTCAGAGCACTGATTCGGATGTCTGTTGGACCTCCCTTCTCAACTGAACAAATTAAATGTTCTCACAGAATAAGATTTTTGGCTGAAAGTCCTTTGGCAAAGGCTCTGAGGTGCTGGATAATACTTGAGTGGGGGCTGACACTTGGTGAGCTGTCAGTATGCACAGAGGACACTTCATCCGCTCCCCCATCTTTCCCTTCTCTGGACATCTTCTTTTCTATGATAAGAAGAAGTTACTCCAGAAGGAATTGTTTCAGTGCTAGACAGTTTGGCCACATGTGAAATGCTGTTGAAAGCAGTGCAGGAACAAGAGGTCCTCTCTGTGGTCTGAGATACTCCTCCTCTCTGAGATACTCATCCTCTCTGAGAGCCCTGGGGCTGTGTGCAGCTCAGAGCCACGTTGCAAGTGTGATTTGCTAAACTCAGCTTGAAGCCCTCCTGCAGAGAAGGCAATTGGCCTCCCATCCAAGGAGGATGGTCCCTGTGTGGGGAAATGGGGCTGATTTCCACACTGCAAGTGGGGCACAGCCTTGGGGCACCATTTCCACAGCCATCCCTGAAGAAGTTTTTAGGAAACTTTAACAGCATTTCAGGTTGTTGGTGAAATGAAGGGATATTTTCAGGTTTGGTTTGCAGAACCAGCTTGAGTGGATGTTAAATAACATCAGCTTTCTACAGATTCCTGCAGAGAAGATCCTTAGTTCTGTTCTCTTTAGCTCTGTTTTTTAGTCTATAATTCTCAGATCTGACTTAGCAGGACTTTGGAAATATGCTGTATTTCTGCTGCTTTACTCTTGTGTTGCTTTGATACACATATTTTCGTAAGCTTTAAAAAGAGCCTGCAATTCACAGTATTGCTAAAGCAGCAGATAAAGGCAGCACTGCCCTGAGATGTCCATATCTAGATGGGATTGAGTATTAATTTTCTGTACCTTGCTTCCTCCCTACCGACCAAATACGTCCATAATTTGAAAACTGTTAAAGCAATGTGAACTCCTTGGGGTGATAATGCCATATAAAGTAAACAAGATGAAAGAGATCCTGGTAAGTATACAGGCTCGGCAATATCAGTTACAATGATACAGATATAATTGCTTACAGTGCTGGTCTAAAACATGAAAAAGACCTGCCATTTGGTCAGTTCACATTAAATAAACTAGAGATAGTGCTTTGATGTACCGATCTCCTTTTCCTTTGAGGGTACCTATTTAAATCTGGCAACACCTTGCCTGTAATGATGAACAGTGAGGGTCTGAGTCTCCCCTCAGGTTGGCTAGCAAGGTCAGATCGCAATCCCAACACTAATGAAATTGCTCGAAGCCTGTAAGCCTCAGCACTCCTGGCTTCAGAGAGAAACCTCACAGGTCTGTCTCACACAGGCTCACAGCTCTTGATGTCTGCTTTGTTTCACCTGAAGTTATCTGAAACAGCTTCCTCTGCCCCTCCCGGAATGATCCTTTCCTCTACTTACGCCAGATCTGCTCTTCACAACTTTTGTTAGTACCGCAGTGTGAGCTGACCGTGTAATTTATTTCTATGACACTTTTACACGGACAGAATCCATAACATGCCTAGTTGAAACATCAAATCCTTTTGCCAGAATTGTTTCTTTCATCCAAGGGATGCACGAAGCATGCACTTGTCAATATGCATCGTGTCTGCACCAGAAGGATTGCTAACAGGGCTTCACCAGCAAATCTTTTTATTTCCTAAAGAGAGTGGGTCTTCAGCCAGGTTTGCATTTAGATGGCTGTCAGGATAGCAAACCCTGTTGACAGCCCAAAAGATACATTATACACCTATTAAAGTGAGTTGGTAAAAATCCTTTATCTTATGACTGTCCATATACTGAACTGCTATTCAGAAGTTTGGGCATCACCTCACAAAGGTACTTTTGAAAAATTTATTTGTAAAGGCTTCAAATAAATATCATCAAGGCAGCATTTCAAAAGGATACATAGGAGCAAAGCCTTCTAATCTGTGAATGTATTTTGTAACATCCAAGTGCTTGGAAAAATGACTTTATTGTCTCTGTCTCTCTCAATACCTTATTAGCTACAGATAAGAAATGTTGTGGGGTTGTTTTGTTTTGTTTTGTTTGTTTGTTTATGTGTTTATTTGCTGTTGTTTTTTTTTTGTGTGTGTGTGTGTTTGTTTTGTTAGGTTTGTTTTTTTAATAAATACTTTGGTATTTAATTTGGTATTGGAATTGAAAACTGGAGGACAGACCTTTTGTATAGATCAAGCCAAGAAAAACCTTATCCATTTCAGTAAATAAAAATAATGGTATCAGTAAAACCTATTGCTCATAAAGTAAGGTTGGCAGCATTCCTTCTGATTTACCATGAGTTTAGAGGAGGGGTTTGGGAATTGTTACTGTTTTTACCAGAAGAAATATTTTCTGCTTATTATTTTTTTTTGTTGGAATTACTTTACTTTTCTGTTTATGCTTTTTTTTAATATCAAGTATTTATTTTGAATGCTTATATCAAACATTTATTTCAAAGTACCAGAAAAAAGCACATTGTTTTCCAAACATTTCAATTCATTTTTTAATCACTTTTTTTTTTCCAGAATGACATTCAAATTCACAAATAATTCAAGTCCGTTATAATATTTTTAATGGAGACTGCATTACTTAACAATAAAATTTGTTCACTTCTGTTAGTCCATTCTTGCTTTTTTGTATGTTTTTAAGACAGAGATAGAATTAAAGGAACAGAAATACTGCTGAAGTGTTATCTTTGTGTTTTTGCTGTTGTTTAGAGTATTTGCTGTTTTGTTTTTGCTGTTTTTTTTTAAACAAAGCTTTTAAGTGATAATATGTATCTAATTAACAAATGAGAACAAACATAAAATTGTCATTCTTCCCACCTTATAAGGCCTTGCAAAGATCTTTTGCTGCTGATTTTTCTTACAGCAAAGCAGTCACATAGAGTTGCCATTCTACTCCCCAGATAAGAGAGCTATTGTTTGGGATTTGCATATTATTGTTAATAATGCTGATTTTTTCATGTCAGCATTATGATTTCCTATATCCATGTTCCTAGCACTAAGACGTCAGATTATTTTTTCTTAGTTCATGCAAGAATATTCCAAGCACATCTAAAAGACTGATATAACACTGAACTTTTTGAAATAGTCTGTATTATATTATGTAAAGGCATTGGCAGAAGAGACTTGGATTAGGACTTCTTTCTATCAGATCCACTCATCAGAAGGGTTGCTTGCCACTGGGAAGTAACATTTGAGATTAGTTGGGTATTGATTTCAGTGGGATTTGGGCATTTCTGAAAATCCCACTTGAATCTATCTACTGTTACAGATGCCAAATTGTCCTAGGAAAGCGCTGCCTCTTGCACACTACCAACATGTTTGAAAAGCATGATGTAAGTTCCTGTGCTCTTTAGGCAGGTTTGAAAGTTCAGTCTGCCTGACGGCTCTTTAAGAGAAAGGTCATATTTTCCAACTTTTTTAAGCTTTGAACCATAGCATCATGGAATCACCAAGGTTGGAAAAGAGCTTCAGGATCATCCAGTCACCAATAATTCTCACTAAACCATGTCCCTCTGTACAGTGTCTGAACATTTATTGAACACCTCCAGGACTGTGACTCCACCACCTCCCTGGACAGCCCATCCCAGCACCTGACCACACTTTTGGAGAAGTATTTCCTAACTGCAGCTGATACAGGCATGGCAATACTCAGTGCTTCTTTCACCACCAGAAATCATTTGGTATAAATATTGTTCTTTGACTTCTTTCCCCTTCTTGTATCCAGCTTACAAGTCAGGCTTGGAGAACAGAGTCATTACCGTGGCACATGTACCTACAAGTCAGTGAAAATGGAGCACACCTACATACATACACACAGGCCACAAAAATTGTAAGGTTATAGGGATTATTTAAAACCTCTTCTCTTGCACAGGGAATGTGTCTCAAACTGCTTCACGCTTGGTGAAAAATGAAAGCATAAACATAAATTAATTTAGTTGGCTCAGGTTTGGTAATTTACATTAAGCTGAGGATGTCTCAGGTCCTCAATTGCACAGTTTAAATGAAATCTCAATTCCAAATACTTTCAGAGGATGTGCTTTCTTCAAGAGTTTGTCCCAGTAAAAATTTATGGATATTTTGGAAATTTCAGAACAATTTGTGAATTTCAACTCCTAATATACCCTCAAATCTGAATGTCCTTGAATATGGTGTCTGCATCCTTTTATTTATAAATTGTTTTAATTGTTTGCAGATTCCATTTTAAAGCTGCATTACTTATTTACTTATGCATTTATTTTTAGCACATACATTCAGCAGTCTGATGAAGAATGGAAGAGAGCTGTGATAGTTGGTTTCTTTCTGTATTCTTTTATTGGTTGGATAATTAATGTCAGAACAATGATATTTATATGTGGTTGGTTTGGGATGCTGAGCATGTCTGTGTACTAACATGCAGTGAAGATATTTTTATTGCTTTCCACAACTGTTGGTGTGTACAAATAACAGCTCAACTTTGATAGACCAGCTAGTTGTAGATCTAGGCTGCACAACAGACAATAATAAGGATGAGGAGACACCAGTGCTCCAGGTGGATTGGATTCTGTTCTTTTTAAATACTCCTATTTGATCAGACATCATAGAAGAATGCACATCATGTATACATGCCCTAGTCTTAAGGCATCTTTAAAATAACATTTTTTTTTAATCTTTTCACTGTTAAGAAGTGAATTCTTGGGGTCTAATATACATAACTTTTCCTAGCAGGGAAGGAAAAGACCGGGGGAAGGAAAGTGAGACTGCAAGCTGGTAAAGCCGTTTGCAAACAAATAAAGTGGGGACAGGGAAGGAGTTCATGTCTCCATTTTTGCCTTAGTAACTTATGATACCACTCATTCTACCTGTGTCCTGACAGCTTCTCATGACCACAGCAGCTCACTGCTGAAAAACCCAACAAAACAGAAAACTTCGTATGAAGAAATTATTGCATCTTTCTTTTTCCCCCTCTTCTTTTGCTGCCACTCAAGCCATCTTTCCTTTCCACTTGCCTGGAAGCAGCTGTGCTTCCACTTTTTAATTGGAGAAGCAGTGCTGCTTCATATGAGTAGCACCAGCTTTTGGCAGCTTGAGATGTGTTAAATTCAATCAAAATACCCATGAGCAGCAGAGAAATCAGACATTTTTTTCTTCCCACTCATTACTTGTGAAACCTTTCCCAGGTAAAAAGCCTTTCAGTTTTTAATTCAGTTTTTAATACTTCTCACATTTAACCAGTTTAAGTTGAAGAAAGATAACATTTTAGATATAATGTGAATCTGTGAAGTTGAATGAAATTATTTTGAGAAAACTGATGATTTCCCACCTATCATTTCCCAGGCTGGTATGTCATTGTTATGAAATGTCATGTCTCTTTACAGACTGCCTGAAACTGATTGACATAACTGGAGAGGATGCTTTGAAACTATTTCATGGGAGTTGAGGGCATTTGGAAAAAAACTCACTTGTCTAAAAAATCACAGTTTGAAAGGGGGAGGGAATTAAATGTCTTGGCATAAAAAAATATATGTTTTTGAGACATGTAATTTTTTTTTAAAAACTGTTTCATTTCCAATTCAAGATGATATTTCAAATTAGGGGAGGAAGCAGAATGCCCTTATTTCTCATTTTGACACTGTTTTCATGAATAAAATATTGGGTAAGTCTAGTCATTGGCTAAACTAGAAAATATTTAAACTGTTGAAAGAAAACAGGTTGCATGATTTTGTCAAGGCCTTGTTCATGATTTTATGAGCAACAACTCTACATGTCAATCTTTAAATATCTTCTCTGCACCCATTTAAATTAACAAATCTCTCTAAATAATGTTGAATAATGGAGAAGGGACCAGCAGAAAGAAACAAAATCTGTGTCATGGAATTGGATTAAGGAAAAGAATTGGAAAAGAAGAGCTAAATTATACAACCTGTCTAGTTCATCCAATGTCAGAGGCTGGAATAGATCACGGAAGGGCTGTAGTTGGAAGAGACATGGCTTAGGCTTATTAATGATTTTCAGACTTCTATCAGCTGCAACATCCTGCACTCAACTTAGCTAGCTCTCCTGTAAACTACATCATATCTATATCATCCTCCCTATAAAGTGCAGTCACATCCAGAATGGTTTAATTCTCAGAAAACCAATCAGTAACAATACTGGGGGTAGCTTAGGAGAAAGAAAGGAAGCGGATGCTTGAGTACTGTTGAGCAAATGAGGTGGGATGATAGCTCAGGCAACTGACAAAGGAAGATGTAGACAGATACCCTGGCACAAAGGGGTGGACCGTGTCCTGGCATCACAGAGGGCATCCTCAAAGCCTTTGGTAGTTTTGAAGCTATAAATCCTTGGGAGAAGATGTAGCATGACTAAGCTTGAAGTCCAGGTCTATTAAAATACTACTCAGCAAAATGTCCATTACTGTCTTCTCCAGACTTGGACATCCACCCAAGCAAAAGAACAGTAATCTTAGTGCTGTTCAGATCCTCTACATAAATATACACTTAAATATTTTATTGAAATACATATTACTCAGCAGTTATGCAGAAACATTTTCCTGTATCACTGAATATGCATAAGGAAACCTTTTCCCTTAAAAGATTGCCTGTGGATCTGCTTGGTTTTGTTGTTCTAATTTGTATGTAGGACTTGCTCTACATCTAACTACAAAAAAAAAAAAAAAAAAATCTTTTGTGGAAATATACAGGAAAAGTGATTTCCTGGTACAATACAGATTTGTACTTCCTTCTTTTTTCTTTTCTTTCTTTTTGTTTTCTTTTTTTTTTTTTCCCCTTAATTTGCAATGCTAAAATTAATTAGATGAACAGTAAAATCCCCATGGAATTTTCATATGTATACATTTAAAGCATTTCAAAGCACAATACAAGGATAAGGTGGAAGAGGGAAAAGGCAGAAGGGAAGGGATATAGATGGGATCTGTATGATTTAATATATATTTTTTCTGTTACAGCTGCAAAATCTTATGTCACCAACTGCATCTGCCAAGGGTGTAATGAAGGGAAGAACTTTGCCCACATACTTTTTAAAGTGATGAAGAGAGCTTTTTGAACTCTGTATCACTCTATCTGCTCTAGAGGACAATGATCAATTTAGATTTCTTTCCTAGACTAACAGATCCTGATTCCCTCTAGGATCAATGGAAGTAGTATGACTGCCATTATAAGGATTTAACTTAACTGTTGTGTCTACCTCTCTTTGAGTGTTTAAGGGGTCATAGGCTAACTGGTCCGACAGACCTTGAATTAATTGGTCTGGCTCACTCAATGCTTTCTTGAATTTCAATTTAACTACCTACTATTCATTCATCTTAGATGTCATAGATGTCACAGTAGATAATCCCTCTACATACATGTTCAGTTTCCTTCAGCATATTCTTTAAAGGGAAGAATATCCACCTACTAGATAGCTGGAGTGAGGAGCTTGGAGGTACTTGCTGTAGGTATAGCTCTGTCTTTGGTGAAATCTGTAAAACTCACTTTTGCTTCACTGGGAATAGATACTGCCAAGCCAGAATGCTTGTCTGGAAATTGTTCTGTATATCTGCTTTCAAGCATTTCAGCTGAATTATAAAATGAAAGCATCTCGATGCCCAGCAGAAACTAATATAAAATGAGCAGAGTAACTCTGAGTCAGGATCTGGTATTTGTGAAGACATTTTTGACCACAACAATGTATGCTAAAGGGAAGTGGATTTAGGCTGATGGTGAAGTGATAATGCTGATGAAAACTTTTGCACTGACTTTCCCACCCAAGATAGAAATTGACATGTGGAGAGCAACTTTCTAAAGGCTAGCACACTCAAGCTCTGCAAACCTGGTACAAATGAAGGAGTGCCTCCAACTTGTGTTACAGTTATTTCTCAGATACAGTACTTAAAAATTCTGGCAACTACATCCCCACACAGAAATTCATGGGCAGTCAGTGTATGTTACGAAACTCCTTGGTATCTGAAGTCCTGCTGAAGGACAGGGTAGTGGGTTAGAAAGCAAATAACTGCTCTGCTCAGGTATCCAGATGGTCCTTAGCTGGCATCACAGAGAGGACTTATCTACTCTCAGTATGTTGGAGAGGAAATGGGTGCTGATGAAAACATTGGACTGCCAAGCAGAGAACAGGATGAAACTTCGAGCAAACAGAGGAGGCCTCTAGAAATATCAGTCCACCACTTGCCTACAGAACAAGAAAATAAGTAGGTGTGATAGATTTGATGGCTGTTCTGCAACTGGCACCTCCAGCATTTTCCACCAGGTGAAAAACCTCACTGTGAGACATTTCTCAGGTGCCCAATAAAACCCTTAAGAATCTTATTTTGGAAGAATCTAAGCAGAGGCGAACTTGATTTTTTCCAGATGCTTGTACAGTTCTTTTCCCTATTCTTTTGTTATATCCATATGCAGTTCACTTTCTCACTTTCATCTCAAAGGTTAATTTCTTACTCAGAAGCAATCCAAGATAGCAAAAGTTCTATTGGGGTGGTGATGCTCACGAAGCAGACTTAACTCAGGAGTGTTATGTTCTCAGACTGACAGTGTGTATTTATATTCTCATGGTGTGGTTGGGGTTCTAGTGGATGCTTTAAATACTGTACTCCATATCACAGGCATGAGTTCATACCTTACTCCAGATCTGTGCTCCGAGCTGATAAAACTATAAGCAACATTTCACGTCATTGTTCTGGAAATCATTTTGGTACAGATTAGCTATATGTGAGGAAAATATGTATATGTCTAAAAAGAGAACTTGGACATTCTGGGGAGACATCACTCAATGGAAAGGTAAGATTTGAGAAGGCAGACTGCTCCATCTATGCAGTGATTTTCACTTAGTATGTTTGTGCTCATGAGCCAGAGATATGTCAGTGACAACTGAGCTGTGTGCGCAAAGACTCCTGAAGTGAGCTGCTCTGGAGTGTTCACCTTTATGCCCAATTAGTGGAAATAGTGAATTTAGTGTGGGATAGATCATTGTCTGGTACAGCATGAAAGGGGTTCTTAATTGATGCTCCCTGGTATGAGACGTCATATGGAAAAAGCATTTAAAATAGCCAGGTAAGTATCTGACCGTACTCTTCCTAACTAGGACTGCAAATGCAGATATTACTTTGTGTGACTATGATGATAGAAAATTACACATCAACTCTGCGTGAAGCCTGGATATTCTAGCAATGATGCCATAGGCAAAAGGAGGGCAGCTCAGAGGAAAGGAAGAAAATATTTCTAAAATTCCATAATCCTTTTTATCTTCTATCCTAGAGTGAACTGTTACCTCTCCACAAGAGATAAAACTCCTTTTTTCTCTCTTTATAAGAACTCATCCATCCAGGAGAAGATGGGATTAATTTACTCAGAATTCATTCCAAATGAATTGTGATTGGAGAATTTATTTTTTTTTTTTCATAAAAGCTCTTCATTATGAATCTACACACTAAGGAGACAAACACATATTTGTATTGATATCTGGTAAATATAACAGCCATAATCATAAATGAGGGTGTCAGAACCTACTGGTTGGACATCTTCAGGAGGAAACAAGAAGCCAAAGCCAGCAAATATTCTTTTAGGCTAAAGTATGATGCAGAGCAAAGAGTCAAGGTAGGATCCAGAAGAGCTTCAGAGGCAATTCTTCAGTTAGAGTCATTCACTAGAGAAAATAGAGATCTTAGCTCTATAAGAGTGGCTTCAAAACATACCTTAGGAGCACAGCTACTGCCTGACAGGGTAGCTGGAGATTGGAGGTAGACTTAAACAGGAGCAAATTCAATGTTGTTTACATATGTTCGGGGGGGGGGAAGAAAAAAAAGTGTAATGTGATGATACCTGAATTGTGGCCCAGCCTGGCCCGAGGTGCCCACCCGTCACTCTGCAATAACCAAACAGCGCTGATTTACTCCACTTACCAGAAAAAAACATTCTAGCTTCACAGACACGTCTTATTCATGTGCTTTCTGGCACTACGTACATTTGTGAATGGATGAAGTACAGGAGGAGTAAGATTTCGTCACAAATCTCTTATGAACACCTTGAGAGCTCACAAAGAATTGCAGCCACTGCCACTGAACCAGGGATTGATGCATTAATTTCACAGAAACAAGGTCAGATATCCCACCAGTTTTGTGTTTCAGTAGTGTTCTTCTTTTATTTTAATAAAAAATTATTTGAGGTTAAAACAAGTTTTGTTACTTATATACATTAACTATATATTTTATAAGGGCTGCTCCAAAAGTAATGCCTCCTATTTTATTATGTTGGCCCAGTATGTCAGAGGTGGTTGTTGGTGGTATGGCAGTAGAGGTTGAACCTTCCTGCCAGTACTTCATTATATGCTGT
The DNA here is from genome assembly GCF_016699485.2 of Gallus gallus. Lineage (NCBI taxonomy): Eukaryota > Metazoa > Chordata > Aves > Galliformes > Phasianidae > Gallus > Gallus gallus. The sequence continues at coordinate 124,963,790 of NC_052533.1, read as the reverse complement.
TGCTGTGTGACAGATGGCAGCACAGGGGCAGTCTGACAAAATGACGTCTGCTATGGAAAGTGTATATGGAGTAAAGATTGAATTCCTCCACGTGGAAAAAATAGGACTCATTGACACTCGTTGATTGTTGCTGAATGTTGATGGAAACCAAACAGTGGATGTGAGCACAGTGAGGAGGTGGATGGTGTGTTTCAGTGGTTACAACAGTGACAGTGCATCACCTTTGCTAGTTAAGATTTTTACAAGCATGTCACGCAGGCTCTTCTTCATTGCTGAAGAAAATGCATAGCTAATGGTGATGATTTTGTTGAAAAATAGTATTTTGTAGCTGAGAATTTGCTCTATCAAATAGTGTTATTTTGCTGGTTGTATCAGTTGTAGGTTCTTTGGAAATAAACAGGAGGCATTACTTTCAGAACGACCTTTACATATGCAGCCCAAGACAATTCCTGTTCACTCAGTGCAGCCTAGGCAAGCCAAAAGGTCAGACATCCATAGACTAAGGCATAGCTATTACATGTGATCACAGGCAACTGAACCCTTTCTTTGGTTAATGCCCAGGACTTTCCCAGCGAAGATGCAATCTGCTGGAAGACTTGTGTACTAGAACAGGAAGCAGAGCAGGATGTTCAGAGCCAGACTTCCAGTAAAATAGATGTATCTGTGTGCTCTTACAAGGCATTTTAGCAGTCTAGCCTCTATAAGGAAGCCAGCAGCAACCCATATTGTGAAATTTGAAATTTTCACTGACTTACTCAGAGTCCTAAACAAGCTGTCCCACAGACCCAGCAGAAGGCCTTTGAAACCCCCATTCAACAATCTGTTTCAAGCACTTCAAATGAAATACAGACTTATGTTCTCTCTACTTCCAAACTACTATGAAATAACTTCACAGCTTCCTCTTGAGGTGTTTTTCCATGTCAAAATTTTCTACACAGCTCATTGCCACCGTGTCTGATCTTAATCTACAGCCACTCACTGGGAAATGGAGGCCTAGATAACTAAAAGTGCCTTGCCCAAGGTTGCACAAGGAGTTCAAAGCAGCACTTTGAACCAAACTCAAGCCTTGGGACTTTTATGCATTACATATTAGGTTTCCCTCCTTCCCCTTACCTCTGGGAATGGAAACAGACCACAAACTCCATACTTCTTACAGCAAATTACCTGCTTTGTTATTCCATCTTTCAACCTTTGCCATAAATTCCACTTCATTAACATTGGCTGAAACACCTCAGTGAGCTGCACAGCTTAGGCTGTAAAATGTGTATCTGGTGGGTAGGCAGGAGAATCTCTTTAGCCATAACCATCCAAGAGCAGAAACAACGCTTTGGGCATTCTGAAATGAGTCATCAGCAAGTATTAGTGAACACAGATTTAGTTTATATTTTTTAGCTGTTTACCACAGTGTTGGAGTAGTAGGGTCTCCCACCACACACTGTGGAGAAAGCTTCTGCACTCTGTGCTAGTGGACGACGATTTTAAATGGGCAGCCTGTGCAATGCTGCAGGTTAAATCTCATCTGGATTCAGTGTTTCCTCTCAGAGGCAGCCTTGGAGAGACGCATTGGCTGGCAGCTCTGCCCATCTGCAGATCATTACCGGTGCATGTGACAAAGGAAACACCTGAGCAAGGAAGCAGAGCAGTGTGCCGTGCTCACAAGCAGGTGTTGCTGTCTAGAGAGCAGGCTGAGCTCTGGAGGACACCTGGAAAGATTCAGATCACCAAAGAGCTGAACACAATTTGGCTGCAGACCTTCTGTGCGGTGCTCTGAGAACCTAACGGTCAGCACTGGGGAGAGATGCTGAACTCTTAATAAAGGAGAAGCATAAGAAAATGGATGAATCTTCCTCCTGTTCTGAGGGGGTGTCTAACAGTCACATCCTGACGTATATGAGTTGGAGCTGATCTGATGAATGAATGCCACTTTGGTACCCAAAAGCTCTACAGTGCTGCTGCAGCATTCAAGCAATTGTCGCTTTCTTTTGCTGGTAGGCCAGCCTTCAGACAGAAGATTTCCTCAGAAATGAGAAATTGGATTTTCATCACCCTCAAGCAGAACGTGTAACAGACCAAAATAACAAGTACACCACCTTAATAAAGATACTTTTTGAAGAACACTTGCAGCTTGCTGTGGTGATACACAGAAATTCTGGGAAATGAACATTCTACCAACTCCACACAGCTGTTATTTACAAAAATAGATAAACACCTTCCTTCATCAGGAGGTTGTGTTTGCAGCTCTGTTTAGCAAGAAAAAGTAGTTTGTGGCAGAAAGCATCAGAGAGAGTGTAAATGATGGATTCGGAAGGAGGAGGGCAGCTGCCATAGCTGAAGAACCATCTCCTGTGTATGCCAAGAGGTGAGCCAAGCTGTGCCCTGGCAGGCTGCATTTTTCCATTGTATCTGCTTTCAGGAAAGTCTCAGCTTCCCAGGATGTAAAAGGGATGTAACCAGGTTCTGAGCCGGAGAGGAGGAATGGGATTAATCCAAAGCACCTTCAAACAAAAGGGAAAGTTTCAGTGGTAGCTTAGCTTCTTGCTTTAAAATGTCATTTAACTGGCTTGAATTTATCAGGGCAGAGATCATTTAATGCCACAAAGCCACTGTCCTAAGGTACTGTGGTTTTGTGGAGGTCAGAACCAGGTCTCTGTCTTTTGCTTCATCCATCTCTGTACTCCGTAATAACAGCACATCTGCATTTTTATTCCTTTCTGTGTAAGGCATGGGAAATGAGGCGAGTAACGGCATTACCAAGGGCAATAGGCAATGGAAGATTGACCTAGGTATATGTTTAGCTAAATTAAGGAAAGGGAACGTGAGATAAACAAGCATCCAGGAAGATGGGCACTGAATTTCCCCACCAGTAACATCCCTTAAAAGCTGCTATCAGCAGCACTCACATCTCTTTGATCTGGGAAAAGACAAGGCAGAGTGCACAGCTTCTTTGTGCTCCTAAGCGCTTTTCCCCCCAGAGACAACTGTGTGATCTACTGTTCATGAAGTTATTTGAATATGAAAAGCAGGAATTGGGTGAATTAACCTTTATACTAAAGCACCTCAAATACCTTGGGTTCAAAAGCTTAAATTGTACTTGAACGATGCTGAACTGAGTTCCACTTAGCTGGGTATGAAAAAGGGCAGCAAGAGAGAACTGGCAGAGAAAATAACCTGGAATGGAAAAGTGCTGTGAGGAAACTGATAAACAAACAAACTGTGGGAAGTGACCTGAGGAGGAAAGAATGGGGTGCTAATAAAAAAGTAATACAAGGGGGATATGGTCTTCAAGGCTACAAGGAGCAGGCTGCCTGATATATCAGAATATGCTGCTACTCCTAGAAGCACTGTATGATAAATTACCACCATCTTTAAATATAAAACAAGAAAAGTGGATTTATGGAATAAAAAAATTGTTAAGTTCACTTCCTCAGCAGGAAAAAAAAAAAAAGTCAGACTCCTGTGAGCATCTATGTCCAAGACATCAGAGAAATGAATGAGTGAAAGAGCACTAAACATGCCAGATAGCCCGCTACAGAAGTAAATTAAGGTTAATTGGTTTTCTGAATAGAACAAAGAAGTAGGTGTCATACATCTTGACTTCAGTAGGGTTTTTGACATTGCCTTACACAATATTCAACAAAAATAAGTGAGGGATACGTTGCTGATGTGTAACTCCCTGTGAAACCACACCAAAAAGGTGGTTATCAGCAGTTCACTGTCTGACCAAGAGGGTGAATCTCCAAGCTATGTCTTGGGGCCAGTGCTATTAATTCATTCAAGATTCTCAATGAATGGTAGAGTACTAAATATGCAGAGGATACTAACCCAGGAGGAAATTTAGAGATTTTGAAGAATTAAAATACAGAATGATCTTGACAAAATATGGAGAAATGGCCTAAAGCAAGAATGCAATTTGGTGAGGAGATAGGGGCAGCCGGATGGGAGGTGGATGACAAAGCAGCCACTCTTCAGAGTGGAAGCTGGAGGCCAGAGAGAGCACAAAATGAACATGAGTAGGTAAAGTCAGAATGTTGCCAAAAACCTAAACATTGCGCTGGGATGTATAAACAGTGCCGGCATATGTAAGAAATATAAAATAGCCCTTCTGGTCTCACATCGCAGCTGGAGCACTCTGTCCAGTTTGGAACAGCACATTTCAAGAAAGATGCAAATCAGTTTGAAAGATTCCAAGGAGAGGAGCAAGAGCAATCGAGGGCCTGGAAAACATGACCTGCAAGGGAAAGCTAAAGTCAGTGGTGTTGTTTAGTCCAGAGAAGCAAGCTGGATGCATGTAAGAAAAACCTTCAAATGTAGCTGTAAAGAGAAAAGAAAGAAACTGTTGTCAATGTCCAAAAGAAGTACTGAGCTTAATTTTCAGGAAAAGAGATTAAAGGAATGCTTTCTGTGCTAGTAACAGAGTGGATTGCCTAGGAAGCATTTACAAACTCCACCATACAAGGACGGAAAAACAGGTTGGACAAACATCGGTCAGGTATAATTTAGTAATAGCTGATCCTTTCTTGGTGGAGGGGATGGCCTAAATGATCCCTTGAGATGCCTTCCAGACCTTTTTTCACAACATTATAAGCAATGGGTGGAAGAAAGGTATAGGTTTAAATGAATTAGTGTAGGTGATACAGAAAAGAGTTGGGGAAACATCCATTCAGAGAGTTTGCAAAATTCCAAGTTATATGTGCATGGCCTTCCCTTCCCTAAAAGATGTTCTAATAAAGGTAGACCTAATTAACTTTTCAAGCACAGAGAAAACTGGGGATGTAGGTCTTCTGTTTTACTGTAGCAGCAAAGTTAGGATGTCCCAGGGCCTCTAGTGGGATGCTGATGAATTATTCTTTCTTCTTGGTGGTGAGATAGTAGTGTTTAAATAAATGTACTTCTGGAACTGGTATGAGTAAGGTTAATTACAAAAACATATATCTACAAAATTTGACTGCAAAAAAGATCTTGTTTTGAATTAACTAAGAGATTTGGTAATAGATACTTTTCCTAAAAATCCTCCTGACTACTCTTCTTTATCTTTATCCATCCTTCTGAATCTTCTTCTTCCAAGAGTGAAATCTCCTGAAATCTCAAAATAACCTCTACAGTTTGTGCAGAAATTTTCATCTAACAAACGAAATCTGGCTTTTGTGAAAATTATGCAAGCTTCTGCAGGGTCTTTATAGGGCTACTGGTTGGCCTTGATTCAAAGTTAATTGATGTTTAGAAAAATCCCTGGCTCCAGAAATGCCCTGAAATTTTGTAGGAATACACTGTTTGTAAGACCTGCAAATTCAGACTCCTGAACTTGACTGCATGCTACAGATATCAAGGAACTCTTGCTCTTATTGGGGGCTTGCAAAATACGTCTATCAGCAAGGGGCAGTTACCTTAAAAGAGATCTGCATCCAGGTAGATGGTTTATAGAATTCCAGGCCACACTGCTGGGTTAGATTTGAGGAATTACTTTGGAAGAACAAGGCAGGTTCTATTTTTGACATTTCAGCAATGAGACCACTTGTACATTATGACCCAATTTGATTTACTGTAAGAAAATAAGAGTGCTGTAATTTGTAAAAGACATTTATTACATGAGTCAAAAAAAGAAAAAGGGGAGGGAAGGGGGAGAGAAAGCAGCTTAACATCTCTGTCCATCCCCATCTGGTTTTATTTTAATCTCACTCTAGTCACATATGAAATTTTGCTTAGCTGTCTTCATTTTCTTAGTCAATCTTGATTAATGGCCTTCAAAGTAAAAATAATTGGCCTGCATCAGGCTTGTTTTATAACTCTTGTTCACAAAGAATGTGAAAGGCTGGAAAATGAGCCTAAACAGAAGGAATGCATTACGTTAGCCTTTGAGAAAGAGCAGTCCTCCAGTTGTGTTTCACTGTGTATTTTTATAACAGGCGCCTCCTTGACTGTCCATGATATTGCAGATATGCGGTGCCAAAAGCTTTTGTATACTTCATCAAACTGACCGTGTCACCTCGGGATCTCCACGCAGCCACATGTGCTGCAGCAGCACGGGCAGAGCCAGACGGCACTGCAAAATGTGCAGCATGGAGTGGGTGCTCTGAGAAACTGAAGGGATGCTTTGTGCCAGAGATCTCCTATGGCTCTGCTCCTGCTCTTAAGCTTCATGAGAGTCACCATGAAATTCACGGAGTGTGGACTGATCGGCATCAATTTACTGAGTTCAATTCCTTTTCAAATAAACAGGCAGAGTATGTGCTTATCTTTAAGTTAAAAAAAGACATATTTGTTGTATCATGAAAGGACGCTATATGGAGGGTTGTTTCTGTCAGGACAAGCACTGTTCCCTTTCTTTTCTTTTGACAGTATAGTGCAGTATAGTCTCTCCTTCGTGTAATACACAAGCCGTACTATTTTGCTGGTATGCTTATGGAAAGATTCAGTACTGTATCCTGCTTACCAAACAGGGAATCAGCTTTCTAACATAGATTTTAGGGGCAAAATCATGAATTGTATACTATCCAAAGAGAAATTAAATATCACTATGTGAGTTATATATAAGTCACTCTGAAAGTAATGCTTCCTGTTTATTTCCATGGAAAATACAACAGTTACAAACTATTATATCATATACTTATTTCCTTCAACAGTTTTGAAATACGAACAGTTTATGTTTTTCCTGATGCTTTTCATGTAACAGCCTCAACATATGAATTGAACTTCCAGTAAGCTTCCTAAGATTTCTCTGGAGTATGCATGTGATATACTTATGATATTTTTGCCAGATATAACTGGATCCAAACTTGGTCTGAAGACAAACACTTTTCCCAGAGAAGCTGAGACCAGCTGCTGAGTCCTGTATCTTCTCTTCTCCCAGCAAGCAAGCTGGGGTTACACAGATGGTATTTTCATGTCAGTGCAGATCAAGCCGAGCATTAACCTCATGGCATGGACCAAAATCAATCTGCAGGGATGCCTGTATTCAGTGGGAGAGGAGTGCATATTTTCTTTTTTTCAGAAAGTGACACACAAAATACAGATATCAAGAGATCCCATTCCCCACAATCCAACATTTTCTATGCTGTTCTTTCAAACAGTTAATGATGTACTGCAACCCAGGCATGTGACCTTCAATGAAGTGCACCATGATACACCTCTTCTTTGATGCCTAACCAACTTTTGGGAAGTTGCTTTTACTGCAGCTCCTTTTAGGAGGGCAGGTAGCCAAGGCTGATGTAAAGTCTGTGAAGATCAGAAAGAAACTTGTCATGTTCCTCCTCGCTACTGGAATGTGTCTGGTTCTCCAGATGCAAAGACTTCCCAGTCTCTAAAATCGTTTCTTCATGGGAATTGTGGAAGAACCTGGGAGCTCATCAGAGGAAAGAGAGGCCTCTGTCAGGCATACATTAGGGGAAATGTCACCTGATGAAACAACAGTATCTATTCCATAAACATTAAAGCATTGAAATGATGAGTACCTTCTTGTTCCATGGGCATGTTTTTCAAGAATTTGTCATTCCTACCACCAAATGGTTTGGGCTGTAGCATGTTCAGCTTTGCCTTCAGTTACATTATGCCTATGTTACATTAGACAGCCTACATATACATAGATTGCTCTGAAAGTAATGCAACAGAGGCAAAAAAACATAATAATACTATTTGATATACAAATTCTCAGCTACAAAGTGCTATTTTTCAACACAGTCACCACTATTAGCTATGCATTTTCACTAGCAATAGACAAGAGCCTGCATGCCATGATCATAAAAATCTTTACCAGTGAAGGTCTGTCACTGTTGCCACCACTGAAACACACCACCCATCCCCTCACTGTACTCACATCCACTCTTTGGTCTACATCAGTGTTCAGCAAGCATCAGTGAATATCAGTGGGTGTCATTTTTTCCTCATGGAGGAATTCAAGGACACACCTTTGCTCCATACATGCTTCCAGGACCCGAGGAAATGGCCACAAGTTGTGGCAGAGGAGGTTTAGATTAGACATAAGGAAAAGCTTTTTCTCTGGGAGAGTGTTCAGGCACTGGAATGGCCTGCCCAGGGAGGTGACGGAGTTGCCATCCTCTATTCATTCTTTGGCTTAGAAAGATGTGGTCATCAGAAAGAATGAGATTATGTTTGATGACTTTGCGGGCACCCAAGTATTATCTTTAAATCTTTTGGGTATAGGAAATGGGCTGAACTCGAACAGCACAGCAATGTGTCATTAACAGAATACTGGTTTTACTGGGAAGACGTCAGTGCAAATCTGCCAGGTACATGCTCTAGTTAACTATATCAAAACAACAGCAATTGTGCTGATAGTGGTGTGTGGACAAGAGAGGAAAACCTAGGAAGAACACTGATGTAGTTTGATTCCTGCTTTTATTCAGTTACTTCTGCTAGTCTTTCCTTTCATGATTCACTCCAAACAATTGTTTTGCCTTAAATTTCAAAAACTAAGCTCATTCGGGTAACTGCAATCTTCCTTTATAAGATTCTGAAGTTCTTAGAATAAAATAATTTTTTTTTTCACCTCTTATCTACAAATAAACAATTGTTCTTTTTTAAAATCTAGTTTGTCCACTTTGTGTAAATTAACTATTCTTTTTTGGTTTCTTTATTTGCTTCCAGTTGACTTGTATTTTCCTTTGGATTTCATACTTCCATTTTTCAATTTTTTGTGTAATTGAAATTTGAATTTGTGATAGCCTTTGTGAAGTTAATCCATGTTTTCTTGTATAGTGTTCCTACAAGGTAGCGGAAAATGACTAAAAATACATCAGAGGTACTTTATGTCTTTACTAATGTGCACAGAAGGTGAAGCAGAACTAGGAAAGGTACCCTAGGCAAGAGTAACAAAGAGGTCCATAGGTACAGACTGGCTCTTATATGCAAAAAGACAGAAAAGATACTGAGGGTACAAGAGAGAAATAGGAAGTCATGAATTCTACTCAGGATGTACGTTGGGAATAACTGCACACTGTTTCTCAAAGGAGATGAGTGAGGGGAATCCAGTGGTGCTATTGAGCAGCAGGTTATAAGAAAGGGAAACATTTATTCTATATAAGCCATCATCTCATTTTGCAACTCAGCATGCTGTGGAGGCTAAAAGTAGGAAGAGATTTTGTGAGAAATGGGGTTTTGTGCAGCTTGATCAGTTTACAATGAGAGCATTAGTCAAAGGGACATGGGCAGCTCTCCCAGATGCGTAGGTGCACAGGCAGGACGTGGCTGGGCATGGTATGTCCACCAGCTGTCCTGGGACATGTGCTGCACAGAAGCACTCTACACGCATGTGTGGTGAGCACAAACACCTCATATCAACAGAGGAATAGGAATTCCAGAGAGAAGTAGCGCATCATTTGCACAATGTTTGCTTGAAGATGCAAAATTAATATCTAATAATTGGTGTGGGAAAGGAGGAATGGTCATGCATGGTTTCTGTGAGAGTGCTCGAAGGCCATCCTGCTTCTTTATTTTTATTCTTTTAATGAGAGCTCCCACAGAAAAGGCTAACTGATGGGAGCTGATGCACAGAGCTGATCCTTTACATACCCTCAAATCATATTTTCACATTTCTAATGTGCTATGTGAACATGTGACAGAAGCGAGCAGCAGAATAGCAAGGATCTGGCCATTGTGTGTTCTACAGTTCATAAATTCATGTTGTTTCTTTTTAATTTTTTTTTTTCATTCTAATTGACATATCTGCCTTTTCAGGAAATTGATTTTTCAGTTCAAAGCAGCATTCAAAGGAAAATGAAAGAAGAAACTGAAGACATTCTGAACCCATTTACATACTTCTAAGGAATTAATCCACTTTTTCAGAGGAAAAGAGCGACAAGTATTTACATTTACTTACCTCAAAAGAATCTGTGAAGAAATTAACATTTACATCCGATTTTACTTATGCCAGCATTTTTATTTTTTTTTCTGTATAAAGGTAGCATCTTTTCACCTCTACTTTACAGGACATGCACATCTAGACTTCACGAGTAATCACCTGAGGTAGATAGATATATGGTTAATATTAGGGCTGCTTAACTGAGGAACTGGTCTTCTCTTGCTGTTTGATAACAAGAACTTTCTGAGTTACTATAAACCTACGGATTTCTGCTTTACAGTGCTAATATATCTACCTATGCATGAGCAACAGACGTTGTGTAAATGCTGTAACATTGCCCAACAGCCTGTGACATACAGCCACTTCTAGATCATTTAAGGTTGGAAATGAAGCCTCCTTCATCCTAACAATAGATCATTTACCTCATAATGTGCTATTATCACAGCTCGTGGTGCTGTTAGTACAAAATGTCATAATACAGTGCTCAGCTTAGTTGTGGGACAGGATGTTGATCTGAATCTGCTTCTGTTGGTTGCGAAGCTGACCCCTACCATGGCAAAATGCATTTCTTTATTTGTCTAGAATGATTTAGGATTGCACATGATTTTATCCATGGTAAACATTTTGTTGTATACAGTATACTAATTATTGCTGAACTGTAGTGTTTTTCTAGCCCCAGTGGCATAGTGGAAATTATACTTCAAACTACATAATATTCTTGGAAAGGGAATGTAGACATAGCAAAGAGCATCATCATTTTGCTGTAATGATAACGTACCTATTTACATAATGATAATGTACATATTTACTGCCAAGCATGTTTGTTCTGCATTAGCGTTAGCAGTGTGAGAGGGAGAACTGTAAAATGGAACTTTGTCTTGTGTCTGGTGACGGTTGTTTCACAGGGAAGCAAGGAGCAGAGAGGGGTGACAGAGTGTAGGAGCAGCATTATGCTCGAGGTTTGCATTGTGTATGAGATGAAATCTGCACATGCCCATTTGCTTTCCTTTCTTCTTCTTCTTCTTCTTTTTTTTTTTTTTTTCAGAGGGACCTCGTCTGTTAAGTAAGTGAAAATCCTTTGTGAGATCCCTGGCAGCAGGCATCAAAAAGATGCTAAAAGTCCATGTTAGCTGCGTGCTCTCTCTTTGAACATATTCTCGAGTAATGCCACTGTTGGAATCATTTAATCTGAGAGATAAAAAAAAAAAAAAATCTACATTTTTGGTTGCATTTCAAAACCTGTAAATCTCTATATATGTCTAAAGATGAAGAAACCTTACACTTGGAGGAGATAGGAAAAAAAATTTAGGATACCCTGTTTGGTGAGCTGTCATATGTTTTCTGAACTTTTTGTAATAGGAAGAAGTCTCTAAAGAGCCCTTTTCTTCACTCCTCTAACAAAGGCATGTCCCAGTTTATTAAAAAATCATACACAACAATGCTGCATGCCAGCTTTTATAGCCCTAATGAAAATTTGGTCCAGAGCACAAAAAATATCTGGAAAAATGCCTGAAATTTCCCTGTCGCAGATGTTTCAACAGAAGGTGCTTGCATGCCATTCGTTAATATAACGCCATACGGGACTCGGTATGACCACTGCAATAACCAGTAAGTAACACACGCAGTGTGCGCATCACTGCGCCAAATTTTCCGTCTGTTGTGTGGGGCTTGTATCCTGTGGATTGAGACGTACCTTGATGAAACTGTATTGTCATTGAATGATAATATTTGTGGATCACTCTGCTAGAAAACATCCTATCAAGAATGTGGGAGGTCTGTGTAAAGAGTCGGTGCAGCTCATTGGCATTGCAGTCAGTTAGGAAGGATGGGAATGTTCATATTTATGCCCCTTTTTTAGCCTATCTTTCAGATGCCAATTTACAGGAGCAGCACTTCAGATATTAAAGTACTTTCTCTTTGAGAGAGGCTGTTGAATTTTAATCTCAGGCATTATGTAATTAAAAGGGGCATGTGAAATACAGTCATTATCGGTACAGTGCAAAAAATTACACAGGCATAAAAACATTCTCCTGGGATTTTTTTTTATTTTTTATTTTTTTAAAATTTAAAAGAGGAATAGACTGGAAGGAAAAAGGGGAAAAAATCCTGAAGTGTGCCATACACCATCAGCTCTCAGACTGTACTCTGAAAAGCAGAGAAGCACCTTATTTAGGTGATTACAAACATATCTGTATGCACGCAGATGAATATGGTCTTCAGCTGTTGGGAGAAAAGCTGTGGAATATACTGCTTTGATATAGAATCATAGAATCATAGAATTGCTCAGGTTGGAAAAGACCTTCAAGATCATCCAGTCCAACCACAACCTAAACATACTACCCTAGCTCTAACAAACCTCCACTAAATCACATCCCTGAGCACCACATCCAAACGGTTTTTAAACACATTCAGGGATGGTGAATCAACCACCTCCCTGTGGAGCCTATTCCAGGGCTTAACAACCCTTTCTGTAAAGAAGTTTTTCCTGATATCCAACCTAAACTTACCCTGGTGCAACTTGAGGCCATTTCCCCTCATCCTGCCACCTGTCACCAGTGAGAAGAGTCCAACCCCACTCTCGCTGTAAGCACCTTTCAGACACTGGAAGAGAGCAATAAAGTCTCCCCTCATCCTCCTTTTCCCCAGACCTCCTTTTACCCCAGTTCCTTCAGTTGCTCTTCATAGGGCATATTCTCCAAGTCCTTCACAAGTCTTGTTGCCCTTCTTTGGACCTGCTCCAGCACCTCCATGTCCTTTCTGTACTGAGGTGCCCAAAACTGAACACAGTACTCGAGGTGAGGCCTCACCAGTGCCGAGTACAGGGGCAGGATGACTTCCCTAGTCCTGCTCACCACACCAGTCCTGATACAAGCCAGGATGCCATTGGCCTTCTTGGCCACCTGGGCACACTGCTGGCTCATATTCAGCCAACTGTCCATCAGTACACCCAGGTCCCTTTCCATCAGGCAGCTTTCCAGCCACTCCTCACCAAGCCTGTAGGGTTGCCTCAGGTTGTTGTGAACAAAATGCAGGACCTGACACTTGGCCCTATTGAAACTCATACAGTTTACCTTGGCCCATTGATCCAGTCTATCTAGGTCCTTCTGTAGTGCCTTTCTCCCCTCAGGCAAATCAACACTCCCTCCCAACTTGGTGTCATCTGCATATACGTATGTTTGACAGAGGTGATGTGGACTTGTCCTACTTGTAGAGGCAACAGTCCTGTCTAAAACTCACCCATGCTGTAGTGAGGATGTACATGCTTTCTGTGAATGAGACTGACTCTCGGAAACTCTTCCATGAGAGTTAAATCTGTGGATGACAGAGGCTTGAGGGATTTGCAGTTTTGCATGGTTTTCCTCTCTACTAGCCATCAGACTTTCCCATGCAGGTTCACAGATTCATAGTCATAGAATGGCTTGGGTTGGAAGGGACATTAAGGATCATCCAATCCCCATCCCCTGCCATGGGCAGGGCTGTCCCCCATCAGCTCAGGATGCCCAGGGCCCCACCCAACCTGGCCTTGAGCACCTCCAGGAATGCACTCATGGACCCACAGTTTTTCTAGGCAGCCTGTGCCACTGAATTTAAGTTGGGATTCAAGGTTGAGTGAGGGCAACAATTCAACAGAAATGAGGTTTTTCCTATCAGCTAAGAGAATCACAAAGGTACCATCAGGTTTTATTAACTGTGCTTCTAGAAGATTTCATTCATATATCAAACAAATATGGAAAATATTTATGGGTCTGAGAAGCAAAGTCACTGAAACAAATTCAGAGTCTGAGTTGTGAAGCTACTTTTGGAGGATTTAAGTTCATATTTCATATGCAAGGATTTTCTTGGTAGTATTCCTACTAAAGTAAAATCCCCACTCCAGTAATCCAGTTAGGCTACTTGTACTATTTATTTTTAAGTGCCATATCTTTTCTAAGACAAAACTAGAAATAGATGTTTCCAAAGGCATGTAAACATTCGAGAGCAAGAGTAAAGCCGTATCTCGAGAGAAATGGAGATCAGTACGTCATAATAAAAACTATATATACCATGCAGCATTTACGTAAGAGTGTGAACTGGAATTTTTAAATTTTACTTTACATGTGATTTTGCATCTAACATTTCATTCTTGAGTCTGATCTGCCATCAGAGATGTGATTTTTGGAGTTTAGAAAAATAAAATGCACAGAGAATCCCTGGGACTTCTGCATGAAAATAACATGCAAGCCAACATAATCTCACCACATGGACACCTTGCTGAATGTCATCTGAGAAACAGAGGGCAAGCAAGGCATAGAGGACTACCTCTCAAGCCTTTGCAAACTGAACCTCAAGAAACTTGCAAACGAAATGTAATTGTATGAATGCAAAAAGTATAATTACCCAATCTTTCCTTTTATCTGGGAAAAGATCAACATTATTACGAAGGATTAAGTGCAGTAAGTCAATGCTATCTGTCAGCTGTACAATCATTATTATCTGTTTTTTCTGGATATTGAACTGATTGAATTTGCAAATGCATTTTCCGTGCTCTGTATAAACTTTTTTTTTTCCCCCTCTGGAAGTTAAAGTAAATGCTTATTACAGAACTGCTTTGAAGGAAAAATATGGGGAGGAGGAGCAAGGGAGAGAGGAAACAAGAATAGGAAGCACCTTGATTAATGCCCACCAGGCTGAATCATGTTGTGTTCTAGCCTGATGTCTCAGAGAGAAGTGTGCTGTTTCTTTCTCTAAGCATTTATTTATCTGTAATTTGTTTTGTCTTCTGTAAGAATTCTTTTTGCTTTTGTAAGCACACACCTGCTCTATTTTCTCACTGGCTTCAGCAGGCAGATTCCTTTTTATATTGCCTTTGGAAGTACATTGTTTTCTTCAGGTGTTTTAATGAACTTGGTTATGATTAAGAGATCAGAGAAATCAGAGCTGGAAATGACCTCCCCAGGTGAATTCTTGCAAAGCAGGATGCTATCCCTAGCTGTGGAGCCACTAGAGGTTTTCTTTGAATGCTGTTTGCAGCTAAAGTGTTCCCAGACCTTGAAACAATCCTCCACAGGGACTGAGTCACTTCTGAGGCAAAATATGTGCGCTCCAAAGTGATACATCTGGCAGCTGCCACTGTGGGAAAGGACCACTACAGAGCCTGCCCAGCCCGGTGTGTGCATAAGTGTGCGGCCTCAAGGGAAGAGTCCTTGCATTTTGGGGCTGGCAGCTATCCTTGTTCCCCCTGTGGGTGCACTTTGGAGGATCACTCTGAATCAGCTGAATAAATGAGGACAAGTCTGGAGTTTTCTCTCACTGCTCCTTCCAACTTCCCTTCCTTCTGCCATGCTTGATCTCTGTGGTATGGCCCACCAGAAGAAGGCAAATAAAATGTATGAGTACAGTCATCCTAGTGTATGACATTTCCAGCCTGGATGAGAGAAAGAGGACTCAGTCACCTCCCATGGAAGCCCAACCCTGCAAGATTTCCAGCAAAGGCTTTCAGTGAGCAGAGATGTTAAGGTCTGCTGCCAAACCAGGGTCCTTGCTCTGCTCTCATACGTGGCTTGCAGAGCTTGAGAACATTTCTGATTTGTTGATTGCCTTTCTCTTCAGAATTAATTTCCCCCCATCTGTGTCTCCTCCACTTTTTTGCATTTTTTGATTATCATACACAACTTTTAATGGTGATAGGACAGTGCAGTTCTCAAGGTGTTCCTTAATGTTTCTGGTTATGCTATATTTACTCTGGTGGAGTGAGACTCCTAAATCTCCTCTGCATTTATTTGGTACCTGCGATCTGCTTAGCTGTTTTTCACTAGCATCAACATATATTAGGTCTTTTGAACACACTTAGTGTGTTTGTACATGTATGAGCGAGTAAGAGTAAGAAGGAAAAGGGAGACACTGGAGTCATTCATTAACCCTGAGATTGCCCTTAGATTTTTAAAGCCAGAGACCAGCCTGTTCCTGTTAATCAACAAAACACAAATATTTACTCCGTAGCTGAAAGTTTCTCAAATACTGTGCTCGGTTTTAAAGTCCCTATGCATCATTTTGACACATCATAATTCTTTTGCTGAAAGACCATGTTGTACGTAAGAACTACCATATACATACTGCAAATTTCCAGTTTTTCAGGATGCTCATTTTCAAGAGCATAGAAGGGATCTCATCTACCTCTTTGCTAGTGAAAGACCATTCCTTTTAGCATAATAGTGTCCTGTACATTTCTACAGCATTCAAGACATGAAACTTCCACCATTTATTCCGAAATAGAAGATGAGAATGCTTATGCGTTTTTATTGTTTCATCTAACCTGAACTCAAAAAATATAAATAAAGAATTTTTGTGTGTGTGTCAGTATTTTGCCTACTTCATTCCCTGCACCCCCCGCACCCAAAAAAAAGCACTTTTTTTTTTTTTGAATCCACACTGTAGCTCAGAACTTCCATCTGCAATAACGTCTTATTTTTCTTCGTACAGGTGGCCAACCTTTCTAATTTAGTTCTAGCCAAACTAAACATCTGAAGCTGTTATTCTTAGAAAATAATCTTGAATGCAAAGGGTTTACTTTTTGGACAAGAACTGACTGGCAAGGAAAATGGGTAGCAAAAATAAAATTGGTTTTACCTTGTCTTACCTTACTTATGTGCTGTAGATCCAAGGCCTTAGAAAGAATAATTTTTAAGCCACAGTCCTGCAGTCCTCTTGAAATGTCTGCCTCACTTCTCAAACACTGGTATTAGAAGAATGATAGTTGATAGGTAAGTATGAGAGAGCATGAAGGAAGAAGGAAAGGAAAAAAAGAACCTTTTGCAAACAGTGTATATGACTGTATATGGTAGAAATAGAGAAAGGTTCTGGTGAACAATTATACAAATGCTGTCTGACAACAAGAAAATTTTTGGAGGTTGCCTGTACTGTCTTTACAGTCAGAGGTGTTATTTGCAATTTTCCAGATGATATTACCCATCTGAACTACCAGATAACAGCAACTACGTATTTCTGCGCTGGAAAGGGGCAGATCTAAGCTTTTCCATTCATCTGGTTTATCAAATAGAGTGTAACACAGTATGTACAGCTGAACAACAATTTTACCCTGTCTGTATATTAGATTCCAACTTGCTGGCTAATAAACTGTGTGCACTACACAACACTTGAAGTTAAAAACTAGGAAAACTAGGGGAAAGAGTCATCTGTTAGTATTCCTGAGTGTAGGGTAAGGTTGTATAGCTGGATAAGAAAATTAGACATGTTAAAAAGTTTAATACTGTTTGATTGATGGAATTAATGGCTTAGCTAGCCATCACTTATTGACAAAGTTACTCTTCCGTAACAAGCATGGTTGATTTAACATTGTTTTCTAGAGATGTGAGTTATGTTCCACTGGAAAAAAATTTTTAGGCTACCAAGTCTAAGGCCCTGGTGTTGCAAACCACTTAGGGACCACACGAGATGCTCTTCTCTATCCTGTTCTTACTTTCTTGAGGCGGCCCTGTGCCAGCGAGATCTTTCTAGTACGTGTGCTGTTGTATTGCCACTTCCCTTACTGAAAATATGATAATGTGCTCATACCCTTTTTGCCTCTATTTTTGTTGCTGTTTTTCTTCAGTGTTGTCTTGGTAGCTCACAGTCATCATGTGACTGACAGACTGACAGCCACTGCCAAAAGTTCACCTCTTCTGGTAAACTAACCTGCCAGTTAGTTTACATGCCCTGGCAAGTTGTCATCAGAAGTAGAAGAGCTGTTGTGCCTTCCAGGTCAAGCCTATAAGAATCACAGGGGATCAGACATGTTGGTTGTTGCTATATGAATGCTTTCCTTCACCCAACATCATAGCTCACTCCATCCTTTAGTTCTGTCTGTGTCCTAAAGGAACACTGAATGGGACACCACGAAACATCATCTTTTCCCCCTCAATGAAAAAGGAGGATGAGCCTTTCTTGAAGGGCTAGACAGGGTGCTCTGAGAGGTGCAGTACCATGAATTACAATGTTTACCAGTGGAAACCAGCCACCCATCATTGGCAACGTCCCACTCTGTTCCTACTCCAACCAGCCACACATCTCCCTTGTCACTGACTGACTGGCGATGTGTGTGCGGTGGATGACTAGTGGTGGCTTTGTGTTGCCAGGGCACAATGCCACAGAGCTGCATTTCCCCTCCGCATGGCCTCCATTTGCCTTTTTCCGCATGATTATCACCCATCTGTTGCCCTCTGCCACGTGTGGGAGGGCAGCAGATGGGCCAGGAAACTGGAACACAGGAAAGCAAGTTATTTGGAAAGGGAAGGAAAGACAGCGTAAGGTCAGAAGACTGATCCTCAGACAAGCTCCAGGCAAAGGTGCACGCCATGAGTGGGTGGCTCACTATCTACGGAAACTCCAGAAAGAGTAACTAGGCAAAAAGGATGGCAATCAGAAGGCAACGTTTCAGGTGGCTGAAAGAGTTAGGAAGTTCTGTTTGGCATTGCCAGCCTGATTAGTTATTCTCCCTGAAAGAAAAAGTCTTCTCTTACTAAGCCATGATTTTTTACAAAACAAGCAGACAGGAAATTAGTGTCTGTTGTTTCTCAGTTGAAGAACCATCAACTTCATTCAGTTTGTTGACTTACCTGTTAAGGACCATGATATTTATTTACTTATAATTGCACAACCATAACAGAAGGCGTAAATAAAGCAGACAGCTATTTCTCTGTATCTCTTCCAGTCTCCGCCTGTGGTTCTTTTGCTTAATCTACATGATGTGGGGCAGAGAACAAGGTGACTTCTACAAAGCCATCACGATGCCCTCAGCACTTGGAACCTCTCTAATAGGTTGGTAAGGAAAACAACAGTCAAAGCAAGTCTGATAACTAATGCTGTCTTTACCAGCAGGAAAAGATAACTTTTCAAAAATGTGTGTTACCAATATAAGAGAGATTTTGTGTATGGCATTCAAGCACTATTTCTTCAGCAGTAATCCTACTGGATAGTCATCTTCAGATTCTTGTTGACATTGCTCATAGTCATCTTCTCTAAAAAGTGTGTAGGCTCTTTTCTATATTTATTTATTTTCAATTGTCAGCAGTTAGGATGACTTTGAAGCAACTGATGTTTTCAGCAGGGGCCATGCATGAATCTGTATCCCTTTTGTTTGTAGTTGTCAGTGTCACTCAGTTTGATTCCAGTGAGAATTTAAAGTTTATGCTCTGAAATCTGCTGATAGATTCTGATCAAATGAATATTTCAATGTCCCTCTAACATCAGGAAGAAATAATGCATGAAATTCCCACTTCCCCTCAGAAATGTGTCTCATTAAGTTTTACTCTGAGAACATACAAACACTGTGCTCATCTTTGCCTTCATCTCTTTCATCTACCAAGGTAATATGTGTGAATAGGGATGCAAAAAACTTGTTGCTTGAAAAAGGATTTGTAGATTTTATTCCTAATTATCACTATTTCCCAAATTCCTGAAGTTCTGGTACTCCATGGAGCTAAGCATATAATGTTGACTTCACTGAGCTATGAAGTATATCAGAGAATCTAGATGTCACTCAAACAAAAGTACAAGCAAAGAGAATTTTAAGTTAAGTTGGAGAGGAACTTAAATCTTAAGTTAGGGAACTTAAGATGGTAGGAATCTAATGAAGAGAAGTAATGCAGTGTGTAATGGAAGAAAAGAAACCACAGTTTTAATGTGTTTGGAAGCATTCAATTAAAATCAGAGATATTTTCTTAAACGGCTGCATGTGTTGTGTATACGATATCTGTAATTAACATTGATTAATGCCTAACACTTACTTGTGATTAAGGGCTGAGGAGGTGAAGCCTTCAGCATCCCACAGGATCGTGCATCTTCAGGTGCACATGAATGGCATGGTACCTGATAAAATATTATCAGGTGTTAAACTCAAACTTTGCTCTGATTACTCCTACAACAGTCTTGGCAAGAAGTTTTGTTCCCTCATGATTAGCAGTAACCATGTCAGAGCGACACTGGATTACAGCAGACCTCTGTGTACGTGTCACTGCCCTAGGTAATTTGAGTAGAATAATGTAGGGGATCTCCTACATGCAAGAGCAGTGTCTCATCTTACATACTCCAAATCAGGCTAAACAAGAACTTAAATTTGGGTCTTCCTTGTTCCTGGTTAGCGAAAACCTGTCCTCCACCTCCTACTAGAAAGCCCAGGTAAGAGCCAAAAGGAACATTTTGAGTGAGGTGTTGTTACCAAATATGTTGATATTGGACCTGGAGACTCCAGGCATAAGGCTGTAGAGGTGGAGAAAGACATGAAGCAAACACTGGTAGTCACTTGGGCAGGGGCCCCTATTTCTGGTCTGGGGTCAATATCACTTGTTGACATGAGCTGTTTTTAGAACATATTTGAAAAGTTTATTTTTTCCTCACTAATTTCCACTTCAACGAAAAAGGAAAAAAAAAAAAAAAAAACATTTTGAAACTCTGAAGGTTGTGAGAAAGTGGAACTTCTCTTACTCAGCTCCATGAGTGGTTTCTGGATTACATAGTAAGTCAGACATGCTTCAGGCCATCTCACCATGCAGGCCCCTGCAGAAACAAAAAAGCACCCTGTCTCTAATCAGTGCTGTGATGCAAAAGAGAAATCTCTGGCTTCTTCCCATGACCTGTAGTTAATAGAAATCTTTTCAGATATCTGAATTTCTGTGCAAGAACCCCTCAACTGCAACAGTCAAAAGAGTGGAAAATACAGGAGACTCTTTAGAGAGTTAACACCCAGGCCTTGTGAACATGAAGATGATTATTTTCCTCTACAGTGCTTTTTCACATGTGATAAGCTTGGCATGTTGCCTTGGTTAAGTGTCAAGCCCTGAATGTTTTTGTTTTTGCCCTGGTGGTCTTGAGGAGTTACTGGAATACTTGTTGGACCTGTTTTATATCAGTGTGTGCACTGATAGTGACATTGAGAAGAAACAGGTAGAGGAGTGAAGCAGGGATCTGGATTTTCTCTCCTTCAATTCTGATAGTGGTCTCCCTGTCTGCCCAGGCAGCCCTACAGCTTTCTTCAGTCTGTCTTTGGCTCCTTGACTGTGCTTTTTGCATTATTACATTGTAATCTCTTCTTACTTTTTTTTTTTTTTTTTTTTTTTCCTCTTCCCCCCCCAGCCTCCCCCCCCCCCTTTTGCTCCCAAGAGAGAGTTGTCAAAACTCCTTATCTGTTGATGAATGAAAGGAATTTTTGTCTCCACTGCCTGGAACTGGTTAATGCAATTCTGGACAATACTGCTGGGTCACTGAGTCAAGCGAACAGCAAAAGTTTAAATACATAGAAAGATTTTGTTTGGTGCCAGTTTATATCGTCATCTGCAGATATTTTCTGCCATGCAAGGAAGTGAAAAAGACAAGACTGTGGGCAGTTGTACAGGGTTTCTAGAGTTGAAGGATAAACATTACCAAATTCTGCAACTTAAATGTTGGCAGTGAGAATTCAAAAGGGATGTTTTAACATTTGCACTAAAAGAAAATTTTATTCTGTTGTTGGGACAGGTTTTCTCATTACTGTTCATTAGAGTTTGATGTTAATCGTACTGTTGTGGGTCTGATGTGAGAAATGATACTTCTAGCCAAAACCTGCTTATCTGAGTAAAGACAATAACCATTCTCCGTGAGTATAAGACTGATTAACAGCTATGCCCTTTGGCTCAATTCTATGAGGTCCTATAAGTGAACACTTTGCAGAACTGAATTCTAAACAGATCAGGAAATACTTAAACTCTGAAACCTAAAGCCCAAGTTCATTCTATGTTCAACGTTTTTGTAAGTTACAGTGCTGAGAACAGACTTGATTCTGTCTTTGTTGAATTCAGTGGGAAATGTGTTGTTAACTTCAGGGAGCATGAGGCCAAGCTCTACCAGTTTGCCAGAGACCCAATTCTACTGCCTCCTCATCTTGGACTGACAGCTCTCTTTGGGACAGAAAAATTTTTCTTTGAGTAACTAGCTAAAACATATGTGTGTGTGACTCCTGAACTCTACGTAGAACATAGCTGTATCCATTATTAATAACGATTACTCATAGATTCTCGTGTTGATAACACTTGCGCATGACCATATGTAGTCATAGAAAAAATACATGTATTTGTGCAGGAATGTGCATTACTCCAAGTAGATGCTTCTCCACAGAATTTGCACGAACAAAGCTCTGACTGGATACATGTTCACGAACAACAGACAACCAGCAAGCAAAAATTCCTCTGAATGGAAAGTCTTGGCTTAGAGCATGAGCCAAAACTCCTGGAAGCCAACAGGAGTCATCCCATGGATCGCAACAAGCTTTGTATGCTGCCCTTAATTCATAGCAGTGTTTGCAAATCATCTTTTGCAGTATTCACCCAGCTGAAATCATACTGCAAGCATATTCATATGGTATATTCACATAAATATGTGCTGTGATTCATAAACAAATTACATTTGCATCTGTCGGCTATGGCTGGGAAAATGACAATAAAGAAAATAACAAAACAGAAAGGAAAGGGAGAAAAAAGTGACTACTGAGTGACACTGATAGGAAGAAACTCAGTTACATTTCTTTATCATGCTAAGCATCAGGTCACTGAGGATTAAATCATCCCTTAAGGCCTTTCAAGAGAGTTGAACACTGAATAAACTCTTTAATTCTGTAGACTAAAATTGGCGTTATCTATTTCAGATTGTCTCAGGGAAATGTTTCTAAAGTAACTGTTATGCTGCTCCCTATCCTATCTTGACTTTTCTGGTATGTCCTCTTCATACATCTGAACTTGGTAAATCAGTGTGAATGACCACAGCATTAAGCTCCAGATTTAAGGTTCTTCAGTAGCAGTTCTTGCATTGCAGTAAAAAATTGATCTTAAGAAAAAGAAAATGCTTTCATTGGTGTGTGTATGCCCGTGTATGCACACATTCCAGAAAGGCCAATTTTAGCTTAAAGGGTACCATTTTTACTTCTGTTGCCTTAGGAGAGCGTCAGTATTTGTTTTTATTAATTCCCTTAGTAACATTTTCTTTTTAGTCGAGAAGATGACCTCTCAGCTGATTCTGCCACCACTGGTTTATGAAAAAGCAGCAGTAGATATGATTAAAGAAGCACCTACTGAATCATCCTTTAGGTATGCCAGGGCTCATAGGCAACCAGGGAAGATCCTTGTCATCCACCCACCCAGGTGGAGTATGTCAGAGCAATCCGCTGAGCTGGCTTATGTGCAATGTTGTGATGTTGTTTCTTCCCAGGCCATGCGCTGGCCTTTGAAACATGTTACATATTTTTCCCTGTTCTTGTTCTGAATCCTGTCCCTTCTGTACAGAGTAACTGTAAAAGAAGGAATCTCAAAGCAGGCTAATTATTTTGGATGCCCAATTAAAGACAAACTAAATAGATCTGATTTTCAGAAGATGCTGAAACACAGGAAGTCAGGACCTATTAAGATATCTCAGTTTAGATTTCCAAAGCCAGTCATCATTTCTGCAAATTATATTCCAGATTTATATAAGCCTTTTGCTGTAAGGACAGAATGAGCCCTCGCTGTAATGCAGATTCTTCCGACACAGTCAGAATCCGTGTGAAACCTCATGGCGCCTGTCTTTGGTTTAAGAAATAAATGAGTTAATCATAAAAGCACATATCTAGGGAGTTTCAAACTATAGAATCATGCAGACTTTGTACAGCTGGGCTCTTGTAATCAGTTATAGCACAAAAAGCAGAAAGGTCCTTATTACTTTCCATATAATTTTTTATTTCTCTCCAAATATCAATGCTATATTGACTGTTAATCTGAAAAACCTCATTTAATGTCAGCTTGCTCACAGTTATGAAAATTCAGGTAATGTATTCCTGCTACTAATTGTATTTGAGAAAGTGTTATTAATTTCATATATCAAGTTCGTAGTGGCCATCTGTTCCCTCCGAACTGCTGCGTCTCCCTCCATCTGCCCTGTTTTTCTTCTGCTAATCGGGTGGCAAGGGCTCAGATGATTGGGAAGTTTCACTCTGACTTTTGATTTGTCACTCATCATCAAGCCAGCTGTGCATTTTTAAACAGACTCTTGCAACGGGTGGTGCTGAATTTAAATCTTACTCTCTGATTTTTTTTTTAATAAAACTTTTTTAATATAAAAAAATAATCAAAAAGAAGACAGATTGTATTTTCTGCAGTGTAAAATGTGCTTTGCTGCCACTAATTTGGCTGCATCTGCGCTCTCATGAATATAGATGAAGGTACATGTCCAGGATATTATTAGGGACTGTGGAGAGAGGGAACGAATGTCAAGTGTGGTAAGACACCACAGGTTTCTAGTGCTTGGAGTACTGAGCAAGAGGATGTGAAACTTCTGATTTCACCTGACACCAGGCTGAAGTTTTAATGTTTGTGCAGACTTTTAAGAGCAGGTATGAAAAACAAAAAATGTTCATGTGTCTACATGGGGAAAATGACTAAATAAAGGTGGAATGGTTTTTAAAAGCTTTTCCCTCCTTTCCTTCCCATGAATCCTGCCACAACAATTGGAGGTTCCCATTAATCACTGACAAACATCCAGGATCTGTTTTCCATTGTTGTGAAATTCCAATTTCTCTGTCGTAGAAATGTGGGAATTATCAGACAGGGGCAGGCTTTGAAATCCCCGCAGACCCCAGATTTTCAGAATACTCCAAGTACTCCATTTTGGAACACAGACTGTACCAGGTGCAGGGGACAGGGAGGGATGAAGAAAATCAGAGAGATCAGACAAGACACAATCTATGCTCAAGAAGTTCCCTTTCTAACTTCTGATAATAAAAGAGTGATCAACATTCTCAAAGAGCCTCTTATCTCCTTTCTAAAATCCACATTTTCTTTAGATGGAATGATTGTAGATTCTACTGTTATCCATGCAAATACTCAATTCCTTTTGACTCTTGCTAAAATTATTCAAACTTCAGGTGAAAGATTAAGTATTTATGCCTCATACAGAGGGGATGTTGCAGGAAATGATTGGATGAAATCAAGGCAGAGAAACTTCAAGCTGTCTAAGAAGGGGAAATTCCCAGACAATGAGGTGTGTTAAAGAATCAAAATTACAAGGGATATTGCAGAAGCCTCATCACTTGGCCCTTTTGAAACCATGGCTGATGAAACAGAGGAAAACTTGCAGCAGTGGAAATCAGGTGAACTGGAGTGTTTATCAGGCTCCTTCTATCTCAATTTTCTATTATCCTATGATCTGATTTATGAAGTCCAGGCAGCACAAGGATATTTGCAAGTAGGAATACATCATAGAACCTGAAGCATATGATACTATTTTAAGCCTGAGGTGAAGTTTGATGGCTTCTCTTTGCAGGGGTTCATGAGAACATTTCCTCTGCTCTATATTTACGAGAGGTCTGAAATAAAGCTTGTGTGTGCAATCCTGTGTATCTGAGGCAGAGAAAGGAAAGAAAGACTTGCTAAACCTGTCATCTATTATTTGCTGTGAATTCTCCACGCAGAGAATGTTCACCTTTGAAGTTTTGTGCAGTTCTTTACAAGAATGGAAAAATTTTCTGTACTGGAAAGTATTTCTGACAAAGTCAGTTCTGCACAAAAGTATGTACAAATTTTATAAGTATCTACTCCTATATTAAAATCATCTTACTCTTGTTTGATTTTCCCACTTGAAAAGTCCCAGAGCTCTGATAAAATCTAATCAAAATCGTCATATTTCACCTGATTCTTAGCTGCTGCTAAGAAATACCACAAATATTACCTTATCCTGTTGTGTAAGTACAGGCCAACCAGCTCTGCAGTTTTGAGAATCTCATCAAACATCTTTCTTTCTCATCTTGATAGCACAATCCAATAGCTAGGTGGTGTTCTTATTTGGCTGAAGGCCAGATAGGAGCCAGAAGACTGTCGCTGTGTCCTCCGTCTGACAGCATTAACGGGAACCATGATTTTTATAATCCTGTGTGCATCTATTTATATTCACAGCAAATATAGTTTTTGCATATCATTATAATGCTTTGTATCCACAGGTCAGAGCATTTGTACATGGAGGTGATCAGTTAACCACATAGCTGGTAATTTCCAGGTAGACTTGATATACTTGTGGGTGTAACCATAGTAACTGTTTGACACTTTCAGGCACTTTCCCAAAGATATGTACCGAAATACAAGATTGGTTGTGTGGGGTGAATCACTGATGAACTGAAAAACGAATCTAGTTACAGTCCAAGCTTTACAAGTTAGCAAAAACTTGCTTTGAATCTTAACTCCTGCAGTAAGTTAATACCAAAACTCTCCCTTATCCTTGAGCGTTGTTATGTTACCAGAAGCTATGAAAGGACATTAAGGCAGAAAATATGAGAGTACAGTAAGAAACTGTCCAACCTTAGGAAGGATCATAGGGATTCTCTGTTAATCATCTTCTATTTGTTTGTTGAACAATACAACTTTTTTATTATAAACCATAAACAGAAGCATTCAAATGTTGAAACAAAACCTTGGAGAGAAGAAAAAGCAAGTTGTTGTATTCTGGCTCTACTGTTATATGAAGTCTAATTTGCCCTCTGTTTTGAACTTTTCATGTTGCTGTGTGTCTTTTGTAAGGATGCACATGTGCTTGTTTCTGCTTAAGTGAAAGGGATTCCATAATTGCCACTATTGATAGTAATGACAAAATATCTACCTGGCATGATTATTTTGTCTGTAGACCACATGTGTCATCTCATTCTTCTGTTTATCAAGCAAACAACCCTGAGACAATTACTACCATAACAAGTAAAATAAAAGCTGGAGTAAGATCCGTATCTCTTGCAAGATCTCCCAGTTCATTACACTTCAGCACAATCCTACATGGTTGTATCAGAGAAGGAGCCCAGCTGACTTTCCAAAAATCCAGCCAGAGGTCACAGACAATGATTGCAAAATATGCTTACACAATGAGATGCAAACCTAGGTGGAAGAAACAGATAAAACAGCTTGGTTATGAATACTTGCTATAAGATTAGCCACCCCAGGGCTAACTCAGATAAATCCCGAGGAAATTTTCAAAATAGGTAAAACTCACAGGAGAGTGACCCACGTGTAAGCCTGTCACAGAAAAATTAGTTTTGTGTTTGATGTTTGAGTCAGAATCTACTAAGAAAGGGGTTGCAGTACTCTTTTCTTTGGATGTCTGAAGAGGATTTGACTATAGGTGAAGATCAAGAAAAGAAGGTCAAATAAAACAATTATATTCATTTTACTTCCTGGCCACATACCAATCAAAGAGTTGGTGTAATTGCCCTAGCTAATTATCCTAAGTGGCACCATGATCTAGGCTAGCTGAGGTACCATTGTGCCGGCCTGCCCTGAGGAGGCCCTCATTGCAGCAGGAGAGGATCTGCTGTCTCGGGGTCACTGAAAAGTATACAATGGGTCAGAAGTTAAAAAATTTTCAGTGCAAAAAACAGAAACTTCACCAAAAAGAAAAAGATATATTTCATCTTCATTTTTCTTCTCTACATTTTTTCATTGTTCAGTCCTTGAGAAAGACAATCAGGTGAGGATGGAAACTGAATAACTGCAGGCCTTATCCAAACTCTTTTATTGTCATATGGACAAGAGTCAGAATTTTAAAGGGATGTGTCTAAATTCAAAGAATTGTAGAATCATAGAATCATAGAATGGCCTGGGTTGAAAAGAACCTCAAAGATCATCTAGTTTCAACCCCCCTGCCATGGGCAGGGTCGCCACCCACAAGAACAGGATACCCAGAGCCACATTCAGCCTGACCTTGAATGCCACCAGGGATGGGGCATCCACAACCTCCTTGGGCAACCTATTCCAGTGTGTCACTGCCCTCTGAGTGATGTTACAACACCTTTAAATATTGAGTTTCAAAGGACAAGCCTAGAGGTCATTTGTCTGTAAAGAATATGTTTGCAACAAGAATAATCAACAAGCAGTCTTGACTGTATTCTTTCCAAAGGAATATAGCACTAGTCTCCTTTCCATTGTCTATGGCTGAGGCTGAGAGCAACAGACAAATTTCTAAAATTCATGGATAGAAGAAGTCTAGACTCCCAATGACTCTTTCACTGAGTACTTACCAATATACATTCTAGCTGCATGTGCTGCCAGAGGCCACTGTATTAAGCTGCTGTAGACTATTGAGCCTAAGAGACAGTCTGATAAAGGCATGAAGC
The DNA here is from genome assembly GCF_016699485.2 of Gallus gallus. Lineage (NCBI taxonomy): Eukaryota > Metazoa > Chordata > Aves > Galliformes > Phasianidae > Gallus > Gallus gallus. Next base: position 124,935,855 of record NC_052533.1, on the reverse strand, counting down.
CTTTATAATTAATGGCTGATTAGAGATGTCAGTGGGCAGAACATCAGACTCTTCTTTTTGAAGACTGTCTCAAGGAAGGAGAATACATAATGTCAACAGAGCAAAGACAGAAGGATATGAAGCCTCCATGTAGCATCCTTTATCCCTCTTCTACAAGAAAATTATTCATGAGGAGGAATCCTGTTCTCCATTTTCCAGACAGGAATGGTAACGCGTAGCACATACAAAACCTGTACAATTTAATTCTGTCTGTAATTTAGCTTTATAACACCAAAAAGAAGAATAGAAGTTAGAATCCCTGTATTTGCTTACCAGTATAGTAATAGCTTTACTAAGTCCAGTCCCACATCTTCTCAAATCAGTTATTATTCTACTGGAGCAAATCACTGATGACTAATAATAAAACATTTTCCTCCTCGGAGCTCCTTACAATCCCTGTCACCAAAGAATAAAAAGTTAGGTTATGCTTTGGGAATCCATTTGTACATTCGAGGATAAGAGGGGAATTAAGGAAAAAGTCATGTCCCAGAGCTAAAATACCTCTATCCCCTCTCTGCATGGGTAATGGAACAGATTCACCTTCACCGTAACATTGGACAGAATTACATGTTATAGTCCTTGACATGCTTTGACATGACTAATGTGACCCAGCTGGTCTCAGCGGTAGAAAAATCTGAACATAGAATGCGTGGTTTATGAGATACACACATGCGTTGACAACAAAAAATACCCACGGTTGTGTTTGTGTGATTAAACCAAAAACAAAAAGAAATTTGTGAGCTAACAAGGGACTGCAAATACACAAGCTGACATATTTCAGTATTTACATCTATCAGAAGGAGGTAGGTGACCGCATGTTTATAGACAGTGGGTTTCCAAGTGTGCGTGTGCAAACTGTTCCCTCTGTTGTTTAGAGGATGACCATATAGCCAGGGTTTTTTTTTACTGCAGTGTTTAAGAAGGAACCATATGATAGCATGTTTTATTTAAAATTGGGCTTGTACTACTGAGGCTGGAAACTTGTATCTTTAGAACAATTTCATATTGCATAGTGCCGCCATATGTTGCCTACTTTCCTGTTTTTAAAGAGATTGCCTACTGCCTAAAGGTAGCATGTCTCAGATTTACAAATCACATATTGCTTTAGGGCAGAAGTGAAACCACTGATTTAAGAGAATGCAATATGCTTAGTTTAAGGGTGTTAATTCAACTCTATCATCCTCCGGTGTTCCTTACATTGAAATATATTTTAGTAAGAGGGGAAAAAATGCAAAGATTGGAACTACAGGTTCAGTAATTGTGTTTCAGTCTTAAAAGGAGAGAAGAAACTGGCTGATTAGCTAGACGGATCCATCTAGCATAAGTGTTCTTGGAACCTCTCGAAATGAACACTCTGAATTATGAAGCTGGCCTTTTACATTTCTCATCATTAGCGTAAATGGAAAAGTAGCCACTACTACCTTGCGACTAATTTAGCAGACAGACTTGTTCTAACATTTGCTCTGAATTACCTCGTGCATATTTTAAAGGGAAAACTTGTAATTTATTTATATATTTTAATATTTAACTTTCTTAAAAAATTTGGATTGCTCACAGTAATTTAATACATTTCTAGTCAATGTTTGCCTTCAGATAGCTTCTGCAAATTTAGAGACAGAAAAGTTCTAATCCCTCCAGATGTAAGATCATTACACGGCTGCACATTCTCCATTACTTTATCTAGTTTAAATTACAATATTTCAAGTGACAAAATTTCCTGTATTTTCCCTGAAAAAAAAAAATAATATTACACACTAAAATAATTCACCTTGTCTGCAGTGCCTGGGGGAGAGGAACAGCTCTTACAAGACTGTTATTTTATTTGCTGTTATTTCCGTTAATGTATCTGATGGAGAGGACAAAAAATAATATACGATCAGAGTCCCATCACAGAGCAGTGACCGATAACAGAGACAAGGCTCTCCCTGAGTGCTCCTGCTGTAGCCATCAGGCTGAAGTGCAGGAGTGGACAAAAAAATGCAGACAGCACAGGATGCTGCTGTAATGAGGTGGCTGTGCTCAAGGTCTTGGAGACGGGGGAGCTGAGGTGTCTGAAAAAAACAGGGGTATTTCACCACAAGGACTCACGGCTCAGTGTTAGTGGGTTTTTGTTGTGTCTGGAACAGGTTGCCCAGTGAGGTGGTGGATGCCCCCTCCTTGGAAGCATTCAAGGCCAGGCTGGATGGGGCTGTGAGCAACCTGGTCTAGAGGGAGGTGTCCCTGCTTATAGCAGGGGGTTGGAACTAGGTGATCTTAAAGGTCCCTTCCAACCCAAACCATTCTATGATTCCGTGATTCTATCTGCCCTATTCCCTATCCTTTTAAGCTGAATGTAAGAAAATAGTTCACAGGTGAACACTAAAACAGAATCTGAATGGGTCATGCATTTACACATCCTGGTTTCTGCAGTATTTAATTTAATTCTGGCTAACTTAGGGACTGGAGCAGTAAAACTCAGAAGGGGACTTTACTTTTTTTATAAATACCTCTTAAGCAGTTTATGTATATTTTGCTTTCTTGTATGGCAAATTTGATAATAAAGTCACTTTCATGCACTGCACTGACCCATGAGGTGCATTTTAGCAGGGTGCTGATGCTCCGTCTGCTGTGACTTGTGGGGGCAGGTGAGGGAGCTGCTTATAGGAGTCAGTTGTGGCACGTGCTAAACAGAGCCTTAATTTACTTAATATCAGTATCCATGTTAACCTAATACCTTTCTCCCTTTAAAAAAAAAAAAAAAAAAAAAAAAGAAGAAGAAGAAGAAGAAGAAAAGGCAGTTTATAAGAGGCTTTCTTGTCAGGTAATAGCTCTCCGGGTTTATTTAAAGAGCCCTTTCTTGGCAGCAGGGCAGCAGCCCCCCTCGAGGACGGGAGATTAGGTGCGGTGCGGCTTTGTGCGGCGTGTGCGCGGCCGCCAGCCCGGAGCCCCCGGGAGGGGATTAAGGCCGTTCAGCTGCCCGGTGCGGGGTGGGGCTTTGTCCCGTTCGGGCTGGCAGATGGTGGCAGCCAACAGGTGCACCCCGATGGCAGCACCCAGCCCTGCGCATCTGCTGCCGGCCCCGCGCCAGCTGCAGCGAGAGCGCTCGTCCCCAGCACGGCAAGGTGCTGAGAGACCACGGCTGCCGACCTTCAACTATTAACCTTTCTTTTTTTTTTTCTCTCTCTTTTTTTTTCCTTCTTTATCCTGAAAACAGCCGGTATGGCAAGAATGCTTTGATCTGAATATTACAGGATGGAAAATGAATCGGGACTGGGAGGTGATGAGCCAGGGGAGGAAGTGGTGGGCAGCTTCGCCCTGGGTTGCATGGTGAGTGACATCCATTGTGTTGTAGGGCAGCAGGGGATGGAAATGGCACTTGCTCTGAATGTATCTATTCTGCTTAGGAATACAAGTAGATTGCTCAGACTGGAATTTCTGATGCTGTTCACACCTCCCAGCATGAACCTGATACCAGACCGGTTTATATCAAGAATACAAACTCTGCGCTCAGGCAATATTATGCATTATTCCGTCAGTGCAGCTGTAAGCACCATAGGAATGAAGAGGATCAAAATGGCAATTAATGCTACACTTCTAAGAATGCCTGTCTTAGTTTCTGAAGTTTGTACTACACTCTCACTTGGCACAGCTCTGCATTCAACACCTTTCCTTCCCAGGTTGACCACATCTTTCTGTAATCTCCTGCCTCCTACTTGCTTCAGTGAAGCCCTAATCCAGCTCAGCTATCACCCTGCACAAACAAGCAGCTCTCCAGCTGATCTCTTTGGCTCAGAGTGAGACTTTTTAGCTGTTCGTCCTCTTCTTCCTCTGCTTCCATTTGCTCTCCTTTCAGTCTGACTTGCACTAAGGTCTGTTCTTCCCCCAGGGCTCTCTACTTCTGCTGATGTTCTGGGTCCATCACAAGGTCTTCGCAAACCTGGCAGTTTCTGCTAGACTAACAGCTGTCTTCATACTCCCATAGCTCTGGGGCTTCCTGGAGTCAGAAGCACATCACAAAGCAATGAATTTCATGACTCCCATGTGAAAAAATTACTGGCTTAAATGAAGTTAGAAGAAACCTTCTGGTCCAGAGGATGCAAGCCAACCTGCTGGGGTCCCACAGCTGAGCTGCTAAAATTTGGCCAAAGACAAATAAATTCTATAGGAGATGGGACATACTTGAGGTGTGGCAGAGCAGTAAGTTATTGCTCCACACCTACTGAGTTTTCAGAATGTCCAAATGTCTCAGCTGAGCTGCAAGTGGTTGCTTCTTGTTTTTGGCTGGCCTCAGTTCCTCAGAGCATTGGAAGGAGGAGATGCAGACACAAGAAGTGTTTCCATCACAGAAAAAGCTGAACTACATAATGTCTGAAACGATGGCTGGCGGCGTCCAGGCTTGTCTGTGTACCTATTTGGGGAGCTGGAGAACAGCTCTGGAGGCACTTACGTGAGTCCGGAGTGTCCTTTAGGCGGCTCACTTGGAAGACAATAAAACTGATATTTAGCAGATTGCTGTCTCACACCTGAATCGCCAGGAAGGGGTACAACAGCCTTCCCAAGATGAAATCCTTTGGTGAGAAAAGGAGCAAACTACAGTGATGGAGAAATAACTGTAACCAACCCAAAGGATTAGGAGACAACCAATTGCTGTCTCTACAATACTAGAAAGTGCCTAAGTTCATAGACCTTCATTCTTTCCGTGCCATTATTCCTTTGTCATCTTCTTAATCTGCACATGGTTGTTCTGTATGTCTTTGGGTATACTAGAAATACAAAAAATACAAGAAAATTTCAAAAAGAGGAAAGCCCTCTAAATTAATCCATCTCACCCAAACAACTTTACTTTACCTTTATATTGTTTGTAAAATTTTAAGAAATACTCAATGGAAAAAGCTGTAAAGATACCTTTTCTGCAAGCATAGCTAAAATCATCAACAGACGCTTCCATCAGAATTACTAATGTTTAAATTCTGTGACTTTCTGCCGTAGCTACTAAATCCTGCAGCCATCACAAACACCTCTGTGCTGACCTCGTGATTCTCAGGACTCCACAAGCTGTAGGAAGAAACTTTTGTGAATAAAGGCTACATACTCTGGAAAATCTGGAAGAGTTTCATACAGGTGTGCAGTCTGTCTAAATACTCTTTAACCATTACGTATCATATTTAATGGGTGATGGGAGAACAATAGCACGTTCTACAAAATAATTACTGTAGTTACAGAGCAGAGATCATTCCACATCAAACCCATAAAGTTATAAAATAATGTACATATATCCTTAGTATATTTAGGTATGACATTACTGTTTTGAAGTCTGTTTAATTCTCACACATCCTTGTCTCTAAGCTCTGACTAGCGTGAAATTAATGTCTTTTTAGACCATGGCAAGCTTTTCTTGCTGGTTTGAAATCCATGCTGCCTTTGCTGGTAGGGATGCTCTTACCGCAGCCCCAGGGGGCTCCTGGAAATCAAGCAATACCGTTTTCTTCTGCAGGAGAAAGGAACCAGCTTGGAAGGGGTTAAGTGGCTGGAGACCAGATGCAGCTGGGCCCTGTTAATCTGCAGGGACCAGCTGCTTTGTATAAAAAAGAAGACAAGAAACAGAGTGGCTAGGGCTGGGGGAAAGCTGGGGGTATTGAATTGCTTATGTTCTGGGAAAGGGAGTGAGTGTTTGCATTTCAGATGCTCGGTGCTCTGGAAGAGCAAGAAGAGCTCTGTTGGTATTTGGGTTTGGTTGGGGATGCTGCTGTTGCTGATAGTGACTGAGCCTGGGTACTGGCTTTTAGTGCTCAGGTGCTCCTGAAATGATGGCTTGCAGGGTAGAAGCCCAGAGTAACTGAGCAAGGCAGGTGTAACAGGCTGCAAACCGGCCTTGATTTCATTTGAATGCTTTTGAAAGATGGAAAAAGGTTAATGGAAGCCTCACCACTTTCTGGATTCCTGATGCAAAAGCCAGGGTGACTCCTCTCTTATTTAGAAGGTTCTCAAGCAAAGCAACTACTGTTTCTCAAACATAATGAATTACTTCATCTGCCCCCATTGCAAGGATTGTACCTGTGTATGCTATATCCACATCATCCACTGCAGCACTTGCCTGTGACAAATGGAGTGTAGGAAGAAAGCCCCTGAGTAGTTTTCACTATATCTTTTAAGTATTAATTCTGAGCAAGTTCTCTGTCTGTCTTACTGTAGCTGCTTTGAATGAAATCTAGGCAGAAGTTGAATTGCATAATACTATGTACAGAGCTATTGAAATGTATTTAGTGATTCCATTAGAAATCTGCTGTTGAGCAAGGCAGAGCATATGGAGAGAAGTTGGTGAAAACCTGATTAAACATTTATATGGAGCATATTTTGATTTAACTTGCATAAATAATTCATTATTTTTGTTTTCTTGTTTTCTTTCTTTCGACACCACCCTTTTCTACACCTACTGTGCTAAAAATAATGCTACCCTATCTGCAATGGGTAAGCAGGGGGAGCGAGTGGATATGCTGTATGTACCCATCTGTGCCAGAGGCTGCCCTCTCTCAGGTTTGATAGGCCTGTATTCTTTAGAGAAACAAAATGCTTTATTCCTATCAAATCCGCAGTAGTTTTCTTTTGTCCCTACCCATAGCAAAGTAGCAATGTTCCAAGGGCAGTAATTATTATGCAGAAGTGAAGTTATGCTGGGAGTCCAGATCAACGGGAGAATTTCCCAAAGCTGAATGGGATTGCGGCTCACATATCGGATGACTGATCTATTTTCTAAACCGAGTAACAGTTTTAAAGGGAGATTCATTTCTGAACTTTGCAAAGTCTGGGTTTGATATTCTAGTTCAACCTCAGTTTTTGTACTCTGCTGGGATTCAAGGTCTGATTTGCAATAACACTGAAGGTCTTTTATGACTTCTTGATATTAATAATGTGGTATAAAGTAGGTCTAAATCCTGTTTTAAGGCCCCCTCTTGCCATTTAATATGTGAGGGAATTCAATCTCCTTCTTTCAGAGTTGATCTGAGGGAGCGTTCGGGCACCCCAAAGCACAGCTTTTCCTCTGAAACTCCTGTGAACGAGGTCTTTCACAAAAACTGCTTCTTTTTTCCCTCCTAGTGAGTTTCAGAGTTCAAATGCTGGCAATTTCCAGTGCCATCTTTCCTTGTCTCCTCATTATGAGTGGGATTTCATTACCTGTGGAACAACCAGCGCTCACTCACTGCCATCAGCGCTGTCCCCAGAGCCCTCCTGTGCTTCTGCCACTTGACCCAACAGCGTGCCTTTCCTCCATGGCACATGGGAATGCGCATCTCCACATCATTATCAGCAAATGGGGCTGCTACGGGGTCATTAGCACAGAAGAGAGTCACTTTTTTTTTTCTGTACAGTGTTTCCTTGCAAGCTTTGCATGGCCGTCGCTATCCTGTGAACACTGAGTCCTGCAACCCTATGGCATTGGCCAATGTGGTTCAGCAGGGAATTAAATTACAAGTTACTGGGAGAGAAAGGCTGTCAAAGTCTTTTGAAACAGAAATATCACGTCATGAATGGATTGTGCTATGTCAGGTCTTAAAGGGCCTTGTGAAGTTGCTCAGATAAAAGCTTCTGATAGTGTTAGCTTGCCAATGTATTAATCATTATGTGGTGAAGCATAATCCACTCCAGCTCTGAGATGCTTTACAGAGTGATGCTGATATTTTAGCCGCTCTGTGGACTGGTGCTTCTGCCTTCTGTGAAAGCCGACTGTTAAACTGCAGGAGTGTTCTCTAACAAAAAAAAGAGTGCTCTCAGCCTGTGGTTTTGACAGCTACATTTCACTTCTGTCCTCACCCCAACCTGCTGGGAGAGGCTCCATGCCATGAGCTGGAGCAGTGTAGGTAGGAACTCAGTGCTACCAGCCAATGATGGAGCAGGGCAGTGCAGGTAGCAGCTCCGTGCCATGAGCTGGAGCAGGGCACATGCAGGTAGCAGCCGCCAGGTTCGTGCCACTGGGAGATGCCGCCGTAGCGACAGCATGTGGGGGAAGCGATGCTGGTGGTGAATTTCATTAAAAATCTGAGATGTCTATGCACACAGCCTTATTCACAGTTTTTTCTGTATTGTGATTTTAGGATATAACAAGGTGTTAACAAGAAAAACATGTTTTCATTAAAGCTGTATACAAAATGTATCTTTGCCCTGAGCCCTTCTGTGTGTTTATTTTTCTGAAACAGTCTGTTCCTTAAAGAAACAAACAAAAACTGAAGCAGGGAAAGAAACTTTTACTTTCTGTTTCCACTCCCTTTGGTTCCCACCGAGGGCCAGCCATGGGCTGCCAGGTGGGCTGGGCTGGCTGAGGTTAATGCCTTGCCTTGCCTCACCTGTGGGTCTCATTTTGTTAAGCTGCTGTAAACATTTGCTCTGTTTTCCTTCTCAAAGTGAAAACACAGTAAAAATAATGGCTGCCATAAATACTGCACTAAACACTTTCTAAAAGGTTATAGTTCGCAGCTGTGAGGTCGCTGCCCTCCGATTATGGTGCAGCAGTGAGGCAGGATGCCTGTCCTCGCCCAGACAGGGAATGCATCGCCTGCCCACTGAGCTGCCAGCATTTCAGCTCCATAGCTCAGCACAGGGAAGTCTTGGGGTCAAATAGAGGGTGCCAACCTGCTATCGCTTTCTCTGTGTTCTCTATGCATCCTATCAGTGACTGTACGTGCATGTCGTTCCTGCATCCCATCGTGTCCGTGAGCTGTGAGTAGGAACTCAGTGAGGAGGGTGACTGGAAAAGCAAAATGGGGGGAGAGCAGCAGAAGATGAGTTCAGCTGTGGTGGAGGAGGGATGCAGAGGATGTGTGAAAGACAGCAGAAAAATAAGCTTACAGCATCTATGGGCAATGGAAAGGAAAGAGGGGGGCACATCAGCTGCCTAAGAGATGTAACAGACTGACAACACAGCAAAGAATGCAGGAGGATGAAGGTAATACAACATGGAAAAATGGAAATACAGAACTACAGAAACTGGAATTTTGCTGTAACGTTTGCTGATGTGCAGTGGAGAGAAAAAGGAATTTAAACTGGAATTTTTAACAATGAATAGATTTTAAAAATGGTAGGCTAGAGTTGCAAACCTAAGAAAAAATATCTACTGGACTAAGCTGGGTTTCTAAAGAGTCATCTAAATGCATGTCAGTGGAGAATAGGGGTTTACCTTCTGCTGAGCAGGCAATGTGTGATGGGTGAGACCTTAACCTTCCTTCTCACTGAGGTTTCCTGGGCTAGTTCCCTCCTTGCCTCCTAATGCAGGTAAAACTGCATTAAAGCCAAGCCATGTGGGACCAGAAACAGGAGCTGTGGACTTGTGGGAGAAGATGAATAAGGTTGGACCTAAGGGGTGATGCTTGTGACTGTTCGTATTTGTATGTCTGTATCTACAACTGTGAACAAACTCTCTGTTATGATGTGACAGCAGTTAAGACAACCTGTTTCATCCCATACTCCTGAAGCATTAAGAATCCTTCTGGTATATATGTTGCACTCAATCTGTTACAGGATGGATTTTCTCATTTTTTTCCTACTTTTTAAGTGTAGGTACATCAGATTTAGGCAGACTTTCCCATTCTGTCCTCAGTCTTAACGTCCTCTTTGTGATTATAAGAACGTATGGAGAGGCTTTGGTTTTACACAGATTTTAAGAGCATGAAGCTAAAATCATATCAGTCCTAAAAAAATGAACACCCACTCTTTCTTGATTATGAAGATTGACCACTGAAACCATAAGACCTGCTGTGGGATGAGCCCTCAGCTAGGTGTGCTCTCAAGTTAGACCTATGGAGCCACCAGCGCCCTGAGGAGACTTCCCATCATTTGGATAGCACAAGTGGGGCTTTTCTGATATTCTTTTCTGATACAAAAGGCCCTTAAATTCACTGTCTGCTAAGATAAAGCAGAAGGCAGAGAATCGACAGCTACAGGCTGAGATCAGTCTGGTGGGGACTGTGAGCATTGACCTGGTTCTCGAATATTGTAGGACCTCAGGTTTGTTCCTGATCACTTATCCTGCTTCCCAGCTGTCATGGTTTTTATTCCCGCACCACAGACCTGTAGCTGGGGGAAAGCAATGGAGAGCATTTGGGGACAGTGTGATCCTTATGAAACTGGCTGGAAATGGTGCAGTCACACTCTCCATCCCAGCCAAGAAATTCACCCTGGCTGGAATTTTACATTCAGTTTGGGAATTAATTCAGTACTTCTGGCTTTTTGCATACACTACTGGTTTGGAGAAAGGAAGAAAAGGAATACTTGTTGCCAGGTTACTATTGTTACTGGGCACATGGAAAGTAGTTTTAATCCGTGCTTAGTTTAGCTGGCAACTGTCCTTGTCATCTACTTGGAAGGCACTTAATGAGAACAAGGGAAAGAGTACCCTTGTACCTACAGCAAGAAAGGAGACAGAACTGAGGGGTACATTACCACTCCCATCTGAAATACATGGGGTGAAGAAGCTGCATAAAACTTAAACCAGTCAGTGTGCATGATGTTACTTGCACTTGAGGACGCACTGTTGCTACATAGTGCTTATTTTTTCAGATCCATTAGCACTGCACTTTCTTGGAATGTTTTATTCAAGAATTGAGGGAATACTTTCCCTTTGCTTCGTGTTTATTACTTAACCTTGATATTTTGAACCTTTATTGCTTAACCTTGGGAAACAAGATTGGTTATACCTTCCAGAAGTAGGTGGCCGCAATGTGTGAGGCACATAGCTGTCGTCAGTCTGTCTGTCTGCACAGGGCTTGGGAACTATTAAGGCTCTCAGATCTTTCCCCCCACGCCAACGTGGCGCGGGAGTAATAGGAGGTGTGCAGTGATGTTTCTCCTCCTTTGCCCTCCTTCACCACCAGAATTAGCAGAACGACTGGGCTTTGCTCAGGACTTCTAAGCTTTGACTTTTGTCTTTTTCTCCCTCAAAAGGGTATGTCTGAATAAGTCTCTCCAGAGAAATTACCTGCACTGGGTGAGCCCGGATCTTGCTTTGCTATTATTTCTAAGACTGCAAATGCCTTTTCTGCAGCTGGCAGTAATCATTGCAAGAAGAGAAGGGTCCACTCTTGCCAACCTCTGCCATAGTGTCAAGAGAAGCCCCATGATCTTTTGTATTTTATAAATTTTGTCAGGTGTACAGTAGGAGAGCCAATGCAGAATGTGATGCTCTGGGAGTCACTGACAGCCCATACGTGGGTAGAACAGCACCGAACCTGTACCCAGATGTGCCTGAGGGACGTCACATGGGACCAGCATCCAGTAGAGCAGGATGGAAAAGGCAGTATGGCTGATAGCCCTTGAAAAATCAAATAAAAGGACTCGTGTAAAGCTTTTCTGCAAGTAGGAGGCTTCATTATCTTCTGCAGTTCATCTGTTTTCTGGGGAGAAACTTTTTCTTGAAAGTGCAGTTCCTCTTGCCTAATATCTGCTATGTAAGATGACAGTGATAGTTGTGTAGGTAGCTAATCTAGCTCATTAATTACATTCTTTCAATAGGCATTAGACAGATATAGTCATCTCTTGCAGTATCTCACTCCATAAAACAGTGAGATCTCTGATGTTGCCTGAAAGAGCATGCTCAGTGGACTGGAACTGATGTCCAGTATCTTCAGACATCTAGAGTGAGTAGATCTGAATCTTGCTCTTAGAGTGTCTCAGTACAAAACGTGTCCTGTGCAGTTACAGTCTCCTGGCTTTCTCTTTTATCACTGCCTTTTCCTCTGAATATTAAAAAAAATTAAAAAAAAAAAATCACTCATAAAAAAGGGGAAAGGAAAGGAAGGGAAGGAAAACCATGGAAAATGTTGAGAATGAGACAATAGGGGGTGGTGGGAACCTCCCTAGTGACACTGCCCATGTGGCTGTACATCCAATGGCTCCCACATTCATACAAGTATTGCTTCTGAGCTTGGTCCATCCGTGTCTATAGGTGATATGCAAAGCAGTGCTGGCTGCTCTGAGCTGTCTGGAAAGGAACAGATCGCCACTCCTTGAGAATGCTTTTTTATCTGAATGCCCGACAGTCAGCATCCTTGTACATCCCCTCTTAAAACATTCCTTCGTTTACAGGAAATGCCAATGTTTTGTATTGAAACAACTGGCCAATTCAAACCAACTCACTATTTTAGCTGCTATTGGGTTCAAATGGTAACTAATGACAAATAGCATTCAATACATGTCTAAAAATAAAACATTTTGTTGTTCTCTACTTCATGTATAACCGACATTTCTTTGTGATCAATGAAATGACTTTTGTTGCAGGAATTATTACTGGGGCAATTTCCGCACATTGTTACAAACAGACTAACCCAATGACTACAACTTAAATAAATCAAGCCAGATGAGAAGGTTCAGATACATGACACAAACTTGACAAAATAGCAACATGACATGAAAGGATGCTGTAATGTCTCCATGATAATGGTTGCAAGGGCTTCTGTATGCAAAATGTAAAAGACCTCTTTTCTGTATGCTGCCATATGTCCACTGCAATTCGTGGACATATGGACGTAGGACTCTCTCATGTGTAATGTATATCACACAGACAAAAATAAAGCAGGAGCAAAGGGCTAATATCATGAACACTGTTTAAAGGACAAATTAAAGTGTTTGTTGTGAAGAAAACATGGGTGTACTAATTAATAGCTCTAGATTACTTACTGGCAGTGTCTGTGACAGCCTCAAGTTTTTGATAGGTTTAAATAAAAGACGAAGCTGCATAGGACTAAATCTGTGACTTTAAATCTAATTGCGTAGATAAAGTCTCCTTTTGGGGGAAATGCTCTGGCTGATCTTTGAAATTGCACTTTGCAGTGTGACTTAATGTATCTGCAAGTTTGTATATGTAATACTGGTTGTCTTTATTGCTTTCTGTCATTGCTCACCGGATGGGAGAATGAGGTTTCAAGTGAACAGGATGAGTAAGAGAGCTCATAAGAAGTTTTCATGTTGATGAAAACATTTGGAACACAGATTTTATTTCCTAGCCAACAAGGAAGTGATAATGTACATCGAGTGATACATACTTGTTTGGCTTTCATTTCTCTTGAAAGCAGAAGCGGCCCATTAAATCTTGCTTTGCCAACAAAGAAAATGGTATAGGCTTAACCCTTGTCTCTTTGAGAATCAGGGATGATCTATGTCAAAGCTGGTGCCCTCTTCGCTCAGTGAAGTCAACCATTTGTGTCGTCTTGCTGAGAGCTGCAGGCTGAAGAAAAGAGTAAGAAAGACTACCTGACACCCAGAAAGAATGGCAAACAGGCTTGTGAGTTAAGTATGAACAGTATCACAGAGCGTGCTACCTCACTGTATTATCTTAAGGATTAGCTTTAAATTTTCCCTTTTGCTTTGCAAGCAGAGCTGGAGAATGACTCTAAGTTAGGGAAGGACAAAAGGATTTTTATGGCAGATAGAAGCTGTACCCTGAATATTAAGAGCACAAGTGAGATCTGCAGCTAATGTGTGCATAGCAACTTGCTTCCACAGGAGAGACACCAATTTCTCCCCCAGAGAGATTAATCTCCTCATAGATGAGTCATTCGAGCATAAAGAAATATTCTTTGGACATGGTGCACCAAATGGAAGCCCATACATCAGACAATGATGGTGTATTATATTGAGATGTTTATAGGATTGGGACATGCCAGCTGGGATGTGCAGCTTTAAGGGAATAAAAAAAAAAAAAAAAAAGAAAGAAAGAAAGAAAGGATTTAAGGTGGATCTGCAAAGAAAATCACTCAGCCAACACTATAAATGTGCATACATTCACTTCTCACCTTGTATGTATTTCCAGAGAAGTGGGGATGTCTGTTCTTATGGAAAATATTTACTCAGATTGGTATCTTGGCTTTTTTCAGCTACACGTTCCAACCTTTTTGACAAAATAATAGGATTGCTGCTCCTTGTGAGAGCTATACAACAGGGAGCATGCTCTGGCCAGGCCTCACATCATTGCTGTAACTCAGATCTTTTCTGATATTGTTATGTTAATAGCAGTCATATTGACAGTTTCTGTAATTCCTGCAAAGGCTGTGAACAACTGCAATCTGCCAAGGTTTTCTGAATACATTTTTGGAGAGCAGGTTGTTAACAAGTATTCAGAGGCATGAACTGTTAACTTTTAGGCTGGAGAAGGTAAGTAAAATGGTTTTCTTCCTTCCGCAACTCTCCTGAGCATCACATAGCATAAGCCTATCTGCTTACTATTAAAACATAATGGACTCGTAAATCTTGACCTACAAATCAATGAAGGTACATACTGCTTGGTGATTGCCTTTATTCATTTGACAGAATACCACTGATCACAGATTTCCTGCATTACCAGTCCATGGGTGGAAAAGCACTGGTTAAAGAGAGCTTTCTCTCAAATCAATGGGAGCACTTCAAGCATGCTTCCTATTTCTGCAAGTAAGTATATAGATGCGCTAAGTAAATTGCTATTAATTATTCTGTGCATAATTAACTTCCTCTGCACTTAGGCAGCACACTTCCCCATGTAGACAGACAGAAGCCTTGACAAGCAGAGTGATGTATTTCAAAAAATACACTTAAAGACTTTTGCAGCCTCATAGAGGGCCAGTGTGCTCCTGAGTTGTGGCTCTGTCAGTTCACTTCAGGAAGGGGTAGGCAGGTGCTGCACGTCCATGTCTGAAACAGCACTGGGGCAACCTAGAATCACAGACAACCTCACAAACACACCTGCACGGTGAGCTGGGAGGGCACAAGTGTAAAACTGCTAGGAGTATATATAAGAATATGCCTTTTTCACAGAATCCCAGGATGACTGAGGTTGGCAGGGACCTCTGGAGCCACATGCCCACCCCCTGCTCCAGCAGGGACACTGAGAGCAGGGGGCCCAGGCCCATGGCCAGTCAGCTTCTGAAGGTCTCCAAGGAGGAGACCCCTCACCTCTGGACAACCTGTGCCAGTGCTCCAGCACTGCACAGCACAGCAGTGCTGTCTGGTGCTCAGAGGGAGCCCCTGTGCTCATGTTTGTGCCCATGGCCTCTTATCCTGGCACTAGGCACTACTGAACAGAGCCTGGTTCCATCACCTCTGCACCATCCCCTTGGGAATTTACATGTGTTGTTAAGATCCCTTCTCTTCTCTGTGCTGAATAGTCCCACCTCTCAGTTTTTCCTCATGGAAGAGGTGCTCCAGTCCCTTCATCATCTTCACAGCCCTCTCTCTCTAGAGTTCCACTTCTTCACACTCTTCCTGCACTACAGAGAAGTATTGCATAGCCCTCTAAAAGGAAGTATCTTCCAGCCTATATTTGCTCTTGCCTTAGGAGTCAGGTTTTCCCTACAGGAATTTCTCTCTAACAGAGACTGTCTTAGATTTCATGTTCCAGCCTTACAAGTAGCATAGTTTTCTCCTTGCAGCACATAAATCTGTTTATATTGGGTGTTGCCACAGCCCTTGGGTTAAAGTAGAGTTGCTGAGGTTTTTGCCCTGTGGTACTGCCTGAATGTGTAGTGTGAGGTGGCCATACACTGATGGCACACATGCCTGGAATAGCTGCTCTGACCCCTTCCTTGGGATTCTTGCTTGAGTAGGAACCAGAACAAAAATGGGTTAACCCTCCAGAAAGTTTCACTTTAGTAAAAATAAAAGGACCCACAATCAGAAAATACCAACCAATCTTTTCCAAGACTTTGTCCTTTTCATTTCCCATCATCTTCTTTCTAACAGGCATGCATTTCTGTGCAGAAAAAATAGTATACTGGCAGCTTTTTGCATGCTATCTGTACTGTTCCAGACTTGAGGCTGAGAGTGTTTACCTTGCAAATTATCATCTTTTTATGTCATAAAAATTTCTAGTGGTAAATAATGTCTATCAGGCAAGCTTCCTGCTTAGAATATTTAACTCTACTTCATTTCCCTGGCAGGAAATCTGGATTCTAAGAATATTTCGAAGTATGTTTTAATGGATGGTTGTGAAACATTTTCAATTTTAAGTTCTACTTACCTATATCAGGAGAACTGGGTGCTTTTTTTACAATAAAATTTTTCATTTTAAATTCATTCTTGCCTCAGAAACACATTATATTTTTGGTACATGATATACAGTAAGGAGAAATCATGCATATTTTATGTGCAACACATATTGAATTTGTAATATGTGTCTGATAACGACTTTGTACTAAGCTCCTATTACTCTACAGTCAGAATGTAATTCCTGTCCTGAGCTAGACAGAGTCTGCTTTAGTGCTACTTATTTGCTTATACAGTTGTGGGAAACCTATAAATCTGATAGGACTCTCTGATGAGACTTTAATACACCAAGGAGAAAAATGATACATCATGATAAAATGCAATCCAATACTTGTTTTATTCTGGGTGGTCATTGTCTTTTAGTGGTTAGAGACTTTGCTCAGGCTTATGTACTTACTGAGCATGCTTTGTTTTATCACAGAATCGTAGAATTAAAGTATCAAAGATTCACAGAATGGCTTGGGCTGGAAGGGATGTTAAAGACCATCTAGCTCCAGCCCCCTGTCCTAGGCAGAGCTGCCCCCCATCAGCTCAGGCCGCCCAGGGCCCCATCCAATCTGGCCTTGAATGCCTCCAGGGATGGGGCACCCACAGCTCTCTGGGCAGCCCGTGCCAGGGCCTCACTGCCCTCTGAGTAAAGAATTTCCTCCTAACATCTAACCTAAATCTCCCGTCAATTAGTTTAAAGCCATTCCTTTGGATGGCATCCCTTCCTTCTGCCGTATCAACTGCACCACTTAGCTTAGCGCAGTCTACAAACTTGCTGAGGCTGCACTCAGTACAACTGTGGAAAAGATGTTCTATCTCCAGTAAGACATACTATTACAGATATATTTGGAAAAAAATTGACTAAACATGGCTTCACTTGGCAGAGAGAATTTTTTAATGATTTCAGCAGACTGAGTTGGAACAAGTGCTGCCATAAGGAGAACTAATTATTAGATTTGGAGGTTTATGTACGTATATTTATATATGTATCTGTAAAAACATGAGGGAATAAATATAATGGACGCCTGATATCACTGTAAGTCCTGCATGAAATAAAAGCTTAGCAAGAGCAAGGAGATAGAACAAGTCTATGAACAGCATCAGGAAAAATGAGAATGAGAGCTGGGAGTTATTCATTTTCCCACAAGATGGTTCTGACTTCCTGCCAGAAGGTCAGCATCTGATAAAGTATTTTACACTGGTCCCTTTCTTTTTCTTTCCATGATCCTTTGGAAAGTGAAACATCTGGGCTTAAGCTGGTAGAGGACAGTCACAGATTTTGACTTCCACATAACTCCACTGAGATGGTGGTATATATAGCTAACATTTTCACTTGTTAAATAATAGACATAAAGTCTTTGTTAATGCTCTGCAATAAATAGTGGTGTCATTTTTATGGCACATTTTACAGTGAAAAAGGGAATCCTCTTATTTCAAAATACAACATCAAAATATGATCTTATTAACATCTTCAAAGGGAGAGTCAGTAACTCCTCTCCCGCTTTTCCCTCTCCTCTTCCCCTCAATTCTCAGCTTTTAGTGAACAAAAAGAAGCTCTCCATAGGAAACACATCTCATCCCTCATAGAAATCCGGCACAGCTGGACTACATTCCTGCCATGCAGGACAGCATGTTGCTGTATGTTAATTTTCTCTATTGCTGCAAGCACACATTTAAACATTTCCCTCAATCAAAGCCTATGGTCTGGAAAACAGGCATAATTTTTACTGGCATCTCCTTCTTCTGAGACTTAGTAATCTGTTCAGGGACTGGCACACATCCGGGACCTCCTCCAAGCCACTTGCTTAGAAAATTGGAGCAAATGTATCCTGAGTAAGGAGATTTGAAAGGAGTTCCCTCTGGAATCCCCTCAGATGCATATATCTGGGTCTAGGCTTGAAGATGCTCCAGACTAATTCCAGGCATTCCTGGGCTACCCAAAAAGGAAGTCAAGAAATTGGTGCAGAACGGGAAGATCTCATGACTGTTACCTAAATATTGCTTCTGACATTTAAATGAATTAGTACAGTTCCCAGAAGATTAGGGTTCTGATTCCTGAAGATATAAATGCTACTGTAATATTCTTGAATACTATCACCCCTCCCTTCTTTTCCTTTCCTCGCTTGTGGTATCCCTGGGCAGTCGGTCCTCCTTCTGCAGTTACCTGCACATAAATATCCTTCATCCTTCTAAGTATATAACCACTAAGGGAAAAAGAAAATAGTTGGAATTGAGGGCATGTGATTTGACTGGCTTTTCAGTAACTGAATGGAGCAGTCACACACCTCTCTGTAGACTCAGCAGGAGCAAACTCTTGCGCATATATATCAACACTGGACCTTACCTGGAGAATGAACAAATTCTTTCTGTTTTCTTTGCAATTAATGTCAGAACAATCAGTAGATGAGATTGGAGGAACTGTCAGATCCCCATAATAAAGATAAAGAATGTCATCAGGTTATGGTAAGTGGGATCATAAGCACAATTTAAACCCACAGCTGTGATAGATGTGTTGGTAGCTGCCATTATTCCAGGTCTAAGTAGGAAATGCACCCATGTACAGGTGTCTTCACATGAAAATTCCACATAACATACAAACAGCAGCTCTTTCATGCAGGATAGTATTGCTAGGTGATAAGCATAAGGCCTGTGTTGCATCACTCGTACCTGAGGGTAAGGAAATTTTGAGCCTGAGATCTGTCAGCTGATCAGTGTATGAACTGTAATGTCATTGTCCATGTACCATTTTTTGTTTTCTTTATTGTTCTACCACCCTAAAAAAGAAAGAGGAAAGAAAGAAACAGTAAACCACAAGTTGATGTGCATCAGAGCTAATGAAGCTTGGTTTCCTATAGGTGCGCATCCCTCAGCAGCCTTTGGTATCTAATCAGGAGTTACATTTGGCAACACTTTGTGTTTTCAGTGGGAATCCTTACAACTCTGTCCAATTTTGTTGAAAGTGGCCAAACAGATCAAAGATTACAAGCAAGAAGAAATTCTTCTCAACTGTGTGAATACACAAACTTAATTTCTTCAGAAAATCAGAACAAAAATGGACTTCGGTGTCCTGATCCAGCCATCAGGTACCGATTAATCAGACAAAGGAACAATAGAAAAATGACCTCAAGAAAAATTCAAATGATTAATAAAATATTTAAAATTTGATTCTTCCTCAGTTTGAAAAGGTGAATTAATGAACACATCAATCAAACCCCTGAAATCCTGAAACCCTTCAATTTACTCTTATTGTAATTGCATGGCAGAAAAATAGCCTTCACCCGGAGATACACACTAAAATGCAATTAACCTTTTGTTTGTGGAAGAACTTTCTTGAGGAATTTCAGATGCTTATTTGGAGCTCTCAAGAGGTATTGAATCTTTAACAAAGACATCATTTCTCATCAGTGTTCATTTGTTACTGGAGTTAAATGGGTGTTAAGGAAAGTAAAAAATCTAGCTAAAAACATCTGCTTTCTGAGTTGTCAGATTTCTTTATTCTCTCAGGATGTAACTATTAGACTAGTTCTGCAGTTAACATGCTGTCCTCTAGGGTAGACAAGACCTGAATTTTTAGCATTATGCTCCTTTAAAACAGGCAAAAATCTCTTTCTTTATTTGATAAGGATGTTTTTTAGGCTTAGGAAATTCTTCAAGTCTTTCATAATTGTGCACACAAATACAAAGAAACAATAAATAAAAAGCCCCGTTTCCTTCTCTCCAGTTGATTTCTAAAGTTATTTAGCTCCAAAAGTGTGTAAAGACTTAAATCTAACCCATTCTATCTGTCTGGGGATGAAAGTAATCTCTCAGATGGTGAAACAGAAATTCAAAACAAATTCAGGGAGGATGTGAAGTACCTACAGTAGCCTTCATAGATTTGTTACCCTAACATGAGTTGCATGAAAATCAATTAATTGATTGAGTTAATTGAGTTAAGTAATCTAATATTGATGAATCTTGAAGAAATTTGGGGGAGATAAATCAGTAGAGCTATAGTCTCCACTGTATTAGAAAATCATATTGCATTCACTAGATGAGAAATGTTCTCTCACATCCTAATACGATTTTATTTTAGCTGTGGGATTATAAAATGGTGATAGTGACATGTACATATATTTATAAAGAGATCTACATATAAAAACAAGATGTGTGTTAATAGCTCTAGTTTACAAATACAACTGAATCTTAGCTTGAGTATCCTGAGGGCTTAACACAGAGATGTTTTGAAAAATGTACAGGAGGCCTAGCCCATGGATCTGGAAGTAATTCTTATTTGACTGTTAATGTAGTAATAGCAATACCTATCAGGACAGAATTTATTATAGTATTTTGGGGATATACTTATAAAGGTGAAATATTTGGATTCTGATTTACAGCACCACATCACATGTTGTTATATTACACCTGGTTGTAATAAAATATTTTTATATAGGATTGCTTTTCCAATCCTAATATAGATACATAAATACTCAAGTTTCTGGAATCAAGCTCTGACGATGGTATCTTGTAAGACAAAAAAAGGAACTTTCTTACTGCTGATCAACTAAGAGCATCATCTAGATGCAAAGAGTAAGGGAATGTGTACAGTAAAGGCAGTCAGGAGTTACAAGCATACTCCTTAGCTGATGCAGGAGGAGAGCCCATGGAGAACTGTTCTTCAGAGCATTCACAGACTGCTGAGATGGGCCATGGGTCACCAGCCAGACAGCTGAGGTGGGCCATCTCCACCAAATCTTTCCACGGAGCATTAGCATGAACCCTAGCCTTGAGCGCATCTGGTTCCAGTAAGGTCTTGACTTCTCAGAAGGTGACATACACAGAATACGATATAGAGGCAGAACTGGGGTCAGCTGTGGGTGACCTCCAGCCCAGCTCTTCAGTGCTAGCCCAGATGTACCCATCTCTACTGCTTTCTCATTCTGGGGTCGCAACCAACCAAGGACACCGTCATGCACTGAGTGTTGTCTCTATACCTTGGTTTCACACTGCTTGGATTGGAGTGACATTTGACCTTGCTTGTCAAGAAAAGAAAGACTGCTAGCAATTATTTAGAACCTACTTTTGCAAATTACCCACTCAACTGAATGAGGGTTAATTGGATGAGTAAAGATTTACAGGGTTGGTTGTCTATGATATAGCAACATAGAAAATCCACTTGTCTCCAGAATTCGATTTTCTTTTTTTGTTTCTCAGAGACCTGCTAAACTGCGCCTTGCAGTGTGTCTTATGTTAATTCATTGACATGCTGCATTATCTAAGCAATACCTCAAATGTATGTTCTGAAACTTGTGCACAGCTAAAATACTGTGGTAGAACAAGAGTATTCTGTGGAGCAGAGTAGCTTTGGGTGGCCAGGCAAGTTATAATTTCTTAAATCTCTGTGAAAACATACATAGCTCTTTATAATGCAGTCCTTGTATACTGCTCTATGCATTCCTAAATGCACCAGGACCCTTTTCTGTTTGCTCACATAGGTCTCCTATTTTTGAAACAAGACCTGTAATGTATGAGCAAGCTGGCATTCAGTTGTTTTCATTCACAGTTCCAGGTTTCATACCAAAGTTTCAGAGGATTAGGAAAGTGCCAAATCTTATATGGATAACAAATTCTGTAAAAGTATATTGCATGACTTGTTTCATTTCCCGGTTTTAAGACAAAGTTTTCTTCTTCGTCTTTTATTCTAAGTGCTATTATATGTCTCCAAATAGTGCACTGTTCTGTTTAATTTTAACTAATGAAACCTTCTCTGATTGAAAGAAAGCTAATTGTCATTAGTAGGTAAGCAGCATGGTTGCATTAGTAGTATACTGAAGGAAATCCAGTTAGTTATGCTGAAAATGAAGATCAGTCTAACGCAGACAGAGCAGAGAATGATTTTGAAGAATCATTTTTCTTTAAAGTGTGGCACAATTCATATGATCCTTTACCATAACTTAGCATTAATAGAGTCAATACATAATTAAATTTCCTGCTTTTTCTTCATCATTTTGTCATATTTGATGTAACAATAAGCAGCTGAATATATATGACTTTGTGCGGATTCATCTCTTTACGGTATTTGTGGGAGAGAAACTTTGTCTGCCACCCAGAGCTGTGGAAATTTTGACTTCTAACCTACACTCATTTGTTTTTAGGGCCACTTTACAGAGGCTGGTAAGACACATCTCTTGGCTGGTGTACCTTCCCCACTTTGGCCAACATGGAGCAAATAGGCAAGCGTTTTAGACTAATTGCCTAATTTTACATAGCTGAAATTAAGACTGATAACTGCTCCACATCTTTGAGTGACTTAGAATTGCTCCATTGCCACTGCTTCAAACCAACATAGAAATTTTCTTTCTCCTCAAACAAGCAGAATTCAGTTTGGCATTACAATTAGCTGCTCTTTTATTCACTGTCTCCTTTCCCCCAAGCACACAAAGCTGTTTGCATGTGCTATGGAGAGAGAGGTTTAATAAATCAAACAGAAGCACTGTTTTCTGCTTCATATTTTTCAAATGACCTCTGGGTAAACAAGGCTTTACTTTTATTTTTCTTTTCTTTTTATTTTTTTTATATTTTTTTTCTGAATCAGGTTCTTGTTTATGAGAAAATGAAATGTTCCCCCCAAATTACTAACGAATAATAAATTATCTTCCTTGCTGTAGGTATATGACCCTGCAACATTAATTTCCGTTAGCTGTTTACGTCTCATTTTACTTTGTTTGCCTGTGGAGAGACCTCTTTTATATTTTAGGTATTTTGAAGGAAATCTTATTTGTGTGCACATTTAATAAAAGTTTGCTGTCTTTCTACCCCATATACAGTAAGGTTTTACTAAGAGGAAATAGATCAGAATTCCTTTTTTTTGCATACGACGATTAATATCTAGATTAGCGCATTGTATTTTTAACCTTCAGAATTTTCTTCATACAAAAGTAAATCTTAAGTTTTGTCATACCTTATAATTGCTCTGACAAAAACATTCACAGTGACATGAGTGGTGGCTTTGGCTACCAAGACAGATTTTCATAATAATGAGTTTTTTCCTGTAGGGGGCTGTGAACTGCTAATTAGCATCTATGACCCAATATTCTCAGCAAATAAGAGTAATAGCAGTAATTTCTAGCTTTATGCAGGGTGCAAGTCTAATATTACCAGCACTTCTGTTTCATTTGTAATTAACTGCAAGCAATTATTATGGAGTCAAGGAAGTATATCCTAATGCTCCTAGGTAATAAAAAAAAAATTGAAATGATGTTTGTAAAACTCATATGTTTCATGCTGGGTGCACTGATTTCTTTTAGAGAATTGTGATTATGTGCCTATCAATTAAAAATTCTTCTTTAATGTTTCTTTACATTGATATGCTTTTGCATGTTGATGTATAACCATCTCATATTCCGTTTAATCTTTTCCTTTTTTAAAATGATACCCTTGAAATTTCAATTAATATTTTGACCGCAAGACCTTAGTTAATGCTTAATCTGACTGCTCAGTCTCAATATAAGATTTAGATGGTACTGAAAGAAGTTGTTTACATTTGATTTTATGAGATCTGTAGCTCAGATCTATTAGAAACATGACTGACAAAACTAGTGACAGAGGATCACATGCTTGGATAGCATCACTGACTTTCCTAAACAAGAATCAGAACTGCTGCTTCTTTTAGTCAGCAAAATAATACATAAGACTTTCTCCAAATTGACTTGCTTTTCACTGGTTTTATTCATTTCTGTGGCAGTGGGAACAGCTATGAAATAACAGCTCTAAGCGACAATTCCGTAGTTTCTGGAATGGTACTGTGCCTTGTCTTTGTTTTGAACAACTTAGCATATAACAGGCCTGGATTGTTTACTCAGAAATATGATATTACTTGAATACCAAGCTCTGTATAGAGGAGATGGGTATATAATATTTTTCCTGTTTTTGACAAAGCTTCAGATATTGAGGCATCTTCTCCACTTGCAAAATGCACTACACTTTTAGGACCTATGGTGTTTAAACCATTCTAAATATATGTAGATAAGTGGACTCCGATATTTCAGAGTATAAAAATCATGGTGCAGATTATGAGTGGCTTAGCATGGCCTCAGCTGTGACTCAGTTCAACTCTGTTCAGCATAGTTCAGAACTGTCACTCAAGAGATTTGGAAGGCAAGGAGCTCATATCTTTACAGAAGCCACAGACTGCAAAGTTTCTCAAACTTCGTTTCATTCACAATGTTAAAAAACACACTTTGATCGACCACACACGGCCTGTTGTAATGACTCCTTTTTGCAGCTGACTGAAAATGAGGCTGAAGAGAGTGAATGGAAAAAAACAGGGGTTTTCTTTCATGTTAATTGTTTTTTTTTTTCAAGGCTCTGTCAATACTGATCACTGTTAGTGGTCAGTACCTTAACCTAGCTCTTAATTAATCCATCTTAGTCCACTTACCTGAACAAAAATGAGAATTCATCCAAAGTCCATTATGGCAGTCATCAACAGGATCTCTAACAGACTATGGTTCTTTAACTCACTGAAGCAGTTTAAAGAAGATTCATCAAACAGTTTAATTTATTTGGTCAACATGGAAGTCTGAAAACATGGCGTAATGCGCTGATTGCATATCAGCTCCTGTTGACAACCATCTATCCAGAAGCCTAGCTCCAAATATGAGTTTCACAGCTTTCCATAATATACGTTTGATCAAATCCTTGTACTCTGTATTACAGATTTTCCTGATAATTATTGTATTCTGTCACATAGCTATTGTTTTTTTGAGTGACTAATTTGGCCATACTCATAAAAATAGCAAAAGTTTGTCTGCTGTGGATGTTACTACCTGTTGCTATACTTTGACTTTTCAAGACATGCACCTTCACAATGCAGTAACAGACGTGCTTTTGAAATCTTTTACATTTCCTTGAATAATACTTTATTATCCAGATCTGTAATAATCACTCTCTACTTTTCAGGTCTATCACACCAATTAGAATTCTTATTTTTCAGTGCTCTCTAATGCTGTTTTGGCCTCAAATGATGGAATGTAGCACTTCACATTTTAATCTCAATACTGCCAGCACTAATTTTGCATACCAGCTGTCCAAGCAGAAACCACCATTCCCAATGGAAAATGTTTGGTGTTTATACCTCTCTTCTCTTTCATTTGGCTTTAAGGCTATCAATATAAGCTTCTATCTATAGCTTACATTTTCTTATGAAGAGTTTCACAGTTTCTCTCATGAAAAACTCATGAAAAAGGTCAAGAAACAAACTAATCTCTAAATTTTAGGAGGACAAAAAGATCACACTGGAAGAAAGCCCAAATTGTAACATACCTCTATGAATACCCAAAATAATAAAGGAAATTTCCATATGACATTTTCTGTTAGAGTGAGAAGATAAAACTTAGAGTAAGGTTTAAAATTTATTTTTTTAATAAAATAATTTATTTTATTGTTACATTTGGTTTCTTGTTCTCCCACAAGTATTGAAGATTAGGTATCTTTAGAACAATGGTAAGCTATTAAAATGTTTAATGCATTTATCTGTACATTATGGACCCTATTTATTGTGGGCTTTCCTTCTATGTTAACTAAGCTATATTATCATGACTGTATGGAGGGATGATCATGCTTATTTCAAAGATCTTTTTTCTAGAGTAAAGATTGTGAGTCATTTCTGAGCAGAGAGACCCACACCTAACTTCAGACACTGGAAAATCAGGTGTTCAGTCCTGGGTATTTGCTGTGGTTAATGCACCTCTAGAGAGTGATTCATCCCATTAATCTGAGATGGGCTGGGGCATAAGTTGATCCAGTTTCTGATGGTCTTTCTTTCTCTCTATTAAGCACAAAGACACCCTAGACAGTTAAACTAAATTAGTGTCTTAACATTTAGGTGAGTAAGATGAAGTAAGATAAGTCTCATCTCAAATGTCTACTTACATCTGTTTCAGTTTTTGTTTCTAAGAGGAAAATATTCATTCTTTCAATTTTCATCATTTTTAGACTTCACTCATTTTGTGATGTTGATAAAACACATGATTACTTCCATTAGTGTGGAGCACAGCTTCATCTCTAATCTAAAGTATTCTTGTCAGTGTACTCTTACTCATTTCATGCTTACTTTGTGAGTGCACTTAATAGTGTTTCTATGTGCTAAGTTACATGAGAAAATAGTGTTTAGCTTCAGTGAACAATTCAGTACTGCTGATATTTTCCATTTTTCCCCGAATTTTTGTTATTAGAGAAGACACGTCTTTTTCTGTGCTTCTGAACTTTCTAGAAAATTTGTATCTAAAATTGTAGGAAGAACTGCTCAAGTGAAAAGACAAGATATATGTGCAGTTACTTATAAATAACACTCAGAAAAGTTCATACAATTGTCATAGAAGTGGTGTATTGAGTAGAATGCATTTATCATCAGATATACTTCCTTGAGAAAATCTAGGTGGTTTTACTTGTGTTTTTAATGGTAACATTTTGATCTTCATATGTGTACAAACGAATGCAGAATCATCAAGAGATGGAAATCACCTTTTACAGACCATGCCCAAGTAGATGACCGAAAAACAATAGCAACCATGAAACTTACAGAGAAATAAAAAGGCAGATTTTTCCTGCTATATGAGAACTTGAGGGCTCCATCATGCTGTAAAAGCATAAGGAAATAAAATAAAAGCCCAAATTATTAAAATCAAAACATATTCTGGGAAAATAGTTATTTGGATTTCTGAAGATGTCTTTCAGAAGAAGTAAGCATCCTCAAAGACTTTCTCCACTGTAGTGCAGAATGAGCTGTGCTGCATTCTGTTTGAGCTGTCACACTTCTCCAGGAAGAAAGCCTCCCTCTCCTTTCATATTCACCAGTGTAAATCATGAATGTGTCTAGTGCAATGAGGTGAAAGCATAAGCTGTCCTACTACATGGGTGGAATTGACATCTGCCTGCTTTACACTCCTGTAGGTGCCTTGGATGAAGAGTCATAAGTCAGAGTTTGTCTTCATGTCATCAACATACTGGTTTGCAGGATTTTGCAAAGTTGACTTTCAAGCAATTGTTTAAAATAGAAGCTGATGGTTATCATTCTCTTTGCCTCAGCATTCTTCCTTGCATTTATCAATGGTGATAATGTTTCTTAGAAACTGTTATTATTCCTAGACATATCTTCTTATATTACTTCATTAAATGCATCCCCTTTTCATCTTTCTCCTTCTATGGCCCCTTCCATCACTTTTATGTATTTTTCTTGTGACTTTATAACTTCCTTTATCGTACCCATGCTTTCTTTCACCTTTCCTTTCCCCTACCTTTTTTTCAATATTTCTTCCTTAGGAGCCCAACTCAGCTTCCCTGTTGCCCATCTCCTGATATTTGGAGGCTTAACTTTGACATTTTGCCTTTTGTATGGAATTTTTCATGATTCCTTTCATGAAGGACAAGGGGGAAAACACTAAACCAAGACTCTTATTTGTTGCACTAGATGTTAATAATGGGTGTAATTTCTGCAATCAATTAAAGTTAAATGACTAGGAAATTATATACTCAAGTTCTACGGACATTTAAAAAAGTAACATTCAGTAAAGTAGCAGTGAGAGCAATTTTCTCTCCGTGAAAAATACTGAGATATTTCAACATAAGGAGAAAAAGATTTTCCATAGGGAAAACTTACACCAAAATGCTGTCAACTAGGGAAACTGCATATTCTACACTTGTCCTTTACAAGAGTAATTTCTGCTAATGCTGTTATTTATCTCCTCCTTTCTCTGCAAACTCTAAGAGCGCCTCCACATTATTGCTATGATATGCTTTACTCGATTCATCCATTTTGCACAAGCTAGGCTCTTTCTACATCACAGTACAATATATACATAAATTCTGAAGGCTAGTACTTGCATTTACCTGCATTTACTTGTATTTATTCCAATACTTACTACCTTATAGACACTGTCATTGATTTCAGTAAGATTACACATACAGGCCTCCATCCTATATTGCAACTTGCTAGGTGCATCCATTTCCTTTGGAATTCCACCCTCTCCAAGAATGAGTTGGAATAAAGGTAGTACTCATGTAATACCAAAGGAGCAGTCAAAATAGTAACTGAAGAGTGTATTTCTGTTTCTAGAGTCAAGCTGGTATCAGTATAATAACACCTTATACTGTCTTTAAGCAGCATGGGTATGGATGCTTGTTAATGAGAGAAGTACACTCCATTAATGTGATCCAGCTCTCATAACAGATAACAGGTAGCTCTTCATTAACTTTAATGAAAAATAGGACCAGTGTGTCAGTGCTCTGAAAAAAAAAAAAAAAAAAAAGAAGAAGAAGAAGAAAAAAGATTTGTTAAAAAAATATTCATTTTGAAGAGTGACACAACAGGGAGGAAAGATTCCCTCCAGTCTTCAAATGCCTTCTGCAAACAGTCATCTTGCTGTTTAGCTTCATAACAACAGAGCTAATCAGAGTTTCTGCTTAATTTGAAATACGTATTCATTTTCCAGATGACGCAGGAAAGAAGAGTGCATTTACTGTGCTTTTGGCAGACTTGCAGGGATTCCTTTGAGTGGGTAAGGACCTGCTTTTCTTCCAGGTAATTTGGGCCATCTCCACTCATTTGATTTTCACTATCACCAAAAAGCAATCCATGTAGGAGTTCCATAAAGCTGCAAATTACTGTTGAGTTCAAATCCTTAAAGGCATTTCAAGTGCACATTGTAACAGAGACTCATAGTAATCAAGTTGCAGAATGACTCTTATAACAGCCATCTCTCTCTTTCTGAATTGCTAGGGAGCAGGCAGATGTGGAAATTATGAGTAATGTAATTGATGATCTTAAGGCTTTTAAATACCCAAGCTCTCAACAATCAAGATCTATTTCAGTTCAGAATCTAATAAGTAGTAAATACAATAGGTTTTAGTAGGATGCTTTATCAAGTTCTCTGCAGTGCTCCCCCTCCCCCCAGACAACCCCTTACTTTTATGGCAGCATTACCATCTAATCAGCAGACAAGTTGGAAAATTTTATTGTGACCCACAATCATTTTTAGTTCATCATATTTCTCTTTCTTTCACATGCAGTTGCAGTGAGTTGCTTATAAGGTACAAGTTCTCAGAGGTTTTTTGTCCTGATTTTTTTGAACAGGTGAGAAAGATAATAATGACATCTCAGGTTGTTCATTGTCAACTTATTTAAAGTGTACCAAGAAAGAATACTTGTACAAAAAATCCTCAAACACTGATGAAATTAATTAATGTCCTGTAGATTTCACAGACACCTTAATTTATAAAAAATTTTTGTAATGATGATGGTTTGGAGATACATTCTGCATATACTGAATATGTTCTAGAAGTACAATTCCAACCCAACAGAAAAGCAATGCATAGTGAGGAGTTAACTTCAATTCTTCATCTGTTTTCCTTTAATCCACAGACCAAACTGAGTGAATGCAACATTCTACATTATGTTTCAGCTAAAAAAAATAAGAAAACATTTGTCAGTGAAGAACCCAAATCATGCTATTACCATAGGTATAGAGCCTAACACCCTTGCTTACGTGTTAATTTATCCACATTAAAAAAATCATGTTAGTGTGAGGTGAGTAAAAAATATTTGCACCACTGGAAAAACTGCTAAATCACATTTCTCCAGATTCTCTGAAAAGCAAAATATGTTGCAACTCTGCCTTGATATTTCCTAGTTTGGGAGAGTGAAAACAGAAGGCTTTTTTTTTTCCCCCAAGAAAGAATATATTTTCACCACCAAAAAAAAAAAAAAAAAAGGGGAGGGGGGGACTTTTCTTTCAAAACAAGGGAATGAAAACTGAGAAAATTTGCTTAGACATTAAAAACTATAATTTTTTCAGAAGGGGTGTTTCTTACTACTTATACCGCAGTAATTAAAAGGAACCCACTTTCTTTTGTGTATAAAATTACAAGAAATGGTACTTAGGTCAGCTGGGGCAGGAGGTAATACCTGAAATCTGGTGTGCCAATAAATAGTTCACTTATTTTACCGCAAACAAAGAGCTGTGCCCTGGAAGATCTAACAAAATGAACAGTACCTGTTAGGACACAATAATTTGGTCATGCTGTTGCAATATGCTTCTGGCTATCCTAATGCTGCAAAGAAGGTATCACTCTTGAAAGAAATACTTACAGTCCTACAGTTAATGATCCCTGTCCAAACTGGTACCTGGATGAAACCCAATGACATCATAGTGCGATGCAATCAATTAAATACAAGTCCCCCCTCCCAGTCTTAGCAATTTGCACGTGGACAGCCGACCTACGTAGACTTCTCAACAGCACCACTGCAGCCCTCTCCTATTATGCGGCCACTTATGCTGCCATTCCCTACTAATTAAAAAAAAAAAATGGGGGAAAAGAAAGAAAGAAAATTTTAGGCTTCTTTTCATTCAAAATCTAAAAGCTGTTGTGTCTTGGCAAAGCATTTGAGTCCCAGAAGAGAGAAAACCCAGGGTGGTGGTCTTCGTGAAATACATAGGTTCAGCTGCCTTGATTGCCTTGATATACTGCGGGGGGGGAGTATATTTTCTTCACCTGCACCCTTTTCCAGGGGGAAGAGAGGAGGAATTTCTGTCTCTCAACCATCCTTCTTCATTGGTCTGAAGAAAACAATTTAGTCAGTGCCATTCTGTTTCCACAACCTTTTTTTTTTTTTTTTTTTTTTTTTCCTGATGAATCAGCATCTTTTTTGGGGGGAGGGGGGGGGGGAGGGGAGGGGGGGGGAAGAAAAGAAAAATTCTATTGTAACACTTCCAATCCATTCTATTATCAATTGCAAAATTATGGCTATTGCTATAAATGGTTTATGTTGGAAATAATCAGGAGAGTCAAGCCAAATTGAATATGCCTCGTGTTAGGGAAAGCATTCTGCATCATTTTAAATCTCCCAGAGTACATACAATTTCTCTAGGTTCTCTCATTCTGAATATTAGCCCTGCAATTTAGGCCTATGTTTGAAGCCTGGCAGATTGGGAGGTATGATACTAATGCATGCATTGATTATGAATGCCCGGGTTAAATGAACAATTATTAACTAGTGAGTGAGATAGTTAAAGAACGTCTCAGTTTACTATTAGCTGTATTTCCCAGTGACAAGACTGAAAGCAAGCTAAAGAATCTTTTGGATGCAGGATTGTTTTTCCATGGATGAGGGATTACAGATTGGCTTTTTAACTTCAGCTTTTCCAAATAGTTTTTCAGTTATTTAATTTACTCTACATGGAGTCTATTGATTATTCAAGTTGGCAGTCAATTTTATAGGGCACCCCGCTGTTTCTTTGCTTAATGTAGTCAATGATTGTAATTGCTTGATCAGTGCAGCCCATGAAATAGGTTTTGTGTCTTTTTTACAATGCATTGATGGCTTTATCTGATGCAGTCTTGGCAGGGTCTAGGTTTTACAGCACTATCCTGAACTCCCAGAGGTCTCTAGATTAATGGCTATGGCTTTCTGTTGGAGCTGCTGATACTGCTCTCCAGAATGTATTCACACATCTGGCATGCCACACTTGGCAGTTGTGCCAGCTTTTTGTTGCGCAGTTACAGAATATCTCACCAGTGCCTAGTTAACTGTTTTCACTAAGGGAATGAGATAAAAAGCCATCCACAGAGTTGCTGGCACGTGCTCTATGTCATTGTAATTACAAATTTTTAATTTTTCTATTACACTTTTTATACAGCCAATTGATGTTTAGAAACAACAAAACGCACATGATATTTGTTGTATGAACTCTGATTTTATTCTGCAAACGATACCAAGCTTATTGTGATTTCCTCTAAATGTCCTATTAACGCTTTCTTTCCAAAAAAAAAGGAAAAAGCTTTCTGCTGCATTGTCAGTAAATAAATGGATAAAAATTGCCTCTCTTTGGCTTGATTTTTTTTTTATGAGCAGAGAGAAAGGAAATGTGGGTGGAAGACAGAAAGAGGAACCTCGTGACCTTGTTACGATTGAAGTAATTCTTTTGTCTTCCATTGGTTCATGTTAAATTACTTAAGCTTCATTTAGCTCTGCTTGAAAGTCAGTGTTTCATATTTGGTAGAATTTGAATCGTATTATTAGACATGTAAAATGTAGTCCTAATAAGCAGGCCAAGAAAATGTAATGAAATATGCAACACAGGTGCATAAATCCATGGACAATATAATTATATAGCACACATACACCATTTACAGTGCCTAAGGTGACATCCTGCCAAAAATGTAAAAGTGTGATAGATTTTGGACCAGCTGTGGTATGAACTGATTTCCTCAGCTGAGTTTGACATAGAAGCTGGACATGTGCAACTCCTATATTAATTCTTTTCTCTCCAGGTAGTAAACTGCAAATGCATAATGCATCTTTGTATAGTAAAGGTCTACTGAGAAGACATCTGGAATTCAATATTTAAAATTCCAAGTCTCTCTTTCCACTGAAATTTCAGTTATATTGGGCACTAATACAGGAATCGTATATATCTATATGCAATATTAATAATCCACGAACCCATGTGTTAACAATAAATAACCTTAATAAAATCTGTCACAATGAAAAATAATGAGAATAACATGGCAAACACGTTCGGGGTTATGGTCATTGTCTTGACATCACTGTTGGAATATTTTATGGTTTCTGTTGGTTGTCGTGAAATCCAGTCATGTTCTACAGGTCCTTCCCCAAAACTTTTAAGCATGTAAGTAACTGCTCATGTGAACTGTTCCACTAAATTCATTTACACCTGTGTTATCAGTGTTAAGGCTTTAAACAGATGCCTCCTTTCCTTCTAATATTACAGCTGCTTCTTTGCATGTTCTGTTCCACTATGAAAAATTGTGTTACTTTTAATTCAACAGTATCTTGAATCCTTGGCTTGAAGGATTGAGGATCTTCAATATGGAAAATGTAAACAACTCACAGGAATCTAGAGCCAAATGACAGCACCAAAAATGTTACTAGTGGCCTATCTAAAGTAGCTCTGTAATTTCCATTCAGACACAGGAAAAGATACCATCACCCTTTCCATGTTTCCAGAATTTCTGAGCATTTGTGATGCCTTAAAAGCTAAAAAGCCTTATATAAAAAATTCACACTGAACTTCAGCTTTTTTCTGTTCACTGTTAAGTTACGGGTTTTGTGGTTAGAAACAATAAAGTTTTATCCCAGTTGGAACAATTTATAGTAGTAGCATGATGTCTTTAAGAAAAGGTAAGCCAGTCAAGAAAAACCTGAGAAATATAAATAGGAAAAAAAAAAAAAAAGTGGAAAAATAAAATACTGTAAACTCATGAATTCATATTTTTTCTACTTCTTTTTCCTTTCCACATTTCATTTTGACGCTAAAAGAAAAAGTGAAGAGAAAGTAGATAACAAATATTGTTTGTTATCTTGAAAACACCCATAAACAGCTATGTGAATATTTTCTGCAACATTTTTCCCTCAAAATCCAGTTGCATTACTTCAGTTGCAATATTTCAGTCTTTTACTTCTCCTAGTTTCGCTGTGTAATTGCTGCTACTAATATTGCTAGGCGTTCCTCTGAGTAACTCAAAGCAACTTTATATACCTCAATGGAAAGCACTGTACTTACTGCAGACTTAAATTTATATGCTTATAAATAATAATAGTGATTGATTCCTAAGGTGTTTGTTCCATCTATGTGCTAAATGCAGGGTTTTTTAGATATAATTGCAAGACACAAAATCAGCATCCTGAATGTAGCCAGTTTTTTCTCTCCATCACAGCCTGTTTAAAAGAAACATAGGCAGCCTATAATGAACAAGTGTATTGACATACATCTTCCTTGAGACAGGTCCCACTCCCAAGAGACATTTTCACTGACCCTAACAAAAGCGTCATGTCTGAATAGACCAAGAAATAATCAAATTAGAAAGAAGTAAACTGATTTAGATAAAAATCAGGGCTTTTTCCTTCACTTTAACTTCAGTGTGCAGAAGGAAGCACACAGTAGAAAAAAGGCCTACTTTAGCCTTGAGGCTCAGACTAACATGAGCCAAATTTTTAGGAGTCGGAAACAAGAGGCATCTGCTAAAGTATCATAAAAGAGATGTTCTGTGTTCCCTAAGCAGCCTCAGTGGTACTGGAATTCTCTAGAGAGATGATCCTCACTGGATTTCCAAACCCTTTAACTTGGGAAACAGTTTGACCTAAGAAGACCTCTGCTAATTCAAGGGACAGATGCAAGATGGAAAGGAATAACTACGATTTTCCAGAAGTTTCAGTGTAAGTCTTTGTACTTTGTTGCTTGCTTTTCTATACTTCAATGGAAACAAAACTGAGCTCATCTGAGGGTCACCCAGCTTATGTGCTTGGGAATGAGAAACAGCCAAGTCAAAAAAGATTTGTCAGTCTTTCACATTTCTACACACTTACCGCCCTATAATGAGTTATTTTAACGATGGTGAAGATAATACAACTTCCATTTGTTGAGAAGCTGAGGAAGATGATTCACTGAATTCTTGTCCCAAGTATTACTTTTCTAAGAGTAAATATTGTATTTCAGCACTCGAGAGCTCAAAAACAATCTTTATTCTTGAAATATTTATACATAAAGAGCATTACTGAAATAGGAGTGCTTTATTACTTGGATTGGGTTGCATGATTGTGACATACTTATTTTTAGTCCTTGTGCTGAATGGTAACAGGAGACAGAGATTTGAAAAAAAATAAATAAAGATAGATTCATAGCTGGTGAATGTTAACTGTTAAACAACTTGTGTGTCTCTGCATATGGGAGATGGCAACACTTTGGATTTAAATTTCTGGTGCATCTTGAATTTACTTGTATTTGGAACAGCTTACACAGCGATTCACAAAGCATAAAGTCACTGTAGATGGACATGATATTCCTTTCCTGTATGAAAGTAATGCAGAGATACTGTAAAGGGGCAGAGACATTGATCTTGCAGCTCAGTACAATATGTGCAAAGTAACATGCAAAGAGCCACCTCGACTGTTGGTGGACAGAGCTGCTTTTCAGAGGGGCCCAAGGAAGTGTTCAGAGCACTGTAGTGTCTGCCCCAGTCCTATCTAACCGCATGGCACAGCCACCATCCCAGGTAATTACTTTACTGGCACACACTGGAGCTTTTCCATCTAAGCTGCTTCCTGTAGGTACATTGCCATCAATCATGCTTGTCCTTGAAGGCTTAATGATATGGGCTTGCTAGGACTTTATGGGATGCGTGCATGCCATTATCAGACAAGTTATCTAAACTGTTGCTTTTAGTCAGATCATTCCAGACTGATCTGTCTTTCTAACAATACTTCAGCTGTTAATTGAATATGGACAGTAATGTTTTTCATGTTTCTTAATTATTTTACTCTTCCGAACCAGGTTCCTTTAGAGGATATTTATTTATTCAACCACAATGGTACATACACTTACTGGCTGCAGCCATATGAGCTCTGAAAAACTGTCTGTCTCCACTGAGAGCACAGCCCTGCTCTGAAAGGAGCCTCCACGAGCCACACAACACAGACCGAAGTCAGATGCACAGCACTGATTTTAGTGTTGCACCTGTTTGGTTTACAAATGTAGAGCAATTTCTATTAACTGTGAGTCTGCATTCCCTCTCACCTATCAGCATAACCTGTAACAAAGGTCTCTTCAGCTCAGTTGTCTCAGTGTAACATGCACAGCTCCTCTGTCTCTAGAGGCCATGGACTTCCCTTGGCTCAAGCAGGGACTGGCAAAGATCCTTCAGACAAGGTGTGACTAACCCCATCCAGCTCATCCTGCTTAACCTTGCCTGCTTCTGCATGGCCTGTAGTACCACGAAGTAGTAGAAAGGGCTTTTCATGTCACTTGCATAAGCAGATTGTTCCAATTTCACAGAAAGAATAAATCTGTTTTCCTTTCTCTGGAGAACATAATGTATTTTCAGGAAACCAGGATATTTCCTGTATACATCCATCGTGTGGTGTTATGGAAGGGTATCAGTGACAGGGCATCAGC
This sequence comes from Gallus gallus, assembly GCF_016699485.2. Lineage (NCBI taxonomy): Eukaryota > Metazoa > Chordata > Aves > Galliformes > Phasianidae > Gallus > Gallus gallus. Next base: position 124,899,901 of record NC_052533.1, on the reverse strand, counting down.
GCTATGATGACACCAGGACTTTCCCTCCAGACTGTGTTTTAAACAAACAGGTAGTGTTTTTCCAATGGCACAAAGAGCAGCCAAGAAAATCTCTTCTTTCATGTTTATTTAGTTTTGAAAGACTTGCCTGAAGGTTCATTGGCGTTCCCACAGCAGACAGTTTGTGCCTGGGCTTCCTTGCAGAGAAAAGGGGGATTTTCCAGGCATGTCAATATGTCCTTGGCTGCAGAGAGACATCTCATATGAGAGACAGTTACAGCTTCTCCCACTTCACAAACAGTTGCTCTTTATGTATGCACACTGGCACAGCTTCACCCCGTGGTGTTTAACTGGTGCTGTTTGTGCTGATTGTACTCTTACCAATTTCACTGACATACTCTCACCTTATCAATACGGTCGCACAGCTCTCCAGAAAGAGGTTTCTCTGATTTTCTCTGTCTGTGGTGGCCTTCTCCCCATCATTTGACAGCTATGCTGCCTCCATCCGCCTGCCTATCACTGATAACTTTACTCCTAGGCCAAGTATAACCCAAGACAGGAATTTCTCTCTGAAAGAGGTGAAGCCCCCACATATTTTCTGAAGCTCAGTGGATGAAGGAGGAACAAAACTTGGATGGGAGCCCTTCACAGGGGAAGAGTAAACCTACCTCATATGCTTCCTGCCTGGCCCATTGACCCCAAAACTACAAATCTGTGTGCTTGGTACTGGGGATGGCATGTGGCATAGACTCAGCAACGGGGAAAGGCAGGAGGATATAAGAGACCTCTGGAGAGAGCAAGGAGGCTTCTGCAGTGCTGGGAGATCAAGGATGAATTCTGGCCACTGTACTTTAGGGCAAGCACTTAGTTTTTCCTCCTAATATACAGTCCTCTACTTCTTGCCTAATAGAAACAAGAAGCTTGTTGGAGGACTGGCCTTCTAAAAATGTGGTGAGCTGCTTTCCTTGTACACTGAAGGACCTACAGAACACAGCTGCTCCTCAACATAGCAGTTACCCTCCCCCCAATGCCAGCACACCTGTCCCTGGGATGGATATTTGGGGACACCTATCCCACTCTGCAGCCTGGACTCAGCCCCGTGGAGACCTGCATGGAAAGGTCCTTGCAGCATCTACCACATCCTTAGGCAGTTGCGCACCTCAGCTGTTTGTGAATCCCTTGCCAAATGTGCTGATGGAAGCTGCAGCCCTGTCTCAACCCTCAAGCAGCAGCAGGTCCCTGCAGCATCCCCAGCAGACACCAGCCTGCCTCTCAGCAGCTCTCAGCCTCCTCAATGCCTGTGTGCAAGGCTTACAGAAGCAGGGATGAGCATTGCACACTCATGAATAAGTGTAATTGAAATTCTGTTCATAGCTATTTGGGGAGAAAAAAAAAATTGTCAGCGTAATTAAAATGCACAGGGGAAAGAGAAGTAGCCTATACAGACACATTATGTTACACAGCACCCATCCAGACAAAGGTCTTTGTCTATAAAAAGCTCAAATATATCTGAGATAATTGCTGTTCATTGATTGTGCCTCTGAAGTGGAGTCATTCTGGCATATTCCACCTTGAGGCTGTCTTCTATGTTTCTTTGAAAGGGAAAAATTCAAAAGTTCAAGTAAAGACACAAGTTCAGTCAAATATGTGGCAGTAAAAGCCTGATTTACAGCATTAAGGTTACTTTCAGCTGACCTAGCCCTAAGTGGTGCTGGGCAGTTTTGTCTGATCTTGTGTTAATGCTGTTAGCCTGTGTTTACTAAATGATTTAGCACTGAAATGTTGGGAGTTGCCAAATATTTGTCTTCTGTCCTTTATGAATATTTGAACAGCTTTCCCCAGCTCACTCCGAATGCAGAAAAGGGTGTTAAAAGTATTGTGCTCAGGTAGCATTACTCCACGGCCGCTGCAGGCCAACAGCATTCTTGCATCAGTGACGCCTTTGGCTCTGTACTAAATAAACCAAAGTCTGAAACACAAAGCAGTGTGTTTGAGTCCTGCTTCTTATGTTCTTCAGAAAAGTAGGTTTGAAAATAGAGTTCTTTAATCCATCCATAGATTTTTTTTTTTTTATTATTTTACAATGCCTCATTTTAAATACGCTAACATTAAAGAACCTTTAGGTGAACCAGTTTTATGCTAAGGGCATTATCCAAAAAGGGTGGGAACCTGAGTTCAAGCCCAGAAATTCTCACATATGTATCAGATGAACTTGAGTGTATCTCCATGGTGCACTTCTTATCTAGAAAAGAGAAATGTGAAGTTTAAAATCAACAGTGTGTGTGCAAATGTACTAAGATGTAATGACATAATGTCCCAGACATGGTTCACAATTTCTGCATGTAGCCAGTATTAATGCACAGTCGAATTTCCTTTTATCACACCATTTTTTTGCATTCCCTTACAGACCCCAGCATAAACACCATTCTTCACTTACTCAGAAGTGCAAATCATTTTCACTTCTAAATGTGACTGCATAGGGGCAGTGATGTTACCTCAGATTGGATTCACCCAGCAATAGTAGTTTGCAATTTTTTTAAACACAGGTACAAAGCTGAGATGAATTTTCCCAAAGAAGTTGACCCATAAAGTAGATAATTTTAAATGCCAGCCTTGCTAGGAAAGCTGCAGATTCTCACATTCTGCAACTTTATCTTATGCATCGTGGATTGAAGCAGTGCCCGTTTAGTGTGAAAGGATCCAACCCAATTTTGACAGGGCTGCTGGATTTAATGGAACAAGACTCGATTAGAATATATCTAGCCATCTCTCGTAGGTCAAGGTACATAATGCTTTACGTTTTTTTTCCTTATGTTCTAATACAAGGATGAATTCTTTTCATCTGCACTTATTGGTAATCATTTTCATTTAGTGTGTCTGGAAGAAGCCAAGAGTAATGAAAGGAGACACCTTCTCATTCATGATTTGTTTTTAAATATTCCTCATTTCTTTCTTTCTTTTTTTATCCCTCCGCATGCTGATATTGCATGCATGGCTTGCTCTCAGCTTGCTATGAAACAAGCTGGGGCAAGCCTTGTAATATGATTCAAATTGTAAATCTCATGTCTTGCATCCCCCAAACACCTCATCTTATATGCAGTCTGGAACCTTCATTCCAGTACCAATTAGACTAATATATCCACCCAGCTCCGATTGGGGTGATGGATCGGCTGGTGGGGGAAATGGAGGCGATTTTCTCAGCTCCTCTGCATTCCCATAGGCATGCAGCATTTGACAGATTGGGCAGAACTGCCACGAAAGAGTCTGACACAGATGGTGTAATTAGAAAATGCGAAGTGCGAGTGTGAAATTTATCTTTGATCAGCACCTCCTTGCCAGATTGTCATCTATGTTAATATGATGATGGCTTCTTGGAGATGGATAGAAGAAAACAGCAGCCTTGAGGAAGAAATGGAGACAGTTCACAACGTAGAGAAGATATTTTGTTTAACTCTGAAACTCAATCAATTTCAACACAAGTGAAATGTGATTTAATGTATTTAATTCATAGGAAAACCAATTGAATCTAATTCTGATACCTGACTTTGTTAGACCTGTAATCAATATGGAAAAATCCTAGTTTTTGTTAGAAGAAGGCAAAGATTAATTTTTTATGAACAGTTAAATTAAAAAAAAAAAAAATCAATCAATACCTATAGGCAGACTTGAAGCTACTACATCTCTCTTTGTTTGTAGACGCCTAATGTAATCTAAATATAAGCCCCCAAAAATCATTGCAGAATTGCCTGGACAGGTTTAAGGAGTTAAAAGAGAGCTGTTTGCTCTCTTGCTTTGTATTTTCCATTCTCTCTATTCAGGTTCACTACAGAGCACAGAAATCTTTAACTTCTTCATTTCTTCCAAATGAAGATTTCAACTGCTCACTATTTTTAGTCTGTAAAGACAGACAAATACTCTTTGCCTGAACAAAACATTTTGTCTGTTTGACACCTCCAGCTCTTCCAGTGGTCTGAGGTGTGCTGTCCTGAAGCAGGCCGTCACTGTGCTTCAGGCACCAAAGTGCTGCTTTCAAACACTGGGAGATTTAGCCTGTGTGAGACTGGTGTCATTTTCCACAGATAGAAACCAAAGCACAGAGCCCAGAGGTGCAACCTCCCCAAAGTCACAGAGGAGACACACTCTGGGCCCATCGTTCCCAGCGGGATGCCTTGCACCAGCTTGGCCTCCCTCCCGTACCGCATCTTGCAGCCTGGATCCGGGTGCTTCACGAGGTTTAAGTTTACAAACCACTACACCATAGTTCATTTTGCAAAAAACTGCTCAAATGTTCACATGAATGGTGCTAATTTTCAGGAAGGTAAATTAGCATAATTAATGACCAGCCAAATTTGGGGGTAATACAGTATGTAATTAACATTAGAGAGTTCTGTTGTACCACCTGCCCCCACATTTCATTGTTGCAGTGTACGAACTGTACAGGAGGCTATTTTCCCCTTTGCTGCACTGAGCAGAAAGCAGCTTTCTTCATCAGAATAAGCCATTAGCTGTAATGGCATGTAGGTGTAATGGAATGTGCTCGAAACATCTGTGCTGAGAGCAGGGGAGAAATTGCTGCATGCAGTCGTAGGCCTTTGGGGAGCTTGATTAAGGATTGCTTCAGAGAACTTGAGATCTGGCTTGGGATGCAAAAAAGAGAAGAAAGGAAAATAACACTAATAGATTTACGGATGTACTGCAGGGAGAACAAAGGATTTTTAATTTTTTTTACTTCCCTTTATTGCTCTTATATTGCATCTGTTCTCTGTTGGGCTTTCACTTATTGAATTGATCTGGAAAAAAAATGTAGTTCAAAATGCAGTTTAGCAAAAGACATCCTTGCTGTATAAACATGAAAATAGCTTGATTTTTTCCCTTTGTTTGCTAATGAAGACCTCATTGAAACCACGAATAATTCTAACAATAAATATTTATTGCACATGACGTTAGCCTCAATCTTGTTTTCAAGTGATATCTCCTCTATCTTGAAATCGTGCAAACAAACATTAAAAAAAATAAACTGCACATAAAGACAATTCTTATATTATTTGTATTTCTGGAGTATTCATCTGCTCCTTCTTGTGTAGATTTTTTTCAGTATTTCTTTTGAAATGATTTTCTGATTTTTTTTTTTCCAACTCCATTTGTTTGCACAAATTTTTAATAACCAATGGAATATAAACTTTCAGTATACAATAAGAGTAATTGCAGACCCACTGGACTGTGTCAGTTCTGGCTATTGACCCATCAAACTGTGAAAAATCTGAAATGCAGTTTAGAGGATCTTAGGCGAGGTGATAGGGAGGAGGAAAGCAATGTTAGAAAAGATGATCTTGATACCATGAAAAGAGAAGGGTTAAATGTTTGAAAAATCCATATTACAGAAAAGGGAATTAATGTACTGCATGGGACAGATGTGGCTGTATCACACAGAAAATGAGAAACAAACCCACAAATATTGAGTGGTTTAATGATTAAGTAAATCTTGCTCTTTCTAATTACAAATGACAACAAAGCACTGTGTTCACTGGTATCCATCTTCCTTATGAAATAAGAGGCTTTCTGAGTTGGTGCCAAAAATGCCTTGCAATGAAGTTTAAAATATGTAGGGAGGCAAAAATGTAATAAAAATGCAAAAGCTAATAATATTATGGCGACTGGCATTGTTTACAATGCAGAGCACCTGCTGTTTTCAGAAAAAAAAAAAAAAGAGAGAGAAAGAAAAAGTGAAATCATCAAACTGTTCTTAAATGGAAAATCTGGGCTCTCTGCCAATTACACAATGTGTTTCAGGTGCACTGTAAATAGGAACAATAAAAGGTGCAGAGGAAAGAATCTGAAATGTTAAATCTCAGAGACACGAGAATATTATTTGATGATGTTACTTTGAAAGGAATTCTTGGGTATATTCCAAATTTCTTCAGTGTAAAAAGGTTTAAATTTTGCCTCTTAAAAAAAAAAAAAAAAAAAAAAAAAAAAGTTGTACAAATGTAATTATCCCTTTAAAAATCCTGATTAAATTAACCCCCAAAAGAAGAAGATCTAAAGAATCCAGAAAATCCACCGGGGATTTCCCTCTTACCAGTCTGTTGTGCATGGGAAACGCTTGGAGACTGTGGAGAAATATAACAGCATCACATTCTTTGACAATATAATAATGAAACAAAAACCACCCCTTTAGGCTGTAATTCTGAATTCCAGAAGGCCAGCGATGAGTTCCTGTTCACTGAAGTCGGAATAAGAATTTGACACTCTGTGTGGAAGGGAACTCGTCCTGTTCCAACACCTTGTCCTGTGTTCCAGGGAACAAATGGTGACCACATCCAATTTAAGCACTGGAGTTACAGCAGGAGTTACATTTCTGTGCATTTATCTTGTGGCTGAAGGGCTGCAGTTGCAGATTAGAGCTTTCTTCTAAGTGTAGCGAACAAAGCTGGCATGAAAATTGGTCCCTTTCCCACAGCATCAAAAAGACAATGGGATATTATTAAGTGTGGGACATTACTTAAGTATTATTTAATCTTCCTTTTTGGGGCAAAAATACTTGGGTTGTTTTATTTCCATAGAAAATGAGAGGCACTGGATGGAGATAAGCAGGTTCAGAAACCTATGATCATGAGGGGTCTCTTTCAGCCTATGTCAATGGAAATAAATAGGATGAATGGTGGCACCTCCTGTGGCCTCAGGGCTCTGCACAGATCAGCTCTCACTGCTCATAGCTTACTCTTTTCTCCCCTAGGATAAGATAGGCTCATCCCCACTACCTTTGTGGAGCACCTGCAGACCTGTGCAGCACTGCTTGATGATGGCCAAATGCCAGAGCCGATAGTAAGGGTTAAACAATATGGATCTCACGGAGCATTGCTTAGACATGTCCTAAGCCTGTTTAGTTTACTAGTATAGATGTAGCCTTGGAGACCAGAGACCAGATGCTGTGCATCTGCTACACTCCCTGTAAGATCAGCCGTGGTTATTTCCATACACCATATCTACAGGGAAGGCCTGTAATATAGCAGTAATCACTTTCCTCCCATCTTCACCTGAACCATGAGCCAGAGCTTCATTTCAGTAACCCTCGAATAAATCAATAATCCTTCTATGTGACTGAAATCAGATATATGACCTTTGTATTACTCTCTCTTTCGGGTCTAATCCTGCCAGTTTTCCCTGTTGCTAACAGGAACAGAATCATTTCTTTTATTGACAGCATTTTGTTATTCATCTGATGCTGGCAATTAGTCAAACTTTCTGAACAGTGTTTGCAAGAGGCCATTTCTCTTAGCAGATATAGAAATTGGGCACACCCTTGCTGCTATTATTTTACTGGGATATACAATATCAAGCTACTTCCATGTGACATCCCTTCCTCATAATTGGTTCTATTTTTACTTCTGTGACTAAACTGACAGAAGACCATAGTGAGGAAGCAAGAGGAAATAGGTGTCACACTTTTATTCCACTTTTATAATATATTTTTGGAACTCATGAATACTACGACAATGTAGACAAAGTTAAAGTGACATGGGAGAACAGCTGCAGGGCTGAAGAGAGAGCAGGGCTCTAGCCAGCTGTTATTACTGTGCTGATATTCTGGTTTTCTGGTATGGATCTGAGCGCCAGAAACAAGAACTGCAGGTCTCTTGTGGTGGTGGAAGCGGAAGGAGCAACATCTGAAAGGAGTTCAAGGAATAGAGAAAGTTAGAAGGGGGAAGGAAGAGGAGGGAAGGCACTGGATTAGCTTTGCTCACAAAGTTGTTCTGGTATTGTTTTTCTTCCTGAATCAAGATAGGTCATTATCCATGCTAAATTCTGGGGAACCTAAGACAACACCTGTCCAAGCGGGTTTGAAAAGCTTTAACTATTTTAAACTGCTATGGATGAAGTATTCTATAGTATCTCTCAGTCTCTGACGGATGAAGCTGAAGGCTTTTTCTTCTTTGACCTTTCTGGCTAGGAAAGACTTGTTTCTCTCTTCTATAACTCCAGAATTTCTGATGACTTTCAAATAGTGTGAAAATACAGTTAAAACTCATGGGTGATACTGCCTCCATCAAATTCAGATGCTAAACTCTGCAACTTCACTGGGACTCAAGTTTTCTCTCTGTTGAATTAATGATTTTCCATTCAGTGCCAATTCCTGCATGTAGGACGTACACAAACAGGCATGCAGGAAACCCTCCTAAGGACCCTCCTAAGCTGATGTGCTATTGAAATGATTTGAAAAGAAAATTCTTACAGCAAAATCTGTACCTTATTGGAGTTGAAACCAGTAGCACAGCCTGGAAATTACGTTTGAAGGGTTTACAAATTGGTAGAGATGCTTAATTTTTCCTATACTTTCTTTTAAGTATCAGGTTCCTATTCAGTTCCCTATTCAGTTTTACAGAGTGGCTTAAATAAAATGAGCCATAATTACAAATTTCTTACAAAGTCTGTACTTGAAGACATATATTACCAAAGATCAGACTTTTCATTGATACCATAAATATCCAAGGCTCTAGTAAAACCAAAACAAAACAAAAATAGAACCATCTTCCAGTTAACTGGGCTTAGACAGAAATCTGATTGTATGAGCAGCCTAGTTTAATCATCTTATTCTACTGGCACCATTCTTCTTAGTTATCATATCAAAGCTCTTCTTCCTGAGACAGGGAATAAGAACATGGATCAGTCAGTTGGAGCCCCAGCTGGTGAAATTTTTGTCCTAGTGAATTCAGGTTTCAGATCTGGCTAGCTTAGAAAAAAGTAAAATACAATGGCAAACAAAGCAAATAAAAGGTACCTCAAGAAAGTGGCACCATACATACTGGCTGTCAAAGAAAACCATGTTTGAAAAATACAGAGGCAAGCTGGACATCATCCACACTGATGGTCTGAAAAAAATGATATCTTTATTCCAAACTATCTAAATTCAGCCAGGAATACTGTAAGTTTGTGAAAATCTGCCTTCTTTCAGAATTGGACAAAGATATATATCTAATAACTATGGTTAAATTCTAAGGTTTGGATTTTATATTTTTCAACCAAAACCAATATATTTGCAGCTACAAAGATAAAAGGGAGTTAGGAAAAAATCTAAAGTACATTTTCCCTTTTCTTCTCATGCTTCATGTGAATCCATTTTTTTCTTCAGTGCTTTACCCCAAAGAGAGGAATATAACCAGTTCATTGTTTCTGAAATTCAACTGGAACTTGTTGCCCTCCAGAAAAGCACAGAAGAAATCCTGCATGTCCCCCAGGGTTTTAAACTCCCTGCTTGTCCTTGAACAATCAGGCTACCGAGTTTTATTCCTCTGAGAAACTGATCATCTGGCATGAAAGCTGTGCAAAGACCATTTGATGGCTTAAGTCTATGCCCCTGACAAGAAGACAGCCTGACTTTCAGCTGCTCCAAGCTGCTGCAGGATGAGTGTGTTGCATATTTCCCCACCATAGTTATTTATTCTCTTCTTATAGATAAAGAATATCTCCCCCACATTAAAAAATAGAATATTAAAAATATTTTAAAATGGCAACAGAGAACCAAGAAATGGTAAGTGTTCACAGTACAAAATGCAACTAAGCCAAAGGAGCCCTTTAAAATACAGCACAATATTGACTCTGTCTTCCCAGATACCACAGCAAGCCTTAATTGATTACTTCAAGTTCGAAACAGATACGACCACAGGTATTGGCAAGAAAGCAACTGGGAGATTCTGATGACAGTCCCTCTTTGTGACTGCTGAATGGCTTACTGTCATCCTTCTCCATAAATCTTCAAGAAAGCTTGAACTTCTTGTTAGGTTTTTAAAGCTTGAGCATTCTTCAAACTGTCCCAATTATGCAACTGCTCAGTTATGGGGACACCATAGTACCTGGTAAAACAGAATATACATCAGACTGACTGGAATTAGTGGGGAAAGGTGGAAGCAGTCTTAACACAACATCTTCCTAGTTTTCATTGTCTTATTTGACTTGCATTAATGTAGAACATGAAATTTTGCCTAACAATTCTTGCATCAAACCCACAAATTCCAAAGAAGCTATGATGCCTGCTTTAAAATGCTATCTAATCTTCTCTTCAAAATTTGAAGTTGCAGAAAATCGGACTCATTTCTTGATGCTTATTTCAAAGAATTCTTAGTGTTAAAACTTGCATCTTCTCAGATCTTTGTTCCATCATGTAAACATTCCTCCTCTTTATGTAATCTCCTGCCCAAAGGTACATACTGTGATAAAATCGTATCCTATCCTTTAACTAAGTAAGCTACTTAGACTGATCTCTGCAACCACCACCTCCTTCCAACAGACCCTAATTACCTTGTGGCTTTTACTTTGTCTTTCTGATATGATATAACAAGAACAACAAAGTAGTACTCAACAAACTTTGTGATGCCAAGTCTTCTAGGCATTTACTTAGAATTTACAGGCAAATATTTTGTTTGCTTTTTGCACCTCAAGAACATGTTCATCCAGTTATCCACTGTAACTCTCCCTTCCTTTTTGCAAGTCTACTGAATTTTTCTCTTACACTTCTGATTTTTTAGCTATGGGTAAGATAAATTCTATTCCCCTAGATCACTGACAATGATGTGATAGGTTCCTGCTACCAATTTGAGTGTCCAGGGTCAGACCGCAAGATGTTGCAAGTGGAAGACCTTTAACTCAGCAGCGTGCTTCATATCCCAGACTGACAGATCTCAAGCTTAACCTTCAAGGCCTTTGTGCTCTTCTGGAGCTTTTGCCTGAGGGCTGCCATGGGCAGCAGTTGTACTTTAGTCTATATGTGAATCTATTAATGTGGCTACATCAGCACTGTACAGATTCTGTTGCTATCTCCACGCAACACAACACATTGTGATGCTGGCTTGGTTGCTACACTGGAGCTCCGTGCCCAGCAGACCTCCAGGGTGTGCATCCACCAAAGGTGACAAATTCCTCCTGCAGGAAGAAAAAAAATCTCACTGTGCATGTTGGTGCATAGCATTTATGGCAGAGCTTGTCACATTTTACTGCTTATGTATGAACATCCTTACCACATCACTTCAACAAAACAAGATATATTTACTTCCCTGTACCCTACATAAATAACCCTCTGGCTAGAATATGCACTCACTCCTTAAAATACATCATGAAATACATCTGATTTCCTTTAGATGTGCTTCTTTGAAATTCTGATTTTGGACGCAGCTTGTTTCACTGATACAAACATGTTAATAGAGAGAATGTCAAAAAGTTTATTGATTTTAATTCTCAAAACTAAAAAAAAACCCATAAAAGTTCTGTTTTATGCTCTGGGTAAGTAAATCAGCATCATGTTTCTACTTTGCAGCCAGTGAACCATGCTTTATGTTAATCTCTTCCTACAAATATAGGAACGTGAACAAAGCTTAGTAGTGGAGAGAATACACAAATTACCTCCAGCCTTTTAGAGGCAGAGGAGAGGCTTCAAACACCGGCAGATATATGACTAGTGTATCCAGGAAGCCTTGTTTCTAAAAAAAAAATGATCCCAAGCTTCGTGTTAAATAGTGTAACACTAGATAATATTCTTTGAAGCATAACAAGATACGGCACTGCTTGTTCATGTCAGACCTGAAGGAAAACAAACCTGTTTTCTGCTTATGTTCTAAACCAAGGGCGCACACATATGACATATGAGCTAGCACACATACTCTCACATTCACATACATGCATACATATTTTCAGACATGTATTTGCAAACAACAACAAAAAAATGCTGGATATACGGCCCCTACCTTCCTCCCACTATGAATGCTCTTTTCGTTAGTCCACTGAATAGCCATTTGTCATAGGCTTTACTGTGCCATGAAGTTATGATTAATATTATGGCTCATGTACAGCGGGTTGAAAGACCACATTCATTTTCAAAGTCACGTTGCATTGATTAGAATTCACTGCAGGTTATTCAAATAACGATCCTCTCTTTTCCCAGGAGAATCTCCGTCTGATTTTTCTTTATACTCATTAAAGATCCCAGGTGCAGACAAAGCTTTACATACTTCTAATTTGCATTATCCTTGGGAAGGAGGTAATTCACATGCCTTCAGTATATAGCACTTGTTTTTGTAGCTTGCTCTTTCCTATCTGTCTATTTAAATAAATCAAGAAATTTAGCCTTTATAAACCTTCTGACAATAGAAAATGCCAAATTTTATTATGCTTAGTAATGAGCACATGTATTCTGAAATATCAGTTATAATTCAGATTAAGTGAAACAATTTCTTCCTTGTTTCCACATTTTACTTAAAACACTATATCTGCTCATTTTCTCAGGTGCAGGAGAAGGTGAATTTTTAAAGCAAAGATATAGATTTAATATCAGCCTTTGACTGATAGGAACGTCCATCAGTAAACAGCCTGTGAGAAATCATTAGCAGGATTTAATGTTTTTCTTTTTCCTTTTTGTTAGCCATACATAAAACAATGAAAGTACATAGCATCTATAATTGCTTAGTGGAACATAACAGTCCCATTAACCCCCAAAATGCAGCACTTGCATGGTTTTCACATCTGGTTTCTGAGGCATAAGTTGCATGGGCCTCTGTTTTGCTATGAAATAATCTGTCTTGGACTATTTTTATCGCGAGCCTTTGTGTAATGAGTTTAGCCTGAAGCAGACTGACAGCATTGTTGACATTTCATTGAGTTTCCATCCTCAAGAGAGAGGAAATTTTAGCTAATTAAATAATGTTATAGTGTCTTAGAAACTACAAAGGCAACGGGAAACCACACAGCAGTCATACTGTATTTGCTAAGATCACTTGTGTATTCCTGAGGTTTTATTATGCAGAAATCATTCTTCTAACAATCTTTAAAGCAAGTTGTAGATTAGATAAGCTTTACATAACTCAGGCTTGATAATAATATCTGTAAACTGGTTTATGTATATATGAAATGAAGCCAGATGGGAAAAAAAGCTATCAAAGAAATGTTGTAAAAGTTACTAGTCTTCATCACTTCTTCCTCATTGACCAGACAATGTTGTTCATGTGTGCCAGGGGCAGAGAGAGAGCAAAGAGCTTTCTTCTTTTACTTTATGGTTATCAAGAGAGCATAGCTCCTCCTTCACACTGAGGGAACAAGGAAAGGTCAGGGAAACATGGCTTATGGAAAGGTTGTCAGAGTCACACAGGTCTCCTTGGAGCGGTGGGGAATAGCTCTGGTGTAGGATTGGTGTGGTGGGGCCAGCGAGTTTCTCTTGACCCTGCACATCCTGTTCTGAAAGACCAACTCCTTCTGTGGGTGACAAGCCACTGGCCAGAGAGCAGCAAAACAAAGGGCAAATCATATCTGCCATGAAATGGGCCGAGCCATGGTGCCCTCCGCAACATTCCACCAACAATCTTTCTTAGTCTCCTTGACTCCAGCCATCCCCAAAAGCTGGTGTCAGCCTTGATGTCCTCAGGGCTTGTGATGGTGGCAGCTCCACCATGAGCCTTGAGAAGTGCAGCATTACATAGGAACCTCCAGTTGCTGCCTTGCACCCAGAAACTGTGGTTGTCTCGGTACTGATGGGCACTCCAAAGTGTATATGTAACAACGCTCTTAGAATGGCTGCCACATCACGAGGAAAATTGTACATTTCTATATTGATTATCTGATTTCTTAATTAGTATGTCAGTAGTTCCCTGATGAGCCACCAGCTATATATCTAGTTTCCTGACTTTTAAATGTTTCAAGATATGATGAACTAAAACACAATAGTTAGAAAATACTGGTTGCTGAAGAAATGCATGAACTTTATTTTCTTTCCAGATATGGGATGCTGTTTGCTGGTAATTTAAACCAGAGGTCACTACCATGTATCTTTCCACATCCACAGTTCACAGTGAGGAGATTTTTCTTTTGCATAACACCTTTCCTCCTGGAACAGCAAAACACTTTAAAAAAATTAATTTAGCATTATAATCTCCCAGCAGCACTGATTCACCCACCGTGCTTGCAGTGAAGAGCATTAGACTGTCCCTGTGAAATCAGAGCCACCGGGCAGCACCAGAGCACTCCAGGACCCAGAAGAGCTGCTATGGCTTCTGTTAGTCCACGTGTGTATGCAGAGGGGCATCCCTGCATGATTATTTCCCCCTGAATGGATGTTGGTTCCTCTCCTGTACCTGGCAGCGTACCTGTTTCAACTACACAGGAGGAAAGAGGAAGGCTACGGAGCATCCAGTGAGCTCCCCAAAATCTTTATTCGCTCAATAAGCCTTAGGGAGTCTGAAAGATTTTATTAGCCTTAATTACATTTTGCTTGGGATCATGAGGTCAGTGGGATTGGCGAGCTTTTGTTTTTAAAAACCTAACTTGCTTGCCAGGCGAGTTTTCCCAAGCTCTCATTTTATTGTGGTTTCCAGCGGGAGATCTTGTTTCAAGGGATATGATCAAAGTAAAGGACATTTCTTCTGGGACTTATTTTACATAGATTAAATCTCATTATGCAACTTGCTCTTTAGTCTATATTCTTTTTATAAGCTTCTGGCTATATGAATGAATTTTACATAGTAAAGTGTAAATTTATTATAATGAATACACTTTCTGAGTGAAAGGGAGGCAAAATATAACATAGTGTAATACATTTGAGCTTCCTTATCAACAACAAATTTTGGCATTGCAGCAATTTAATCTTATCTCAAATAAGGTTGCTGTACACTAATTTCCATGTAATTTTCAGCTTTTATTTTAAATTAAAAAATAAAGTCATTTTCTGGAAATAGTGTCAAATTTTACATTTCCTTCCTTCATGTATTTTTTCAGCCTTCTTTCAAAGGCAGGAGTGGTTACTTAAGGTTTTAAGATCTGCACTTGATTAAGTCGTTACAACTTGACACCTTGAGAGTTCTACCAAGGTGGGAATTTGTGATAATGTCCGACAGCTCCTTCTCAGTACAGAACGCTCGGTACTGTGTATGTTGGACAATTTCTATTAAGACTGGAAACTGAAGAATCTAAATATTAACAGAGAACAGAACTCAGCATACACAGGAATTCCCGTCCAGCATTCTTAAGACTTAGGGATTAGCAGAAGTGGGAATCACTTTGTTAAAAGCCTCATTCTCATACAAATAAGAACAGATTTTTGAATTTATACTTCTGTATTGTGCATCTGAAGTTCAGGTCAGTGTGTGATAAGCATATACGTGCTCATTGAATATTTATGTAAAAGACATGATTTTATTTGTGGAATCTCCTCATGTGAGTAAGCAGGTGTGTTTTTATTTTCCCATGATTTTGCTTGATTTAAAGCTACCATTATTGACTGGCCAAGAATTTTTCAAATGGAAGAGTTGTATAGAATCAATTGTTGGGCAAGTTTTACAGCAATATCCTTTCACCTTTCAAGTTGCTTTTTTAAGAAGGTTTCTCAATACAGTTGATGATCTCAGAAGTATATTCAGTCATTTATAGTTTTTCTCTTTTACCTTACATGGGGAAACGAAGAAAAATTTTTATTGTGCAAAATTGATGGGAATTTGCTTCAGTCAAGACATCCAAATTAGTCTCTGAGATAGAAAAGGTGTAAGCGGTCTAATAATTGTGCCCTAATAAATTGTGTATAAATAATAAATGCTCTAATAATTCTGTGCAAATTTTGCCACAGATAAAAGACTTCCTTCATTTTAGGCTTAAATACTGGAGGCAAATTGGCTCAGAATGCCTAGAGAGCTTACTCTTCCATTAGTGCTGTAGTCAAGAGGCTTCATGTGCAGAGGGTGGGATTTTTGTAAGTATTTGGCCTTCATTTCCCCTGGACCCATTGCATTCAAATGGTGATGTAGACACATTGAACATTCCTGAAAATCCCTTACTTGTTTTTGTAAGGACTAGCTCCCTGTAGAAAGCAACCACACCTGAAGTCTACTAATTGTACATAGTACCTACCCATCACTTCTTCCCCAAATCAGATTTCTTCTGGTATGAAACCTATGCAAAAGCTTGTGTACAAAGGCGTTAAACTCATACCAGCATACTAAAATGAAATCTTATTTACAGTCTGAAAGCAGATATTGTATGTTTTTCCTAGGTTATGATTCAAAGCTTACATATCTTTATTTTATCATGGAATAAGGCAGCCTCAAGAAAGGAATGTTTGTCAGTTAAATGGTTAATTAAGACTTGGAGACATAATTTTTTTTTCTGATCAATGCAAGTCAAATTCTCAGTGAAAGTGGTTGAATCATCTTCAGAACTCTGATCATAATTAAACCACAAGGAGGTTGTTATGATTAAACGTGGGAAGCTGAAAATATGTGAACCATAACAAAGGATCTGAATTCACTTCAAGCTTTGCATAAAATGCAGTTTCAGATTTTTTTTTTTTATCTTAGCATGAAAAACCTTTTATCCTGTAGTTTCTTCTTTTTATTTTCAGAATTTCTTCCAAATTCCGTTATATTTCTTATGAGGAAGAATTAGAAGCAAATCTTGCAAGTGTAACTGATGTCTGGCTTTTCTAATTTACAAATACTCCCTATGTTCTTTGTCCAAACTATTGACTTATTTTATTTTTTTATTAAAAATATGTAATTTTAATGGATGCTCTTTTAGTTCTCAACAGCTACACTTACTACACTGGTAAGCAAACATTTATCCAAAAGACTTCCTCACAGCTGCATAATCCATACATGCTGTTGGTAGTCCACAATAAATTTCTAAAATCTATATTCTTTTTTTTTTGTGTGTGTGTTCTAATTCTTTATTGCTATAATAACTTCTGTTTCTGTCTGTCTAATAAGGCAGTGTGGCTTTTACAGAATAGCTTTTACTCAGAATATTTGTTTTTCTGTTCACATAATTTAATTTTGAGTACTTATACTCAGAGCACAAACTTATCTAAATAAGACTAAATTCTGTTGTCTTGCCTTGGCAAAATTCTCCTTTTAAAACACTGAGTAGAAGACATATGATTGTATAAATAACTATTAAAAACAATGCTTATTTCTAAAACAAAAGTCAAGATGGTCAATGCTAATTTTAACAATTATATGTACATTTCTAACTTTGGGAAATACAGAACTGAAGGAAGATGAAGTTCTATACCTTGAATTTTATTGCACAGTTTCTGATCTGGGACTAAAGCATCACTAAAGCAGGAGTGAATTAACTTGTACAGGATTTCATTATTCATGTCTCTCTCTGCTAACAGCAAAATCAAAGAAAGCAGCTTGGAAGACATCCCTACTATGTGCATGGCCAGAGAAGATCCTCTTCATTCCATGTTTCTCATTTCAGCTAGAGAAAAATGGTTGTGAATGTTCTCTGATGGTTTCTGATAACCACTAATTCCCAGAACCAGAGTGCTTATGTGCTGATCTAAAGTCTCCACACAGTGGCTTCAAGTTGGAGTATTAGATGCATAAGTAAATCTGGAGGATAATATCTCAGCCAAGAGAAAGTGCATTAAAGAGAGAGGTGTCTGAAATCTAGTATACTTGAATCAGGTGCTTCATTTCAATCCTTTTATAAGTCTGAGTAAAACATGATTAAGACTATGTCTATACATAGTCCAGAACCCCCTCCAGGAGTATGGTGTCCCGGCCATACATCAGAGACAGTGAGGGGCACACACTTTGACTATAGAAATGATTGCTGAAGAACTGCAGAAGAGTCCCCTGATACACTGTGCACCAGACTGAGAAAAAGGACCCCTAGTTCTGAGGTCATAAAATCATGAAATGGCTTGGGTTGGAAAGGTCCTTAAAGATCATCTAGTTCCAAACACCCTGTTGTGTGCAGGGCTGCCACCCACCAGCTCAGGCTGCCCTGGGCCCCATCCAACCTGGCCTTGAATGCCTCCAGGGATGGAGCATCCACAGTTCTCTGAGAAGCCTGTGCCAGAGCCTCACCACCATCTGAGTAAAAAAATCTCTTCTTAACATCTAACCTAAATCTCCACTCTTTCATATTTAGACCATTCCCCCTTGACCTGTCACTATCAGACTGTGATAGATCTTCTTTTTATTATTTTTCCACTTCCACTGCAGAAACTTCCTTCTTGTTGAAGCTAAACCATTGAATGGTAAGGAACAAAAGCTGTCCAGAGTCAAAACAAGAACCAGAGAAAACAGACAATGACTGTGTAACTCACTGACAGGGCTGCCTACCTGCATAAACGTAGGTGCTTCAGTAGCCTAGAAAATGGGAATTTTTGCCTTGTTCATATGTGTCTTAAACCTCATCTTGATACTAATTAAAGTGTGCCTACCTGATCTTACCTGTGAGTTTGTCATTCCCAGGGACGTGCAGTCTCAGTATCCCATAAGTCTCTGGAATAGCATCCCTCACCCAGTGTAACCTTCCTATAACCAACAGATGTGCAACAACATCACAGCTAAGTTCAGGGCCAGGAAACTACTCTCTACAAGCCAAAACAGTGAGTTTAGTTCACTGTACTTTATAGAATAATGAGAGATATATAATTGTATTTACAGTTTTTCTGTGAAGTGGGAAAGAAAAGGAAATAGCATTACAGAGAGTAATAAAATGAGAATGACTTAATTGCAGAAATGTAGTGGCTGGGAGATTTTTTTTTCACATTTTAATGAATAAGTGACATATAAATACGCTAAAAATAAAAGGTACATAAGTATTTATTTACCTACAGATAATACCATAGAATGAAATTCTTGTATCCTAAGAATCCTGACACGTTGCTCCCACTTTGCAGGAAATTTTTAATTATGTTCAGGGCTGCTTTAGTAATGAGAGACAGATTCTTGTCCAGTTGAGCCAGTTGCAAAGCTTCTGTTTGTTTGATTTTTGTCTGCCAGCAGAGTGAATAAGTCCCTAATCCATATCACCAGCATGTATCCTCATTTAGCCGGGTCTAGATGTAAAACTGGCTACTGTCACACTGAGTGTTCATGGTCAAGGTTCAAGTAATGGCTAATGCTCTGAGTGAGGCTACACATAAGTGCATTTTAGTTGGGAATGCATTGTCCTAGCTGGTGAACACAAAACAACTCCCTAGCCATTTAATTATCTGAGATTATAATGATCCTAACTTTGAATAGGATTTTCTGCCACACCTTCTGGTTTCTGAAAAGCAGTGCCCTGAGGCAAAAACAAATTTGTCCCCTTTGCTTTTTGTATATTAGTAATATTTCTAATTTAATTCATTTTTTTAACATGTTCATTAGAGGGCTTTATATTTGCTGTTTCTTCACAATGCCGGCTGATGATAGTTTCCCTCTTGGAGGCATTAAATGTATGAAAATAGGGTGCACACACATGAGGAGATGCTTACTCATGCAAATAATCTGATTGAACTCAGTGAACTTCCTGAAGACAGCATTACTCATGCAAGTAAGTGATTACAGGACTGTGCCACACAATGAACAGTGTGGGCCTGATTATCTTCTCACCTACACTGATTCTACATCATTACAGTCCCACCGAGTCTAACGGAATTACTCTTGATTTTCCCTGATTTATAGATATTAAGATTCAAACACCCATTTCAAGAACTTACATCAAAAATAATAACGGCTGCGAGATGAGTCATTTAGGTACAGTGCAACAGAAGGAGAACCACAAGTGCCTTCGTGTTAAGATCTTGCTATTGCTCAAGCCCATCATGAAGCCCGATTCCTGTCTGCCTGGGGTTGCAGAAGTCTCAGTCCAACACGTAATATTCAGTTTCCTTAATTCTTCCTGGCCCTGGGGATCAAATTTACTGAATGTCCTGGGAGAAAGTTGAGGCAAATGTTACTGCATACACGTTGCGCAAAGCAGAACGTAAGGATAAATGGGATTAATTTAAAATATTTTTGAATGCTATAAAACATATGTGCTTTGCAAATCCTCACAGGTGGCCAAGACCCAAGATCCTTGAGAGCATTATAAACTGAATGATGGAAAATGTGCAGAAGTAGCTCACAAACCTCTTTTTAGATGGTGGAAGTATCCTAAAAAGCATCAGGTAAGTGTCAGAACCCATCAGAGAGATTACTCACAGCTTTCTTCGGTGAGCATCTCTATGGAAAGCATTTCTCCCCTTTATTCTGGGCAATGTTTCATGTGAAACTGAATGGGCATTTCCTAAACGTCATCCTGCAATGATTCTGAATCTTCATTCGCTTCTCAGAAGTCATTTTAATAACTTAAAAATTCAACTTCATGTTTTTGCCAAATTAAAAACTCCCTGACTCTCCAGCATGATTGCTTTGATGAATTGAGCCCTTCTAGTCCATTTAACATGAAATAACAGACTAGTGTTGATGGTGCTTTTGTTCTTGATAGTGGGAGAACTTGTTACTGAAAAATTAGCTACTCACCCTTAAGCAATCACTAACATTCCAGTTCCTGAATATAAAAATGAAGAAAGAGCAGATGGAAACAAACAAAAAATGTATTAATAATACATAACAAAGTGATGCCTACAAATGATGCTGCAATAGGAAAAAAATAGGAAAACTACGGTTTTCATTGGGTCTTAATGTATGTATCCCTCTTTAATGCTCCCATCTTCAAGCAGTTCTGTTTTATTGACACAACAACACAAATTGCAGAAGTAAATTGAATCACAGGCTCAGAATGTAAAAATCAATGAGAAATAATTTTGTAGCACTAAAGTGAACAGTGTAATGCTAGGTATTCATTTAATTAACCATGAGCCTTTCCACATAATGCACAATCATTGCCAGCTTTTCAGCTCACGGTTATTCCAGGAATAATGGGTTCGGGATTCGTCTTTAGAAAACCTGCATTAATATTTGAAAGCATTTAAATCCATTAGTGGGTCATCTGAACACTGCAGGTCACTTTTACATTGCTAATTGAAACAATAGTAATGGGTTATAATCTACTATCTAATAATGCCTGGAGTGTTTTACCGCTTTTATATCTGCAGATTCCAGGAAATATGTAAATTTGATGCTGAATTGTTATAAAATATGGAAATTTAAACTGCAGACATGACATTTTTTCTTAATATAAATTTAAATATAAAAATAACAACACACACAGCATTAATAAACTGAAGAGTTACACTATATTTTGATGTCAGGATAAATTCCTTTCTATAGACCTTCCAGTGTTTGTCGCTTCTGCGCTGTAGGCTCAACATCTGGCATTCACATTTTCAACATTGCCATTAGGAGAAAGTGAATATCATTAAACCAGTGAGTAAACAATCATGTCATTGTTTCCATATGCAAGCTATACATTGACTCAGTCTGCTGTGTTCTGACAGGGGTGTTGTGGTTTTTTTTTTTGCTCTCCATGAATTGATGCAAACCTTTTATTTTTCATAGGACTTTCTATAATACATCTGCATTTCTCCTGCATATGGAAATAATCGTACCATATGGAAATATGAATTTAGGTAGGCTAGGATCTGTTTTATGCTTATTTTGTTTTTTGTTTTTTTGTTGGTTTTTTTTTGAATTAAAAGGTTCTGAAAGGTAAAGTCACTCTACGAATCTTGCAGATAATTGAATAGAACACAAATTGATACTTAAATCCTCATTTTCATTTTTAATTAAACAGGCATCTTGCACATTTACCTGAATCTTCATAGACTTAATTACAGTCTGATTGGGCAAAAAGATCCAGAGAAGAGCATCTCATTACACATAGATAGACTGTACTGGCAGGAATGTGAGGCATGTGTATGAGAGGAGGCATGTGTGTAAGTGAACATGTTTAAATAATTTATTTAGTTAATAAAATATGGATAGCATGTTTGGGGAAAATTGTGGATCATTACATCACCTTTGCCCTCCCCACTAAAATAAATAAATAAATAAGTCAGTCTGTAATTTGGTTGATGGGAGAGAATAGAAAAATATGTAGTTGGCAATGTTTTAAATTGGAAATAATTCTGTTTTCAGCATCGCAAACAAACTTTTTTCTTCCCATTGATGTCTGCTGCCCTAACGTGCCATTTTGCTTGGGAAATAATGTTTTTGTAAGGGAATAAACCCCACAGCTTTTATCACTAATCCCGTAGTGGCGTGATATTTGGTCCTCTGAGAATACAGAGCACCTGGACCTCTCTTCTTGCTGCATATTAAATGGGGAGGGAGCCTGCAGAGAGCATCTTATTCTGTAGAGTCTGGTTGGAGGAGGCAGTCTGTTGCAAGAAAGCTCCAATAATTTAATTAGTATATTTTTTAAACAACAGCTATTGATCAGGGCTGTCAGCTGCTGTCAGAGGCAGAATCCCTCCTCCAGTGTCTCTCCTGAGACATGAGGAGGAGGAGAGCATATAGTGTTTCTCCCCACTGACTGGTATGCCTCTCCCTGATATCTGCTCTCCAATGGAGCTTACCAGGTAGGGCTAACAGAGGCACCAGGGTCTCAGGAGACAGAAATCCTCCTCCAGCCCCAACAAGGAATAATGCATGAGCAGACACGTCAGTGCTGTGTGTGAGAGCCAGTCTGTGCCTTGGGAGGGCTGTAGCAGGAGTGGCTGGTCCGTCGGGATAAAGAGAATATCACCTCTGGTTTTCATTGCTGTGCAGGGAGTGAATTAAAACAACCTCCACTGCTCAGTGATAAAGATATAAAAAGGCATTTGTAACCTGAATTTTACAAATGTGCATACCAGGAGGTTTTTAATTGGGTAGCAGGAGGTGCTCATGGGTAGTCAGTCCCAGCTCTAGCTGGCCACATTCTGGATGGGGTTGAGAGTATGTGTTGTGAGCCAAGCAAAAATTTCCAGAGAGCCATAGGACTCTAAGAACTACTTAGAAATACTTTGTCCCACTTTAGGTTTTCTCCAGCATAAGCCAACACTTTGCAACACCCTTTGTATCCCTATGGGCACACAAGGAATTAGAAAATGTGCACTATCTCTCTGTTGAGAATATCTCTTCTCTAAGAGCAGCCTGTGTTACCCGGCCGAATACCCAGAATCTCGAAAATGGTAATGGTAAATATAATGGGTGGACATTGCCCCTTGATTTCCATTATGCCAAGTAAGACAAATCATCAGTCATACTTATCAGTAGGAATGGAGTGTTAGTGGGGTTTGATAAAAGCCTTTCTGGTTGTATGGAAAACTGTCCCCGAAAAACAGCTCTGCATGTTGAGGAAGAAGCTGCCAGTGAGTAGAGTGTTTTCAGCCTATTCTCAAATTTGTGCTTGGTTGAGGTTTTATTTAACATTGGAAACCCCGAACAGATGACTGTTCTGGATAATACGGTTTGTGCTGTTGGCAAGCATGCAAAAGAGCACTTATTAAACAAACAATTTTTATTGTTTTTAAAAGCTTCAAGAAGGGCTTTTTTTCCCTCCTTTTCTTGGAAAGGAGTAAGATTTGTAATTTTATGGCATGGAAATGTTACTGTACTTTCATGAGGGTTTTTCTCTTAAAAATAAATATTCTACCCCAACGACATGACTAGAACATTTCACTTCACCTTATGTATCGTAGGTTCAAAATCAGATGCAACTGTGTGCCACCATGGCTGGCCACACAGTGCTGTTCTTCTGAATAAGTATCAGCATCCAAAGAACAGTCACCATTGGCAATTTCAACAGACAGGGGAAAAGGCTACATGTGGAGAGGAATCCCATCTTCCACCCTGGAACAGTTTTCTATCGGCTGCAGTGGAGGTTATTTCGATAACCAGAGCACTTGAATGCTGCTGTCCTTTCTTCAGTTAAATTCCCCTCTGAACTAAGTTTTGCTTGAGTGATGACAGTGTTTGTCGCATAATAAGGCCTTTAATTTGCTGCAATGTCAATAAGGCACCTTGTCAAGGATATTACACTTAATTAAACAATAAATAAACCAGACTCGCCCTGCTCCAATCAGATAAAACTCACCCGGCCGCACAGGTTGGGAGGCTGACATGGCTTGGGAATGTCCAGGTGACTCAGAAGTGGTGCAGGGAGCTGAGGCTTGCCAGGCTGTCACCCTGGGGGGTGTCGGTGATGGTCTCAGTGAGACGTGCTGCCTTCAGAGGTAGGAGAAACACCGCCTCGGCAGAGCGGAACTGCCTGAGCAGGACTCAAGCTCTCAAGGGGAGCGTGTCCCTGTTGAGACATTTTCCCTTGGTAAAATTAGCAACTTGAGGCTCTGCTTCAGCTGTGCAATATGTTGGCCAAAATCTCAAAAAACCCTGGAACCAATTTATTCCATCTGGAAATTAGTTTCAGCTATGGGAAGCTCCTTTGCATGTACATCTCAGCTATCAGCATTTGACATCAAAACCCGATGAAAAGCTAAATCACTCCTACCAAGCAGGTATTTTTACCTGTTCATTATATCAGTCCTTTAGCAGAGCTGCAGCTGAGCCTCTTGTTTAACCCCTTATCATTGATAAGCAATGAAGAAAAGGGGATGGCAGTGGAGAGGTACCCAGTGTTAAACACCATCCATGCATGTTCTCTGCCAAAGCATTTAAATATTCTTAAATCATATCTGAACATCTGCTTCTGGTTTAGTGCTTTGATTGAAATTATTTTAATGTGCTTCTACCTGAAAATGATTTCTTTTAAAAGGTGAAGGCTGGTGGTGATTTTCTCACTAAGAATGACAGCACTTCATCAGTGGAGCAGCCCTGGCTCTCAGGAAATCCACCATCTGCTTACTTCTCCACTTTTTAAGGAACAGAAAATCTGAAAACCAAACAGTAACAAGAAGAAGAAAAAAACAACCCGCAAGTGAACAATCCTAATGACTTTCACATGCAATGTGTTTCCCTGCATAGTTCACCAATTTTCACAGCAACTCCTTCTTCTAAACTGGTAACCCTGGGTAATCTGCTAAAAGTTTTCCACCCAGAGATGCAGTCTGTTTCTGATGAATGCTGACAAATGAAGTACTAAAATTATGAATGAAGCCTGCCATACTGGGTTAACTTGCTCGTATCTCAGAAATAGTTATTAATAGAGATTTTGAGTGCAAGATGAAGGAAAAAAATGGATACAATCCTGAAATCTGCATCCATTCAAAAGTATATGATTGAAAGGCATCTCTAAGGCTATAAAATCCAGCTCTGTTTATGGTCAATCACAAGGTAACCACTTACATTAGTGGTGTAAATGTATCAACGTCCATCTGAAAGCAAGATTTCACTGTTATTACTCCTTATTGCAGATCCTCACTCATTTATCTACTTCTAACTTCTATTCTAATTCTAATTTCAATTATTCCTGGGCACTTTGCTCAGCTTTCAAAACCATCCTCCAAGTGCAAGAGCTTTTTCCATGTCCTGTGCTTATTCTCCTACCTCCAGGAGTACAGAAAGCAATCCTGCTCCCCAGAGATTTTTCCTTGTTGGATAAGAAGGAAGTAGAAGGCATTTGTTTCCTCTCAGACAATATTATTCACATTTCCCTATCTCAAATATTGCCCTTTTCCCACATACTTAAAGTCTGAATTCTAAGGGGGGTCAGGTAGACACATGACAAATGGGATCATGCAGATGCCTCATAGAGAAGTTCTGTTATCACATCTCTCCTGAACACAAAGCAGAGTTCTTTATATCTGAATCATAGAATCAAAGGGTCATAGAGTCATAGAATCATAGAATGGCCTGAGTTGAAAAGGACCATAATGATCATCTAGTTTCAACCCCCCTGCATTGTGCAGGGTCACCAAACACTAGACCAGAATGCCCAGAGCCACACCCAGCCTGGCTTTGAATGCCTCCAAGGATGGGGCATCTGCAGCCTCCTTGGGCAACCTGTTCCAGTGCTTTGGCCGTGGCCAACAATGTCAGTGGGAAAACTCTTAAGAACAGAATTACACATTTATGGAAGAGTAAACAATGGCCTTGATTCCTGGGTGCCAGAGTAGACCTTTTAATGACCTAGTGAGTCAGCTTATGTACTCTTCTGCTCGCCCCTAAACCCCAGTGATTCCAGAGAATCTGAAGAGATTCCAGAGAGTCAGACACAGAAGCTGTGTCAGGCTCTCTTCTACACTCTGTGAGAACAGAGTATATCTCTCCTGTGCTCATGTTCACAATGTTTGGGACCATCCCACTGAGTACATTGTAAATCTTTCACCGGCAAATGCCTGCCACTTCAATTCATCCTAAATTCTTGCAAAAATTCTCTGCAGCTAAAGAGGCAGATGTCAACACACATCTCTATAAATAATATCACCTAGTTCCCAGACAAACCATATTTGATAAATATGTTCAAAAATAAGGAATTGAAACAGAAGAAAGAAAAGTAAGTTGCTATTCAGTTGGAATCCTCTAATCTCTAATAAACTGGGTGTTACAGCAAAATTAAAGAGGAAACATATGATGGCAATATTAAGACCAAAGGCCATTAGTAAAGAGAGGCTGTGCCAAAGCCCACATTCAGTGATATCTCTGAGCTAATGGACATAACATTCATTAGCACACCCAGACTCATTCTGGTTCCCGTTAGTGGTACGCTGTTTGCTTTATGCCTCTGAAAGTTGTCTTTCTTCTCCTGTTTTCTCCATCACTAAACTGAAAGCTGTTTGACAGCTCCTGGCATCTCTATTAAATTGTGGGAAACGTGGAAATGATAACTTTTGAACCACAAAACTAAAAACAGCCTCTCACCTTCTGAAGCCAAAGCAGGTCGTGCACTAGGCAGGTTCTTCTGATAGGGTTTAGAGAGGCAGCAGGAGGTTGTGAGCAGAGGGGAGAGGGGCTGCCCTGTTGGCTGGGATTTGGGTTTTGTTTTTATCATTACAGATCAAAAGGCTGCGATCACCCTTTCCAATTGCTCCTTCCCTAGTAAACAACCTCCAAGTGAGTTCATTAAATATTAAGAAGCCCTGATATCTATTAATGTTATCGGACACGTGAAATATGCCTGATGGATTTATTCTGCTGTAAAGGAAGCATATCCCAGTGTCCCTCCTGGGACCGTGCTCCAGCTGTTTAAACTATAATTCCATCACTAGGAGGAACGGTGGAGGCTGACCTCCACGAAATGTACTCATTGTTGCTCAGCCTGTGAATTGTAAATGAAACCTTTTGTAATAATGTTAAAATATGCATGTGGAGGAATTAAAGCATCGGAGGTCAGCGGCAGAGCCTCGCGGTGGGGTCGCTGTCGGCTCAGAGCAGCTGGTGGCTGCACTCCAGGAAAAACGATACCTAGAGGTTGTTCTCTGGGCTGGCTGCGTGCATGACTGGGCTTGACGGATCTATCGTTGCCTCTCCATGAATCCCAATCTGTTTTTGATTGTCTTCCTCTTCAATGTCAGTCGTTTGAGAGCCTTGCTTTTTTGGAAGAGCTATGTTTCTGGTTACCTTGTGTCCTCTTCAGTGCCAGAGCCCTTTATTGCTCTATGTGGGATCATTAAAACATTATCCCACATTTTAAGCCTTAGCTTTCCACATATTGATTTTGCGTCTGCTTTCAGGTTATTTACGACACGAACACTATATACATGGCCATGGAAGAAGGAGCGTACGCATAAATTCCAGCTAGTTAATACTGTGGGGTCTGGGACAGTCTTTCAGTTTGGTTCTGAGGGAGAAAAAAATTAACCATTGCCATGGTGAATCTTGAAAATTTACACTTTTGCTGAACGTCAATAAAATGGACCTATGACCAGGAGGTCTAGGCTCCCTACCCCCTAGTGTTTAGGGAGACACAGCCAAAGCTATGCAGTTAGACTCTTGTACTATCCCAGCTCTTCTGCTATTCACTTTTAATGCACTGTGAAAGTCCTCACATGACCAAAGTGTTTTAGAAGCTTTTCAAAAATCAAATGCTCAAATGCTCAAAAAAAAAAAAAAAAAAAAAAAAAAAAAAAAAAAAAGTCTGTATCACAAGGCTTAACACAAAGATATCTGGCAACTTCTCCACTGTGTTTACCATGAGATAGCTGATGCCACATCTTAGAAGATGTTAGAAGGTCAGTTCCAAAAGCTAGGCAAAGGCTTCACCTTGATATTGGCAAGGCAACGGTTTCATAAGGATTGCATCTTTGTTGCCGTATCCTTCAACTTCTGTTCACTTCTGACATCCCAGAGAAATAAGTGGGCTTGCAGCTTTTTAGTAAAGGCTTTCTGAAATCGGGAACGAGGACTAAGCATGGGAATGAGGCACTCAAACATTAGTCCTCAACCTTTCTCATTTGGACAGCTACATTCAAATGGTAGAAATGAACTTGTCAGTTTCATTTGAGTCATAATTTTCCAGAGCAGAAGTTATTTTACTATCTGGCTCAGCCTGGTGTTTCCACTGAGATAAAGTAGTGACAGCACTGGCCCACACCAGTTACCTCTGAAGAACGATGAGAACTGGTATGAGACAGCAGCAGCTCACATGACGCCTGGTGTCTGTTTTAACTCTACACCTGTCTGTACATCACAGGAGGAATAAAGCTAAAAAAAAAAAGAAAAAGGAAAAAGACTTCACTGTCTGAATAGATTTTACTATAGTAAATGCAGAAAAAGATTAACTTAGACCCACTCCTGCTTCCCTTAAATGAATCAAAACTTCCATTGTCTTCAGCTAACACAGTCTTTTGACAGAAATAGAGGAGATTTGGTTATATTATTCATATAAGAAAAATCAGAGAATTTTGTCAGGTCCTAATCAGGTGCTGACCAAAACAGACACAGAAGGAAAAATGAACTGAGCAGCTTATCTTCAAAGCACAAGGCTTTGTTCTCCGTAGAGATAATGTTATTGTACAATCTTGCAGTTGCAGTTTTAAAGTCACTTTCAAACGGTTGTGCATTAAAGGCACTGAGAAGACACGCTCAGATTATTCACAGAGATGTAAAGGAGCCCATTCAGATGGGGAATTTGAGGATCAAATTCAGCTACACCACACAGACCTAAGGCTCTTTGCACTGAACAGAGCGTATTATGCGCCCACTGTGCAGCTTCCAGCAGCCACCCACAGCCTGTGAGTGATGTCATGAGCAGCCTCGTGGACAACATGCCATGCCATCTCGTGAACGACCCTAAGACCACCCCAGCAGACAGTATACTAACACCTTTCGACACTTGCACTGACTTCAGCCAAAAAAGAAGGGAGCTGGATCCCAGCAGGATTCTCTCCTCATCCTTGCAGGCTTTAGACTAAAAGAAACAATATGGGGAAAAAAATATATTTTTTTTTATTTAAGTAAAACATTTTAAATAGGAAGCTTTAAAAAAGAGAAAGAATTCTTGATGGTTATTAGCCCTCTGTTTAGCTTTACCCTTTCCCAGATGTTGGTTCCCTTGGGAGTTCAAGCAGACAGACCACGGACCATCACAGCTGGCATCTGAACAGCACTGTGCAGTTAATAATGATTCACAACCACTGCACCCAATCTTGCTGGCATTTGCCTCAGCCAGGACAGAGCCCAAATATGCTTGCAATTAGAAAGGAAGCAAGAATGTAACAGAAATACCGCTTCTTTTTAAACAAGTTAAGAGTAGTTTTTCATGTAGCCTTGGGACTGTGCCTGTAAGTAATTTGCTTTTGTCAAATGGAACATGAAAAGCATGCACCCAGTCCTGCAAATGATTACTCATGAGTGCAGTCTTTGCTAGCGCAAGCACTGGCACTGAAGTAACAGCAGCTTAGTGTGGATAAGGATTACTCGTATGAGGAAGGGCTTTCAGGATTGGCCCCTAGAGAGGGATGTGAATACTCCTTCATGGGACATAAGCTTCAGGGAACTCAAAATAGGTTAATTCCATGCCTGATTCATTCCATGGACCATTTAACGAGAGCCTCTGGAATTGTGCAGCCAGTAATGAACTGCCAAGAACTAAAAGTAATCACTGCTGCAATTATTAAAATTTACACTTGGATTCTGTTACCTTTGCGGCGGATATGGGTCTTGAATTAAGTGGCCCAGAAATCCAAGGAGTTCCCACAAATAGTTCAGCAGCCCTTTCAAAACCACAATCCTTTCACTTATTACCAGAGTTGCTGCTTCACAAAAGTGCCGCTATACCAGGTTATTTTCTAGAATTTTTAGTAGGGTTGCTGCATAGATAGTAATACTGAGACGATAGATCATGAAAGAGTTTGTGTGTTTTTTCCCTAAAATTAGTGGGTCTGATCATTCTTCATGACCTGAAAACAGCTTCACATCCTGCCTTAGCAAAGCACAATGCACTGTTGTGTAACTTGTTTGTATTCACACTGTGGACATTTCCTCTTTGGGTAGTTCTGTATTTCCTGTAGTACCATGGCCAACCATGAAAACATAGAGCAGCTTCATTCTATGAAATGCAGAGCTTTCTGGCCCTGGTCCAACAAAGCACTCGAGTACAGGCTTAACTTTGAGCACATGCATCTCATTGGAGTTGATGAGACTACTCATTAGATGCTTTCAGATCAGTTGAGTCTGATGGGTGTCACCCTAGGATACTTAAAAACAGGAGGAAAAAAAAACATGAGCTCTGCTTCTCATGCTAGAAAGGGAGAATATAAATAGCAGTGAAAGGGTACTGATAGTGCCTGTTGTTAAGTGTAAACCATGATCTCAGCTTCATTTCTTGCACAACGTTGGAGAAAAAAAAAATTAATCAAATGAACTATTACTATAGACCAGAGAGAAAACAGAAGTACAATACAGAATCATTGCAGATTTGTCAGGTACAGCTGATTCAGAGTAGTTCTGCAGGAAATACCCTGGGGATGGCGCCAGCTTATAAACACATGTGAGTCAACAGTGTTAAACTACTGAATTAAAAAAAAAAAAAAAGTAAACATGTCTTACTGAGTTTTATAAACAGGAGTTTATATATGGAGAGACAGCTGGAGTGATCTTTCTGTCCTCCTTGCCACTGGAAAAGTCTCTGCTGGGGAAATGTGGCTGCTTTTGAGCATCACGGTGTAGGAGTTTAGTCCAAATGAAAGTGATAGAAATGATAAAAGCTTCAAAAACACTGCTTGTTTGAGAAAAGACTGCAGAGGTTGAGATAGGTTTGCTGTAGAGGAGAATGAGGGGAATTCTGGTAATCATTGAGTACAGGACAGCATTAGCTAGGAAAAAGTATTCTAACTGCAACATGAAAAGTTTATACCAGACATTAGGAAAGATTTTCAAGTGCTAAAACCAGTGAAGCACTAGGGCAGGATGTCTGAGGAGACTCCATGAGCAGGATTTCTTGGGACAGGTTAGGTAAACACGTGCCATGGTGCCTTAGGTTAAGCTGCTCCTGCGACGGCTGCTCAGCTGCTGTATCTGTTTCTTAACTTAAATATGAATAACCCTCTAGAAGACATCCTTTTACCTATCTGAGGTACAAACGTATCAAGGGACTTTGTTACACTGGAGCTTTAGGGGCAGGTTACTAAAAGCATGAACGTACCTAAGGAAAGTATATCAACACACATAGTATAGATTGCCTCTATTCCAACAATCTGTTGAAAGCAATGGCATGGATATTGATGTGTACACTTAGATTATCTATCTTGAAACATGCCTTTAATGTAGATGCTGGAGGCTTGTGCATGTGCATTTGAGCAGCATAGAGATGTACTCTCCATGGAGAAGAGGACAGAGTCTTGGAGCAGAAAACAACAGAAAACTCCAAGTGAGATGCAAGACGTCACAGCTTGGGGTCATGTCTCCCTTCTGCTTATTTTCCATGCAGAAGAAGTAGTAAAGTGTGATCGAAACATCAGAGTATTCTTCTTTTATCTTGTCTTCCAAAAATAATTTTTCAGGAGATAACCAACTCTCTATGAGGAATTAGAGTTTTAAGATTTCCCCACTGCTATTTATTCAGACGACAATAATAAACTTTGTTATTCGGTCATAACTGGATGGAGAAAGTATAGGAGATGTATGGTTGAGTATTTGTTTTATAATTATTTTGGTTAAAAATTCTATAATTACACACTTCACGTAGTAAGCACTTGGAATGAGACATAGGAAAAAAAAGATGTCATTTTTGCAGTGTTTCAATTATGCATTAGAACAAAATATAATCCCTCTAATAAGTAAAATAACTTCATAGCCAAAATAGTGATGCAATACTCCAATGTAGAAACCTCGCTGTATGATTTTCCAGCCCTATAAACATATTGTTCATACTATTCTGATTGAAATAACATGTATGAAATACATGTATACGCAAAGTAGATATGATACAGAGATTCAGCTTTGTTTCTCAAGCATACTGTTTGAATGGTATTCATCTCGTGGTAAAATGAAGTCCACTTCACATAATAGTTCTCTTCTGGTTGAGGAGTGAGGTCCAGGTCAGAAAATGTACATGTGCTGCTACCTGAGTCCTCATCTACCAGCTAGAAAACCCCTAGGGCTGTGACCACAGCTCAACCTCCTTTCAGGATAAGACTAACACAATAATGCATAATATGCAGACAGTACACTATTGCAATTTTTTTTTATTTTTTTTTTTTTTGACTGTAGATCCTTCAGAGAGAAAATCAAATCTGTCCTGCCAGGTGATTTTACTGAGGTCTGCTGATCACATTAGATTTCTGGTGAGGAGACATGCTTTTGCTGTGGAAAAGATGAAAACTGAAGCATAAGTTCTGATGCAATAAGAGACTGATAATGTGAACTAAGCTGTAGAGAGTTATGGATCTGAACCTATGTTTCTTCATGGTTTTATGCAGTGTTCCCAGGGTAACTAATGTCTGCATGGATCAAACGGGTTTGCCCTAGGACAGGAAAATATGCTTTTATTTAACCATTTTGCTCACTTATGGTGAAAAGGAACAAACAAATCCACAACATGCAGGCAACTTGTTGCTTCCTTGATCTTTCTTATCCCTTCCAACTTGACACTATCTGTTTGCAAAGCCCAATTTCCCCATGTGACCCTGCCATAAAGGCTGCCTATCCACTCCCTGGGCTACTTTTCTCAGGATTACTGGAGATCCCCCTATCATTTCATTGTCATCAGGGCTTGAGAAACAAAAAAACCCTTTGGCATGAAGCTGTGCTGGGTTCCTGCCATCAGCTAAGCTGCAACAGCTTGGCTTAACCTCCCTCCTTACACAGCTGGGCCCCAGGCTAGCTTTGGCCAGGGCAAGTCTTTCATGGTCTTTAAAGAAGAAGATAAATACTGCAGCATCCATGGTGCTATAGAAATTGGGATGTGTTGTTTGGTGAGTTGAGATTGCCATTTCTAGGGACAAGGACACAAAACATACATCACTCTTTTTTGTGCACATTCTGCAGCTGCAGATCCACTTCTCTTTGGATCTTAACTGAAGAAAACTCTTGGGAAGAGAGGTGATATTTGGTTTTCATTGTTTTATTTTTTCTCCTAGAAGAGAGGAATTCTACCTATAGATTCTTCTGCCTTTATCAGACAACTTTGTTACTAAAAGGACTAGGGAAGATTTAAAAGGATAATAGAAAAACTTTGGATATCTATGAGCACCTGGGCAGTACTCAAGACAAATGGAAAGATTTCCAATGATATGAGGGGATTCTGGACCAAATATTATGTAATTGGCATAAGAGCTTCCTTCTTGGCATAGGTAGGACCTGTGGCTGTTCTGCTATGCTGGGTTATCTATTAGACTGGTTGATGTGGGTAAAGTGGTGAAAAAACAACCTTCTCTCATTGTTTTGTTCCAACTGAAACACAAGATTTGTCAGAGAATGAGGAATTTTCAGGTGCTATGTTTTTATTCCAACCTGACAATTTTGTTGTCTTCTTTTTTCTTTTTCCATTTTTTTTGTTTTGTTTTTTTAATTTTACTATTTTGGATTTTGCTTTGGGTTTTTGTTTGTTTGTTTGCTTTGTTTTTGTTCTTTTATTCATACCTTGTCTACTTTCTACATTCAACTTGCCTACTGACTAAAATGCAACACAAATTTCTTATTGCTGCCACAAATCCTTATTTACTTTCTGGGCTTAGTGATGTAAGTGCCCTGCAGTATCTTGTCTGTGAAAACAAATTGTCTGGACGGTTCTGAAAGACTGTTTTATTCCCTTTTTTGTTGCTATAAGACAGGGATCTAAATGCCTTGTTTCTTGCTCCTGACCGACACAAGAAATGCAAAATATTTAATACACAAATTTAATGGAAAAAGATCGTCCTGTTACAGAGTAAGAAGCTGGGCTTTTTCTTGCTTGCTATTTGTACCAACATGTTCTATTTTAAAAAGATTTATTGTAGAGGCTGCATTATGTATACGCAGTAGACTGCAACAGATGTGCATCTACAGAGTATATTTCAGCCAATTTTTATTGTTAATATTAAAATAAGCCTATATATTAAAACGAGGAAAGAGACAGAAATGACACCTATTGTGTATTACTAACACACTGCAGACAACAAGCACTGACAGGCATTGTGTCTCCATTTATTGCTTATCAATTGAAGCTACCTCATAACATCCCAATAAACTGTTACAACCAAATTTTGTACATGGAGTAGTGCTTCCAGGAGTAGGAGAATTATTATCAGTGGTGTCTGTTGCATGTGAGCAGGATGATTTAGAGGGCCAAATCCAGATGGGCTTCTAGTGTGCAGTGTACAGGCTGGCCAGACAGGTTGCTAACCTGTTAACTCAGGGCCCAGGGTTGTTTGTTTTTATTTTTCTGATGTAGCGTTAACTGGTATATGTAGTGTTAAATAAATAGTTGTTAATCTGTGTGAAACAAAATTTTGTATCAGGAATATGAGAAGATGAAGTGGTGCAGTTGGCTGCAAATAAAAGGTGGCTGGTTTCATTTTGTTTGTTGTTGTTTTTTTTTTTTTTTTCCACATGAATTCTAAAAAAGATTCTACATATGAAATTCAGTTTGTTCTCTTCACTGGAGACATTGACCATGTAATATATTTTAATTCTTTACATTCTGTAAAGAAATTACATTAGAAAAATATTTTAACTTCTACTTTCTTCTTTAGAAAATATTTTTAGGAATACACATTTTTCTATGAAATAGATCTGGTGTACTTGTACCACTGCAGCTTCCACTTCATATAAACATTCAAAAGCTTTACTAGCCATGACACGAACATGTGCAAATGAAATTATAAACTACAGCTTCTAATCATTAATTAATTTCAAGTTATGGTGTTGGCCTTAACATTCAACATTTGAAATTCAATCTGTCAGTTCCAAGATAAACCAATCAACAAAGAAACAAAAAATAGATAACTTTTGACAAATTAAATCTAGAGCTAAGATTTCAAGTATTGGATATTCCCAGAGTTTCTAATGGTTTATAAGGAGGAATAATTCATACAGCAATCATAAATAATGTAAATAATGAATGCATTTGAGATTTTCTTGGTTGACATACAAACATTTAATGATCACAAGTGGTAGTGATGTGAAAAATGTATTGTGCTATATGTATTGTGCTATATAACTATATATAATTCGGATGCCCCACAAATCATTTCTTGCCCTCCCCCTTCACTGCTGGTTTCTGCAGTGCTGCTTTCTGCACTGGTCTAAAGCCGTTGTTGGATTTGTGCCCTTGACAGCAACCTGACTAGCAAGGAAAAATCTAGTAGTTAATAATCCAACCTTTAAGATGCATAATCATAGCAAAATTGTCATCTTAAGTATATAGAAAAGAATTTGGGAGATATTTCCCTGTTAGAAAATGATAGACAGTAATCCTGTACCTGTATAAGTCAGACCTCTACATAAAGCTCCTGAGAGCTAATATTTCTGTTTATTCATTAAACTTTACTCCAACTTCATGCCTGTACACACTGTTCCCAAATTAATTAAAGCAAAGTTATAGAAGGCAGGTAAAATTACACAGGTTAGATTTGCAGATTTACTCTCAGGTTAATATACAGTGATGTTCAGTTAACCTGCTCTCCAGTTCAATTTTCAGCTAAGGTGGGAAAAAAGATGAGCCCAGGAAATGGATCCTCTGGGTGCTGCTAGTTCTGATGGAAGAAGCTGACAAGTCACATCGCTAAGAGGCCACCAAAGGAGGAGCTGAAGGCCTGGGATTCCCATGGAGGGAAGGGCTGCAGACATCAGCAGGATTTTTTTTTTCAACCAGGGAGGGGCTGCTCTAAGCCCAGTGGCTGCAGACAACTGACAAAGGCAGTCTTTGCTTCTGAGGATACATGGGCAGACAAAGGATGTGGATGGGAGCTGGTTCTGCAGCCTGCTTTTTCAGGGCAAATTAGTCATAACCCACATCCCTAATTTATTGGGGAATAGGTTCAGCTGGCGTTCCTTGCAGCGGACACACATGACGAGGAGAGCACTGTTACCATCCAAACACTGTCAGCCTCTGCATCCTGCAGGCAGCCCAACCCAGCCGCCCTGCTCCTGACATGGGGCCGTGGGTGGAGGTGCCTGAGGTCTCCCTCCACCACACAGGTGAGCCCTTTGGATCCTTGCCCCAGCTCCTGAACATGAAGCACCTTGCTGAGCAATGGCTGTCAGTGGAAATAGTTCCTTTCATTTTCCCCCAAGTGACAAATATGCCTGTCTTCTCCAGCATCACGTGGTGAGACAGTAGTAAGCGTGCTTCAGAAGGCACAACCATACAACCATTCATGATTTTCTGGCTTTTGTCACATTAATTTTTGGGGGGAGGAGGGAAGTAGGACAGAGAAGAGGCTTTGAATCCAGACAGACATGTGTGCTTTAAATTATGTTTTGTGAATTGAAGCAAGGCAGATGCTTCCAACAAGCACACATTTTGCTACTGTTTGCAAAGCAGACACACACTGGCACATGGTTGTAGGACATGAATTATACTTCTGTGCTTCTGATTTGTAACCACACCTGTATACCCTTAGAAATGCTAATAGAAAAAATATGAATTTAGGCACAAAGGAGAATCTAATAAGAGGAACATTTGAATGGGTAAGGAAATATCTATTCCCCCCCACCCCCAGTCATTAGGGCTGGAGGAACATGCTTATAGTAATTAGGTAAGATTGATTTAGAGGCCGAACACCACCCACAATTTGTGTAGTCTGGGGTCAGGCAGGCAGCTGCAGAAACCGCTCAGCTAATTATGAGAATTCACTGTTCGTTAATAGAATCTCTCTCCACAAACAGCAGCTGTGTGTTTGCTCACGCAGATTATTAATTCTGGCCTTGCCTCAGCTGCAAGTTTCTGCTGCGTCGAAAGGAATCCTCTGATAGAAGTGTCAGTTATCACCCAAGCAATGCCAGGGGAGAAAGGAAAAGCAGAAAGAGAGGAGAATATCTTCTAATCACAGGTGAATAAAGATTTTTTGCAGATACCTTCCTTTTCTGCCTCTTACTCCCTAACAATTAAATGCCAATTTTGGAACTCATTAATCTGTAGGCAACCTAGCGAGATCTAATTTATACCTGTCAGGAGCAATGGGCAGCAGCTAATAGGAAAATAATTGCAATATAAGGCTGCTTTCCCACTTGATATGCTTGCTTTTAATGACAAACCTTTGATATGGCATCATCGGAACGTTACAAAAGATCATTGTCTACATCAGATCTGCAGCTATGTGCATTCTTGCAGTGATGTGTAAAAAAAAAAATGCACAGTTATTTTTTTTCTCTGAAAAAGAGCAGAAGTACTGTAACAAGTGTGGCATATGATTATTTGTGGGTATAAACTACAGCTCCTTATAAAATGAGAAAATAGGACCAGCTTTATATGCAGCATACCATAAGATAGATGTAAAAGGTGCACATACTGAGTTGCTGTAAAATTGAGTTTTAAGTAAATCTTGGCTCCAAGTAAGTGCTAAAACTCATACTTGTGTTAATAAGGACAGCAATGCTTTCCTACATTCTTAAATATGATATGGAATATTGGTAGGGTTGTGTGTGTGTGATAGCTTAATTTTCTCTCTGAATTGTATCATTGTTGTAGGAGGAACTGTCTGGTATTCAGGTAGAGTTCCATTCTGCAAAACTCAAAAATGTTCTCAGGAATGTTGATATGTCTGTGAACAGAAGGCTCGTGGTGTGAAAGATAAAACATCCATATTGTGCATTTGGATGGAGATATGTGGAAGGCACATGAAATACACCCACGTGCACAACAACTAAAGGGGTGCAAGAGCCCCATCCTTACATTGCACTGCCTTGTGAAAAGGGTATGTCGTGTTAGACTGCTTAACTAGGCCAAGATATAAATGCTTTCTTTGTAATGTTACAGTGCTCACCTTCACCATGACTGAGCACTAGTGTGGGGAAAAGCATCTGATGCAATGATTTAGTTAGAGTTGCATTGTTGTAATAAGTGTAGCATGCTGATGACCATTGGAAAATCAAAGTATGGAGCTAATGGAATGCAGTAGAGATCCCGTTAATCCCCAGGGTCTCTATATTTACCCAGTATTATAGCAAATCTGTCCCAAATGCAAGCTTGGTCCAATGTCTTTAGCTTCTTTAAATGGTGGTGCTCAGGGTGAGTGTAGTGTGGGTCAGTGGGCTGTGATGAGGTGATATAAAGCCCTCTAACAAGTGCTTTTGAAAACAAAAGAAACTTTTCGCTATGAAAAAGGTGTATAAATATTTTGTTGGGTTTTTTTTTTCCACCAAAGTAAGTGTTTTAATATTAAACTTACAGTTTTTTGAGAATTCCTGGAAGTTTCTGCAGAAGTGAACAAAAATGTGTTTTGATATCCTTTTTTTTCATGAGGGAAGACATCATTTTGTGGCTGAAATTGGTAATTTTTCAAATACAAATGCAGCCTAAATTGGCAGTTGAATTATTCCAACTTCCACTCGAATCCCTAATGTAACTATTCCATCATAAGTCTTGCGGCTACGTGCAGGCAATTGCACAAGAAAACACAAAATCTTTACAGACGTCCTGAGCATCCATATAAATTTGGTCCTTGTTAGCAAAGGCCTATTAACACAGAAGGTTATGATAACTTTTTGACTAGAAATGACCTTGCCCTATTACTCAACTCGTATCAATTTGCACCATTCTTTCTCGCCAGTGGTAATCAAGGCTTTCTAAAGAAAAAAGTACTGATACTCTATTAATAGCAATGAGACATCAATCCTATGAAAGACAAACTGTAATTAATTTTCTGTAGCACTTACGTACAACAGCATGATGACTGTTGGTAAGTATTCAGAGATCAGTAATGACCACTCTGAACTTGTGAAAGTAATTGGTATGAGTGAAGGAATAACTGCAATAGCTTTGAAAGCTTTTCTATTACTGAATGTTTGTCATTCATATTATACTACAGAAGTTTCCATAAGAGAATTGCCAGTGTTTGAAATGACTAAGTTAGGTTTTAACTGTCAATTTAAAGTATATCAGAACACCTACCCCCTGGAATAAACCATGGCTTTGGGGTAACAAACTCGTTTAGTTCTGTTATGGCAGGAGAAGAATACTGCAGCCAAAAGGAAAGGGGGAGTTGAATAAATACAAGAGAGTTTTCTGATTTTTCTTTACATTGAGATAAATTATAAACTTGTGGGTTTTTTTGTTGTGTTGTTTTTTTTTTTTAATGAATTTCAAGCAATTTTTTTAAGGCAGCATTTAAAAGGAAGCTGTATAAAACCATTCTATATGTTTAAAGGACTGAGAATATTTGCCTAATTTAGTGACATCCTTTGGTGTGCTCCTACAGATGTAAGTATAAAATAAAAAATCTCCTTAAGGCCAATCAACTGTTACAGAATACCCACTCCAAAGTTAAAATGCTGAGATAAAACATTGAGATTACGTCTTCCCAGGCCTAACACAGTAACAGAAAGTTGAAATTGTTGGTCTGAGATTGCCTTCCTGTGAGGCTATTTTAATTTCAGACATCAAAAATCAAGCTGCTGATCCTGTTTTTAGCCTCGTGAACAATGTCAGTATCTTATACCCTAACCTTCCATTTTCTCATTTTTGTTCTGCATCTCTAGTTTTGTTCCTTGAATTTAATTCATCCTTTGATGAGGAATCAGTTGAAAAGAAGACCATGCTGATTTTGGTTAACTAACACTCACAAAAAAAACTCCCCGGAAGACCTCTGTAGGCTTAGTTAATAAAATTAAAAAATAAAAAATAAAAAAAAAGTCTATATATTAAAGGTCACAAAATCATTCAAAGGTTTTTAGTTCTTCTTTTTTTTTTTTTTTTAAACATCCGTGCTCACAAATCGCTGCTGTATATAGAAGCAACTAAGTTGTCCCTTGTTAGCGTGTGATTTTTATATGTTACAAAGCCAGATTTTCCTGACAGAGACTAGGGTATTAATCTATCAAAATCAGAATTCCAGTCCAAGACCAGCTTCAAGCTGCAGACACTTGAACTTGTTAGAGACTAGCCAAAAGGCTGAATGAGTTGGATTCACTGTAGACCTTTTACATATGTTGCTATTTCTTTTTCAGACTTCCTTTTCTTCTTTTAACGGCAAGTTTCTGGTTTCATGCAACAAGCTCCTCCACTCCAGCATTAGGTGGCCTGGGAGGCAAGATCTATCCTCTCCCAGTCTGCCCTTCACTGAACACCCACAGTGTTGTTTTGTTTTGCCAGGAGATGTTTGCAGGCACAAGACCACAGCATGCCTTTAATATTTGAGCTGCTGAATTGGTCCCTGACACAAGTCCAGTCAGGTCTTGTCTTCATGGAAGCTACTATCAGTGCCAAAGAGTGGTCTCCAGCATGTTTACTTTGCTAATATCAACGTATACTTTGTGGAAAAAGTCTCTTTGATATCATCTAAAATCTCTACCTTCCAGGGCTCTAATCTGCAGTGGTCTGTGCTGTAGTCTACCTATCCTCCCCTCTGTAACCACTCTTTCTCCTTGAATATAGAATCATAGAATAATATATGCAGAAAAAGAACTTCAAGATCTTTAAGTCCAACCATCAACCTGACGAACAGTCTCATCACTAAGCTGTGATCCTTACTGCTCCATGCCTCCAGGGGTGGGGACTCCACCACTTTGCTGGGCAGCCTGTTCCAATGCTTGACCACCTTCTCAGTGAAGAAAATCTTCCTTACATCCAATCTAAACCCCCTGTCATGCAACTTGAGATGATTTCCTCACATCTTATCACTTTTCACCATAGTAAAGATACCAGCTTGTTCCTTACTTCAATCTCCTTATTAGCAGTTGCAGAGAGTAGTAAGATCCTCCCACGCTGATGTTCTTCCATATTACGGGCTATCTTGCTAGTGAATTAAATAATGGCTTTTTTTTTTCTCTTACACATGATCAAACTGCTCCAACTGTAGCACTATTATCAATTTTTAGAAGGCTTCTAAGCAAAGGCTTTACAGATACATTGGGTGGAGTGGTAGAAGCCTTGAACTGGAGAGGGAGGGAGAGCAGGTAGCCAAGAGTACCTCTTTCAGCCCACGTTTCCGTGACTTAGAATTAAAAAGTTTAATTACTTATTTTTCTACAGCATTAAAATGTTCCAACAGCATATCACTGGAGTTTATCATCAGTGCTTCTATTTAGATGGTCAGGGATTTGAAATAGCTGCCAATTACTTGGTTTGCTGTTTTCATACCAACTTCTGAACACTGAAATATGTTTGTGCAGTAGTTACTATATATCACTAATGCATAGCTTAAAATATGTGTGAGCTGTTTTTCCCCAATGGGAACTAATGTAAACAAGTCTAAAGACATGTCACACTTCAAAAGGTAAAAAAAATATATAGATACTGATAAATTATGGTGTTCTGTTATTTCCATTATACCAATATTTTTTATTAATTCTCAAAATTAAAAATATCTCCAAAGCCTAAGCCTTTCCATCATTAACATGTTATGCAATTTCAACATAATTTGTTCGTGTTGGAACAGAACTCTTGTATAGAAACAATGTTTACCACTTCACCCATGTACTCCTTCTCTAATTCCGCTGCAGTACTGTAGAAACTTTGTCCAAGTCACACCTTCTCTTAGTTTCATTTACACTTACAAGTATTTTTACTTAGTGTG
The DNA here is from genome assembly GCF_016699485.2 of Gallus gallus. Taxonomy (NCBI): domain Eukaryota; kingdom Metazoa; phylum Chordata; class Aves; order Galliformes; family Phasianidae; genus Gallus; species Gallus gallus. Next base: position 124,858,194 of record NC_052533.1, on the reverse strand, counting down.
GGTTTTCTAATACCAACATTTGTTGTTTGTGCATCAGGTTGCCAAGATCTTTATACAATGTGAATAATTTCAAGATTATAATGATATCCCCTGAAATAAATTATTTAATATATTTCTTGAAAGAGGAACTAAAGGAACTCTTCTGGGTAATTGGAGTGCAGGAAGCCACAGCACCAGTTGTATATTCATTTTTCTCCTATGTATGCAATTATCCACTCAGCCTGTATCCATTAATATTATTTTTCTTCCTAAGCTGGAAGTATATAAAGCCATTAGAAAATAATCCAAAGAATTCTATTTGCTGAATAAATTTTAATTTGCATGGCACCAGGAATTTTTTATTAATGGGAAATAAATTATTGCAATCTTATGGAAGGCGACAAGTTAATAGCTTTGTGAAAAGTAATGGAGAGAAAATGATCTTGAAAAGGTCAGGTCTCCTGTCACAATGTCTTTATGCACAATTAAAACAAGTCAAGAAAGTGGCTATATAATCAGGACCATGAATATGCATTATATCCTAATGAGAGTGTGAAGATGGAGATGGGTTAGTGCTAAAGTCATGGTGAGGTGGTGACATAAAAATGGTAATTTGTGATGTAGTATTTAACTACGTGCTTCTGTTTCCTTGGGGAGAATTAACTCGTTGCTACCAGGCTATTCAAACTGAAATACTTCAGTTTTACAGTATTCTAAGTGAGAAGAGCAGGAGCACATATATACATAGAATGTGATTTACCCTGATATAAAGCCTCACCATACAGAGTTGATTATAAATCATAAAATATTTCTCTGGTATTGCTGTAACAACTCCAGAACATTTGGTATCATTGCATTTTTAATAATAGAAGTTGAAAGTTTGCATCCATAACAGATTGAATATATCATGGCCCAACTTTTCTGTAAGTATTTTATTTCCAAAGTGCTTCTCTGCCAGAGGCTCTCCCCACACCTCAGTGGGAGCCATCGTAGATCATCTTGCCACTAGTGGCATCCATGCCCTTCTGTGTACATGCTTTATGCTGCTTCCCCAGTCTCCCGTAAAAAGAGGGGACTTTGCAAAAGATAGGAGGGTCACACCTTTTTTTAGTAAGGAAATCCCAGTTCCCCTTGGGAAATTTGTTTTGAAATATGCCTGGCTAGAAATAAGCATCTACATGCAGAAATTAACTTACCTTCTTAAGCGCTGAATTTCCTCCTGGTAATGGCTGCTTCAATGGTCCTGGTGCTGCTAATGGGCGCTATTGAGTCATGGTGATTATTCTACATTTTAATTGAAAATCAGTATGAACATTCTGATTCAGTGGTCATTTAATAAAAGATAATGGTCACTGAACAATGATTCTGATTAGTTAATGGCAATTTAAAGGTTTATAACACCTCTCACGGCACTGCTTATTTGGGTATGCTATTAGAAGTTACTCCCTAAGAGCATGGTTTGTGCTCAAAAATAGGAGTAACTAGGGGGGAAGCAGATGCAGCTGGCATCCTACAATGCAGTGTTTGGGTGGCGGAGCTGCATTCAGCCCTGGCTGATTAGATTTCCATAGTTGGGCATTCAGCCGGTAGCTCTTCCCATACATTGACTCACTTAGTCTATACTTTTCTTGTTTTCTGCTTGCTTCTTTGCCCATCATGCTGTAGGTTTCTTAACGTTATAATCTTTGCGTATTTTGCATGAGAATACAATTGCATACTTTTATGCTGAAATGCCTGTCAGAATTATTTTTATAATTTTGCTGTTGTGAACTTAAGCTCTGAAGGTTACATGGGGAACAGAAAGTAGGGCACGTATCCAATTTACACTTTCATGTCATGTCTGGTCACCATAGGTCAGTGAATCAAGGAGCTGGGACCTGTCACTGTCAGCCTCTTTAGCCTACTGCAGGCTTCACCATCCCTCTCTTTTTCAGTCTCTGTGGTGTGACCCACGTGTTTTTCTCCCACCACAAGTATGAAAAACTGTTTTTCCTGGGACTAGACTAGCATTTGTGAGTATTTAGAAAGCTAAGGTAGCAAGTACAGGGTTGTAAACAGAGTACACATAACCCTGATGCAGTTTGTCAGTACTGGGCTTCAGCAGAAGTTTCAGAATCCATGAAGAACTATATTTTTGTTTTGACACTGTCTCATAACTGTGTGGCTGTTCATAGGGACTGCAGCCACAGGCCTTGTCATCAGGTCTGGTTGAGGAAGAAATGAACTGAGGAAACTGGCAACTGGCAAAACTGAAGTGTAACACTGGTAACACCTGGGGAGTGAATGGTGCTTAGCTAACTGGTACCTCCATTCATGGCTGAAGACTAGCTGCATTTCTTTTTTCTCTTTTTCTGCATTTGGTTTACGTGCTGTTGAAATATTTGGATGGTACTTCCAGGCACCTTTGTGTTACCTTGGGGAAACAAGCCTCACCATTGCAGATGGGGTGAAATCATCTGCATTACTCACACGCATTGCTGATTTGGAAATTAATTGTGGTGACTCAGGAAAAAAAATGTGAACTTTTAAATGGATGGCTCAAGAAAAGCCCTCAGCTTGGGTACAGTTATGGTACTCCCCCCTTCCCCCCCAAAAAAGCTATATGTACTAAAATAGACCTTTTTTTTCTTTGCATTTCAATGACATTCCCTCAGATTAGATATCATTTGATAGAGGGGACCCAGAGGAGTCTCAAGGATAGTACAGAGACTTTTGTACATGCTGGGACTGTTTGTTGTTCCTGCTGTCAGAGATGGAAACAATAGTAATGTGCACAGACCCTGTGCTTAAGAACTGCCAGCATGCACCAGGGTCGTGAGCACACCTAGCGCTGCAAAAGTGCTCAGTTCTGAATAGACGCACACATAAGGGGATATGGGCTAGCCACGGAAAATGAGTGGATTACAAAGGACACACAAAATGCTTTGAAGAGTGAATTGAAAAGTAAATTAAAATATAATCTTATCAAAAATGAGGAAAGAGCTAACAAATGTAGGGATGAATTATTTAATCTAAAACAAGAAGAGATGATTTATACAGTGTGTGCTGACCTTGTGGAACAGATTGCCTCAAGATATTGCTTATGAGAAGAGTTTAATAGGAATTTTGAAAAGAAGATAAAGCCTCTATCTAGGTAAAAGGGAACATGTGTGTCCCTTAAATGGGTAAAAGAGAATGAGAACTTCTCATTCTAGTATCTTTCACAAAACTTGATGCTAGCAACTGCTGCCAAAAGGAGTATGTCTGTAAGCTATTTTACAATGTCAGCACCTATGTTTCTATTACGAAAGCAATGTTCCTCATTCCCTGCTTTCTCTTTTCCTTTGCCAGCAGCCCCCCTTCAACTTCCCCAACACATCATTTTACCTAGTGCTATAGTTATGGGTTTTTTTTCAGTATACTTGAAAGGGTAGTAGGCAAACTGACAATAGAGAAGGTCTAGAAATGAGGATAAGGCTGATAGCCAGCTATATCTCCATTACATTTACTACTGGGCATCTGACATACTTCCCTGCAATTTCAACTCCTCTCCTCTCTCTTCCTCCCTTTAGATGAACGTTTTCCATATTGTTTCTAAACATCCACTCTTCAAGGTGAATGTGTGCCAGTTAGCCACAGTCACTGGTGAGTTTCAGCACGACTGTAGTGAGAATGTGAGAAATTATCATGATGAACAAGGAATTCATTCCACAGTCTTCAGCTGTCAAGAATAATATCTACCTGTGCCACAAACTAGATTTTTCTTTGGCATCTAACAAAGCCTAGATTTATTTCACATTAATACATACATTATTTAGTGCATGTTAAAAATTTGTTAATATGTTAAAGTATTTTCTAGTGTTCAGGCCTTGAGAAAATACTGCAAAATAGACTTATAAAAATAACGTGCAACCTAAGAAGAGTTTGAGTGTCTGTATGTATTTAGACATATATCTGTGTATGTATGTTGTGAGTGTGCATATTCAAATACAAAAACTCAGTTCATGGCCATTTCTGAGGAACTAATTCAGTGTTATAGATGAAGTGTTTGAAATCTGAAAAGAATGTTTTGGTGGTCAGAACAGCAAAAGTGGAAGCTGTTAAATATGGCTTATTAGCATTTTATGGACAAAAAGAAATTCAGAATTCTCTTGAGACCAATAGAGGGAGGGGAAAAATATAGTACACATGTAAATTAACAACCAGCAATCCTTGTACCTAAGGAAATATCTGCAGGACATCTTAAATCATCTAGAATTTGGGTATACTCGTTAACCCATGGGAGTTAACCATCTGGCAAGTAGAATACAATGCCCTAACTAGTGTTGTTGTGTTGTTGTTTTATAAATCAGCCCGGATCCGACAGTATTGCTTGCTGAATGGAAAGTGTAGAGTCATTAACATCATACTACTGACAGATCACAACACAAAAATTATATCCAGCACAAAGAAATCATCCTTAAAAATTACTGGTGTCAATAGCTTTGATAGAATATGTGATACAATAACTCTGTGTGTAAGTATGTTCCTGTCAAGAATTCTCCCTTTTTAAAGTAATGAAAGCATTTATCATCATACATACAGTTTTTTATCTGATATCACCAAATACAGCAAATATAATGCAAATGCAAATCCATACCATGCTTTATTTTTCTAAATTATATTTGGACTGAAAATTAATCACAAAGTAAATATAGTTAAATTAACTCATGTAAGTGTTAGGCTGACATGTGACACAGAAATGAGTATTAAATTTTACTGTACTTAGAATCCGATTTACACAGCATTTATTCGGACTTAATCGCAAACAGGAGGAAACAGAAAACATTTTCTATCTATCTGCATGAAACATGGATGCTTCTTCCTGAACTGTGTTTGCTGTCATTAGTGAGCAGCTGAGAAACAAGTCAGGAGTGCCCGCTTCATTTCTCCAGGAACCACCATGGGCTTGGAGCAAGTTAGCATAAAGTTTGTCTGCAGCTCTGAGACCAATTACTAATCAAGTGCTGGACAATTGAAATCATAACCCATTGTTTCTAAACATCTTGTCAAAGAAATCAAAGAATTCAAATTTAATTTGTGCATTTATGTGCATTCACATGTGGGCATGATCAGAGCCACAGCAGCGAGATGACCCTAAATAGGAAAAAATACACCCATATCTTGCTATCCATGTTCATGCTGCTCCAGAAATACAGACCAGAAGGCCATGGTGGCATTGCAGTCAGCAGGTTCTACACACAGATACTGAAACAAGGCTGATGTGGCAGGGGCTGCACCAATAAATCTTATTATGGTTGTGCTTATATTCAGGCCCAATATGCATCTGGTGACATAAAGGAGTAAGATAACTTGGGCTCAACAGTAGGAGATCAATCCAGATGTGGATTGAATACAAGGAAGTAACAGGAAAGCATTGGTCTTAATAGGAAAGCAATGTGAGCTTAATATACCAGCTACCAGAAATGAATGGAAATGTTGAATATAGGAAGTGCTGCAATGAAAAATGAAGAAATTTGTCCTATTGTGACCATATGCAGTAACTGCATGCATAAAATTTCATTTTTGACACTGTCTATAGTCCTGATTGGGTTATATTTATTTTTAAAGACTCATCTGATTCCCCCCTCCCTGTTTCCTTCCCTTGTGATGTTGCCACTCTATTAATAACCTCCCTGGTGAGATTCTAGAGCAAAAAGAGAAGAAAAATATTGAGCCAGATCATGATTTGTATCACAGAATCACAGGGACCTCTGGGGATCATCTAGACCAAAACTCCTGCTAAAGCAGGTTCCCCACAGTAGGTGACACAGGAAAGCATCCAGGAGCGTTCTGAATATCTCCAGAGAAGGAGGCTACACAACCTCTCTGGGCAGCCTGTTCCAGTGTTCTGTCACCCTTAAAGTGAATTTCTTCTTCACTCTGTCTAGAAATTCCCTGTCTTTTTTGAACTGAGGAGCTCAGAACTGGACGTAGTACCCCAAAAATGGCCTCACCAGGGCAGAGTATCCCTGCCCTAGGTCTCTTGCCCACACTCTTTTTAACACACTCCTGGATACAACTGGTCTTCGTGGCCACAAGGGCCCACTGCTGGCTCATGGCCAACCTGTTGTCCACCAGAACACCCAGATCCCTCTCCACAGAGCTCCTTTCCAGCAGATCAGCTCCTGACCTGTACTGATACATGCAGTTTTTCTTCTCAAGGAATTTCTTCTCCGTACTTGGCCTTGTGGAACCACATGAGGTTCCTCTTTGCCCAACTCTCCATCCTGTCCAGGTCCATGAGCATATTATGGCAAACTGAATCAAAAGCCTTGCTGAACTTAAGGTACACAACATCCACTGCAGACCGGCAACATGATTTCTTTTTGTAGATCTTGGTCCTGGGTGTCATGGGTGCCTATAGTTTTACGAGTTTCATAACTGTTTTTGGTAGTGAATTTGGAAGGTGGAGACTGGAGTCCCAGTTTTGTGGGTCTTCAGGGACCAAGGTGCCTCCTTCTCACTGTTGTCTACTTCTAGAATATGATTACAAAGCCACCTATCTCTCTCTCAGTGCCTCTAATATTGTACTGCCTTCTAACTACTGCTTGCAGGTCAGTCACTTGTCATAAAAGATCATGTAGCTGTGCACACCTTGAGCAAGTATTTACCTCATCACCAGGGGAAGTTTCAGGAACTTGGTGCAACCAACCACATGAACCAAAGTCTCCTTTCTTACCAGATCTGTCTGGGTAGATGCATCAGACATCTCTCAGGATTTCCATGTAGAGGCACCAGTTCTAGCTCTTAGATGAGTACCCACAACTATCCTGGCTGAGATCAAGAGTGCTTCCTCTGGTTGTGAACCTGCAAGCAAGGTAACACTTCCTGCCTGCCAAACTCTGCAACAGTGTGCTGCTCCCTGCTGAAAAGAAAGAAAAGAAGTAGGCAACCTGTGTTGTGCCTTCCCTGTGTGAACTAAAAGAAAAGATGCACCTTGGAAAATCTTCAGAACCTTCTGTCCAGACACTGCTCTGACATTCCCAAACGTACACAGTTAATGCAGAGATTGCAGGCTCCTCACAGATGCAATTAAATCAAGCAAGTGTAGACTATCTGATTTTGTGATTTTTTATGCCATGCAACTTACTTGCTATAAAGCAATGGACTTGTTAATGGGATCATCACTCCAAGACTCACTTACTAGAAATCTCACTTTCCATATATCAAAGCTGCAACAACTTCATCCAGTGAAGAGCTCACATGCTTTATGTGCTTCATTAATGTTTTATGTTTTATGGACCCTCTTTAGTATTTGACACTAAGATCTCAAAAATCTGAAACACTCAAATGATCATCTGAAGAAGCACATTAGAGTTCATCATTTTCAGACGTATTTATCATAAACAATTAGAAAGAGAATTTAAAATGCTGGTGGAGTTGACTGGGCTTTTAAGATTTCTCACTGATCTATTTGTGTAAAGAAGGATCTGTAATATTCACTGCCTGCACAAATATCAGTCACCTGTTCTTACTTTAATCTGCAAAACATATGATTGAGAAGACAAATAGAAGCCATAAAATGGGAAATCACTTTTCCAGCTAGTCTATAAAATTAAAATCATTACAATGTAAAACCATTCTTAGGAAAATAGGCCCTTGAATTTAAATATCATAAAATATCAAGTGCATTCTGCCTTGCTCAGACTGAAAAGCCTAAGACTCCCCTGACTCTTTGGCTCTGTCACAGTCAGTAGAACTACCTAAGTGCTTTTGTGTGCCATCATTCCTCTTACACCCCTGTAGTTGAGCTGGCATAACTCCTCATTAAGACAAAATAATACGTTTGCTTCATGTGCCCCTGCAAACTGTTCTTTCTGAAGAAAGCATTGGGTTCAAATCACTGAGGGCTGTGATGAGTGTGACCAGGCATCCTACCAGTTGGAAACAGAGTGCACAGCATCACTAATGGTGAAAATAAATGCTTTTGGTCAAGGTCATCACTTCCTGTCAGTTCATAGCTGAGGTATTGACTGAATTAACTTTTTTAAGGGTTTGTCATCTTCACAGATGAGTCAACTCTGTTTACAGGAGATACAATTTGTATAATCTATACAATTAAATGTATGCACTAAGAGTGGCAGAAACGAATCCACCTGAATCCCTCAAGGAGCAGAATGTCTCAAGTAAATGTATGAAGAAGGCTAAGCAAGAAGGTTTTTTAAAGATCTCCTTTAAGCCCACCAGGACTGAGAACTTTCCCTTGGGGTAAATTTAAAATTAGTTCCTCTTTCCTCTTTTTCTTTTTTTCCCCCCTAACTGAGCTTTGAGAGATTTCAGAAACCTCCCATCTCTCATGCAGATCACTGAGAGAAGTTGAGAGGATAGAGAAATGCCTGTTCATCTGTGCATAATGCCTGGCTCTAATTTTCTATATTACTGCTCATAGCGTTCCTGAACTATTAAGCTTAATAAGGTCTCATGGGTCTGCATGTGTGTGAATGTTTTACCCCACAGAGCTCCTCTAACTGCTGTTATGACTCTAGGCTTATACTGAGAAATCAGCAACCAAACATATAACCTCCACATCTTATCCCCCCTACTGCTACAGACACAACCTAGTAAAAGTGATGGATATCTGTGTTTTATAGATTATGAGCGGGTTTGCAATGGTCTGTAAAGTGGCTCCTTGAGGCAAGGAGAGGGGTCGGCTAAGTCTATTATCTATTTTCCTAATCTTCTAGCTTTGCTCTCAAGATCAATCCATTTGCTATAGCACACATTCTTCTTAAGAATGGCATGAAGATAGTGCCCCAGATAAAAGTCTTTTCAGAAGCTTATCAAAGAATGAGACAAGAAGAGAGAGGAAATTTTGGGAATATATTGGTGTCCACATACAATAGATACAAAATTCAATGTACTGAACAGATAGATCTTTAGTTTCTAACTTTTGCTGTTAAAATGTTTCTTTAAAGGTTATAGAAAGACAAGATCTACAAAAGTCTGGCTATTTACTTAACAACATAGAAAACAAAGCAAAATACAATATCTTACTGCATATACATGGCACAGCTACCTGGGTTACTATTTTTATGTCAAAGTGCTTTTCTGGTGCAGAATAGAATATTCAAACCAACTTTTTTTTTTTTTTTTTTTTTTTTGGCCAAAGCATTTCAATTTTTCTACTTAGAAAAACCAAACTACTTCACTGCATACTGAATCGCTCTGAATTAAAACATGTACATCTAAAAACATTAGCACATTTCATGTGAGACTGGTTCAAAATCAGGTTTCAGCCTATGGCATTGCCTTGGCGCTGCTGTTTAAGTGCCTTTTTCCCGCTCCTTTTAAAGAAGTAGACTCATAGACTGTCGTTTTGTCCTCTTAGACCTAATGTTGGCTTGATGACATGCAACACAAATCATATTCTACCACAGGAGGCATGCATAACTCAGATTTTAAAAAAGAAAAAAGTGAAACCTTTGGGGAATCTGCTTCATCTTCTCTCCCACATTAACGGAGTCCTTCACCCTGCTTCTGTCATCCTTGCTGTTCTTATCTTGCAGACAGCTCACAAGATTGCTCTATTTCCATCTCTTCAGGTGCAGGACCAACCAGCCTGGTCTGCAGGTGCTGGACAGGAAGCAGTGGAGCATCAGATATTCCCTACTCTGTTCCCAGCAGACAGGAAGCAGCTGTCCCCATGCCCCGTCCCTGCTTTGCATTAAATTCTGTCCAGGTGTCCAGATGCATTTTGCTGCCTTTCTGATCCTTTCTTGCTCTCCTCTGGTACAGGTTATGTCTTTAGGACCGCTGTGAGCCTGACCGTTCTCTTTTCAGGGTCCCAAAGACTTCTTTCATACTCAAGTGAAGTTAGCAGAGACATAATTATTTCAATTTCATAGCAGCAAGAGACATTGTTTAGTTCACTTAAATTAGGATAAACCAACTGAAAGAGAGACTGCGTAGTATTTAGTGATACCAAGTTCAGACAGAGATGGACAAGATGCCAAGGGCAGACCTCCAGCAGGAAGTTTTCCATACACCCTTTGGTAAAAGGGTGGTCTGTAGTCTTTGGCCACCAACTACCTTCTTCCTTTTGGAGGATTCAAAGGATAATTGTGATAAAAGTTTACTCCAAGCTGCAAGTTAATACCAGTGAAATCTCTGCTTCAGATTCACTTGAGTAGGGGGCATGTTAATTTGTATTATATCATCACAGTCGTCCTTGTCTCCAGCTGTATTCCCAGCATAATATACTGGAAAAACACTTGCAGCTTTGCAGCTGATAATATTTACATTGTCACTTAGCAGAGACTTTCTCTGTCTTCAAACCCCTGTATTTTTCCCCTTTTTAAATCCATTATATGTATATACTCATTTAGATAGATATAGACCATGCTCACTCTTGAGCATGTACTTTTCTTATTTATTTGCGCTCTGTGGATAACAGTATAACCCTGTTTCTTATATACTCTCCCGAGAACTGTGTAAAAGAAAGAAAAATATGCCCATTTAACAGATTTGAAAGTTTAGTAAGGTGTTCCCAGGTCTTTGTACCTTGTATAAAGTACAAGAAGACTACTTTTAATCAGTCCCGTAATTTCACAGATGAATTGTCTGTTATTTTTACCAGCAGAGTATTCTCTCACTGTGTCTAATACCAAATGTACTATTTTCTTCTTTTTGCTTTTTGTTCAAGAGAGTTTTTTATTTTTGGTTCATCAGATCACCTACGCAATTGCCAATCAAATACAAGTTCTCATCATTTCATTTATCAAAGAAAGTAAACTCTTCTTCTCATTGAAATAACTGCTCAATATCCAAACTGCATGTGATTTCAGAAAAAGTTTGTTTCTGCATTACAGTAATGGGAGCATTTACACCTGTCTTCATGGCTTACCAATCATGACTTTCAAAACAACTGATGCAGAGAATTCCTTGCAACTAAACTTCTACTGTTACTTAAGATATTTGTATTTAATTTGCTGGGGAAAAAAAAGAAAAAAAAAAAGGTTGTATCATCGAATCATTAAGGTTGGAAAAGATCTCTAAGATCATTTAGTCCAACCACAAACCCACAACCATCCCTTTGTTCAAGCAGAAACCCAGGATTACCTGTGGATAGATGTTCACATATAATGAACAGTCTTTGGGATTTGCAGCCTGATCAGTATGTATCTAACTGTCTGGCAGAATGTGTGAAGGTATTTCCTGTTATGATTTGGTGTGCACTGCAATGGATTTGTTTGCTTGTTTTTCTATAGGCTTCGATGAGGTAGATCAACCAGGTATTTTACTTCCTTATAAAAATCTATCTGAATTTGCTTTAACATGGCCCAGCAAAGATGACTTATTTTTATGTTAATGCCATCAACTTTTCTCTGTATCAACAGGGACACCAGCTGAGAGGGAAAGTGAACATCTGTGTATGTCTCAGGTGCAGTTTGGAACATGCCTTATTGATTTACTTATTCCATGTAGCCAGCAAATACATTGCCAGTTTCACTAAAAACAGTTTGATCAAATCAAACAAACTTTCTTTACACTGTCATGTGATTGATAATGGTGTATTTCTTCAGTATTTGTTTACAAGTGTGGAGCCACAGGCTATCTAATCCTAATGAGACCTACAATCCTCCTCTGAAAGGCATTAATTCTTTTTGAAAAGCCCACAAATATAAAATGATTTGAATGGGGCGCGTATTTTAATTAGACTACCAGGATTATAATCTCAAGTGCTGAAGATAATTTAAAAACTAGCTGAGATTTCACTCATATAAGTGATTTCTGTCTTTATGAAGAACTCAGAAATATCTGGATCCAAATCCTGAATAACATTCTTTTCAAAACTTTGGTGGAAGTAACACTTGAGACTGAGGTTTTAGGACTATTCATTTTTTTGATAAATTCGTGGACTTTACTTAATATACATGAAAGGATAGTTTGTTATTCTTTTAAGTAAAATCCGAAGTGCCAACTCCCACACTCAGCGAGAAGTGGTGATGCTGTTCTCTGGGTCCAATTCGCATTCTCCAGAACCACTGCCAAAAACTAACTGCAGAGAAGCCAAGAGTTATACCAATGAAGAACATATTAAAAGAAAAAAAAAGAAAAAAAGAAAAAAAAAAAAACAGTGCTTTTTCAGAGTCGGATGTTTGACCTATATCATTTCATAAAAAACAAAATGTAAAAATGTTAAAATAACTATCAAACCAACCATCAGCCAGTGACTGACGAATCCTTCTCTCTTGCCATTCTAATCCAGAGAAACCAGGAAGGAAGAAAAAGAACAAGCTCCTCCCATTCTTTTTACAAAGGCAGATTAACCAGATTGAAGCCAGGCACTGAAGGAGGGGGAATATGCTTTTGCCACGTCTTCTTTGCTCCTAGATATGGGTCCTGGCAAAGATCACATCAACAAGATCAGTCCTTCCTGGGGTGCTGGATTTTTGAGTGGTAACACAGAGGAGTTGGGATAAGGAGGGCACTGGTCACATATGCCTAGCTAGCTCACAGGAGGAAGCATATGGCTACCATTTGTTCCACCAACAGTGGTGTGCACACACCGCAGGACCACAGAAGGGATGCTATTTCGCTCAGCCAGACTTCCTTACGGCTCTTCCAAGCCACCCGTTTCTGCACGCCTCCCAGGGAGCGAGGCGTAATCTGGCCAAAACACTCCTAAGAAGAAAGGCGCCTTAGCATTGCTAAAGCCTTTGTCTCTTGTCCTTTACCAAGTCAAGTGAGTGCTTTGTGCTACATTGCACAGATGGCTTGATGCTGCATGTGCACAAGTACAGCTGTTAGATTTGGGGCGGGTTACGCGGAGCTGGCAACTCTGCATTTCAGTTGATAGCTATGAAATTAACCAGCAGGCAGATTTTAGGGAAGGGAGAGGAATTGCTGTACAATATTTAAAAGATAAGATAGATGTTTGTGTCTTTAGTATTAGATGTAAGACAATACTTTTCCTCTCTAACAGATTTCAGCATCTGAGGTAAAGATTTTTTTTCCTTGAGTTTATTTTCCTGACTCTGTCACTAATACAATGCAACTTGGGTTTCAGCTTATCTAGTCTAGAATTGGGAAGGTACAAGTGCTGATATGTAGAGACTTTATTTCTGGGTGACCGTGGATAAAATTTTTGATCTTTTGGGGAACTGTGTGAGGCAGAGTAGGCTAGAAGGCAGACTTAGCCCTGATTTCATTCCAGGAGTACAGCCATCTGCAGTTTCAGGTAACTGAGATCACCTTGAATGAATGGTTAACTTTAGGGAAAATCCACTTGAATGCCATTATTCCTTCATTACCAACCCCTCAGGCTTTCTTCCTGCCAACAGGATCAAGCCATCCCATGTCTTACTGTGAATGAATCAGAGAGATGTTCAGCACATTTCAGCTCCCAAACATTAAAGCATGTGGTTTTAGATGTTTCAGGGTGGCACCACACATCAGGTACTAAATTTGCAACGTGTCTGCTCTCACTTGCTCTTAACTAACCCGTGTTAGTTTGATTCACGTTAACTGAAAGATACATCTATTAGAAGGTTTTATCTACTAATTATCCAGTACTAGGTTTCACTGCAGCAACTTTGTGAAAGTAGGCCACAACATTTAGGGGAGGGGGTGAAGGGATTTAGCATTGATGATTTAAGGTTTTTATCATTTAATTATAGCAAATCTACTTTTTCCATGTCCCTATACACTGATTTTATGAAAAATGCATATTTTTACAGTATTTTTCGTTGCCTATTACCTTAAAATAATTACAATCTTAATAGGCTTTCCTATGCTACTGAACCTCATCTTTCTAATTCTTGTAAAGGCATTAGCCACTTCAAGTAACCAGCAGTCTGTCACTTGGGTAAAATGTACTTGTTACAGGTCAGGTCCACCTTTAGAAAAACAGCACTGAAACAGTTAAGTCAAGCATGTACGTGGCCAAGGTTACAGCAGTGCCCCTGAACTTTAGAATATCATTCCCAAAACTCAGCTCCAAAAAAAAAAAAAAAAAAAAAAAAAAAAAAAGGAGCCTACCCTCAGGGCTGAACGTCAGTAAGCCAACATAGAGAGAAGATTGAGAAGATTGGCATCTACAGAATATAAAACAAGATTTAGTACATAAGGTGAAAGAAGTATCTAAGGTTCTCAGGGGAGAGACTATTTCAGTCTTTTGAAATAAATGGTTTAAGTCTTTAGTTCAACTCCCTTTGTAATAGAAAGCCTATGTGTTCTCTGAGGTAGTCTACGAAGTACTACAGTCTGAGTGCATCTACTTCATATGACTTTGGTTTTATGCATGAATGTAGTTACATTTTTAAATATCTTATATTCTTTTATTTTCAGATAACTTTTATATGCTATATCTTTTAATTGTGCAATGAAATAATATAACAATGGGATAAAAATGATATATATTAGGTAAAGAAATACAATTAAAAATCATAATTGCAATAAATTTTTATATTCTAGACACAGCAATTAAGTCCCAGGTTTTACTTCCTCTTTGCCTGTACCTTACATATTCATCATCATGCAGAGTTGCATGTTCTTGCCTTTTTGACTTTGCACAGGTAAAAGTACAAAGTGACTGATCTCTTCTAAGACTGAAAAGAAAATCATTGGCTTTGGTTGGCTTTGTTCCATGTCTTTGGTATCTTTATTGCAGTGGTAACTCAATCAAAATCACTGTGTAGTGAGCATGAAATATGTACTTAGTTGGGCTCATGAATATTGCATGTGAGGTGTTTAGTCACTTGTACTATTTAATATCTCGTGCAGGGTCTAGAAGGCTTAGATATGATGTATATGTGAAAGCTTAAGTCTCTCTTCTTGGTCAATGAAAAAGATAATAATTAAGAGGACAATTTTAAAAAGCTATACTTTTGACAAGGTTGCCAGGGAAGGCCAGTAACATATTGTTTCTGTGCTCTAGGAAAAATCAAGTAAAATATACCTGAATCTCTCTAGCAAATGTAATGTGACTGGTAGGTAATTTGAAAGTAAAGCATTATGGAATACCTTAGAAACTCAGCCACTCTGAGAATCCAGCTTGGTTCTGAATCAATAAAGATGACAGGAGTGTTCGCGGGATGAGTGAGTTTAGGATGACACCCTTCCAATATATAGCAGAGACACTTGTTCTAGCTGACAGGAAACCCCAATTAAAATAGCTTCTGTCCTTCCAGCACTTAACTATGGGAAGTCATTAGTCATCCCAGGCTTTAAATTTGACAGTCAGACAGTACTGGCTTTACTAAGGAGCCGGTAACAAAGGTTGAATGAATAAATATAGTGCGAGTATACATATCACTAGCATCCATATGAGACCCAGCATGAATCCAAAAATAAGATCAATTATCAGTGGCACCAAGATCAAAAGAATTATTGACTGCTGATGAAGCCTCTCTCTTATCCCCAGTCATGGATTTAGAGGACATTGATGGATGGCTATTTACCACTACATGTCTACCTTCTTGGGGACAAGTTACTTTCAAAACTCATGTAGGATGATATGAAGTCCAGAGTAGCTCATGACATCAAATGTCAAACCTGCATAGTTTCCAGCAAAATGGATAATGTTGAATAACCTACATCACACTTCGGAAGGAATGGCAACATTGTTGGTCGAAGTTACTTCAGTACTAGTGAATAGTCCTATCTATCTGAACCATACTGGCTGTGTAGAGGCCAACCCAGACCCACCACCACATCTAAACACTTTCCGTGTTCCACACTGGAGTTGTTTTATGCAAGGAAGAAGAAAACAGCCAGTCCGTGAGAAGTCTTCAAGAATACTGGGGACAGGAGACGTTTGGACTTTGTGCTTTGTTTACAGTTTGAGGGTAAAGCCGTTTTGAAGACGCCTCAAGGATACCTTGACATTCCTAGATAGGCATTTTTGTTTTCTGCATATTTCCTCCTATGTCAGATTGTTATAAGGTATTTTTGTATAGACAGTCCTCTTCTGTGAAGATTTCACTTATTGCTGTCATTTTAGTTTACGGTAATATATATACTTTATAAGCTTATAAAATGTAATAATAGACTATTTCAAATATTGTCTTTTTCATGATATCACAAATTGTTGTAGAAATAAATGTGAAGATACAACTGTATTGTAATTGGGAATCAAAAAGAAGGAGCTGACTGAGTCTGATGATACCAAGACATTGTTTTCACAGTGTTGGCCTAGGAATAAAATAAAATTTAAAAAATTATAAATAATTTAAATGATGTCTCAACCAAATATAACTTTCTCTATTTTATCACATAATGCTAATTGTTCTTCAGGGCAGTAAGTCTCTTCCTAGTTCAAATTAACTACATACAGTTCCCTGAAAAATTTCACCAGTACTTTGGAGACTTTCATTCCTTTAGCTAGGGTTGAATGTCACCAAAGAGGTGTTTGTAATACAGGAAAACCAGAACTCCCCAAAGAAAATCATGTCTATAACAGTGACATTCTGGAGGAATATTGCAAAGTCAAATGGGTTCTGACCTTATATCAACCAGTTCCAGCATCTTTCTTGTACTTTACATTCTTCTGAATGCATCTATTTCATAGACTTCTGTCAGAGTTTAGCTGCATTTTTGCTTGTACTTAAGTAGTGGTGAGGGAGGTGTATTAAGAACATAAAGAGAGGGCAGTACAAAATATCACTATTTTAAGTGAAAAGAAACTAAATCAGAATTGCATAACTTGTTATTATTAACTGTTAAAGTACCAATTATTGTTGAGATTCTCTTGACAGTGCTTAAAAATCACAAAAGACAGCATTCTTTGCCTCTAATTTTTAGATGTAAATGAATGAAGTAACAACTCGCTGTCTCAGATATACAGTGGATTACTGCATCTTAACAAAACAGTCATTTCTCAAAGCCACAGTACCTGACTGTGTCTGTGCTGTCAGCTCATGGGAAATGTGACAAAACATGGCATACATCCACACATCCATGACATCACACTTGGTGGGCGTAGGCATCACTACAATGGCCCAATGGATGGACTGAGCCTTTGAAACACCTTCTAGCTTTTCTAACTGATTTCTGAGCTGTAATTACCCATCTGCTATTTTAAGCACTATGGTGTTGTTTGATTTTGAAAAGGGGAATGAAAGAAAAGTGAACAGGGCCTTAGAGATGTATGTACCAGTACTATGAAGGATAATGACATTGAGCTTTGGAAAGAGAAGCTGACAGACTAAGTGATAATGAAGAGTAAAAAAAAGAATGTCATGGTTTATGTGGTAAAAGACAGAAAGAGTAGGTAGGAAGCCTTGAAGCAGATGAGGTATTAAAGGCAAATCCCCTCTGACAACTACTGGGTGGGAATATGATGCTCTATTTTCTGTCTAAACTAAACAAGAGTTGCAGCCTGTGAATTTTTATTCACATACAATATATTTTGCATATATTTCATGTGGGCTAGGTGTCTGCAGGTTAGAAGTGGTTAATATCTTTTCTATTTATATCTTTATCTACATCACTTAGTGTCTTTTCTTTTACAAGTTCTCAACTTGAGGAGCAAGCATGACCTCATACATGCTTAAAGTCAAGTCTGTGCTTAACTTTTTATGGGATCAGGTCTTTCTGATCACATATTTTATTATGATATTTATTATTTATGAAACAGCCAAGCAAATTCACTTTGCGTTCTCTACATATTTTAACACAAGAATGTCTTAGAATTGAAGCTTGAAAAATGTTTTCAGACTTGGAGGAAGTATTTTCTTTCTAGATCAATGTTGACCTAACAGCTTTATTAATTTACCAAGAGAAGAGCTATAAATCTATTGTAACTTTCCTGACAATAAATACTGTGGTAATTTCCAAGGACAAGTATATTTTGTTGATCATTAAACACTAAATTTTTAGTCACTTCTCCCTCTGGATTAAATAAATATTATTAGTTTTTGAGTTTTGTACAGTAAATATGGATTTCAAGACTTGTTTGTCTGCATTTCTTAAAACATTTATGAACATTGAACAGATGAATTTGTTTTAAGCATATTTTTTCATTTGAACACTGTTCCCACTGGTTTTTAATATGGATACTGTTCATCACATATTGAATAAAGCAACTTTCACTTTATTTAATGCCTTGACCCAAATCACATTGTCTCTATAAATATTTTACAGTCTGTGTGCAACAAAAGCACAATTACCAAACTCATGTCTGCACTTGTAGGTAATATACAATAAAAAATTGATCATTTTCTCTTTTTTTGTTTTTTAACGGGGAATTGGTGATAGGAAGTGTCAAATTGATTAGGAGGGGCTGAATGTGCGTATATGGGTGTGTATGTATCTCAGTATTGATAAATGCATGGGTCTGTGAATGCATGCACGTATTTTAATACTTAGTCTACAGGGATAGGATGCTGGAAGTGTGGAGCAGGTTCTTTTGCCAAATTTCTGCCTATATTAAATCCATACATACACAAAACAGAAAATATTACTCGTTGCATGTCTCTCCATCAGGTTTTTAGTGAGTCTGGGAATGCGTTTCCAGACTTGAATCACGGCTGCAAGTACAGCTGCATGTCTGGCAGAGTCAGTCTTTGCTGGTGGTTGAATTGAATGGGCAGATGTAGCTTAACAGCTACTTTAGAATTTAAAGAAATTATCTTCCTTTTTTTATTTGTCCCGAATTTTGCTAAGCCAGCACAATAATGCCAGATGGATGTTTGGAAAGAAGCAATTGAACAATAAGGAGAAAAAGGGGAGAAGTGGAGAATCTCAGCTTGTCATCTCGAGTCCGATGGGAGGTGAAGAGCTTTACTGGCGTAAGGCTCAGGTCATCAGCCAGGCCTATTCAAAGCTCTGGTCTGCAAAGAGCTGATTGACTGAATTCAGTGAAATAGCAGACTTTTTCTCATTCTGAATACAATGAATGTGCTTTGAACAAAGCTGGAAGGTGTACATGTAAATGCTGATTTGATTTCCTTTACAAAGCATTTCATCTGGTATTATAAAGGCACAAAAGAAGGTGGTGCGCAGAACAAAAATACTAAGAGAAGGATCATTTCAGCTTAATACTGCTGTCAGTGTGAGAGGTGGAGTGCCATGATTCAGGGCTCAAGTCCTGCTTTCACACCTTTGTCCATCCTCTCAGCTTTTCCTAATATTTACTGCAAACCATCTCTGTCAGTGACAGACAGTGCACATGAAAATTATGTCAAATACTTCATTTTGAAATTAAACTTTGATATCCTCAATCTCTTTCTACCAATCTGTCCTTGGGAAATTCTAACTGAAAGTGATAATCATAGAATCCTAGAATCACAGAAGCATAGAATGACTTGCATTGGAAGGTTCCTCAAAGATCGTTCATCTGCATCCCCTGGCTGTGGACAGGATTGCCACTCACTAGATTAGGCTGCCCAGGGCCCCATCCGCCCTGGCCTTGAGCAGTTCCAGGGGGTTCAAGCAACAGCTGTATTACCCCTTGCCCCACATGTCTGAGAAGAAACAGGACTTTGTAGTAAAGCCATTTTGATACAAAAATATATTGCAGTATTTTCCTCTTTTAAAAACTGGACTTGATCTGGCCTCCTCTGATGTCAGTGGAAGTTCTCCATTGACTTTTTTGAGGTTGAATCAGAACAAAATTGGACATTAACTGTTTGTCAAGGACTTGCATTAAGGACTTGCATTTAGTAACTCTTATGACCATTTGCACCGAATATATTCAAATACTTCCCCAGGCATGGCCTTATTGCAGCCTGGAGGTGTTTCCATCAGGAATTAGTCCTCTGAAGCCATTATGACTGGCTTCTTTGGTGCCACATAGGTAAATGCACAAATTCATAAGAACTGTATTGTCTGTTTGCCATCGCTAAATGCAGATGTCAGCATCCCCTGTAGTGTTTTTTGAGATACAAAATTATAAGTAACAATTAATTGAGTTACTGAGTGTTTAATATCTAACTAAAAAGGAAAAAAAGTAAAAGCCCTAAACCACATTTAATTGCATTATACACAGCAGCAGACCTAATGCTAATAATTTCTTGTGAATACATGCTTCCCTCACTTCTGCTTTTGCTCTATTCCACATTCCAATAGGCTGCCCTTTTCTGCTTCTAATAAAAGGAAAATATTCTTCTTCCCTTCCTCACCAGAGAGTACTAACAGATCCACCATGAGCTCTTCCACAGGGATAAGGTGTCCCCTTTCCTTCTCCACCTTCCTATCTTGGCTACTTCTGGTAATGATGCACCCCAAGTCTCTTGTCATAATGCCTTGCAGAGGAAGCCTGAAACTACATAAAGCACAAAAGCAAATCCAGTCAGAAATTACCTGGTTTAGGCTCAGATACAAACAACAGGGATGATCTTAGAGGTCTTTTCCAACCTTGGTGATTCTATGATTCTATGAACACATATAAGCTGAAAACAAGCATTCAGCTACCTCTGATGAACTACATAGCTTCTAGGGGCTGATTCTGAAAACTCTGCATCTGTCCTTGCTGTAAGCTGAATAATCTGTCCGTACAATGAATTTTAAGGTATATTTGTCAATAAAACTGATGAGCATTGGACTTGTAAAGCGCAGATGGGCTGCACTATGCCTTTCCTAAACAGTGAGAAAAAGCACATCAATGTCTTGCAAAACTTGAAAACTTTCCTTTGAGTTAACTTCTCTAATTATTAACATAAGAAAAATTAAACTGACAGCAATTTGGTAAATGTCACTTAGATCTCTTAGAGATCCTAAAGACAGGGTAATATTGTAATGCAGTTCAAAATATAATGATAATTGTTGCATCGGACACTGCATGATAATGATTAGGTGTGTACCAGAGTTTAAACAAGAGGAACATGTCTGAATGTTATCCCCAAGATTTCAGCAATTTGCAGTCGTCACAGTGCTGCTGTAAAACAAGACCTAAATTTCATACTGAATTTGGGTGGAAAACACCAGTTATTCTTAGCTGCTCGTCTGCAGAGCTCTGTCATATGGAAAGCAGTTATTATTATTAATTGAGGTGGTGTGAGTGAGTACAACAGGAGGAGGAAGGAATCCTTATAAAGGCTCTCCTGTTTGTACTTGCTTTGTTTATCTCCTCTCTCACTCCCACTTTGGGCTGTGGAGCTGGGGGGGCTGTCAGCTGTCAGCTCGTCATTGCAGGCACACACTGTCCCATCTGCACTGCTGATGGTGGGGAGGTCACATGGGGTTTTACCCAAACAGGCTCTCAGGGGTACAATAACATACCTCTTGATTTGGCTGTGAAGTTATACTTATTATTAATAGACAAGATAAGAGGCTGGGGCTCTATTCATCCACTTTAGTGCTAATTATTCAGTTTGATCTGAGCCGATTATGATACTGACAGATAACCACACCACATTTATAGCTGTAGCAAGCACTGGCCAAGAACTTTGGCTCATGTTGCTGTTTGGTTTATCTGATAGGAAGGGAGGAGAAAAAAAGAAGCTGCTCTGGTTGATTAGCAATGTGTTGCATGGGACCATTTATAATGAAGCATATCATTTAAATTTTCCTTTACAAATGAGTCCAACTCTCTTTGCAGGCTGCAGGCTCTGTTAATTGTCACAAACATTGCTTTTTTTTTTTTTTTTAAACATTATTAGCTCTTTGGCAGGATCTCCATTGTTGACTAAAAACTTGGCATGATCAGGGGTTGCTGAATAATTTAGGTTGTTGGCAGCTGGAGTAGAAGAACACACACATCTAGGCAGGCAGACGTGCTGCTTGAGCTCTTTATATAATAGCATTGTATACAAAGCAGAGTATAGCCAGCAATGACTTCTGTGTCTGTTTATAGGTAAACACTGATGTTAGTTTTACAGAAAAAAAAAAAAAAAAAGAGGGATACTTCAGACTGTATATAATATGTGAGACAGATGCACTGCTGATTGTTCAGATGACTCCCTTAATCTCTGACTTTCACAGAATATGATTACTGCAGATTCTGAGGAGCAGCACTTCAAGTGTGTTTCTGTGCACTTTGGCACTTTGGGTCTTGCGTATAAACACTGCTGCACATAATAATGACGCTGTGAGCTTAGCCAGAAAAAGAACTCCTCACACTTTCCTTTTGTGCAGCAAATGGCTCCCAATTGTACTGTCAGTCACAGAGAAAATGTGCTGCTCAAGAGATGCCCATTTTGGAATTACATTTGTGTACTGTATGAACTCCCACTTTTATCAAAGTGTCTAAAGGGTAAGTAAGATACATAAAGCCTGCTGTGTGCATCTAGTGCAAGACACCCAAAGGTTTAATGATGAGTACTGGGTAGGTTTTTCCAAAACAGTTGTGCTCTGCAAGAATTCACCTTATAAATAAAGTACTGTACTTCTTGTCTTATTCACGTACTTATGTCATTCTTAACTCTCAATATCATGATATTTATGAGATAGAGGTTGGACTCATTTATTTCAAAGATTCTGCAGTATTGAAGGAATAGGAGAGAAATCAAAGATAAATAAAGCATGAAGGCCCACTATTGAATGTTAATCGTCCTTTTATTTCATAAGCCGACTTGTGCATTGCCCCTCCATTTTCCAAGTTGCTATTTTCTTCCTAGGAAAGTCTTTTCCCCTCCTCACTCCTCACTCCTTAATTCTACTTTAAATCCTTCTAGGCACTCTGCTTTCTGGGCCTTTTTCTTCCTGCCCTCAAGCCTGCGTCTCTGGAGAGAGAGGATGCCACTAGAAAATGTCTCTTGGATTTCTTTGACAGCCACTTGACAGGTATGATAGACTGTAATGAGAAATGAATAAAACACTCTCATAGCAGTCCCAACAGAGGGGAAAATAACTGAGTTAGAATGAAGATGAACAGGCTCTCTTCTTCCCCCGCTCCCATCCTGGTCCCATCATCAGTTCTGAGCACAGAGTGGGGAATGCGGACCTTGCTCTGCAAGGAAGCAGAGTGCTCTCTTGTCAGTCGTCATGGTTATTAGCTAAAAGAGAACAGGCATTGTTAAAACTGGAATTTTCCCCAATTATTCTGTGACATTTCTATGCCTAACAAGAAGTGCAGAGGGAACAGCAGGGTGAATATTTCCTAAGCACTCTAATACAGCCTCCGTTTAGAGATGCACAGACCTACATGTTTCCCAGAGAAAGCACCTGATAACTGTCAGAATGGTCTTCCTGCAACATGACAACTTTTGCAATCACATGTGCGAAGCACTTTGGAATTGTACCTACTGTGTTGTATTGAAATTATTACTTATTATATAGATTTTGTTATACAGTAATTACCAACACAAATCCATGTACCATGGAAGACTGCTGATGAACCCATCCATCATCATAAAGAATCTATTTCAGGAGACTGTATTGTGATTGCATACTTAAAGGATCATAAATAAATGGCTTCACAAATATATTTTTTTCCTAGACAACTGCACAGACATCCGCATCATTTGTTAATTTTGTTGTTAGATTTAAAGTTGTTTTTTTTTCTTTTCTATTAACTTGTTTTTTTTATGTGTGGGAGCTAACGATTTAAAGTGCCACTGGTGTGTTAAGGGATATATCTGAAATATCTATGTGTGGGTAGAAGGGAAGGTGTATGTCTAAATAAACCAATCCATTTCAACTTCACAACAGGTATACAGAAAGTCCAAGTGACTTTAACATGAATACTCACTCTGACAAGCTTAGCATGTTCCAAAGTACTTTGCTGGATTGAGACCATATTTAGCAGCTGGTTGCAGTTAGCTGTGTTGCAGCATAGGAAGTGAGTGAGCTCAGCAACTGATAGACTGTTAGCAACTGATAGCAACTGATAGCATCTGATAGACTTTTTTACAAACAGTTTAGGGGTCTTCTTTCATGAGAACAAACAGGAAAATTTCCATTCAGATTTTTGTGAGAAAATATATGTCTTGGATGATGTAAAAATGAATAGATGTGAAGCCCTAAATTGCCTCTATACTAGTTTGATAAACTGGATGCTTCTCCAGAATTTTTGCCCAAGAGTTTCACACACTGAGCATTTCTGCATACAATTATTTAACACTGTCATGTTTCCCCAGAGGAAAAAGTGCACCTGTGCACCCACAACTAGAATTCTGCAACACATGTCCCATTCACTGTGCAGTCAGAAGTATCCGAGTTTTCATTCCTTAAAATATTTGAAAATACTGTGATGGATAAAACTTGGGCTGGAATTGAAGTGTCCCAGTCATCAGGCAATGCCAGAAATGAATGACAAATATTAAACGAAAGATATAAATTAACAATGGGCTGAGTTACACAGCAAAGCAATTATGCGTTTCTCCAATTCAGCAATTTCACTGGTAGAACTATGAACATAGTTTTGTGCAAACTAATCTCTAGAGAAGAGAAAATAAAATCATGGAAAGGTAGTGACTGATGCACTTTCCTTAGTTCCTTTTGTCCCCATGAAAAGCATATTTCTTCTGCCACAGCAGTGGCAGCTCTTATCTGTTTGAGCACAAGAGCCTCTAGAGCATGAGAACCTTTTAATAAAGAAGACTACTCTTTTGTTATAAATCATTCATTGGGCAAGAAGAGACTCTTACAGGATTAGCAGAGTTACTTAGTTTGATGAATCTCATAATGTTGGAGTTTTAACAACAGACCCATAAAAAGGTTGCTGCTCGTACTTCAGCCCCAAAGCACAGCGGCTATATACACACGGTTACAGAACGTCCAGGATGAAGAATTAAAAAGGCTGGGGTTGATTAGCATTTACAAGAAACTTAACAACCAAAGGCTCTGTAATCTGTATTGGACTAACACAATGTTGAGTTGATTTTCTATTTTTTAATGAGTACTCGACTATGATTCTAGTGTCACTGTGACAGAGATGTTTGATGTTAGGGTGGAATAGACTGAAAGCATCATTGACCGTGTCTGTTCTTTCATGTGTGTCTGGCACAGGAATGGTAAATAGAGCTCCTGAAAATGAACTCTGAGGTGAGTGCAGGGCAATAGAATATCACTTCTTAGACAGACTTTGCCAGCATACAAATGAAGGTCTTGTCCGCACTACTCTGAAAAATTTTATTGACAAATATATAGACAGGTTACATAAGTAAATCTAGTGAGGTTTTTTGTTTGGTTTCTTTGTTTTGATTGGTTGGTTGTTTCTAATAATTATATGGATTTAGGCACTCTGGCATAAACATCCATGTTTCACACTGGCCTCCCATGTCTATATATACATCAGTACAAAAGAAATCAGAAAAAAAGGTATATTCTGGCAGAAGTCTTTAACTTGACATCAAAAAAAGAAGAGAGGAGAGGAGAGGAGAGGAGAGGAGAGGAGAGGAGAGGAGAGGAGAGGAGAGGAGAGGAGAGGAGAGGAGAGGAGAGGAGAGGAGAGGAGAGGAGAGGAGAGGAGAGGAGAGGAGAGGAGAGGAGAGGAGAGGAGAGGAGAGGAGAGGAGAGGAGAGGAGAGGAGAGGAGAGGAGAGGAGAGGTGCATGTGTAACATATTTACTTTCCTTTCAAATAAGTGTTAGACTCTAAGTATTGTTGTAATCTGCACTGCCAATATTTTAAGTAATGGCCTGGAGAAAGAAATTAGTGTGTTTGTTGCAGACTCCAGGCTGTGAAGATGTAGAATAAAGGTGGATTTCACTGGAGAATAAGGTTAGATTTTCTTTCATCTATCAGTCCTTGGGGATCTAAGGCCCCATTAGAGTGTTTGGACATCTATTCAACATCATCAAGTGATCCTAGAGAGCTGTTCAGGTAACAAGCTAGAAACTCTGGGAAGCTGACAGCTGCTCCAGGTTCCACTGGATGCACTGGCAGCATCTCCGCGGGACATAATGGGAGCCCGGACACCTTATAGGAATTCAGTGCATGTGTCAGAACCTGAACTAGAAGCATCTGATGTCAGTGGCTGAGGACCATTTCTACCTTTGGCAAAAAATTACCTGGGATGGATCATCCCTTGTAGTGTTTCACCTAATGGTTAAGACAGATGCTGAAGTCACTGAACTGGAAGGTTTTAAAACCTCCTCTACTTCAAGCAAGTTTAGAAGCATGAGTGTAAAATGCATGAGTGGCTATTTACAGGACTTGATAATAAGGTGGTTGAAACAACAGCATTATATATAGATAGTTATACATTTTTGGGGCCTAACAAAGGGAGTAAGACTGCACTCTAGAAGCCATCTTCAGAGGTGAGTCTCCACCAGGGTAAGAGTACCAAGAAGGCAGCCATTCTGCAAAATACATCAAAATCTCTTCAGGCTTTTATGGACTTGTCTTCCAATCACATTCCCTCATAACAATTTGGAAGTGCTGAAAAAAAAAAAAAAAAAAAACCCATCAGCAGAACTGAACTTTTTCAACAGTAATTGTTTGCCAAGGTAGTGAATAATTCTGGCATCACTGAAACAGCATTTTTAGTGAACAAACTACTCCTTCTCCAAACTCAGGGATTTTTACTGATCCTTCTTTTCCTGCTACACCTTTCCAGTCTGCCCTTTCATAGGGGCTAAAATAATTTCCTAACTCATGTCAAAGTTTACCATTTAATTTCAGAGACTGAAACAAGTTAGTTTCCAAATCAGTGCAAAAAAGCAGTTCTTCCCCAGACAAATTTAGCAGTCTGCAAATTTTTGCTACAACATGGCACAGGTAATCATTTTGCTCTCTTTATCTCAGATAAATCCAATAGTTTGTGTGGTGAAACATTTGATGCACAAAACAGAGTAGCACTTCAGAGAACAATTGTAGATCTGGCCAACAAATAGAATACCTTGTTCACAGGAAATTTCAGTTTAGAGGGCTGGTCTTATTTGTGTATGAAATTAAGGGCAGGAGAAGGGATTACTTCCATTTAATTGTGATCTGAATTGGACAGAAATTAAAATATTTAGAAATTTTAAACAAAGAAGGAATAAATGGGGACTGAACAGCATGATGAGCAGTAGACATGGTAGTAGTTTTCCAGAAGTAGTAATTAGGTCTAGAGCCAGAGCTGTGAACATATAATAGAATTAAGTCTATTAAAAGACACTAGCAATTGCATGCAAACAAACAAGCAAACAGAAATATACTCCTCATTCTCTTTGTGCTGGATAGAGTCCCACATTACAAAACAGCAGGCTGATCTCAGAGGCCTGTCTGTTGCAGAAAAAAACTGCTAACTGTGCTCTTCATGCCTTGCTAAGGAAAAGAAATCAAATAAGGCATCACTAACTATTCAAAGCTATTTTAATGGGTTTGTTTGTTTGTTTGTTTTCCTTTTTAACATCTTTTCACTAAGCACTTCGGCATGCTCAACTCGGACTAAAGACAGTGCTAGGGTGAAGATTCTGGGTAGCTTACAGGAACAGGAGGAACAGGAGAGAACTAAATAAAACAGGTTTTTCCTACCCTCTCTCACTACTTCTGATAGTAATTCCTGAATAGACAATCTGTTATGATACAAATGTTTCCTACAAAAAAAGTCTCAGTACATCAACACACATCACACAACTAATAATGTCACTTAACTCCTCCACGTATAAGGGAAGGCTCTAGAAGCTATAGTTCTAGAAATGTTGGTTCAAAGTGAGAATAGAAAACATGCTTTTGAGAAACCAGCCTCCCACAGACCTGCTTGTTTTCTGGCAACAACAGCATGTAAAAAGACTTAGGTAGCAACAGTTTTTGTACATACACAGCATATGCTAAATCATGCTAAATTTACTAAAATATTGTCAAATAAATAAATAAATAAATAAAGTACTGTCCTGTTCAAATTTGTTATCAGACATTTTGGCTTGTGCTGATCTCAACTGTCACATCATTACCTGTTCTCTTGCAGCTTATTAATTGTCTTATTAATTGTAGGGCCTAAGTGTTAAGAAACTGACAAAGCGTTGTACCAACAGTCTTAGCACTTGCCTTGTATTTGTCTGTATATCATCCTTTGCCTAATGTAGATAATTGTATTTCTGACTATCTGGAAAATAAACAATGCTTACTGTCAAACAAACTCCCAGGTATGAATGAAGGCAAATCACACCATGATGGTAATTCCTCATACTGACCTCTCAGAGAAGAAATTCTCTCCTTGTGCTTTAGATTCTGCTCTATCTTCTCCCTTCTTGTATTCACTGATTCCTTTTCTCTACGTTCTGTCTCTATGTCTCTAACAACAGTCCTTTTTTTTTTTTTTTTTTTCCAGCAGACGGACCCTGTGTTAAGCAGAAGGCTACACTAATTCCAGCTGAACATGCTGCTTAAATTAACTGGGACAGAAACAAAATCTATCCAATTGAGATTCTGTGTTTCATCTTGTCCCCATTCTTTGAAAGGAAGATGGCCTTTCCACTCTTTGTTATTGTCCATGGATGCAAAACAGAAGGAGGAAAAGAGAGAGGGAGAATAGAGATGAAAGTGGGAATCAGGGTTGGACATATCCTTCCCCTCATCTTGCATTTGCAGTGTTGTAGGCCTGATACTTTTAAAGCTCTCTCCCCTTTGTACCTACATTACTTCGTTTCCCCCTTCCTTACTCAGAATTGAATCACCAGACAATCTTCAGCACATCCTGATGATGGGGAGTATTTCAGATGGTTTTTGGCACTGGTTTCAGAGCACGGCAAACTGTTAGCAACAAAACACTTGAATTCCTTGATTTTGAAGATTCAGGCATCAAATATCTGCTATCAAAGTAGCAGATATTAATCATGTGCTATGATACTTTCAGCAGAAAGCATACAAATATCCCAGTGGTATCTTCTAAGGAAAGTATAAGAAGAGTAAAAAGATATTTCAGAAGATTTAGGATGTAAGGACACAGCAAGATCCCAACGGATAAAGAAAAACAGAAAAGTGACAAGTTTTTTAAAGTGAAAAGCAATCTACTCTTGAAGTCCTGTAAGATTTATTTTATTCAAACATACCACATAGCTATATTCTTAGAGCTCCCAGCCTTGGCTTCTTGTTCAAGTTGCAGATGCAGGATGAGTTCCTTGCAAGTTTCCTGCACTTTCACCATTTATAGGCATTTTTCCGCTAGTTCTCTTGTTTTAAGCATCTTGAGCTTTGTGCTTTCTGTAACTCATACTATCAATCTGGATAAAATTGGTTTAAAAATATGAGGCTTAAAAGACCACATGTGGGCATAAATGCAAAAAACATAAAGCATATGAAGTGAACAGCAGAGATACTCTAGTTATAGGCACTACTGAGAGCAATTTTAAGGCATAGCCATTACTACCATTTGGAAATGGGTATCTGCTTTGGCAATTCCCATTTTGTTAGTTAGATATATGATCCTGTATAATCCTTGATAAAAGTACCAATTTTTATACAAACCACATTACTGTCTTCATGGGAGAAGTGGTATGTATTCTTATTGCCTTCAATTCACTAAACAAAGACTTAAAGAAATATAGCAACTTCCTTCTTTCTTCCCTTCATAGTAGAACACAATACTGGGTTAAGTTAATGCATGCATCTGATTTTTTAACTCCATGCTATAATAACTCAAAAGTAACTCTTGAAAATCCATGGATAATTACTGATTCAAATCTTTATAACCGTAATCAGATTCTGTCCCAATTAAATTATTCAAAAAATAAACTATAAACTCTTACTGTGGAAGAGTCAGAAAGAGAAATCTCCACTCTGCAACATCTCTAGCAGAACTAATTAGAGCCAGATTTTACTTGTTTGTCATAAATCTATTACTCACTACAGATCTGCAGAATTAACTGTAGTACATGAGAAAAATAGTGAGCCACATTTGAAGTTTGGCTCAGAAAGGTTTGAAAAATCTCTCCTATATAACTGTTCAATTTTATCTCAGGGCACCAGAAGGCATCAAGCTACTGTCCCTGGTTTTATCACTGTAAAATATCATGAGTTTTATCAGTGTGCTTTTTGAAGTACCCAGGTATCATGCATTTTGCCCATTTAAACCACGTTAGTATCAGAGTAAATCCAAAATTCTTCAAGAGTTTGCTTGTGTCATTAACATAAAGTCTTGGCTGTGTTTCTTTCAAATGCTTTTGTTGCCCTTTCACACATTTCTATAAGTGATAACCAACCCAGTTCCCAGCATTTAGAATGGAGAAGGAATGTTCTCTTCCCATTACTGCTATTGCAGCACACTTTAGGAGCACTGTTATCAGTTCATATATCATCAGTGAGATGTCTGAATCTGGACCTTCATAATTTTAATGGGAAATAGGAAAGCCTGGTTGAAGTGACGTGTGTGAAAATGGTCTTATGTTGTTGCACCTGCCCTGGTTTTAGCACTTGGATTTCAAGTGAAAAAGAAAGATGAATGTTCATGGAAAAAATTGTCATGCTCCACAGAAAACAAACATCAGGTGAAATCCAGCAAGTTGCAGCAGTTAATGTGTGCACTAAAGGAAAATAAACTGTGAAAAGTTATTTAAAATCTCTCCTTAAGCCTTTCCAAATTCAATATGCATTGAACGAGCAAGTCCACCGGGTCATAGAGTACTAATAAACTTCTAATGCTCCTGGGGTCACTCTGGCCTTTTGCATTTGAATGTATCATGTTTATGACACTGCTGTAAACTCTGGACCTCAATTACTACATGATAACAAGTTTTTATTGCATTACCCTTTCGAAACCTGAGAACTTGCACTAGGCACTGGGACACAGATGGGAGATGGTCTGCATAACCAATTAGAAGATTACTTCTCCAAATATGTATTCTTCACTACAGAGGTCTAAAAACGATCCATCATCTCCAGCTACCTGCAGCCATCACTTAAGGGAAAGGGAAAGAGAAGATATTTGGCTACATCTCTATGATTGCATAAACAATGTTTCATGTACTTGACAAACTATATTAATAGCACCCCAGAGGGCATGCTCTGAACATGCAAAATGTTGCAAAGCACTTGTATTTTATGGCAAATCTTTTTAATTTTTCAGTTAAAATGATAATAACTATTGATTTTCCATGTACCATTACTACATCTAGAACACTTCCTGGCAGAGTCTACGAAATTTATTAAAGTCATTTGGTTTGAGTTGTCAGACATCAAATGTGTGATACAAAAATACAAAGGTTGTTTTCCGAGAATCCTGGCTCGTGTTCTGTCCTAAGGAAACGCACAGTTTTCCTTGTGCTTTTTTAAGCAGCTCTGATTTTAGGGTTAGTTGAGAAAGACAAACCAGCAAGTGTCAATCAGCAGAGATTTGATATGCAAGCTTGAAGAGCATTCCCACTGAGAAAGTTTTTGAAATGGAGGAGGCACAAGAAACACTAACAGTGTGGTTCAATATATAGCATTTGTGTGGGATTATGGAGACTTCATCTTGCTAGGTGACACCTGTGAAAGAGTTTCATCTAGTGTCCTCTATTCCCCCAGCTTCAAAGTTTACCTCTCTTGTGGAGCTCATGGAGACTGAGGGACTATAGCACCAAAGCCAACAGTCTAAGTTTCTTATAGGTGTTTAATGTTCAGTTGGTTTCAATATCACCAGAATCCCTTTTGGACTAGGAATTGTTACTAATAATGATTATCATATGAGATCAAGCAGTTGTGAAGGGAGTTAAGGAGATAATTATCCCAAATATCACTCAACACCACACATCCCTCCAGATCTAAAGAGCTGTGTCAGAAGATCCTGAGGATTCAGCTAACTCAAAACTTATTTTTGTTGCTAAATGAAAGGAGAGGGTGAAAACAGTGTAGAGGATGGAGAAGCCAAAAAGTAGTGGAATTGAAGAAAGAAACTGGGTTGTCTTTGCAACATCCCATCCTGTTCGGTAAGCACCAATGCATCTGTGCATGAAATCAGCAGCACCGGTGCACACTCAGCAGACTCATGCACATGCTATGGCTCTGATTTTCTGAAATCCACCTTGAGACCACCTGTGTAGCACATGACTCCTCAGGCCAGCACTGCTGGGATATTTGCAATCGCCTCCTCGTATGCTGTAGGCATCATCTGCATGCGGGCAGGGACACGTATAAAGTTTCACATCCTGCTCCAAATGGATTACCAGATGTCCAGAAATCCCTGACAATTGTCCAAAATCTTTAAACTCCACCCAGGCAAAATTGCCAGGTGGAAAAAGTAGAAGCATCCAAGACAATTCAGATAATAGGCTAGGAAGAGCTGTCTGTCAGCCAAGCAGGGATAAAGGAACAGAGAAATGTAGAGATGAGAAGGGAATGGGAGGAACGGGTGATACAAAGTTTTAGAAAAGAATGAACACAGTTTGGATAAGGAGTCAAATACTTTGGCTCTAACCCAAATCTTAAATTTAAACATAAAAAGGTTATATCAGTAGCATGAAAGCCCAAATAAAACAGCTCAGAATGTAATGGAAATAACCAGATAAGAAATCGGTCATCATCTGTGTAGGTTTTCATTTGAAAAACATATAGGAGTAGATTAAAGCATAAAAATTGCAGATGGTCAATATTACATCACCAGCAGTCAAAGCAATGTTTCTTCCTTCCTTCCTTCCACTGAACCAGAGCTTCACCTCCCACATCTTAATGTGTAAACTTTACTGTCAGAGGAGCTGGTTGAACAAGCAGAAGCCAAGGATTTCCACAAATAATTAAAGCCTAAAAAATAAATAATAAATGATAGCTGCCAGGGAATATTCTCTCTTCTGCAGATATGGAGAGAAGGTACACAGGAGACCTAAGATAATCAAACGTTCTTTTTTTTTGTTCAAGTCACAAATTCATTTTGCTTTCTCCATTCCCACTCCCATATATTCATCACATGTTTCACTGATTCTCTAACTACACAGAGCCGGACCCCAGGAGGGTCCAACTCTGCCCTCCTTTTGCTAAGCAATGCTTATGTGAACAATCACAGTGTCTAGAATGGGATGATTCTCATGAGTAAATTACTAGCCAATGTCAGAAACTAATGCAGAATCCCCTGAAATGTGCATTGTTTCTGCTGAAGAAGTAAGGCATGTGAATGCTAAATTAGAAAGAACTTATAATTCTCATTTTTTTATATATGGAGATATGTGAATAAAGCAGAAAAATCTTCCTGTTACTCTTTGCTGTTATTTTGTTGTTCTTTTTTGAGTTCAGAATAAACCTATAAATCGGTAGAGACCAAAAGGGAATCCATTCTCAGACCCTTTATAAATATTCAGGAAGAAAAAAAAAAAACAGTCTCCAGATTTGAGTCACTGTTTTCCTTGGGAAAAATGTTAAGAGCCTTCCTTCACTTTAGAATGCATTTTTTATCCTTGCTTTAAAATATGCCTGCAGTTGAAAATGATATGGCCTATAGAACATGTTCAAATGTTGCTTTTTTTCTGCTGGACCCTTGCCTCATTCAGCACTCAAGACAGATGTGTTTTGGAGACTTCAGCTGCAAAGGTCATTATTTTTAATATATTCAGTGAATCATGTGGCGCAAAAAACAAGATGTTTAGTGAATAAAACAGATGATTTCAAGACGATGACTTGAAGTCCAGTATTTCCTGATGTTTTTTCACTCTGTAGTTTAATTTTTACTCTGTAGATCGGTTTGTTCATGCTATATAACTTCTTATGTTTGTAACATAGCATATAAAAAAAAAAAAAATAGAAATCCCATTTCTGACAGGCAGTACATCTCTGTCTGCTGTACATGAAGAGGACTGGGAATCTCCCTGACCTCTGGACCAAAGGATTAACTCGTGGAGACAGTATGTTTCTGGTCTCTGGGAAGCAGTGCTGTAGGGGAAGCAGTCCTTGGCTGGCAAGTTTTACTAATACTGATGGCAGAAGAATACTGAGATTCAGGCCTCACGTCTGAGTCTTTTGAAAAGAGTCTGCTCCATAAGGCAGAGATCCTACAGTCATCATAATGCCAAATGATCCTTTATGCTTACTTTACCACTTCCTGCTCGTCCTTGGTTCTGTTTTGCTTTTTTCTTCTCTTGATTCTTTCCCTACTTCAATTTTCATCACTTGTGCAACCCTGGGTTCTCTGTAGACTCTGAACAAAACGTATCTCCTTGTGAGCACGACTTTCACCTAGTTTCTAAGTTCCTAGTATGAGCATCCTCAAGTACCTCAAAGAGAAGGCTGAAAATATTATTCAATAGGGACAAGTACAACATTTTCAACGAATATTGCTTCTACTTGACTTCCAATTCGAAGAGGAAAACTATTCCACAACAACGATAGGAAAACTGTTATTCTGGGCTACCAAGAACACTGGTCAAACACTGTTAGGGAGGCCTCAGTTTATAGCCAGGCAGGAGCATTTAGAACAACACATGAGCCAATACAAGCATGTTCCAGTGTGAGCCTAAATTTCCCAGGATTATTTCGTGGTTTTCAAAGCCTAAATTTACTCAAAATTCACCTGATTTACTGAAGGTAGACCCACATGAGTTAACTTCAGATGCTTAAAATCAAGCCTATAGGATAGTTACCTATATTCTCTCTATAGCAAATAGGGAGAGAGTGAGATGGGAGTTGTTCCAGGAGCAATTGGTGGGGGTCGGCCTCTTCTCCCACATAACTACTGATGGGACTAGAGAGAATGGCCTCATGTTCTGCCAGGGGAGGTTCAATTTGGATATTAGGAAGAATTTATTCTCCAAAAGAGTGATCAGACACTGGAATGGGCTGCCCAGGGAGGTGTTTCAGTTACTGTCCATGGAGGTGTTCAAAAAATATTTAGATGTTGTACTTAGGGACATGATTTAGTGGGGAAATACTTCTGGTAGGTGGACAGTTGGACTGTATGATCTTGGAGGTCTTTTCCAACCTTGGTGATTCTATGATTCAGTTTACCCTATTTTTAGATGGATGCCTAGGAGCTGTTGGAAATGGGGATATCTCTTTTTGGCAACTGACTGCAGTGATGTTGGCTGTGGGTGACTGGAACTAAAGTACAAGCATCAGGGGATCCATGGGGCCACACAGGGACTTGCACAGGGAATGCAGATGTAACCTGGAAATGAAAGCTAACCTTTTGACAGCAGAAGTCACTAAGAACCACATTATCAAAAGTGATCAGAACTCTTAGCATGGAGGAAGATGAGATTTTGCCCACAGGCCACTTGCTTTGTAACTGGGTACCTTTGCAAATGTGATGTCGAGACCCATATTTAGAACCTATGAAATAATTGGAAAAAAATACCGTAGCTTTAAACAAACTCTGTTCCTCTGTCTTCAAAGGAAACTGTGCTAGTTTTAAGTGCTAAAAAGTGTATTTTTATATCAGAATCTTACAGAGTTCAGTCCCAGATGGTTAATTAATGAAAAAAAAAATATGAATGTCTCTATTATTTTTTTCCTCTCCTTCCTTCTATAATGTTTCCAGGAGGCATAAGTGCAGTTTAAATTCTGGAGTAAAAATTTTTTTAATTAAAAATTAAAATATGCCTCAAAGTGGCTCAGCTATTAGCTGCTTATTGCAAATGAACTGCCCCTCTTCTCCTGTTTTCCATCAGTCCCTGAGATCACCTGAGTTGCTTGAGCCACAATTTAAATACCTAGGTGCTGCACCCAGCATGTCCTCAGCAAAGGTCCAGGGCTTGAAATCTCTTCCTCATTTCCATTCCAAGGAAGTCTGAGTCAGTTGACCTTCAGGGCACTCTGTAAAGCTTAGTAAAATAGATGAACTTCAGATAGGCTCAAATAGGTAGGCTGTAGAGGAGGCATTTTGCAGTGGGAGGTTATGCTGGTATGAGATGGCCCAAGGCACTTGTAGGAAACAAGTGCAAACCGAACCATGTCCACGAGCAGTGGGGAGGGCACATGCCTGGAAAAGCAATACTGTCTGTCAACCCAGACCCAGTGCACTCACAGCTGTACATATATACAACCTATTCTGTGCACAGAAAAGCCAATAAATGTGAATTTGAATGAAGCTCTGTACAAGCACTAGGATTTTATTTTTGTCTTGCATACTTCCTTACTTCTTAGACAAATACTTCACTTTCACTACCCATACTTCACCTTCACTTGCCATGCCATACAGACATTTCTACTTTAAAATGGGAATGCCCAGTGTTCCTTATCTGCCTTCCAGTCAGTTTGCATCCTCTCTTTTTATAGGTTTGCCCTCCCATGCCTTTTACATATGACTACTAAGGCCATTCCATTCCCATGAATTCATCTTTACAGGCTTTCTGAAGCAGGGTTAAGTGCACAGCGTTGTCTCGGCTGTTTATCACTCAGTCTCACTCTTCAAGCAATACCTTACTTACTTCACCAATGGGAATCCGTAGCAGAGTAATTTAGGAATTAATCACCAGAGAAACACTTCCCCATCTACTTTCTCAGTAGATGGACAATACGTTAAAGGAAACTGGTATGGTAGAAACAAGTAATCCCAGGAGAAGCAAAATTAATGAAACTTCTTTTTGATGCTTGTGCACAGAGTGGGATCTGATATTTAATAAGGGCACAAAGTCCATTTTAAGCTTCTCCCACATTTGAGAGTTTTTGTGATATTTGCTATGCATATTCTTCTATAGCAAGTACAGGTGAGTTCACCCTGGAACTTTTCCTTTAGCAAAGGCCCTAATAGATACTTTTTCTTATGTGACTTCATATTTGTTTTCTCTATATATACATACATATGTTTTTATGAAACTTGTCCAATCTTTCTTTGTTGGACACCTCAGGCATTCATCAAAATTGTCTGAAAATGATGCAGTGGAGTCAGCAGTTAGAAAGGTGGGTCTGCAGACAGTGTGACTCCGTAAGTGTTGTTTCTTAGGAAACCCATCTCCAAATGGCAGGTAACTGCAGTGTCTGGCATGGTACCAAACGCTTTCTGTATAGTGCTGTCCTCTTTCTTCTAGAACTGGGATGAACATCTCCTCCAAAAAGGAAAGTCTTTCTCCCGTAAATTTGTGTGTTACAGTGAGGTCAACTTTTGCAGCAGCTCCAAATCCTGCAGTGCCCCAGATTGGTCCGAGCATGGTGACCTCTGAGAATATCACTCTTGTCCACATTGCTGTGTATTTCCTATGACTTCACATCCACACATCATACAGAAGTAGCAAATAGATACAATATCTTTCCGATGCTGTATGAAAGAACAGAGTTGTATGGGCTTTATTTTAATGTGGGCACTGTCCTACATTCATCATATGATAACCACCACTGTCATAATGATATAAACACAATTATTATCAGCCTTTTTTTTTCTTTCTTTCTTTCTTTTCCCTAAACTAGTAGGATAATACATACTGTTCAGACTGGCTTTCTTTTCTTTTTTTTTTTTTTTTTCCACTTCTGCTGGTAGTTGTATGGCTAGCTACTAATGGATGAACCCCTTAACACAGGCACTGATAAGACTTATGGTTCTGTAATTGTGTCTAGAAGCTGCCAGTGCTCCTCATTCCTGCTTTTGCGTGAGATCAAGAGGTTCCTGTGTGTGTCACCAAAGCAAATGGCTTGTCATGTTGCTCCCGGGATGGTACAGTCATGCTTCTTCCCTTATACTGGCCTACAATGTGCAAAGGATGAAAAAATAATATTTTGTTTTTTCCTAGTTAGTCTTCAACAGGATGAGTTCCTTGGCCCATGTACCTGTGGGCTGGCATGAGAGTAGTCCCAGAACCCACAGCTGCAAGGTGCAAAGGCAATAGGCAACTAAGACCCTTTAATGCACTCAGTGCCTGACTTTGTCTTATAAATTTTGGTTTAAAGTAGTTGCCAAAGTGCATCCACATTTTCACCACGACTGTTTTTCCCATGTTGGTGTCACATGCAATTAATTACAGGATATTTAATTCTGCTTCCTTGATTCTCATTAGGAAGATATGAAAGTCTTGGTCATCTGAGAAGGTGTGGAGTCAGGCTCTATTGCTGCCGAAAGGCCAAGGGGACATGTGCCATGAGATCCTTTAGCAAGGGGACAGGACAATGAGGCTGTGGTTCAGAGAAGCCTGGCAGGAAGAATGACTTTTTGTTGCAAATACAAAAGTGTCCACCTGGAGGTTATGAATGAATAGGCAGAATTTTCTTCTTTTTCAAAGAAACAGGTGTAGTAATGACTGCCCGGACAAGAGCTGAATAGCATGTGAAAAGCCTTTGCTTGCATTAGCAGGAGATAACACAACGCTGTTACTAACAATGTGGCGAGCAAAGTATCTCTCCGGTCACCGGATTCCGACATTCTCCCTGTAAGACACAGAAACTTGCTGGAGCGGCATACCCTGGCAAAGTGACCTTTTTTATATATTATTTTTTACTGCCTAGTTTGCACTTTGTTGACTTGGCTGGGCACCTGCTGTAATCTGCAAATATGTTCCTGTCATCCCGGCTGGAAACAAAAACAGTGAACAGTGTAGTTCTTCAGTGGATTGGAGCTAGCAAAGAGCAAAAGTACTTGTGCAAAATGCTGAGGTAAATCTTCCTGTCCTATAACCTTTCCCAGCTTTGTCCGTGGGCTGTGAGCAATTTCCAGTCATCTATCTGGGGCCACTGTTTCTTTTTCTTTTAAAAAGCATTTGTTCCCAAATACACAAAACAGATTTCTCTGCTGGCGTTTTGACCAGCATGCTCCTAAAGCAGCTGAGCAACTGTGTACAGGCTCATTTGTACCCTGTGTTTCACTTCTGGCACTTGTGAAATCCTCCAAAACCATTAACCATCATCTAAAAGTGCTGTAGTCGTGTTTTCAGTGCAAGGTATACTGTGTCAGCCTCTGTACCTGCAGCTGGGTGAGGGTGCAGTAAATTCTTTGTCTTTCTACTCCTAAGTAATGTAATAAAAAAGCTTTCTCGTCTCTGGGTTAAACATTCTTCTCCTCTATAGCTGTGTAAGTAAGGTTGAAATACCTTTTGCTATTGTCTACAGCGCTTGGCAGAGGCAGAAGCCGCAGGTAAAACGTAATTGTATTTGGGTTCAGAGGGGAGTATTTTCTGGATGAAAAAATACAGACCTTTGATCTTGAGGCGAACATCTTCCATCTTTCTTTAAAGTTTATGCTGGTAATATGCTTAACTTGAGAAGGGAAAAAAAAAAGCTGTATCAGAATTATAGGGTGTCCCTTTCAAGCAAAAAGTTGAGTTCTCTACTGCTAATCTGCTCTGTTGCTATTGTTGCTAGGGTTTTTGTGGTTGTTGTTTTTCTGTTTGTTTGTTGCTTTTTAAATTTAAGGGATCATAATTTGAGACTGGTTTTGTACTTGTGTGGGAGAAAGTCTGTATTTCAATGAGCTTCATTAGAGCAGAATGCTGGTGAGGTACTTGGGTGCTCAGACATCTGAGTTACCATAATAACCATCTTGCAAAGCATATATATGATCACCTTCAGGGTCCAAATGGCCACAGAAAATCCTCTGCACATATTGGAAATTTAAGAACTTGTTTAAAAAGCCTGAAGATTTAAATAGACCTTCATGACTCTAAACCTATATGGATAACATTTTCCGGTGTTTTTTAAAATATGCAATTTGTGTAATTTTAAAAGTGTACCCCATTCAAAACAAATCCAATGACATTTTGGATTTTTGATGAAACTGTCACTCCCATTTTCACCCAGTTTAGATGCAGTTCCCATTTCAATTCAGTGAAGGCACCTCCTTTGCAGAAAGCATCTCACGGGAAGCCGTGATTCTTAAATGCAGGAGATACAGATTGTTGCATAATATCCTAAATGAGATGCCTGATTCATAAATAGTGCTTAAATTTAGTATGGTTTTAAATCTAAATGAGCTAAAATAATTTTTTTTGTTGTTGTTTAGTGTTCTCATTTGGTTTCCTCTACTAGGTAATTTGTTTTTCTCAGAATGGATCAGAGCGTGAATTGTAAAAGCACAGTAAAATCCCTATTTAGAATCATAGAATTGCTCAGATTGGAAAAGACCTTCAAGATCATCAGGTCCAACCACAACCTACACATACTACCCTAGCTCTAACAAACCTCCACTAAATCACATCCCTGAGCACCACATCCAAACGGTTTTTAAACACATTCAGTGA
Organism: Gallus gallus; assembly: GCF_016699485.2. Lineage (NCBI taxonomy): Eukaryota > Metazoa > Chordata > Aves > Galliformes > Phasianidae > Gallus > Gallus gallus. Next base: position 124,818,386 of record NC_052533.1, on the reverse strand, counting down.
TGGTGACTCAACCACCTCCCTGGGGTGCCTATTCCAGTGCTTCACAACCTTTTCTGTAAAGAAGTGTTTCCTGATATCCAACCTAAACTTACCCTGGCACAACATGAGGTGATTTCCCCCTGTTCTGTCACCTGTCACCAGTGAGAAGAGTCCAACCCCACTCTCGCTGTAAGCACCTTTCAGACACTGGAAGAGAGCAATAAAGTCTCCCCTCATCCTCCTTTTCCCCAGACCTCCTTTTACCCCAGTTCCTTCAGTTGCTCTTCATAGGGCATGTTCTCCAAGCCCTTCACAAGCCTCACTGCCCTTCTTTGAACCTGCTCCAGCACCTCCATGTCCTTTCTGTACTGAGGTGCCCAAAACTGAACACAGTACTCGAGGTGAGGCCTCACCAGTGCCGAGTACAGGGGAAGGATTACTTCCCTAGTCCTGCTCACCACACCAGTCCTGATACAAGCCAGGATGCCATTGGCCTTCTTGGCCACCTGGGCACACTGCTGGCTCATATTCAGCTGACCGTCCATCAGTACACAAAGGTCCCTTTCCATCAGGCAGCTTTCCAGCCACTCCTCACCAAGCCTGTAGGGTTGCCTCGGGTTGCTGTGACCAAAATGCAGGACCTGACACTTGGCCCTATTGAAATTCATACAGTTTACCTTGGCCCATTGATCCAGTCTATCCAGATCCTTCTGTAGTGCCTTTCTCCCCTCAGGCAGATCAACACTCCCTCCCAACTTGGTGTCATCTGCAAACTTACTGAGGGTGCACTCAATCCCCTCATCAAGATCGTTAATAAAGACATTAAACAGAAGTGGCCCCAGTACTGGTCCAGCTCATGACCAGAAACCAACTGGATTTAACTCCATTTGAACACAAAACTTTGGGCCCGGCCATCCAGCCATCCATCCAGAAGTTTGATTTCTGCCCATGCTATATTACACTGTACTTGGAAAAGGTTATCTGGTTAAACAAAGAAGTGAGGAAATATGATGAGATCAGACTCTAGCTGTTAATCAATGATCAGAACATACTGGTAGCTGAGGAAGTATAAAGTTTTGACAGAAGGAGCTCAACTGGACTGGACCATGCCTAGAACTGTCCTCTCCAAAAGGTAGCAGTATTTGGGTCACCATCATCTCAAGATTTTGTAGACTGTCAGGGTAGACAGCACAGTGTCAAAAGTATCTGTGTGAAGAAAGAAATTGTGTAATTTTCCAAAGAAGCAAGATGTTAAAAATAATCAAATGAAAGGTTTTAGTTTTAATTTCAGTGTAAATGAAACTGCAATCCTAGATTAATTAACTTCCCTGCTACAATCTCGAGTTTGTCAGTTGACATAAAGAGGGAGGAAGAGATGAACTGCTGTGCTTGGGGAGAAAGGCAAGTGAGATCCTACATGTGTCAGGTGAAGTATTTCCACTGGAGACAGGAAAGTCTGTGTGTGCTTGTACAAGGCACCAGCAAAACTTCTTATGAAATAAAGCATGTTTGTGCTAGACCTCCATGTGCGATATGGATGCGTCCTGACTGGAAATGTTTCAGAACTCTGGGGATGGTGGTGAGAAAGAAGAGCCTATCTCAAAGAAGAGAAACTAAAATATTTAGTTTGTCAGCCTATCAAAACACAGTCTTGAAAGGAGATGGGATTGCTATTTACTATGGAATAAGCATCAGGCAGAGATAAGAGCTATTTAAAGAAAGAACAGTGTTAGGCCAAAAACAGATATAATCTAGCCGAGCATAAATTTAGTCTGAAAATAGGAAAATATCTAACCATAAAAGCAATGAGGTTCTGGAACAGCTTTCTATGGGAAATAGGACAAGAAAAATTCCAAACAAATTTTAAGATGCAGTTATTCAGTTCAAGTAAAGTCTGGCAGAATTGTTTACTCGAGTATCTCATCCTAATTTCCTTTGTTCCTAAAATTTTATAGAATTTCTAAGTTCATAGCATAATTAACACACTAAGTATTAATATCCCAAGATCACATCCTAGCTCAGCCACAGGCAAAATATCTGTTTGGCAATGTCATTGTTTTATTATAGTCTATTTGTTGACTTGAAGCTGGATCCTTTTTCTGTACATGTCTCCCAGGACCAGAGCAGCCTGCCTAACCTTAAGAATTAAAGTTAGAATCTAAATGAAAAACCTAGAAGAACTAAGAGAGATATTTAGTTTAAAGGCAGAATACCATTCTTCACTCTGAGAATCTAAGTTCCACATTAGAAATATTCCCTCTACAGCATATCCCTTGAAATGTGCTTTCCCTGTTTCATTAGCACATAAGAATGAATCCTCCCACAAAGATACTGATAAGTCCCAGAGCCTGAGAAGAATTGGAGCTGTATCTCATTTTCTCTTCATTCTCTCCATTTTCCTTTCCTTCCTTATCTTTCTTGGCTCCCTTCTATGCAAGACATGAATAAGCATTGAGTTGCCTGGAAACCTTGTTGTGGGGTGATAGCAGGAGTGGGTGGCACCGCGTGTCCCCCTCACTCCAGCTCTGCAGCCCAGGGGAGGGCTTCATGGGCTGCACCTCACCTACTCACTACCCTGTTCTATTATCATCCATCATGATTCCCAAGTAATGCGTGCCCTTCTGTCTGAAAAAAAAAAAAAAAAAAAAAAAAACCTTGGTTGTTTTAAAAGCTATTCATGAGCTATTTTTTTTTTCTTATAGAATATTTCTTATTGTATAGGTACAATAGTCATGATGTCTTTTCTTTTATTATTAATCTTTCCATGGGTGCCCATTTCTATGCATTTCTGAATGTGATTCTATTCATGAATTGGGAATGAACTGTACTGAAATCCTCACCTGAAACTTAAATTCCAAACTTGTGGGTAGCACAGGGAACTCCTTCAAGTCCCTGTCAGCAGAAAGCCCATGCCTTCACTGCACCATCTTCAATGGGATATGTCTTCTAGTGGGAGGGCAGGGATCAGACCAAACAAAAACAACATGAGAAAGCACCAAGCTGAGAAAAATAAGTAACAATAATAGTGGTAGAGCATTCTTATTAAAATCTCTACCTGTCTTGGGAACAGTGGAGGAGTTGCAAGCTGAAGGAAGATACCTGGATGGAGAGTCAAAGAGGTACCATAGGTGAGTACCATATCTCCTGGCAGATCTCCAGTGGGGGTTGCTCACCAGCTCTTGCCCATGGATTCTCAGTCCTCACTTTACTGAGGCAAGTGTCAGCCTTGTTCTGCGTTAGGGCTCCCTGTGCCATTAAAAAAGCAGAGGTTCTCCTTGGTACTGATACAGGTTGGTAGTACCTCCCATGGAAATGAAAATCCGTCACACTCCTTTGACTTTCAGGATCTTTGGGGACCATCTGGTCTTTTCCAGAGATCCAACCAATATTCACGTTGCCTGCTCTCAGGCATCTGGTCTGATCTCCGAATGTGGGAACCCAGTCTACCTAAGTCTCCTGCAGTGCTGAGAGAGAGGGACTGAGCAGCATCCTCAAAGCATCTGGATCAGAATCCCACTCAGACTCCCTGGGTTCACAGTTCCAGAGATTACAAAGACAACAGACAGACAAAAACAGCTGCTGTGCTAAAAATGACAAAAGTTCATCACAATACATGCATCTACCAACATGGAAAAGAGACAGATTGAGGCAAACCATTAACATCCCCAAGGTTTACCTCCCCTGGGGTAAGCTCATTCCCATCACCACAGAAAGATGCTCCCTGGCGACTGCTGACATCATGTCTGTTTTGGGCCTCCACTGGGACATCTCACACTGCTTACTGGAGGCTGCACATAAGATGCTGGTTTGAACTGGTGACCAGGCAATACACTCCCCGAGGGACACTGACACTGCCAAGCCCTCGCAGCTCTCCTATTAACTGCTTTAACACCCCACTGAAATTTCATTTGATCACCACTCTGACTCTCTGGGCACAGGGAAGACCCTCTTGCAGAAGAGAAGACGTCCTGGAGATGTACAGAGAATCTCAACATGAAAAGTTGGTTATAAACCATACATTTACAGGATCTAAACTGTTACAGAGTGTCTCAAAGCTGTGGGAGGACAAGAAGTTAATAAGACAAACTGAAGAACTCTAAGTATTTCAGGCCTTTTATTTCTTTATGAGTGGGGCTGATGGCTTGGTTGGTTTCAGAGAGCTCACACACAGCTAAATTTAGGGCTGGAGAGGAGCCAACTCTCCATTGTTCAAGTTCACATTTCAGCTGACTTGATGGAAATTCACACTTTATGAACAAGGTCGCTCTGTCAACTGGACCTCAGCACAGTGCTTTGGCAAAAAGGGCCGTAAGGCAAGGAAGTTCAGGAAAGAGAAAGTGTTCAAAACAAACCAGCACTTTTACCAAGCAGCTTCAAACTGTTTAAGGGTCTTGGGTTTTGTAGATCATTTTTTTTTTAATGGACAAATTGTAAAGCTTGCTTTGTTGTATGTTTCTACTTCTGTTTCTTGCTGGAGACAAGGATGCTCAGCTGTAAAATATAACATTAGAAATTAAAGTGTGCTCTATTTTTTTTAAGTCCTTGGAAAGAATTTGTAGGAAATGTGAGCAAAGGGCCGTGCTGTGGGACTTTCTCAGCAAAACTGTGATCCAACCTTCAAATACATATATAGCTCTGAATGGTGTTGTTGAGTTTTCCATTAGCGTATGCAGCATCTGAAGCGAGGAAGGGGGGAAGGGCTAGTGGCCAGGAGACTCAGAAGATGGTTTTTATTCCAAACAGGCACAATCTGTTCATGGCTGCTCCTCATAGATGCAGCTTCCTCCATATCCCAGCCACCAGCTGCATCCAAGCAGCCAAGAGAGGAGACGGGATTTCTCAGGCACTTTCCCCTCCCCCCCATCCAAGCACCTTAGCCAAAGCATCTAAGAAATGAGTCCCATGTGTAAGATGAAACCCCAGAAATTTCCAATATTTGGATTTGGGTTCATTTCAAACGATTATTCTCACACTGGTTCACTAATTTATTATTGTTTTGCACATTTATTCCAAGCTGCATGAAGCCTTTTATGGAGGTATTGGATACATTCTCCCAAGCCCCTATTAACGCTAATGGGCATTATGCAGGTGCTTTAGCACAGCCTTCACCTTACGGCGTTTTTGTTACCTTAACTATTGGAAAGTGCATTGCTGTGTACACTGGGTGCCAATTGTGCTTGCGAGAGGTAGGAAATTAACAAGTACAGAATTAGCCTCCGTCTGAGACACATGTATGAGTTATTTGGAAAATATTTGTTTAGTTGCCTTGGAAATAAATAGCTCGAACTTCAGAACTTTTTTTTTTAAAGAATTCAATAACATGTTCCTAGATGTCCCCTATGAAAGTCTAGTAAGAGCAAAATGCTTTTCCTCCAATCCGCAGTCTGATACAGTTTAAAGTGAATGTGTAAAATTTCCCAGCACATCATTTTGTTGAAGATATTTTTACTAAAGCTCATTAGCTTTTTAAATATATTTTCTTGCTCTAATTTTCCTCTAGCAAGCTGAACTATGAGTCAGTCCAAATGAGATTTAAAATAGGTCTCAATTTTCTATGCATGTAACTGCTCTTAATTGCATAGAACAAGTTTAGACTGGCTCTGTCCAATTAAGACAAAAGGAGAAAAGGATAATTAAAAATAAATCATAACAATCAAAAGTTGCATTTGCAATTTTGCTTTAGATGCTCCCTCCTCCCACATTTTTGAAGTAGCACTTAAAAGAAATGGCACAGCGTCTTAAAGATGCATTGTCCCAGATCTGGCAGAGCAAGCATACCCATCTTTGTCAGCCTAGAAGTACCTATTTCCCTCATCCGATCAAATGAAATTGTGTGTAGAATTGTGTGTAGAATTAAATCTTTCTTCATTATAACTTTTTTTTTTTTCCTTATTTAAATATGTTTTTCAGGGACTGTTTTCAGGAAGAACTCACAGATGCACACTCAGTATTTTCAAGTTTGGGGATGGAAGAATTAGCAGTTTCTGAAGTAGTTACAGTTTGCTTCTGAAAGACAATGCTTTGTGTGATTTTTTCAGAATTTGTTGATGAAAAGTCCTGTAATCTCACAGCTGCAAAATAAGGAGCTTTGGAATAACGTGTATTTGTATGTTTGAACAGTATCTATGAAGCACACGCCTAGAACATATCAAAAGCTGCTGAGTAAAGTGCAGGTACTGTGCTGCTTCTAAAAGAGCAGCATACAATTCAGAGCCATACTGCCCGTGCAAGGTTTGTTTCAAAATATTCATCAGGTTGCAGTACCAAAGTGCAGACCAAGGAATGAGCGCTACTGAGGGAAACCACTTGTTCTTCATTATCAATGTGTCAATGTTATTGAGAGAGCCAGAATAAATCAGTTTGATTCCTCTCTGACTACACTATTTGGTATGCTTAAGAGACGTGGAAGCAGGTGGTACCAGATATACAAGGATAATATCTCCTCAATTATCTTTTCTTGGGTTGGCTGCAGCTCACCTCAGATTAATCACCAGAAAATCAACCACTTGATATAACTGAATTGTCTTGAGAGGAGCCTCACTCTGGAGTCAGTGCCTTAAGTAAGTAGCTGATGTGCTGATAGATGACTGAAGATGTATAAATTCCACTTTTTGATTCCACAAACTAATAAATGTTTCAAGTGAGCTTTCTGCAAACTGTCTTTGGGACATCTGGAATTGGTGGGCATATCTTTTATGCCATCTTCCAGCTCATGTTAAAACTCAGAAAGCAGAGTATCTCCAACAAGGAATGGATGCAGTCTTCATATGTAATCATGTTGAAGATATAAAAGGATCTGTAAATTTAATGTTATAGCATTTTGCCTCATACAGCTAGCTGCCATTCTAGCTTTAACCCTAGCAATCTTGCTGTTCATCTCAGTTCACTTCCTATAGTCATGCTAATATGTGAAATGTTCACAAAGCAAATAAAATTTATGTTGAAGAGTAATATTTAGAGTGCTGTAGTCAGAATCTTCTATCAGCCCTGTAGAAAAACATGAGCAAGGGATGTTCACACTTGCCTAAGAAAGCAAGATTTATGTGAAATCTGTATTTTTGTCCATTTACTCTTCTGAGATTCATCTTCTCCCACTTTTCATGTTATTTTCCTTCCTTCACGCTATGCCCAGAGGAACACACAGCTCTGCCTCTTTCCTGGGCAGCATCAGCCAATGCTGAAGCTAACAGCATCACCCTTATGACAGTCCCAAGCTCTTCTGGCCCAAGCTTGCTCCTGAGCTTAGGCCTACCATGTGGTGGGGTGTTACACGATGGTACCAGCTGAGCCACTGAGCCAGAATAAACAGAATGCATTTTAACATAAAGGGATATAGTACAAGAAATATATTCTCAAGTCTTGGAACTGTAACCATGTGTTACCATATTGTCTTCCTTCTGCTCCTTCTGTTTCTTATTTTCACACATTACTCCATTCTTTTGCAAATCTTTCCTCACAGAATGTTAAGAAACTGAGATCTACCTTAACTAAAAGCTGTTCTGCTATACATCATATTCATGCTGTTGGGCTGACTGATATCTTTCATCTTTCACTTTTCTCATGGCTTTCGACATTTTATATCTATCTCAGCTTAGCTTCATTTGCTATTCCTTATACCTTCTTTTTTGCCTGCTGTGACGGTTCTCTAATTATTTCTTTGTGCTTGGCCATATATTCTGACTTAGACTGGCATTACAATTGATAGAGCTATCATATATCTCTGCAGTTCCGAGATGGAAGAAAGTTGGGCTAGATTTCATTTCCTTGCCAATATATTATGTCTTTGGCTTTGTTTCTTACAGTGTTTTCCACACTTCATTTTAGACAGTTTCAGTGAGTTTCAGTGAGTGGTTCTCAAAGTGTGGTCTACAAATAACTGTTTGACAGCAAAGACGTGGTATGCGGTCAATGAGCCATGCTGCCTTTAATAGTGTTTTCAGTTAATATTTTGATGATATACGTGCACAGAGGTACTTCAGAAATTCAGAGATGACCAGTTGGGAGCACAGAAATTCGCAGACCTGCTAGCATAAGCAATATAACTCCATAGTTTCCCACTGACTGACTTCGGGCACAGCATATTCTGCTGATGGAGTACATGCTGATGAGGGTGGCTTTTTAAAATCAGAACACAGAGCACCTCCTCTGCCGCTACAAATCTGAGCACTGAAAGGTGGCTTTTCTTCTGGGAGGCATAAGCAGAGATTACCTGGCGGTGCATTCACCATGCAAAAGTCTTGTTTGAGGTCTCCTCTGAGGTCTTTCAAAAGCCAGTAGGCACTACATGTCTAATGCATTGTGATAGTGTCTGACCCGTGTTCCCAGAGAAATGAAACACTCTGTTTTACAGGCATGCAATCCAGTGAATTATTGCAGTGTTCAAGGAATTGCAGTCTCTGGCCAGAGGCATCAAGATTTTCAGCTGAGGATCGGTGGGTCCAACCCATCTCCTTTTATTCCTTAGGCTGTGGGACAAAGCTGTTGCCTGCGCCACAGCTTGTTCACCCCCACGTCTGCAGCAGCATACTGGGGAGAGTCCTACTGTGGGACATGGTCCAGCCCCATGATAACTCCATATCCTCCCTGGCTCTACAGCCTGCAAACCAGACAAAAAGTCAAGGAAGAAATGCACAGTCTTGTGAAACTCTAAAGGATAGATACGTCTTTTGTCAAGCTGTTGGGAATGAAAAATAACAAGGATAAGAACCCAGAAAACATTCACTGTTTTTTGAAGATTTTTTTTTTCTTTTTATTCCCACAAGAAATCTCCCAAGATCAACTTTGATGATTTAATTCATCTAAGGGAAAACTAACATGGCTTCTGCTAACCTCCTCTCTCTCCCTTTTTTGATATAAGAAAAGTCAGATCAGCATCGAGGAAGTTGGAATATGGCAATATGGAGAAAAACTTCTCACTACTCCACCAAAAACTGCATTCAGTTTCAGTGTGATTTGTGCTTAAATTAAAAGGGGTTCATTAAATCCTCTATATTTGTAGAATCACTGTGAAATAATAATAAAATAAAACTGGAGCAAATAATTCTGATTATTTTACCTCTTTTTCAATGTATCTACTGTTGATATACTTTTTTTTCTTTTTTTTTCTTTTTTTTTTTTTTTTGCCACGGTCATAAATTATATACTGTATTTCTAAGCCATGTTTTTTTCCTGTCCTGACTTATGTTAATCAATGTGTTTGTTACCACACATCTTGAATACTGCATTTCTCTGGTGGCTGGCTTATCATCATCTATAATTATTCCAACTCCCAATTAGGTCTCAACTCTTCTGTAAAGTTATTTACTTGCTTCCAGCAATGAGACAACGTTATATCCCTTTTTTTCTAGGTTAGTGCTCAAAACACATTTCATTAAAAATTCTCCTGTTGATATTGGAGTCATTTCTTGTCCTCCTCAGGTCACTGTATCCAGGGCTTCTGTGATCTTTTATTCTCTATTATATCTTTTATACCTATCTCATTTACCTAGTTATTTCTCTACACAGTTCAATTGCTATTTAATATTAGAAATAACCCACACACATGCAGTGAGTGCCATACATGGCACAATAGCCCCATAAACAACGCTACATAACAGCACAACCCATCCAATCACGGGTTTAGAAACCTTTCAGAAGAGTTCTTTTGTGAATGTTTCTTCTGAGTCATATTGCATGAAATCCTGATTACCCAGGAGTATTCTCTCACTTTCTAACATCCCAATACCAAATATGGAATTAATGTAGAAAAATCCAGCAGAATAGTAGCTAGAGAGAGACACAAATGGTTGAAAATGATTAAACAAGCCCTGCTGGTGGCCTGTGGATGTTTATGATTAATGTAGATTTAATCATCAGCATGTAATAAAAATTCATCTCTTCTAATTGGCTTTTTTTATTGATGCTTCTGCTGCAGAGGAAAAAAAAAAAGTAGTTCTTTGTATCAATGTTTAGAATTCTGCAGTTACAGGTCTGTGTGGTATACGGCTAGGATGTGTACAAGGTAACACATGCATTCATAATGTAGTTTAGAATGCATCCCCAATATTAACAGTCATCATTTTATGGCCAAAAGATCTAAAGAAAAGATCTAAGGAAAAGAAAGAACCTGCAACACCTTTTTATTGTTTCTCTAATTATTATGCACAGGATTGATTTTAAATGAATCTGAATACAGGCTACAAATCCTGGCTTTTGGGACTGGGCGCCTGCTCACCATTTATTGTAAACGTAATTAACATAGCAACAAACCCTGTTTGAGAACTTCACAGTGATATTTGACTCTGTGAGTATTTATCTTAATTTCTATTTATTCATTTATTTCCTTGCCACTGAAAAGCTTCAAAGATTTGAAATTTCAGAATTACTGTTGTTTGTGTAGGTTCTGTGCTCTTTCCCTTGTAAACATTTGTGAGCTGATTCATGGCTCCATAAACCCTCATGTTTCTTTTTAGTCTGAAGATAATTTATAATAATAAAAAAAGTAAGAAAGTAACAAGAAATGTATAACAAGACTTACTGCCAGATAGTAATTCCCTCAGCAGTAACTGGTGCAGTACATCACTGATGTGCAAATCAATGTGTGCATATCCTTTCAATTACCAATTGATTTTGAATGGGTTTCCTTGCCTGTGAAAGGGGGTTGGAACTTGATGATCCTTGATGCCCCTTCCAACCCAAGTCATCCTATGCTTCTATGATTCCCTTCTAGAAGGGCTTACTTGTTCATAAAATGAAATGTGAGTAATGATCTCAGAACTGTTAGAGAAAATGATACTGATCTGGGGGACATATGTTTCTTGTTTTTTTTTCTATTGCAATAAACACATTCTTAAGGATGGGAGTAAATTGGTTTCAAGTTAAGGTGACCCCTAAAGAACAGGATTTGAAAAGGGATGTTGCCATTTGGGCAATGGCATGCCCACATCCAGCCCCTTGATGAATGTTATTGGGGTTTACTAACCCCACACTCTCCCCATTGCACAGAACCAGCAGCATATGGTGGTCTGGGCACGTCCCTCTGGTTGTCATCTCCAAGGCCACCAACCTGCAGCACCCGTCTCCATCTCTCCCACCTAAGGACAACAGAGGAGGACCACCATCCCACCCTGCTCCCTTCCCAGCCTCCCCCAGGGAAGGCCTGGGTTGGCAGGGCCGTCCCCATGCACCCTACAGTTCCCATCAGTGCAGCGCGGTGGACGGGATGGTGACACCGCGCCGCTTGTCGGCTGCATTGTTCTGCTCAATGTGATGCAGCCGGTGTGAAACAAGCGGGACGGCTGATTTGAAGTAATTGCTCTGACATAGACTGATTACTACAGTAACAACAGTCGGTTAGAGTTAAGGAGTAGCTTTGGCATATGGTATACATTTGTGGTGGGGGGGTGGCAATGAAAGCTTTTTTAATTTTACAGATTGCTTTATGTTTCAAAATGCTGGCGTTTTCTTTTCCTTGGCTTTATTTAGAAAATATCAACAACAGGCATCTGAAGGAAAAAAATTAACAAATATTGTTACAACTAAATGAATTCAAAGCAACATATATCACAGCTGTTAGGATACGCCATACAATCACAAATTAGTCATCGTTGTTATTGCAGGAAATACAACATTTCACCTCATAAACTTTCAGCTCAATTTTCCTGATTGGTAAAACCCAATTGGAGCCAAATTTCCAGTTGGGCCTGGAGCTACTTGTAAACACTCGATGATTTTGTACATGATTTTGTAGAGCCTAATTCTGGGCCTTTTTTTTTCTTTTTCTTTCTTTCTTTTTTCTTTCTTTTTTTTTTTTTTTTTTTTTTTTTGCTACTGAAATGCTCCTTAGTCTGTGCTTTCATTTTTGCATGTCTGGCATTCACCACTGAAAGCATCTTCTGCATCAGGCAACGGTAGTCGACCACCTGTTGGGGTGGGATAATATGGACATCCGACCAATAGTTAATTTTTTGGGGAGGTCTTTCATGCAGGTACACAGAATAGACAGATACACCCAACAGCAGTGTAGCCCAGATTAATCCCTCACGTGACTTAATCCTAAAAGAAAAAAGGGCTGAAAGGCAGTCATCATCTTCTTTGGGAAACATGTTGAATATTGCAAGGTATCAGTGTAATTGTACCGCCATATATTTTAGAACCCTTCTAGGTAGCAAGAAGATCACCAACTGCCCTTTTTCTATTTTAATACCTAGAGATTAGCTGTTCTGTGCTGAGTACAGATACAACCCTCTTCTATCTCTGTTCAGATCAAAATACGCATTTCCCTGAAAGGGAAAGGAAAAGAGACTTTTATTTCTATGTTCTACATTGTGCTGTGTGTAATAGTATATTCTAAGGCCAATTCTTGCTCACCTTGACCGTGTAATAGTCAATGAATATTTTGGAGGTCCTTTTATCAAGATTTACTTTGAAAAGCAATGCAAGTGAGATAGTAATCAAAAGCGATCTCAGAAACACCTTCACCTTCAAATAGAAAGATATTTTAAAAACGCAAAAATGTTCAAAATTCTAATTTCACATCAGACAAGACAAAATTGGATAGGAATAAAAATAGGGTAATATGTCACAAGCTGGGAGGAGGAGGAGAAAAGAAAGGAAACGTACATCTGAAAGACATTGCATGCTTCTGTTCTTGCTGTGGTCCTTTTTTTCTCTCCCCTCTCTGGACGAAATTTTAAAATATTACTGAGTAAACAGCCTGAAATGTACTCTGCAAACAGTGGCATGTTAAAAAATAGATAGGAGCCGGTCTGTCTGAGCCTCCTTCCAGGCCACTTTGCCATTCACGGTGTTGTGAAACAGTTAAAAGTGAAAATAAAGCCGCTTCTATCATAGATTAATAACTTTTATTAAATTTGAGTTGAATTATTTATGATGCAAACTGTTTGATCTATACTATATCTGTCATGGATGAAACAATCTGGATGGCTGAAACGTTATCGCTGTTTTAAAGAAGTCAGAACTCTCTCCAAAACGTAACAAGCCCTCATGCTGTTTGAGTGTTAGACTTCTGTGCTAAATACCGCGAGGAGTCTGTGTTGTTTCTCAGATCTGGATTCTGTGTTTGGAGTGCTGAATTAGGTGCAAAATAATTGGCACAAAATAAAATCGAGTGTACATCTGAAGAGCCTCCTGCTCACATTTTGCAACATCGGTTAGAAAGGCTGGAAGAATATGTGAAATGGGATTTTTTTTTCACTTCTGATAAATACAGATATCTTCTTGTGACTCATAAATTCAGGTTTGTAATTGGACACCTGTGATAGGTCAAGCGCAGGCCGGGGTACGCACTTAATAGAATTCAAATATTATATAAAAGTTAATTATATGAATTAGAAATCATTCTGATTTTATTATGTTGTTTCTAGATGTGGTGAAAGAAAACAATGTAGTCAAAATCATTGATTGAATGGCTTAAAAGCTTAGGTAAGTGCATGTAGCATTAAATACAACATGTAAGAATTATGATTGTCCAGGAGATATGTTCCATCACTGCATTAGTCTGAGTCAAAAACATTCAGTGCATGGAATGGGAGACTAAAACACATCCCCTATTTTCATCACACAGCACCGCTGCAGAGAGCCTTCAGGTTCACCCCTATGTGTTTGCAGGGTGATACCCCGTTCTCAGGGAAATCCTGACCTCCCATGGGAACTGGGTCCTGACCTCCCTGCATCCAGCCCTCCGTGCATCCCATCCCACAGATACCCCTTGTGAACACTGATCACGGCCTGGCCCAGCGGACGTACCCAGGTGCATCCCAGCCGTAGCCAGCACGCATCCTTCACAAAAGCACACCTTTAGTCAGGACACAACGAGAATAGAAACATGCATTTGAAAACCACCTAGGGCACAGAGGGAAACTTGAAAAGCTGCATCTCAGCAAATGGTAAATAAGGTGTGTTTGCAGAGGAGCAGGAGCTTATCCCACTGGGCAATGCGGCTCTGGCACAGCCACACTGATGCCTGGGAGGGAGCAAGAGCTGTGGCATGGCAGGGAGCAGGCATGGGAAGGGATCTACAGGAGTTGTAAAGCTGCATTTCCTGTCCTGAGATTTATTATTATTTTTTTTTTCCTTTGGGAAACTGCCTCTCTCACAGTTTATCCCATACTTCGAAGAAAGGAATTTTGAAGTCTATTAGTTATGAAGGACTCTTTAAGGGATGGGATGAAGTATGCTCTGATTTACTGAAGGTTCAACGCTGAAGTCACATTGTTAGAAGTTAAGACCCTTTTAGCTGGCTCACTTGATGATCTTTTTTTGTTGTTCCAGTTTCCTATTTAATAATGCATCTATGCATATATCACCCCTATTATTAATAGTAAATGTGCATTTCAACATGTCAAGTTTTCCTAGCCCCACTTTTGCAATTTTTTTTTAATATAAAAAAGCAAAGGCATTTCCTAGGGCACATGCTGCCAGACACCCAGCATTTATCTTATCTTAGTTGATGACTTTCCTTTTATCCTGAAATGATTTGACAATGACTCTATGATTTCCTGTACAAATTACCCTTTGAAAGTGGCAGTGGCGCTTGGCAGCGATCTTCACTTAATTACTGAGTGGATTATTAGCATACGGCTTTTTTTCACCCCTTCATTTCTTTATATCTTCTAGATTGCGCTGACAGTTCCCTTTCATTGCGTGCTTTAGCTCGCTGAATACTAAACATTATGCAGATTGCAGCTGAGAAGTACCCGGTCTACTCCAGCCCTCTTCCCCCACTGTCTGCGCTCCGCAGAGCCCTCCTTGAAGGAGAGCAATTTGTAGGTCAGAAATCAATAGCGTGTCTGCGAAGCGCATTTGTGGGGTCTCTACCTTCGACTGAAAAGGAATTAATGTTTTAAACGAGTCTCATCCTAGAAGGCAGTGAGTTACATCACTTCTTTTTGTTTCATTTCACTTGAAATAGCCTTCCTAGTAAGGTGCTGCTGGTTCTATATTTTTATTGTTTGTTTGTTTGTTTGTTTGTTTGTTTGTTTGTTTGTTTGTTGTTGTTTTAATTCCTATTGCTGACTGTCCCTCAGGTATCAGTGATACTACAGCTAAAATAGCAAGCCTTTATTTTCTCCCAGCCACCAACTCTGCAGAAGGGTACTGCTCAACTGAACTCCTCTGCAAATGATAAATATCACAGATTTGCTTCTTGCTCTCTCCCTGAGAGGACTCTTCAGAGGCTGGGACAGCAGGTAGTGCACACTTGCACACACATCAGGATTTCTCCAGCCTGATCCTGACCGCCTGCTGGCTGTAGGAAGTCCATACTCCACTTCTTTCCTGGAAAAGGTCCAAACTGCACCTATTCCTGGGTGCCTTCCCTGGTATTACTTATGTACCAATGAAGATAAATAGATTTTGTGGTTTTCCCAGTGCCCTGTCTGCAAATGTCATCTGAAATCCAGCCTCTATCACAAATATAGGTGCTACTGGATCCACGCAGTTCAGCATTCACATGTTCAGGTGATCCCTGTGACAAAACTGACTTCATTTCTCTTGCAAGAAAAGTGTTGAGATTTAGAAAAAAATGTCATCCCAGAATTAAATGAAAAGCTACTGTCCTCTCTAGTCCAAATTTAATATAGTACGTACATTAGGTTCAATATGTTAAAATTCTGATTTACTTGGAAGTTCTGAGGCTTCTTTATCCTGCACTCCTCAACAGACAGAGCAGGTAAAAACATGGGGAAGACAAGTTAGTAAACAGTCAATAAACACCTCAAGTTAAGAGACCACGAAGTACATTTTCTTTAGAAATTTCAATGCTTTATGGTGAGCTTTGCCAGAACAAGAAAATACCAGTCAACTCTTCATATTTCAGTAAATCTGTTTTGTTCGTTGCTTTTTTTCAGAGGCTACTGCTCCTGCTACTGAAAATGTCCATCACTTCTTTCAAGTTTGAAGTCCTTCAGACTCACACTCTTTAAGGCCATAAACTATCTATAAGTTGAGCCTCTACACACAGCAAAGCTATTCAACCTTCTTGCATGTGAGCTTAGCAATGCCCATCCCTCTGCTCGACCTATTCCGTACAAAGCTCATGATGTCCTTTCTCTTCTCCTTGATCACTGCATCACTGTCCCTGATGTTTTAGTCCCTGTAGATATGTGACCACATTGTCTGGATGAGGAGCTACGAGATATGGTTTAGTAGCTTGTGGTCCCAATGGGAATGGGATGGCGATTGGACTAGATGATCTCGCAGGTCGTTTCCAACCTTGTGATTCTATGATTCTATGACCTGGATATAATAGCTTCTAAATGAAAGTGTGATAGGTAGAAGCTTGTCATCAGTTTCCTTCCAGTGGTACAGGTGTGTGAGCAACAGAAATAACCAAGCTAATTGGACCAGTAACTTAGGAACAGTTGGATTTTAGTTTCTCTACACTGACCATTTCCTTGCTTTACGAGACACGCCAAACAATTTTCTTCTAAAGAAGAAGATTGGCTTCAGCCACTTGTCAGCAGCAGACCTTGCTTCACGTCCCATGTGTTGGGAAGATCTTCACCCTGACTGCAGTTGTGCTTGACCTTATGCTAATACAGCAGAGCTACAGTGTCACTGCAACTGACTTTGTGTGGGAGCATAATCTTGTCTTTCTGTATCGAAAGGTGGAGAGAAAGGCTCTTCAGCTATGAACAAATGGATCTATTCACTGAAACTCTACAGCCAGAGAAGTGCTACAGCTCAAAAATCCTGGGCAGGGCTTGCTAGGGATCTCTGGGCTAGTGCTAACGTCTGTAGTTTAGGTACTGAGAAGGTACAAGTAGACATGCATGTGCTGAGACCTTGCTTGGGAAGCAAGACAAATAACAGGGTGGTTAACCTATGCTGTGCTCCCTCCCATTGTGGGTGGGTGTTACCTGGGCTGTTCAGCTTAAAGGTAGCTCTTATGGGTTCCCAGTGCAAACACAGCAATGGACTGGGGATGGAAATAGCTCCGCTGCCATTCTGTGAGGAGAAAGGTGCCCATGCAAGCACAGTAGTGCTCAGCAATTTGACTGATGGCCTCGGGGAAAGGAGTATGGGGATACACAACTGAACTCACTGCACTAAGAGCATACCTTTGCATCAGCCTCAGCTTCTTCAGACCAATGGTGAGCCCTCAGAGCTTCATGGCCACCTTTTCTCACATCATTTGGCAGCCCTACCTCCCATTTGTTGAATAGGCTATGAAGGCAAGGTAAAGTCAAGCAGCAAGTGGCAGGTGCTTCACCATAATCTGATGGCTGAACATCTGGGGAGTCACTGCCTTAGGGTGACTCTGCAACAGATATTTAAACTTTTCTTATAAAGTGAGCCAGTTCCTAGTGTCCTCTTAACTCAGTTTTCCTTATAGGTAGGCAGGCTTGCCAACATGTCGTGTGAAAATCACAAGATGCAGTACATGCATGATTCTTTTTTATTTCTGTTTTGGGAATCTTTAGGGGACACTCTTCAAGCTTTTTTTCTACATATGAGGACAATATTTTTATTTTTTTAATGAAAACTAATATTCTAATGTAATAGGATGGACTGGAGCATTTTGAAAAACAGCTTTTCAAGAGATTTACAATTCTGGTGCTTGGCAGTACTGGGTGCTCGTGGGTTGTGGTCTGCCATAGGGCTGGATCCCATTGTCCTGATTTCATCTGGGACAGAGCTGATTTTCTTCATGGTGTCTCATATGATGCTATGTTTTGGTTTTAGGAGAAAAACAATGTGATAACACACTGATGTTGTTGCTAAGTGGTGCTGTACAGATCCAAGGACGTTTCAGTTTCTCAGCTTCTTGTACTGTTCTGCACAAGGAGCTGGGAGGGGGCAGAACTAGGGCAGCTGACCTAAATTGAACAAAGGGATATTCCATACCATGTGACACCATACAAAAAAACTTGAAAAATGGTGGGGAGTTGGCCTAGTGGAAAGCTGCTACTTGGTGACTGGCTGGGCATCAGTCATCAGGTGGTAAGAAATTGCTTGTGCATCACTTGTGTGTGTGCATATATATATATGTATAGTGTATATATTATGTAATTATCTTTTTTTCCTCTTTCTTTTCTGTTTTAAGAAACATTTTTTATCTCAACCCACAAGTTATATTTTGTGGGTTTTTTTCTGATTCTCTCTGCCACCCCACTGGGAGGAGGAGGATGAGTGAGCAACTGTGTGGTGCTTGGCTATCTGCCAGGTTCAACCACAACACCCATGAAAGGTTATGAACCCCCAGTTTGCATTCACACTCACCAGATATTTTATCTTCCTTTGCCCATACCTTATCCCTGTCTCCAGAGGCCACCTGCAACAACTTGCTACAGGTGACCTCTTGTCAGTGTAAACAAAGCAGCATCTCAGACAGATATTAAATTCTAGCACTCTCTGAAATGTCTGTACCTTTAAAACTTCACACATTTCCTGCACTGGAGTTGTCATCAAGTGATCCTCCAGTTAAAAAGTGCACTCCTGGGCTTTAACCCAAAGCTGTAAAGAGTTTGCTCTAAGCAAGTTAGGATAAATTGGCTCCCAAATTACCTTTTTTCTTTACCTCTCAGTCCCGTCTGGCTCTTTTCTCTCAAAGGCAAACACACCTTAGCCTTTTCCCCTTTAAAACAAAAACAAAATAAAGAATCCAGCTGTAGCCCTATATGTTTCTCCAGTTGCTTATGCACTGTTTGTGTTTAATGCCTTGCCTGCACACTTGGTCCAGCTCCCCCTACTCATGGCTCTCACATGCCATAGAAACTGCCCGCATCCCATCTCAGGACTCTGCTCTGATACTTCAGTGCTCTCCTGAAAGCTTGAGATCAGTGTCAGTAACTCCTTCCCTTCTTGGTTGTTTACACAGGGAGTCTGGGGAGGATTTCTATCACTTCACTGTCCTCAAAGGAGGACTTTCCCACTTTTACTTGGGATCTTCTGTGAAGAGGTCACCAAGATCCACTCTAAATCCTCTCTCTTTACTTTGTAGGATTTCAACAATTTTATTGATAAACTGCAATAGAAGTCTTGCTTTATATAGATCCTTTACACATTTTCCTCTCAGTTCGAGGCCCATACAAATACACGGAGACCTCTTTCTACTTCAGGCACATCCCAAATCAAACATTGGCCTGTTTCTTGGAAACTTTTTCATAAATCTCTGGTTGTCGATGCCAGCTCAGGTTGGCTAAAACAGAGATCTCAGTTCTTCTACCAAACACTGCTTCTGTGTGCTCTCTCCAGGACTCTGAATGTCAACACCACCATGTCACTAACACAGGTGTCCAGCTCAACTTGGATTGCTTTCTAGGACCTTTTAGCTTGGGCAAGGTATATACTTCACACACATTATGTGAAGCATATTCCTCAGCTCTGGCTGTTCTAACCCCTCAAAGAAAGCAAAAGCAAAAACAAAAACAAAAACAAAAAAAAAACCCTTTCAATCTCTCACTGTTTTGCATCACCTTTGTTTGTTTTTTCTTCCTTCAGTTTACTCTAATTTAAAAAAAAATATATAGAACTGTTCCTATGGCAATCAGTTGCTCAGGTTGTTTTCCCAGCCCATCATTTGGATTTCATCATCTCTTCCAGGGCTTTCTCTAATGTCTTCTTATTTTCACATTCAAAATCACCACAGCCTGTCTCTGCCTACATTTTCTCATGGTGTGAATGCGAGGAGGCCAGTTCCCACCCCCACTCAGCTCACTTTTACTTCTGGCACCTCTCCAACATGTAAACAAGTATCTTCATCATTTTTCCCATATTGCCCCTCATACCAAAAAGGGGTGCCGTATGAATGTCTGCTCAGTGTTATCCTTCAGATCCTTGCCTTGTAACACTACTGCTGTACTCATAACATCAACTGTGGCCACAGGGTTGTGCAGAAGCCTTCACCCCTCATACAACCACTGCTTTCTCCTTTTCTTCTTAAGAAGGACCATAAACGGGCATCCTGCTGCTTCAGTTCAAGTGCTTCTTCTCAATCCGTTCATTTTGTTTTTTGAAATTCGAATATTCAGAGAAGTATGATTTGGATTACCTGTATGTATAGAGGTTTCTTCTGAGGAACTTCAGAAAAGCGGCTTCAGTCCTTCTTCATCAGCTTTTCAGCTGCTGTGCATATGCCTCTGGGCCTTACCGATGCATAACAACGAGCTGGAACTACCTCATAAGCAAGGCCATTCCAGAGTAAGCACAGCCAAAGTGCTGAGCCCAAACCAGTGAGCCCTGCTGGGTCTCACTTGGAGTTAACCCCCAAAGCGCTGTTCTGATCACACTGACAGGGCAAACGCGCCTCTAAGCATCGCTTTCTGATGGGTTTTGGCTCACCTATTGGATTTCACTCATTTTCCACAGGAAACATTTTTAGTGTTCATGTTATGCTGCATTTGAAAACAAGTGTCTTCTGGTGAGTGGCACACATCCACCAGTTCTCTGATATCTGGTGGCTGGTTGTATTCAGGGTAGAAGCCAAATTGCTGGAATCATAGAATCATGAAATGGCTTAGATTGGAAGGGACACTAAAGATCATTGAGTCCCAACCCCCTGCCATGGGCAGGGCTGCCCCCCACCAGCTCAGGCTGCGCAGGACTCCATCAAACCTGGCCTTGAATGCCTCCAGGGATGAGGCGCTGACAGCTTATCTGGGCAAAATGTCTCACCTATTAAAAGAAGACTGCAATTATCTCTATTTTTCTCTCAGAGGCAAATAAAAAAAAACATTTTTAGTGTCACATCCTGTTGTGTAAATTAACAAGTGAGCCCAGACTTACCATTCTCCATTAAAATCTCACCGTGGTTCATAATGTGGTAAAGCACTCCTTCTCCCAAGCCATTCTGCGGGCTAATCAGACTCAGAGAGCCATGTAGAGCATCATGCTTGTGTTTTTGCTTTCCTCCTGCTTATATAAGAGACAAACAAATCTAGTTGTGATGCCAGGTTGTGTTACACTGACAGCAAACCACTGAAAAGGGTGTTTTCTGTGAAACACACAGCAAGAAACTTAGAATGAGAAAAGACACACTGTGCTCTTGTGTATCCAGTTCTCTTTACAGTCATCAGAAACCATCTCAGCTTCTTCTGCCTGGCTTCTTGCTACAGCTTGAAAGACATTATGCATGTTTTTATGATGGCATTACATATGGCTTCTCTGGAAGGCTTCTGTCAAATGAGAGCTGGGAGCATTCTGCTGCTGGGAGTCTGAGGACATGAAGTGGAGACTTCCTCTCTGGTAGATTTGCTACAAAACCCAGGTCCAATTCTATCAGGACATTTAAACAATTTCCCTTTAATGCCACATAGCCGTTTTTAAACAGCTTAGCAGGTACCATATGCATCAATTGCAGTTTTATTGAGTGTCGCTTGCTAGCACTGCTGAATTTGGATTGGCTACCATCTGTTTAGAAGCCTGGAAAAAGCCTGCTATTGCCTGAGATATCATGGCAGGTTAGCAGTTTCTGCAACGTTCTTCAGAACCTGCCTTAAAATATCCTGGAAACAATGACTGAAATAACAGCAGTAGACCTGAAATTGTATCCTTATACTGAAAGCATACTGTTTCAGGGCTAACATGGTATTGCAATATGGGATAAATATTTTAATTCTAAACATTTTGCACTTTTATTATTTTAAAAATAAAATATATAAGAAGATAGTGGAGGCTTATTTTGTCTGTAGGAAAACATCATTGTAAGATAACAGAGTGGAGTTATAGGTTTCTAACTTTGGGAGGAAGAGAATGCCTGGATGAGGAGTCAGGTAAGTGAATATGAGCAAGGAGTAATTCTTCAGAAGGATGCTTAAGTGGTAGAAAAACAAATTTCAGTGGAAAAGAACTTCTGAAAAAAGGAGCTTGTTGTCTTCTCCACTCTCTTCTGTTGATCACAACATCTTTTTTTTACTTCATAGGCTTTCATCTTATATAAAGTTCTTTGTGATATTACATTATCTCCATACTCATACACACACACACACACACAAAAAAAAAAAGATATAGATGATAAAAGAGTAAACGACATTTTACTATGTGAGGTTCAGAAGTAGAGCGAACTGTAGAATCATAGAATGGTTTGGGTTGGAAGGGACCTTTAAGATCACCTAGTTCCAATCCCCTGCTGTAGGCAGGGACACCTTCCTCTACACCAGGTTGCTCACAGCCCCATCCAGCCTGGCCTTGGGTGCTTCCAGGGAGGGGGCATCCACAGCCTCGCTGGGCAACCTGTTCCAGTGTCTCACCACCCTCACAGTAAAGAATTTCTTCCTGATATCTAGTATGTAGACCCTGAATCGTTTTTATAGTCTACTTGCCCTGTGTTTGGACTTACAAGTAAGAAGGCTGAAATCTCTTTTATATGATTACATCAGAAAACTACCTTCTACATTGTTGTGGTTTTTTTGTTGCTTTTTTTTTTTTTTTCTTCTGGTATTTCAAGGAACTGTAAATAGTTCCCTACAAGTGTGTAGAGGTCCACACATTAAATTTGAAATATATTGACCTAGATAACTTCCTTGCAATTTTTATTTTCTTGATTATATAACAAGATATGAGGCCTTATAAGACACTTGGATGATGTTGGATGTTCCTTTTTTGAGCTAGATGCACCTTTCTCCAAAATCACTTTCAATAACAGGCTGGGAAACATGAAGAATTCAAAAGTAATTCTCCCTTAGCAGTTTGCACAGCTCAGTGGAGGATTCCTAATACACTGCTTATGTATCTCAAGCATTTCATTCCAGCAAAGAGTTTAGGGAAGCTCTGAGCTTTCCATGTCAAATAAATTCTTCAAAGGGTATCACTGAAATTCCAGCTGCGCAATTTTCTAGCTCTAACATCACAGATGCAAGGCATGTTGCACTGCTTGCCCCATCTTGCTCCCAAAACCCATGGTCAAGCATTGCTTTGGCCTCCTTTGCCTTTTGAAGGCTGTGACACATGGTGGGAAGTGAACACTGACAGCAGGTGGTTCCAAAGGTGTGATATCCTACTACAAGACTTCCAGGGTAAATATTTGCATATACAAAATCAAAATCACAGGTCTTTGGTATTTACATAAGTAAATGTTGACAATCACTAGTGTAAAGTACACATGTAAAGGTGTAAGCATAACCAAAGTAAATTTATTTGTAAATCCAATTGAATTTACATGTGCATTCTGGGGAAGCAGGAGGAGGGTGTTTGTTTTTCCCTTTCTGACTGTTTGCTTTGGCAGAACTTGTGCCACCTCCAACCTTTCTTCATATATTTTGCCTGTTTTTTTTTTCAATGTTTGCCTGAGGTATCTTAGCAATAGCCAAGACTGTTTTAAGGTCTTTGTGACAGCACCATTTTTAAAAATATCTATTATGCCTTCTGGAAAAGAAAAAAAAAAGAAAAAAAAAGAACAACAATTATTTTGTTATGTAAAACAATGACAAGAAATGAGATAAATAGCAAGAAAGATAATAAAAAAGAAAGCACTTCTGAGTCAGTCAGAACTGCAACATTTTCCTAATTAAATTACTAAGTAGTGACAACCTGGTGAAAAAAAACCAAACATTAAGAAGGTGTTACAAAGCACTAACTTCACATGATGAGGGTTTTTAGTAGTTGGATCTTTTCAAGTTGAGGCAAAAGCAACTTCAAATATTCGAGGCTGGACTTTCAGCACATTCAGAAAAAAAAAAAAAACAGTCTTCTTTCAACCAGCACATGATGGTCTCCCAGAAATGGAAGCATAACAAAACTCCAAAATACTGTTGAATTATCTTCGACAAGTAGTGGTGTCACATGCAGTTGGGCACTGCCTATCCACTTGGGATAGGCAGTGTGATGTACTTGGCCCGTGTCTGGCTATGAAGCTGCAAGGCTCTGCAGTTAGTGCATCATAGGTCTCTCTTACCTCCTCCAGGTCTGTTCCTATGAAAGGGGAGAAGTTCTCCACTTGATGCTGAGTCTCTGGAAATCAGAAATTATTTTTCTGAATGTTAGCAGTGTGCATCAGCACAGAAAAACACTGCATTGCTAAGACACTGCCTATTTTGTGCCTTTGAAGTTGTACAACGTGAAGTATTTTGAGAAAGAAAAGTCTAGTGTACTTAATAACCTGAATTTAAGATCATCTATCTCCCAGTAGACACAGTCTAAGTTAATCTCCACTCTTTCCCACATGCTGTATCTCATCAAGTAAGCGCATTGATTGAGAAATTGCAGTGGTCAAGGTCTAAGAGCAGAAGCCAAAAATGCAGAATGGTTATGTTTTTAAAGTGCTAGGATCTTCAAATCCAAGACTCTGCACCAAGGACATTCCTGACTTTCCCACATACTCATCATTCATTGTCTCCACAGATAAACTGTGCAACCTTCAGCTGAGCAGCCCCTGTTTATCTGCATCACATCTGCACTGTGTTGCAAGAACAGAGGCGAGCGGGGTGGCATGTATTTGGGATCTACTAAGAATTTTCATTAGAGTCTATCAATTCTGGATTTTATTACAACATCTGTAATTATTTATCTCCATATTTCACAGGATGTATTTCTCTAAGTGGTCCAAATGTGTTTTACTGGGCTAACTTTGAACTGACGGTGTTCCTCACTCCAGCCACATCAGCAGAGAGCCATTAAAAAAACAAAACAAAACAAACAAACAAAAACAACTGGGGGGAGAATACAAGCTATGCATCTGAAGGATATCTCTGTTTCACCGTGTCATTCTACTGCAGTTATGTTTTCTAAGTAACTTTATTAAAACCGTTCATTAAAGCATACTCGATTTCTATTCAAGGATTACAAAAAAAGAACAAGTGAAAGTTATATTGTCATTAACATTGATATAAAACTATCATCTACTCACTGATACCTAAGAGTAACGTTGATTTAGGATCTGAACACGTACAATTAGTCCTGCACGTACTTGAGGACTTTTTTATTTCCAGAAGGACAGAAGTTTGATCCTGAACTTTGATTACCTCCCACCATGCCTTCAGCTCTATGAACAGCTTTGTCCTTGGCCAGTCGAATGAAAACACTTCTCATGGAGCAGTAACAAGGAACTGGGAGAGGAGAAGACAAGCTGTTTGCTTTTGTTCTTAGAGGTGAAGACTTGTGTTTTTCCATCCAGAAAAATAAGATGACCAAAATGTAGGAGTAGGAGGAATAATAGTAACAGTAGTAATAGTTCCTCTTCTCATGTACAAGCAACATTCATGGGCATCCTATGATCAAACGTGAAAAGAAAACTAGAAAATATCAAAGAAAAACCGTGTTTTTGATAAAATGACACTGCAGAGAAACCAGGAGTAATATTCATCCTCTGGAAGCTTGGGAAGAGTTTGGGAGAAACAGTTTGGAACATCTGGAATGTACAAAAACCTTCATAAGTCTTTTGGAACAGTATTCTCCTGCTAGAATGTGGGATGCTGGGATTTCAAAGGTAAAATCTTTTCTTCAGCACCTACAAGTTGCGTGCAGCCACTCTCACTGGGGGCTTCAGATCATCCCCTGTGATTTTGACCCTGTTTATTAGGCAGATACATCACACGCAAATGTAGAATGAGCATGTTTGCAGATCAGTGTTCCCCACAAGCTCTACTGCCTTATGTTTGCAATAAATGTAGCGTAGAAGAATACAGCAGCTGCATATCATGGAAACTTCATTGAAAATTACTGAGAAATTTCAGAGTAACAAAGAAAGTGTTCTGAGGTGAGGAAATAATCACTTAATTGTTCATGTTCCGTGAAATTAAATAGCTCCATGTGCATATATATTCAATACATTATATAAGAACAACTATAACAATATATAACTATAACAATATATAATATGTAATGATATAATATATGATATGGTATATAATATGCAACATATAACATAAAGCATATTATGTATATTATACAACATGTAATATCAGTGTTTATATATACCAATATATACATGCATACATGCAGTATTCATAATTATGAATAAAAGTACTTTTCTGTGTTCTGTTTCGTAAAGAAGGGAGTTTACTGTCAGGATGATCTCAGGATCCAGATTTGACTAAATGGTCTTTTAGCAAAGTATTCCTTCTATTAAGCAAATTTCCAATAAATCAATCTGAGATTTTCATTTAACTTAGATTATAACCACAGAAATAAGAACATGAATCTTCATTGTTAGTTCTGTAATTGTTATTAAAAAAAGACAAAAGGCCCCACAACCATATTTAAAGATCCATCACAAAATACCTGTTCTGACATTCTCACTTTGCATTTGTGTTTCTTGTCATTCTTTAGTGAGAAACACCTTACAAAATAGAAAACATATAATTGTAGAAACTGATAAATCCAATGGGAGAAATACATGTTGTCAGATACTGTGACTTCACAGACAAATCAGCTTTGTTTTTCTTCAGCTACTCTGTGGATACGAGCATTTAAGGTCTCTTTCACTACTCATTAAGGTCAATGAAAAACTGACATTGATTCTAACGCATTTGAGCTTGATCAATGTCCAAGTAAAAGGAAAAGCAAAGTGATTATTTATTTTATATTGTAGGTGCCAATGAGTCACTCTCTTGAAATCTGTTTCTCCTCAAGTCCAAACAAAAGGCGTACAGATAGCAAACACTTGTTGACTAAGGCAGTCTTTATGCGAGAAACTGTGACAACTGAGACAATTTATGTTCCTAGAATGAGAATTCACACATAAGGAGGACAGATGCTTAGCAGTCCCCTAAATTTTACCTAAATAGGGAGGAATTAGCAAGTACTATGGTAATACAGTAGCTCAAATGATGGGATATACTAACAACCTCTTGTGGTCCTCATAAAGTTAAACAATTAAGAGGATGGGTACTTGAGCCAACTGGCTACATGTTTGTAATAGTTTAAGACTTCAGTGACAACTGTTTTCTTGAAGTAAAAATCAGTGATAATATACAGTGAGGTGACAGGAACCACTTGCATCCAAGGAGGCACAGTGGTGGAGAGAGCTGCTTTCTCACGTCCTCGCCTTCATAAGGGAAATCTGCAATTTACAGCTGGCAAACGGCATATAAAACATCATGTGAGGGTCATCCTTTTCTTTCTCTCCATCCCTGAGATTGTCATGAAGATGCTAGAGAGCAAGATGTTGGGAGAGGTGCAGGGGAGGAAACAGCAGGTTGCTCTTGTTGTTTTACCACCTGCCGCTCAGCTGCACACTCCAGATCACAAGTCCCCTCATGAACTGGGCTCTACGGGGTTCAGACAGCCCTGTAATATACTCAAGGTACAAACTGGAGTACAGTCAACGCTATAGTTACAGACAATGTTAGACCAGAGCTGAGTTTGGAAAAGGCCAGGTAAGTATTTCATCATGTTTCTCCACGAGTAGTAATGTGTCCTGGGCAGGATGTTCTGGGAATAAGAGAGAGAAATAAATGTGTGCTCCCCATCATTATCATAGAAGCACAGAATCATGGAACATTCCAACACTTCCTTCCAACCCAAGCCATTCTATGATTCTATGAATGGCTCAGGTTGGAAGAGACCTCAAGGATCATCAAGTTCCAATCCCCCTGCTGCAGGCAGAGCCACCAACCCTCAGATCTGGTACTAGACCAGGCTGCCCAGGGCCCCATCCAACCTGGCTTTGAACACCTCCATGGACGGGGCATCCACAATCTCTCTGGGCAGCCTGTTCCAGCACCTCATCACTCCCTCAGTAAAAAACTTCCCCCTGACATCTAATCTAAATGTCTCTTCCTTTAGTTTAAAACCATTCCCCGTTGTTACATCTCTGTCTATCCCTGTAAAAAGTTGATTTCCCTCCTGTCTGTAATCTCCTTTTCAATACTGGAAGGCTACAGTGAGGTCTCCCCTGGAGCCTTCTCTACTGACCGAAAAGGCCCAGCTCCTACAGCCTGTCTTCATATGTATTCCTTGACTATGAAGGAATTGAAAATAAAACTTATCCTTGTAAACTTTGGATAATACTGACTTGTTCAGAATCATTTCACTTTATGACTGCATAAATATTGCTACGTGTGTGGGAGTAACCAAACCACCAATTTGATAAACAGTTTTGAAACCTTCTTTACAGACAAAAACAAAGATAATATTCAGGCTCATTATTAAAGGAAACAATCCGTGTTTTCTCGAGGAAGGGACTTTCCTACTTTCCCTGAAAATACGGCAGTTTTTCAAGAAACCAAACCACACTGTCAGACTGCTGTTCGTAGCTCTCTGCTCCTCTCACAGAGCCACTACAGCCACAATACACCCACGCGACGGTGACATGCAGCACCTGGGGGCAGCACTCATTCCTCGCTACGGCTCCGGACACAAAGGCATGCACCTAGGTGGCTTCTGCATCATTAAAGACCGTCGTGAAGAAAATGGATGGCATCTACACCACATTCTTCGCAAGAACCTCTCAGCCTTGGAAAGCTGAGATGGGAACTGCTAAAAATATTATTTAACAAAAACGATTGAGTAAAAAGCATATTTTTTTTTCATGAGAGATCTTTGTTTCTTTGACAGCTTGCAGGTTTTATTGGAAAAACAAAACCGACCACCCACCTCCTTTACAACAGCTGAGCACCGAGAAGTCTGCTTCTCATAAAACACTAAATGCATCTTAAAACACCGATAAGAACCGCTTCAGTCTTTCTTCCTCACCCATCATCTGGCCGATGGCTCCAGTGCCAAACCTTTGCATACTGTTTACTTTTCTAAATAAGCCATTTCCTCTTCCCATCAGCTGATTAACTGCTTTAGGGCTACAGCTACTCCTATCTCTTCCTTTTCTACAAGGTAAACGCTAAAAGGCAAAGTAGTCACAAGCCGTGGCTACACTCAGGTATACTGTGAAAGTATCACAATTTAGAATGATCACTCTAACATGTAGCTTGTTAATTCTTTGTGTTTTAATATTAAAAGAAATCTTAATTTCAGTGCATTTGTTGTTAAAAATATTATTAGGAAGAAATTCTTTACTGGGAAGGTGGTGAGACACTGGAACAGGTTGCCCAGCTAGGCTGTGGATGCTCCCTCCCTGGAAGCATTCAAGGCCAGGTTGGATGGGGCTGTGAGCAACCTGGTCTAGAGGGAGGTGTCCCTGCCTATAGCAGGGGGTTGGAACTAGGCGATCTTAAAAGTCCCTTCCAACACAAACCATACTATGATTCTATGAAAATTTCCACTAGGAAACTGAAAATGTGTATGTGCCTCTTACTTGTATGGCAGATGTGGGATTTAAAAATTAAATAAATTAAACTCATGGGTTTTATTTGAAGTTGTAATCAGTTGTTCATTCTTTTTCTATTTGAGGTGTGATAATGCATATATGTTCAAGTTGTAATTCACAGATGAGAAATGGAGCAACTGCTCTGCAAATAGCATTGCAAAGATGGGACAAAGTTTCTTCACAGAGACCCAATTCCCTGATTCTTTGAATTGAGCAAATATTGAATCATATGCAAGTTACAGCAGGCCTATAACTTTGTTGACAAAGTGAAGAATCAAAGAGCTAGAAAAGTACAGTTTGGGAAATAAGTATATCATTTTAATATATTACACCCCTGTTTTTGTAATTGTTGCAATTGTGAGAATGGCACTTAGGCATTTTTTAGCTCAAGAAAGCTGTAGGAGGGTTAAAGCAAAAAAGAAAAACAACATCATTACAAACAAGTGCTAAAAACGTAGTGGAAGTGGAATAATACCCCACATTCATCGGAAATGTATTTAATGGGCAGAGACTTTATCTATTATGGTAGTTGCCCTGACAATGGGACTGAATGCTCCCAAGAATGATAAAGGATACAGTCAAGACTACAAGAGTTTGAGAGTAGAAGTCAAAAATATAAATTGGCACTTAACGCAGACAGTATTTTGATGCTTTCCAACACAAAATAAATATTTCATTTAGGGGTTAGAAAAGCAGTAGAAGCACTTGAAAAGATTTCAGACTTTAAGACAAATTACACTAAATCTGTTGCATAGAAATATAGCTACCAACCTGTCATAGGAAGAACAAAAGCAATTACAACCTCCCTATAGATTTAAACAGGCTCATTACTCATTGAAATACCTGGAAAAAATATACTGCACCAGCCGATCCAGACAGGTTGTCTGTATTTAATTATTTTCACATAAAGACAAGTGAAGCAAAGTTATCGTGTTTTGGATAGTAATAGTTCGTGTTTGTGAGGGTGATTTTGTTGAGAAAGAGGATATTAAAAAAAAAAAAAAGAAGTGTTTCAAAATCTGCTGTTTAAAGGTCTGCCCGATATCTGAAAAACACTGTTCTTGTTATGAAACAGTCCTGAGAAAACTGAAAGTTATTTATTTTTTCACATATGCAAATGAGCTCTGCAAAACGCTAATCCATTTGGTCTTAAATCTGAAAGACATCTGAACAAGATTTTAAACTATACAGGTAGTTAACTTTGCAACTCTGTGTCTTAAACGTGTGCTAAGTGCTTTATCCACAAAAAATACTCATATACCTCATTAACTCATGCTTTAGGTACTATATAAAAACTGCAAGTGTAAATATACGTGTGTGCAGATGTGTTCGTGTGTATACACAAGTTTATTTCAAATTATACATTAAACAAAACCTAATGTTGACAGGAGAAGAAAAACTCCCTATCACAGGTCAACAGAAACAGAGGCTATGCCTGCAACGACTAAGTAGAAATCCTGCAAATAGATAGCTATTGTCTCCTTGATGAGCCATATCTACCCAACAACCCAACTTCCATGTCCATTATCAGTTATTGAACAGATGGCTGTTCACAGGACTGGGTGAATAATGCAAACCAGTGTTTGCTAACATTGGTTCAAAGTCTGAACGGCTGTTTGATTCAGGCTTGTTCATCCACTTGTTATTCAGTGTTCACAAACATTCATGCTGAATGGGTTTCTCTTCACATGGATATTTGGAGAATGGGTCTTTTTCATACAAAAACCCATATTCATGTGCAAACAAGGGCATTTGTGTGTGAACAAGGGCGTTCCTTAGTCACCATTGGTTATTTGTGCTTCTCTACCATTATTCCCCTCCCTGAAGTGTTTCTTGTCCCCTCAAGGTGCATGACCTAGGTGATCAAATACAAATCAAAAATAAGAGTAACAAGCAGTCAAATTAAGCACGGTCTAAAAATAATTAATCATCTATTAAATTTAACCTTTTTTAAAACGAAGACTACTATAGATATTTGGGGGGGGGGGGGGGGGGAAGGTGATGCATGAATGAGTATTCCCCCCAAATTTATAAATAGCTGCAATCATTCTAGAGCTTAGTACATTTGATACAACATAGTTACCTGAGTGAGAAATCCCCCAGCTAGTGTAAGTTTTCAGCTCAAAGGTGAGAGACAGGTGAGTTAGAGTAACAGATGCCTATTGCTTTCTTCCTCCCTTCTACTGCTGGACTTAAAAATGCACCCTTCTGCTAGATGCATTAAATAGAATGTGGTCAGCAGGTAGAGTGAGGTGATATTTCCCCTCTACTTTGCCCTGGTAAGGCCATATTTAGATTACTGTGTTCAGTTTTGGGCTCCCCAGTTCAAAAAAGACAAGGATCTCCTAGAAGGAGTTCAGCGGAAGGCCACAAAGATGATAAAGGGCCTGGAGCATCTTCCCTATGAGGAAAGGCTGAGTAACCTGGGTCTGTTCAGCGTGGGGAAGAGAAGACTGAGATGGGATCTGATTAATGTTTGTAACTATCTAAAGGGAGGTGGGAGGCAAATGGATGAGGCCAGGCTCTTCTTTGTGGTGTGTAGCGATGGGACAAGGAGTAATGATCTAAAACTTGAACATAGGCAGTTCTGAACTAACATGCAAAATAACTTCTTTATAGTAAGGGTGAAAGAGCACTGGAACAGGCTGTCCAGAGAGGTTGTGGAGTCTCTTCTTACAGTAATATTCAAGAACCATCTGGACACCTACCTGTGTGACCTATTTTAGGGAACCTACTTTAGCAGAGGAGATGGACATGATGATCTCTTAAGGTCCCTTCCAACACTTGTTTCCCCTACCCAGAGTGAACATTCACCAAGGCTAGTGAGGACCAGCCTCCAGCTGTGTTCCCATACGAGGTGGGTGTGGTGTCCTGAACTCCTGACAGGATGCTTGTATTCATCTGGCTCAGCTGGGGGACTGCAGTGGGTCTGTACAACAGCTTTTTACAGAGTGTTCTTCACATTTGTGGAGTAAATTATCTAGATGTGAATGTGGCTTTAGTCACAGAAAATACTACAAGTAATGACACTGCTTTATATTCACTTGGTTATTTTTACCTTTTACAGTTTATCAATATTAATATTCTGAAATTAAGATTCCTTCTGTGAGCCTAACTCCTATTGAGAGTACAGATGAGATCATGTGTTACATCTGACTGCCCTGGGCTTTATTACTATATCATTAATTATTTCTTCTCAGAGCTTGAGAAGTAAATGTGAATTGGGAATGAGTTCTTCGAATCTTGTCTGAGAAAATATGTTAGGTCTGAAAAGTCTGCTCTCACACCTCAACACTACAAGACCACCAAGATAATGCCCTTCATTTGTGGCTGTCAGTTATGATAACAGCTAAATATGAATTATTAAGCTCTTAAACAGTAGAGGAATAGATGGCAGCAGGCTACGGAATCTGGTCATTTCTGTGGCCAGGGTTTGGTGCATTTTATTGTGCCTACTACATGAAAGATTTCCAGATGACTGTCAGAAAATCTGTATTGCTCTGAACTATAACCTTTGCATAGTGCCATCCATAACCAAGTGACCTCCTGCAGCTCATTAAAGTTAATGTAATGGTTCTTTTGCTTCTAATTATATTCATCAGCAAATTAGACTCACTTTTCAGCTGGCAGTAAGAGGGAAGAATGTGGTTAAGTAGGCTGAGTGAATAAACTATGCTCTCCTTCTGTGTGCTCATTCACTCAAAGTTCTGAGTATCTCACGTGAGTAAGGATGACATGATACTTCCTTTATTATGGGGAGACACGTTCGTTACACATGTAAAGAGGTTTAATACTTTACCATTCCACCTTTTCAAAGTAAGTGCAAGAAAACTTCTGTTTAGCTAATACTGCCTGAATTACCTATGTGGAAAGAATTCAACTGCATCAAATATTGTGTTCTGTTTGTGCAATTTCATCACATACATCAGCAGATATGTTGTTAAAATACATGCTGCACTGTATTAATAGCACTTAGCTCCTAAAGTTAATTACTGTGTAAAAATAAGTACTTACCATTGCTTTCCAACTCATACTAAGATCATAGGAAGCAGTAGATGTGTTGTTTTAAATCTACATATGAAAAGAAAATATTCTCTTGATGGAAGCAGTCTATTATTTCTAAAGCCACAGAACAGCTAACAGATGAGCAATACTTTTGGTAGGAGTCCCATACCTACTTTATTTGGCTTAATGTTTTTTAAACATTCATGTTAAATCCAGATGATGCATTGAAATAGTGTGCAGTCAGCATTGTTTTCCATGATACATTTTGAAGAACAGGAAATGCTTACTTTTGTATTTCAAAATATCTATTATTGGCTTAGAATAACCTGTTTAGTCAGTTTATGCATCTTGTGCTCTTACCACAGCCATAGTGATCCTCCTTTCCAAGGTATTCTTGCAATACAGCTTTTAAATTTCTGGGTTACAGAACCCCACACTGCGGAGTCTGCTCTTGTAATGATAAACATCAAACACAGGTAGTAAGAAATTACCTTTAAATTATCCTGCTTCACTTGCCCTCGTAATTTGTGTTGATATTAAGTAACTGATAGCCTCAGGAGGCTACCTCAATGTACCCAAGACTAAAATTAAAAAAATAAAATAGAAGTTAAAAAGAATATATATCTAAGGTACAATATAGAGCATTTAGTAAGCAATAAAAAGGAAATGGCCAGATCTGTTCATTGAATATTTACTTATTTCTCCCTGCTTATTCACTTTTTCAGCCTGCTCCCTTTTATATGGCTCTGAATAGTTGAGATTTATGTGCAAGCAGGTGCAAGTATCACATAGGAATATTTACTTCCAGATAGATTACACAAACTTTATTTTGATACCATTTATACAGATCTCAGGCTCTGAGACCCTGAATAGCCATGGTACAGAAATAAATAAAAGGGAATCAAGCGTGTTGCAGACTGGATGTGGTTCTCATGCCACCTTCAATGGACAGCATCATCTCCTACTCTAGCAGCAGTGGACAGAGATGGTGGGGACATCCCCATATGAATGAACTACGATAAGTCGTCCCCTGAAAAACAGACATGCAGCCCACAAGAGGCATCAAGTGGTGAGGGTGGGCTCTGGCCGAAAGCTTCTCTAGTGCAGTGCACACTGTGTGGTCAAAACAGGAGATCAGCTTTTTCCATACCTTGCTGGAAAGAATGAATCAAGCCTATGGCTTGATGGATTCACAGAGGCCTGTGCTTTACTGTGCTTTACTGTTCATGTGCTCAGTGAAGTGAATCGTAGGTGCAAGATTCAAAGTCAGGTCTGTTCAAATTCACAGATGTCTGTGGGAAAATGTGCAACTTGTTTATCTATCCAGGAAAACTTCGGTATTGTGAGAAAGGTCAAAAAGGACAATGAAACCGAGATTGAACTGAATTCTTCCTTAAATGCTGACAAGCTGGAGTTACACATTGAAATGTTCATATATAGTGCCTCTTGCCAAAGGCACAGATACCTAATCTCAGGTATTTCTGACCAGCTCATGCAACAGTTTACCACAAATCTGATGAATCGCCCTCCTGAGGAGGAGGGGATTTTGATAAAGTCAGGATGCTTATCCTAACAGAATCTGGAGTGCCAATAATGCTGCTGTGTGTCAGCAAAGAAGCCCAGCAAGCAGGCAAAGCAGGAACCTGGTGATCCATCACTATCAGGATGCCTAACCATACCCTTTGACTTTTTCTTTTAAAGTTCTGTAAGTTCTATTGTTCTTCTTGCAGTACGCATGCCTAAAGGTGGGTGCCTCTCTTACCAACAACTGATCCAAATCTTTACTAAATCAGTCCCTGCTCAGCTAAACCATTGCAGCAGGTCCAGATCTTGTATCAAAACTATCTGGGGAAAGTGAGTAAGTGGTAGAGAGTGCAACATTTTTCTGTGGTGTGTCAGTGGCTATTTGCAAGCTGTTAGATGACTAGTTAAGACAATATTCCTTTTTTTGTACTAGCAGAACAGTGAGCTGACTGCAGAATTTTCCATGAATATTTTTCCCTTCTGTTAAAATCTTGAATTGAATGTTTCTGTACTTGAAGTTAAGCATCTGCTCCAGTGCTTTCCTATGTGTGAGTCTGTACCAACAGCTCCAGGACTTACGTGGTATCTGGTCAGGTCACTCAACACCCTTACGTTTCTCTTTCTCCATCTGTGAAGTGCAGAAAATTAAACTTTGCTGTCTTATGGTGGTACAGGAATTAAAAAATGTTTGTCAAGCACTTTGAGATCACAGATTGTTTTGTTATGCCCTTTAGCAGATGTGATTCTGTAACAGCACAGAGAACAGAGTTATCAGAGAGATCCTCCTATATCTGTGATCAGATACCTCCATGCTGAAGCATATTGTTGCCTGAGATCCACAAAGAAAAAAGGAGTTTCATGAAGTTGGAACGAATGGCTGGAAAAGCCTAATCCAACTTTTCTCTTTCATTAAACCTATTTACCTACTTAAGGGAAATGAAGAGGGGCGTAAACAGGAGTTTGTGTCTCTATCTGACTGATAGCCGGATATCGTTGTGAAACATATGAACAACTGTTGGCTTTAGGCTTGGGTGGTTCATAAGGTAAGTCATGGACTTCTGCGAGCAGCATTTGTACAGGCTGAGTGGGAAGCAGTCAGGGCTCCATAAAGACTTTCCCAAGTGGAAAAAAGCCAACATCAGCCTAAATCCATTGCAGGTTTTGTTAAGATAAACCCAGCCAGAATAACACAGGGTTAACTTCCTACTATGCTCTGAATATTAAATAATCTATTGAATTTCCTTTCTTTTTTTTTTTTTAAGAAAACATTAATAAAACATATTTTCATTAACATTTGAGAATCTGAATCATCTTTTAGATGCAGCCATATATTCTTTTTTTTTTTTTTTTTTTTCTTTGGGGCAAGAGCTACTTATCATTCTGAGTGGAGAATCTGGGTCCCCAGAGGTATGTTCTGGAATAAATTCATGATTCTCTGCTGTAATCTGCATGGTGAGACCGAACTGTCTACAGTAAATTCCTGCTTGAAACTCTGCCTGGTTCTTTGCTTCATCCCTGAGAACACCAGAATTCAAAAATTTTGAGCTAGCTGGAAAGCAGTTGTCAGCCCGTCTAAATCAAAAAATAAAAATTATGTTTATTGTAAGAGATAAAGGATTTCTTTTTCCATTGATTGCTCATGTCAAAGGAATTTTGTTGACCAAAAAAAAAGACATTTTCCAGGATGAGAATTTATTTTAGATTGACCAGTGCCCTGCTGCCAATCAAATGTGTTTCTTTTAAAATTTCCAACCAGTTCTGCCACATCTACATCCTACTTCTAGGAAAGGATCTATACATATATATTTTTTTTCTCCTAAGAAACATTAATATTTATTGAGTAAACAAGTATTACTTTTTGTGTGTGTGTGTGTGTCTAAAGCATATTGACATATACACTGGGCTAAAAAATAGGTAACCACTAGCACGCACATTTAACCTGTTTTTATAGCTGTGAATAATACTGGTCTAACAAAGATATTGTACTCTTCCATAATGCTGCATCTGCTAACATAAGTGCAGGCAATATGGTATGGAATGGTCTAAGAAAGGAAAAAATGATTACAGATATGTATCTTCCATGGTAGATGATAGGAACTTGCAAAGACATTCTTTTCCTTTCCCGTGTATGTGTCCTTCTTCTTCTCTTTTCTTTTCTTTTTTTTCTTTTCCCTCCCATTTCTTCTGGTTCAGTGGGATAAAATCTTCAAAACAAAACACCAGGGCATAAAAATGCCATTAACATGAACAAAAATAGCACGGATAACTCCTTAGTGACAACTGACTTCACAGTGTCAAAATCACACAATTTTATTGACCTAGTTGAATTTCTTCCCCTCAGAATCAGAAACTTACCCAATTTCCTGCAGAAACGTCTGTACAGTTTTAGTCTAGTTTACTCATTAATGTTTCAAGCTTTTCTACCACAAAGGAGCAGACACATGAAAGTGAAAATGTACCTTTTTTTCACAGCAGGGAGCCTTCATAATGAAAACTTGGCATGCACACCTGAGGAGAACAGTAAAGCTTATAGAATTTACATATGAGGATTGTAATGCTTTTTTTTTGCAACTGTAAAAGAGAGGAGAATGAAAAGGGAACACGTGACATTTTGGCACCAAGGTTATCAGCAAGACACAAATGTTATGTCTGTGTTAAAGATGCAGGGAAGAGAGGTAGATATGTAGCTTTGAGTGTTCTGGGCATCTTCTACAGTTTTTCATACTTCTGTGACAATTACTATTGATAACATGTTTAATTATTACATTTCTCTGCACTGCTGTATAGAGAGGACTTGGTTAATCTTCAGGTTCTGAGGGTGAAAGCTCTCACTCATTTCATAGAAGGGTGGCTGATGAGGCAACAGATGGGAGAAGGTGATTTGCAGACCCAGGCTGCCTTGTATTTAGAGGCAGCTAGTCACAGGGCTGTGTTATTTTGCTGTTCTATCTGCTACTGTAAACTGGGTTCCCATTCTAATACCTGATATTTTTGCTGTTAATTCTCAAGATAAGCATCTTAAAATCACAAAAACTAGAATTTAAGTAATTGATTCAGTTATTTGCTTCCAAATAAATGTCACAGCGTACTTGGACAATGAAGTACCTAAAATTATCCATAGATTTTAAATGCATGTGTGACCTTAGAGGGACAGCAGCCCTCTGTCACCATCTACCATGTTTTGCCATTGCTATGCTATTTTCCCACACTTCCACAGACCATGACATCTATAGCAACTCATATCATTGCTTTTATCAGCAGGTTAAGTTTTCTTTACAAATCATCTGTAAGTAATTCACCTATGGATATTACTTAGCTTCTATATTAGAAGGAAACAAAACGAAACAAACATAAGAACAAAAACTTTCTTACAACTTAAAACCAAAAGTGAATTCTGAGCATCACTTTCTTTAATCCTCACAGGAACATTGACTCACTTCACCTGCCCCAGCTTCCCTATTTTTATACTGGGAATAACGCCATGCTTCCTCTCACAAAATAGCCTAGCTATTGTTTGAAGTTTCTAATTATTATTCTATAGATAGATAAAAGCAGTTGACAA
Source organism: Gallus gallus (assembly GCF_016699485.2). Lineage (NCBI taxonomy): Eukaryota > Metazoa > Chordata > Aves > Galliformes > Phasianidae > Gallus > Gallus gallus. The sequence continues at coordinate 124,780,176 of NC_052533.1, read as the reverse complement.
GAGAAACGGGTTTAAAGGTATATTACCGACATAAACCCCTTCGTTTCACCTCTCAAAAAACATGAATCATGTACACTAATGAGCCATGGGGGCATTTATTTTTATCAGCAATTCATTCTCAGGCTTCTGTTGCACTTCTCTGCTCCTTCTGCTGGAACAAGGGGTCTCTGCATGTGACTGCAGATGTTTGTCTGGTTCTTAGAACCTGGCACATTTCCTATATATATGAAGAATTTCACCTTTTACTGCTATATCTCTAAACATTTTTTGCATGTCTTTACGCTCTCCTCAATCCCTGAAATACTATTAATCTCACAAGTTATTCCTTCAAATAGAAATGGAATTTGTCTAATAGGGTACACAATAGCTATGTATAAAATAGGGTGAAGAAAGTCAAAGGCAAAAGAAGGTATATAACAAGCAATTTATGCTTTTTTAGCTTGCTTTTCTACAAATAACTTACTTTTTTTATTTTTAATAGTTGCAAATATGATTTACAGCATCTCTGATGCTTCCAAGTGTCTGATGTTACTGGATCATGTGATTTTGGCAAAATATTGTCTCTTTCCCTTAAAATAAGATAATCGTTTCACACTCTAACAAGGGAACGTGAAACTTTTTAACAAGTGAATTGGAGAGGCCTCCTCTGTCTCTGTTTGGGGGGAAAAAAAAGCAAAACAAACAAATAAAAGACACACACATACACACACACACACACACAAAAAAAAAAAAAACCCTTAAACTTGGAAAGAAATTTAGGAGGTCTTAAAATAATATTATAAAAAGAAAGGAACAAAACAACTACAAAACTGCTTTGAGATATCTCTTAATAGCTGATCAGAAGCAAAAGGAACTAACTCCCACCCAGAGGCAGATCTTGCACAGATAATTTTCAGGAAGGAAAAAGCAGAGCTAAGGGAAGAAATTTGTACAGGCAAGTATCTTTAGAGGAGAAGGCATATACACCGTGATAATATACGTGTTGCATTCTGACCATGACCATACACATCCTACAGGGAAGTGCATTCACCCTTGTCCCCATTCTGGAATAACCAACCAGAGCACTGTCAGTGCCAGCAGGTTCATGGAGAGGCATTTTTTCTGCAGTTTGGGGAAGGCAGATGTGATAGATGTGATAGCAACTGACATAAAGAGAGTAAGAAGATTCTGAGCCCTTCCTCAGAAAACTTGGACACTTTTATGTGTGCTTTTATGAGGTTATGCACTCACATGCATACTTGCACACATAAATACGCACACAGTCAAGCAGTATGTACTTAAGGCTGAGGGAGAATTCAATCAGACAATAGATCTGTGTATACAGAGTTATCGATAACAACAAAGAGTCTGATCTTTCCTGTCGAATTTGGTACTCCAGTTTCTTGCAAATCAAGAGAAAGCCCGCTCAAGGAATGGAAGATGCAAGTCCCTGAGAACAGCAATTAAGAAAAGCGTGGTTTGAGTGCTTGGTTTGCTGGGACTTCTTCTCATTAGGCTACAAAGAGAGAGGCTGTCACCTTCCCTTAACTCCTTGTCTGCTTGTCAAAGACCAACACAATGCTACCTCTGGTCCTCCAGGTCCAGCTTTGAGCAGACTTTGAGGAGGAGGCATTGGACTCAGGATGTGTGCTTCAGAAATTGGGTCATTTGTGCACACTTCCGCACAGGATCCCTGTGGTGTAGGACTGCCCGGTGAGGCTGGGGAATACTGTGCCAGGGGCTGAAAATCAGCTCACTTTCTTGAAGACACCTATGTGCATTAAAGCCATTTAACGTGCCTTTGAACACTGCAGCACGGAGACTCCCCCAAAGTGGTTCTCCCAGGAGGGATTTATCTGAGATCAAAGCTATGGTATCTGCTGACTTATAAAGTACTTGAACTGCTCCAGAGGAGCAACTAAAAGACAGATCCTCAGAGCCATGTAGGCACCAAACTCCTTTGAAATCAGGGAGATCTGAGCCTTACAATAACTGGGGGAATCTGAGGATGGGACTGATTTTGAGTAAGCATCATCATAGTTTGAATTCATTTTGGCAGGCTTTCGTCTTGCTGAACACAACTAATAGGATCTGGGATAAGTTCCTAGAAACACACAGTTCTGGAGAGAAAGAGATAACCTATGTTAAGATGTCATTTGAAAAGCAATGAAAAGGAAAATCCCGTATTTTCAAGTATCTGTTCTCTCCTACATGGTAAAAACATAAGGTAAATGACAGCAGAAGCATAGAATCATAGAATCTCTAAGACCATCTAGCTCAACCATTAACTCATCACCATCATGCCCACTAAATCATGTCCCAATATAGACAGATAACACTACAGACCTGTGTAGGAAAATGAAGGTATATAAGCATATGCAAAAATACATCATGAAAGGCCTTAAATTTGTCTGGCTCAAGGTTGTCCTTTGATTGGTATTCAAGTGGAGTGGTAAGTGTGTGCTCTCTAATCCCTGCAACACATGGTAATTTTTTCATTCTCTCTCCGTCTCCACCTGTTCCATGGTCCAGTGGAGGGCTGCAAATCCTATCACGGGAGTGCAGCACTGCAAAGCCTGCTTCCCTGGCTCCAGTCCATCACATGTGCACTCAGGCTGCAGAGCACCGAGCCAGCTGCAGCCGAACGATCATGTTATCAGATGACGGATGGCTTCATATCAGGTGTTTAAACTGACGAGCTGCCCCATCTGGTAAATGATTCGGGAAGTCTGGCCTTGCTTGATGAATGGGGAAAGTGACAATGCCAATCAGTGTGACCCCTGCAGCTTCCCCGCTGCTGGCCCAACAACCACAATCAAGTATATCCCACTGGTTTACTTTTTCAATCCTATTGTCACTCTACTGAGACCTACTGTCACTAAATTGCCACTAAATTATATCATTAATCCAAATATTTTCCTTCTAAGAACCTTCACGAAATGCATACCACACCTTCAAGCAGGGCTGGGAAGCAGGTTCTGTTGACAAAAGGCGATGCAGCTATAGATGCTGAGGGGTCTGTTACAGAGGACTCTGGGGAGCAGGCCAGTGACACAGTTATTGAGGCATTGCTTCTTGCTGCCTTGAAATTCAAAAATCATGACGTTGGGAATCAAGCGTGAGGGGGAGACACAATGGACTAGATTCTCACCTGGCACCAGTTCAGAAAACCACATACACTTAAGGCACGTGATGAATTCCCTCCAACTTCAGCAAAGCCAGATTAATTGCCATCAGCTTGAGATCCAGTCCTCAGTATTTCATTAAAATACATATTACAGAATATATGATTGAAAACTAGCACTGTTTAAAATTACTACTGAAGTACCGTTTCATAATATGATATTTTATGTCTATTAAAAAAATACATCCTTTGTTTAAAATATTATTACTTTATTACTTAAGTCTGTGAAATATAAATTACATAAACATGAGAGCTTACACCTTAATGCAGTGTTCAATTTTCAGCCCTGTACTATATGAACTTGGCTTAGTGGCACAGTGTATCACAAACTGGCTGCTACCGTAATAGGGATCGAATAATAGAGATAGGGCAGAATACACAGAGACTACAAAAACAATTTTCAGTACAATATTTATTTTTAATCAGCAATTCAAAATGACTTAACCGGTGTTGTGAACAATCCAAATGCCATTCTGTTTCTGTTCTCAACTAGAAAACATATTTTTCTCTTTGGCCCTTTGATACATGTGGATTTTTGTCTATCCTTGTTAGAAAACCACTTTCTTAAGGAGCGAGCAGCAGTGAATAAACTAAGCAAAGAGAGATTCTAATGAAAATGACAGCACAGCAGGTACACTTCTGATTTAGTGTCATTTCTCTTTGCATACTGCAAAATTGTCAAGCGTTTCAGGTATAAAAGGTAAAACGTTCCATTCTATACAGGATAACTGCTGCAAATTGGCAGCGTGTAGATATTTTAATAACAAGGTAAACATCAGCAGCTATCCAAGGTATTTATCAGCCTGCACATCATCTTTACATTTATTGTGGATCATTCATGAACATTCCTTTGTGTACTGTAGTACTTGTTTGTGAATTTGTATGCTCCTGGATGTATAGAGAGATTGCACGATGTGATTTATGTTTTGCAAAGTTGTACAAAGCCATTTTATCACTAAGTCAGTGGCTAGCATTTCAATTCATTGGTTATCTTTGCATAGATCTGCCTCAGATAAAATTATATCACACTTCTGACATAAGGAACAAGTTTGGGTATTTTTTTGGTTGTTAAACACAAAGTTTAGGAGACAGATAACTCCCTTCTGTCCCAGAATGCTGACCTGCCTTGTTCATATTGGCATGCATGTATATATTCAGAGTTCTGTTATATTTACCTTAAACACATAATATGTCTGAGTCCTCTGAGAAAACAGACTTTACATTAAAAAGATCATTGAGATTTTAAGTTCCTTCAAAATGAGACATGTTGCAGCGCTCCATTGTTGTGCATCCACCAAGCACGGTTCTTCTGGCATCTCTCCTAAGACCAAAGAGAAAGTTTTGATGCGCTGATAACCTATCTCTCTTTTACATTTTCTCTCCTTTTCTTTCTCTCAAAACTGCAGTGCATAATAGCTGGGCCAGCACTTGTCCTTCTCCAGAGAGGAGTGAAGGTTCAGAATGGGAACTTGCATAAATTAACAATAAGGACATCAATATTTATAGGGAAAACCCCAATATATTTTCAGAAGGAAGTCCAAAGGCAAGCGAATCTCAAAAGAGAGAGAATATGATTTTGCCTCGTCCCCCTTTCACTCTACCCTCCTTTTACATCTTCATCAGACAGAACAAATATTAAAACTGATAAGGTCTAGTCTGAAGTTGCAGGGTCCTTAAAACTGTCAGTGAATTCAGTATGGGTTTTGGGTACATAGGGAATGCAAAAACCTTTGCAAAATTATTTGCTGTAAACAAAGACTACCTAAAAGTCAAAATTAATATATAGCTGTTTTAAAACTGACTTGTATGCATAACACAAATGTATAAATGACTTCACCAAGATTTATTGATTCACGTCAAGGCATCATTACTTTTCAAAGTGTGAAAAATGATCATATATTTATGACCTGCCGACTGAAGCTGTTTTGTGAATTAGCAAAAGCTCTGGAGAGGAGCAGCCTAATTGCATTATCATAGAATCAGAGATGGTTGTCAATTTTCCCCCATTTAGCTTTTCTCCTTTAGTTTGTTAAAATGAAGGTGCCATACGTTGGTTGAATTCACTAATACCCTGATGAATGAGGTATTTTCCCAATAGGCTCACTACGAGTATAAACAGTGAATTAGGGATGATAGGTCATCAATCATATCTCCTTCAAACAGATCTTTGCCCTGAGATTATTTGTTATATATTGAGAGCACTTACAGAGTTATCATAGAAAACACTCCTATGAAAAGACTATAAGTTGACCTTAATTCCTTTTCAGTGGGTCTGTAAGGGAGTTTGTCTCCTCAGATAGATACCCCCATGTGATGACATACTCACATCTAATTTTGATTTAGTTCATTAACAGACGTTGTTTCTTTTATCATTCAAAAGATGTCCATCCTTTCATACTACTCTCCTTTAAAGTATCTATGTGCTATGGTTGAAATTCAATATCTTCCCTGAATTTAAGTGAATATTTTCATAGGTTGGAGGATGTTTTAAGATTCAAGAATTATTCCAGTTGCCATTTTTATAGGAAACAATCATTTACGCTCCTTTCAGAAAAGTATTTAATTATCACTGGGGTAGCATCTTCGCACACAGTACTGTAAGCAAGCGTTTCATCTCCACTGATGTGCACAAGCCTCCAGTGGAAGGTAAGCATATGTTTAAGCAGTGTCCTGGCTGGAGGCACTTTCCTGGATGTTATCCTTAATTTAAACCAAAAAAGGTCAAAGGCAATCTATAATTCAGAGTACCTTTCACCTCCTGCAATGTGACTACGGCTGGCTCCAGCTGTGCTGCTGAGTCAGTGGGGGAGGCAGAGCAGGAATTCATCCATAATTGCATCCCCCGACCTGGGCTGCATCACGTGAGGCCCCATAACAAGCTGTGCTAATAATGTGCTAACAGATGCGGGAGGGCTTCTGCTCCTGCTCCCAGCAAATCTATGACTTATCATGCTTATTAAGCTGGAGGTAAATTTGCCCTTCAAAGATATGCACCCAACACCCACTGAAATCAGCAGGAGGATGGTGTGGCAGGGCTGGTGCTGGGTCAGACCCTTCCTGTCCCTGGCTGCTCACCAGGATCCCTTTGGTTGGGTCCCCTTTAGTTTCCAATTGGAAAGATGGCACATAAAGAAAAGTGATGCTTTCTTCTCTACACACAGGGCTCTACCTATGCCCAAAACCATTCATTCAGGAGATGCTGGGCCATAAGATGCAATTCTCATTTGCATGTCCACAGTGGACTGTCTCTCCGGAGGATGTGCTGAGATCACAGGCCAATGAAATGAAACGTCTAGGGCACGACAGAATGCCAAGTATGAAGACCTGAGTGCTGGGTTTGTTGGGTATTCAAATCCAAGATGCTTTGCAGATATAGATTAATTATAGAACCATTTGAGTTGGAAGGGACTTTTAAAGGTCATCTAACCCAACCTGCCTGAAATGAAGAGGGACGCCTACAGCTCAATCAGGTTGCTCAGATCCCTGTCCTGCCTGACCTTGAATGTCTCCAAGGACAGGAAATCTACCACATCTCTGGGCAGCCTGTGCCAGGGCTTCACAGCCCTTATTGTAAAAAACTTCTTCCTCATATCCAGTCTGTATCTCTCCTTCTTTAGTTTGAAACCATTTCCCATTATCCTACCACAACAGACCCTGCTAAAGAGTCTGTCCCCTTCCTTCATACAGCCCCCCTTCATATACCAAAAGGCTGATCTCAGGTCTCCCCAGAGCCCTCTCCAGGCTGAACAGCCCCAGCTCTCTCAGCCTGTCCTCATGGAGGAGGTGTTCCATTCCTCAGATCACTTTTTGTGAGATCATTACTGTGGGGTAATGTAGACCCCACCTCAACAGATAGCTGGCTGTACTCAGGAAAATGGGCTTTTACTTACCTCCATAATAAGCAGTTACCTACAGTGATGGAAAACTTTAAAGCTCTGCAGCTTATCTTAGTATTTTAAATCCTTTTTTTTTTTTTCTTTTTTTTTTCTTTTTTTTCCCCATTGCAGGAGCTCAAATCTTGTTTAGCCTGCACACACGACTGCACAGACTCACCTGAATAGTACTGGCTAATTACTTTACTTTATTAATCCTCTGTGCCGAGATTCTGGCTGGAACATTTTGACATCTCAGGTACATAGCAGCTGCATTTATATTTTGATCACATTTAAACATATCCTGAAAGCCCTAGATGGGAGGAACACAGCCTCCAATGCTCTTCCTAATTGCAGTATCGTGGGCATCTTTCTGAGGAGTCCCAAGGAGGCTTTGAAGATGATCAAGCTATGGACATGAATTTGGAATACTATTAATATTAGTATAATAAGGCTTTTGTTCACACAAGTGTTAAGAAAACCCAAAGGAGTGCTAACACAGCGTGTGCATATTCTGGCTCACCTAGCTGTTGATGAATAATTTTTCCCATTAGGCAACCAGCTAACACCTCCATCCAACACATGGACCTGCATCTGCCAAAATGCTGAACCTCGAGGAGAGAAGAAAACTAATTCAGGTACTGAAGAAAAGTCCCACGGGAAGAAATGTGTTTGTGAGACAAAGAGGGTCTGTCTGAGGAATTGCGAGCTCCTTTTGGATAGGTAATTTTTCCAATGGGCAGATTTCAACGGGGATCCTGCTTCAAGTGCTGTTCTTTGATATCAAGGTGAGGATTTTAAAATAGCTTTTTTTTAGGAGGTAGATTCTTCACGTCCCTACCACTGGCACCACACGTGTTTGTAGGGTTGAGACTGTAACAGGGATTCAGACGTGCTATTCAAACAACTCTTCAGCCGCTAGAATCCACTGAATTGATTATTTTCTTCATTCAGTTAGCTGAAGGACGGGTCAAGTAGGTATGATAAGGTCAAGAAGATTAATGTAAATGTCCAAACAAGCTCGGAGAGAAGATTACATGGTACTCGCTGCCCCTTTCCAGGCTGTACCCATGTTGGCTGCAACAGCTCTGACAATTCACATTTACATTAAAAAATAAAAACACAGAAAAAAAAAGCTTTAAGTAAGAGAGGAACGGTAACTCTTGTCACCATGTTAATGTTCCTTTTGAGAGAAAGCATTGAGGTTTAGGAGACTGGGGAAGGTCTTATTGTAACAGAAACAAACTAAAGTGGGCTATTTCTAATTTAACAATGGGTGGCCCTGTTTTTATCAGTTTATGGTACCGTGTGTTTTTGTCTTCCTGAATACTCTTCTTTTGTCATTCAGCTATATAATCACCACCTTTTGTAAGATAATCACGGGTAATTAACTTTGTAACTGTTCTTGTCCTGTTAGACTAGTAATTGCCTGTCTCTGAATCACGTACCTAGGAGGTTTCTCAGATAAAGGAAGATATGATCTATCCATAATTTCAAGCCTCTTGACAACTGATTGAGAGCCAATTGTTTTACATATTGTGACATATTTGCGGCAGTTCTCACTCTGGTAGTGGTTCTGAAAGGATAGACTGAGCCTGAACAGCACATCCGAAGAATGCATCGTTGGTAGCAGTGAACTCTGCAATCCATCCAGACAGAGCATTTAAATTCTAATAGCTTTATACTCTTCAAGATTTTGATTTACCCTTAAAATGTACTGCGTCGAGGACCACATGGCACAGTTCAGGTCTAAAAAAGTATAAGACAATAGGTGTATCTGCTCAGAACAGAAGTCCATCTTGTCCTGTAGTCAGTTCCTGAGAGTAAGGACTGATAATTGTTTAAAGTACATGGCAAATGTAATGATTACTTCTCAGAATACACTCCCAGCCTCCAAAAATCTGTATCAGAAGACTATTTTGAGATATTGGTGTAGTACTTTCATTGAATAGCCTCACAGGGCTTTCTAAATTCATTTGCCCACTTTTGAACACTTCTTAATACACGTGAAGTTTTCACATCCATTCTGTGATCTGGAATTCCACTAAATTGTGGTAAAAACTGTGTCAAAGACCGCTTACGTTTCTTTACTTTGAAGCTACTCTTTCATTTGATGCCTCTATTATTCTCATTTCCATTATGCCTCTCATCATGTTGGAGAATTACACAATCTTCTTCAGTGTGTTTTTTTTTTTTTTTTTCTTTTTTTTTTTCCTGGCCCGAAGTGTCCTAGTCACAGGGGAGGAAGGAGAAGCTGTCTTTACACCCATTATCCTTGGAGAGGATGCAGACTAACAACAATGCCATCTATTTTATTGCCTAGACTGCTAAGCATTATTATCCAGAATTATGTGACTCAACCCTCTTTTAACTGAGATGTTGCCCCTGCATTAATTGTGAGGAAGTCAAGAAAAGTAAACAACAAACTTTAATCTTCAGTGCTGCTGCTGCTTGGTTACATGGCTGACAATTTTAAGAATTTATTATTATTTGTTTTTCAATTTGAACTGCTTAGCATTGAAGGCCTAATTCCTCCAACACTGATGTTGAGTTTTGATCAGTGGAGCAGAAATGAGCTCGTGTAGAATAACGTTTGGGGAGAGGCGAAGCAGGGCTGCTCCAGGTCTGGCAGCTTCAGACCAACTCCCCTGGAAGGAAAAGCAAAAGGCACAGAGCAGGTTTACTATTCAAAAAGCCTCCTGGGAAAGGACTGCGGAGAAAGGGGGAAGGAGAAAACTGGAAAGCAGGAGTCCAGCGTTCCAAACACTTGATGGGCCTGAATATTTGTTTTGTGCCCTGGTACACTCCCTTCTCAGCTAAATTGCTTTGTAGCAGTTTGGGATTTTGCTCCCATGTGTACCTTGAAGTGTTCTTCAGAAATACGAACTCAAACACGCGGCCTTGTGTTGTTGATTTAAATGACACTGTTGCTTCTACTCCCTAAAGAGGGGGATATTTGAGAGCAATGCCAGGAATCACACAAAACAAAACAATAGGCTATTTGCAGATGCTTGTAAATTACTGCAGTTATCGAGATATAAAACTATTTGTTCACTGGTAACTAAATATAAACAAACTTTCAGTTAGCTTTAAACATGGCAAGGGAAAATATGTTGGAACATTTTAATTTTAAATAAGTTTTGTATAGGCTAATAAAGGTTTCCTTTAATATTTGACATCTCTATTCAAAGTCTGTATTATTGCAGAAAGGAAACATTTTTGTTAGAGATCAGAAAGTAAAGGTAAGAACCTCAGGAATTCCTATAAATCATGTTAGAGATTATAATTGTATTTGGGTTTAATTGAATATGGAAATAAATTTCTCAGGTATGTGGTAATTCTCTACCACATAGATCCTGGTCTGCATATCTTGAAAGAAAAAAAAGTAGCCTGTTTTCCCTAAGAGTTATTGAACTTTAGGCAGTAAATGTGTAATGCAAGAGGTTAGGGTTGATTATCACAATAGTCCCTTCTGGCCTTAAAATAAATGAAAACTGTGATATAAAATTGACTTAATTCCGGTTACTGCATATCTAATCATCACTGGATGAATTTTGCCACTGAATCCCTCACCACGCCCTGCACAAGGAAAGATCCAGGCCCGTGTTAATGAAAGTCACAGTGCAAAAGGGTTTTGAATGATGACAGAACACATCATTTTAAAACAACTTGATTGTCTATAGAGAGTACCTTAAATATCTCAAGTGCCAAGGTGACCATTGGCCAGAATGTGGCTCAAGCCACCGTTGAACAGAATGCCGGGCTTAATGCAGGACAGGCAGCAGTGGTGAACCTCAGTTCCACCCACAGCATGGCTCAGCATCTGCACCATCTTCCTCCGATCTCTGCAGGGAGAGGTTGTGGCAACCCATGGCAGAACTGCAATCACACTGATGTTGCTTGCACAACCCTGAATCCCAGCGCTGCTCAGGCTTTGATTAAATGTCTCAAGATTGGATTCAACACCTGGCTGAAAAGTTTTGCATCTGGTTTCAGTGCTCATCTCTTGTGCAGAGAGGAGCACAGGGAACACACCCTGGAGCTCTTCCAGTGGTGTCTTTCAAAGCACCCATGTGTGCAAACAGGAGCAGGAGATCAGCAGCCAAAGCCAGCAGCATTGCCACCACAGGACTGCCCGGCAAGGCAATCATGCCCATGGGATAGAGGCAGCATTAAACCCAGATGAGCATGATGGTCTCCAACTGCTGGGAAAGAAGAGCACAGAACAACAGGAGGGAGAGCACACAGCTGGAATGGGATGGGCAAATGGGGACTTATTCCATTGCCCCCAAAGGTAGTATCCTCAATCCTCAGGTTCTGCTGCACTTGGGGATAAACAAGAAGTCTGTATAGCATTGTCACAGCATCAGGATTTCCCATTTCAAAAGTAACCGTCAGCTTAGCTCCAAATTTATTTTGTTTAAGTACCTCGGCTTTGCCCTGGTGTTCGTGTAGCAGCAGCAGTTAATTTTCTTGTGACAATGTTCTATTCTACTGACATTATCTCTTAAGTATAAGACTATTCTATTAAGGTGGATGAATTGAATTTCATTTCCTCTCACTTCAAATAATAGCATTCTATTCACATTGCTTTCAGTACATCATGGCAGCGTATGGACTTTTGTTAGAGGCTGGCACCCGCTAATGCTGTTATAGCAAGGGTAGAGATTTCCATTATAAATCCTCTTTTACGGTGTTTTAAATTAGCTATAAAAGTTCCCTCCAAGATGAAACTTGGCACCAGGAAAAAAAGGGGGGAAAAAAAAGAGTTTTTGAAGTTAAGAATGCCTGAGCTTGTTTTTTTGTTTTTTTCTTTTTTTTAATGTCTTTCATTTGTAGAAATGGAAAAAAGAAAGTTTATCAGTCCAAGATATATTTAAAATTTCTATAAATCAACGTCTCTTCTACTCAAGGATATAGTTTGACATAAGATTAGTTCATAATGCATTCTAATTGCTTTTTGTATAATGAAGAATAACAAGTTCTTAGACTTTTGAGAGTGTGTTTTCTACATGTCAAGTAACTACTTTTCATAAGGGGTTTTACTGCCTATATTCTAAATATGTCTTTATCCCAAAGAGATGTTAAAAATAACATATTCATAAATCTGTCTTAGTTCATGCTTTCATGGTAAACTTTTAACACTTATGAAACAGCTGTTGCAGTCAATATTTTTTTGTGTTATAAGAACTCCCTGTGTAATAACCCATGATGTATCCTCAAGTCAGATTCAGCAAAACATTTAACCAGGGCTCATGAAGCGGGACAAAGAGCAAGCAAGAAAAACAGCCCATTCTCCTTGGCGAAGTGGCTGTGATAGAAGGCCACATGCTCCCGAGAACATGGCAGCTGTGGGCTTTCTCGTCTCTGACTTGGCTGTCATCTGCATGTCCCCTTCAGGCTTTTATCTCTGAAGCATATGCATTCTTGGACACGCCATTCCCTGCATGGCCCCTAAAGAGATCCCTTTGTTAGCAGGCTGTGTCACAAAACAATAACAGCAATTCTGGACATGGCCTTAATTCTAACACTATCAAAATGAATATATACCATTTTACCAGCAACAACAATACAGAGAACATATGCATACTTGTAACCTTAATAGCAAAACAGTTCTGCTCTTTTAATACTTTATAAATTTCTAAACTATTTTATTTGATACTTTTTTTTTTTTTTAAATTGCTGACAATGTTAGGAATGTGTATATTCATTATTTATTGAATGTTCACTGGTAAGCAAGATTCTGAACTTAGGGTAATCAATAAAGATGCCCACCTGCCCTAATCTTGTTCATAAACCTTTTTATTTATCCTACAACTTTCCCTGCACCTTAGCAAGCCCTACATTAAAGTCCAAACATACATTCTTCGATTACTCACATATGTTACATCACACTAAAACCTGCACAGGAAGCATTAAAAGGTGCATGCATCACAGCCACTGCACATTAACGTAATGTGCAGCAATCACAAGCAAAATATAAACACATGTACCTCTCACAGATGTCACCAGCTACCAACCTGAAGCCTAGTAAATGCCCGACTCCAGGTTTCTTAGTAATAACTGGCTCCAGCAGGAATCTGCTCTGAGACTAGCAAATTCGAGGGTAGAAGTCATCCTCTTCCCTCCAGTCCCCTGAATATGTGTTCCATTTTTATACAGATGATTAGGGAAAAGAGAAATAGTTTTGTTTTCCCATTGAGGCAACCAGGAAAATCTTCTCTAGGGAATCATAGAATCATAGAATCACTCAGGTTGGAAAAGACCTTAAAGGTCATCAAGTCCAACCACAACCTAGCCATACTATGCTAATTCTAACAACCCTCCACTAGAAGCTGCATTTTCCACAGAGACAGAGTGAATGGCATCGCCAAATAGACCAGAGGAACAAAATGTCTATTTCTCAGTCCAGAGAGTGTCCAAAAGGTTAGAATGGATGAGTTTCTTCAGAGAAGTGGCCATCACTACAGCCAAGCTTTTCAAGCTTTCAAACTGAATGAAGAAGAAACTCAATTTTAAAATTTGCAAATGTAGTGTGATTAGCAAAAAGAATGCCTCCATAGCTTGTGCACTGCCACTGATCACTTTAGGAAACCTGATCATGAAACGTTCTGTATAGTATCCTGCCTTCTGATCCAGCATTGGCTCATTGGCTTGATAAATCCTTTTCACCAATGTCACATGCTGTTCCACTGGTGCTGAACTCCTTACCTACATGCTCATAGTCATGAGAAATATCAAGCTTTCAGAGAGCTGCAGCAGTGCAGTGTTTCAGCATTCTGTGGTGTATATTCAGATATGCAACACCAATAACAGCAACCCTTTGCCTGGAAAGATCATGGAGCAGAACCTCCTGATTACCATGTCAAGGCACATATGAGATAAAGAGGTGATCCAAGACAGCCATTATGGCTTCACCAAGGGCAGATCTTTCCTGACCAATCTGGTGGACTCCCATGATGGAGTGACAGCATCGGTGGACAGGAGAAGGGTGATGGATGTCATCCACCTGGATTTCTGCAAAGCCTTTGACACTGTCCCTCACCACATTCTTCTCTCTAAAATGGAGAGGTATGGATTTGAAAGATGGCCTGTTCAATTGGTTAAGAACTGGTTGGCTGGTTGTAGCCAAAGTATTCTGATCACTGGTTCTATGCCTGTCACAAGTGGTATCCACCAAGGATCGGTCTTGGGATTGGTGCTCTTCAACATCTTTATCAAAAGAAGTCTATATGCTATTCCAGTCTCTAAGTTAATGTATGAAAAATGATTTCCTCTTTAGGCAAGAGACTTGTCTACATGGGTAACCAGATTAGGAGAGCTATTTGAAAATCAATGTCATAAAAAGGTCACACTGTAAAAAAACCTCTAGCATTTTCCTAGTTTTGTAAAAATTTTCAGACTCAGGAACTATCACAAATGTTTCCAGGTTAATTTAGAGGTCTGCTGGATCCCTAGTGGTGTAAGCTGAACAGCTCACGAGCTTTTGCAGAGGAGAATGAGCACTGTCATGCTCATTGGGCTAACAAGGAGATTAGAGAAGAACTTGGTACATGAGTTATCCACGGTGATACCATAGATCCTGTGCTGTGAACAGGAACAAAACAGAAGTCTTCAAATGTCATTCATAACATCATTCATATTAACTGTTGCAGACACTGGGGCCTTCAGTCCCTATAAAATTAAGGCAAGCAATATAACAAGTAACAGGCAAATAACGAATAATATAGCTGGCTTCAGTGATGGTTCAGACCATCTTGATTTCAGAGGACATATGTAAGGGTGTGGAAAGGCAACAATTTTTAATCTAAGAAAATGTGCTAGTGAAAGCAGTGGAGTTAGTGTAAGAACACATGCTGCTGGTAAAGTAAGACATCCGTGTGCATTTGGGGTCAGATGTGCTGACGCTTCTGGGACAGCTTGATGGTGAAATTGCTGCATTAATGTTTTAGAGAAAGATGTGTAAAGTTAAAAAAAGATAAAGCCCTCTTCACTTTCCTAGCTTGAGCAGTTTAAGAGATGCTCAGCTGTGACTAGAGAGGAAAAGATGCCAACTTTCCAGCGTGTGTGTGCACATTTCTTTTGCTCATAATTAATAGCCCCTGTGCTTGCTAAGTTTTTGGAAAGCAGCTCGCAGCCTACCCAGGTAATGCCTTCTGACAACGTTTTGAAGATCAGTTATGTCATATGGCTGCCTTTTAGAAAAAAAATTGTAATGCATAGCAGTGCCATATGGCATCTCTGAAGAATCAGCCGGATTGGACAGACATTCATTGGATAAAGTCCCACAGCACTTGGAAAAGAATGTAGTCCTGTTGCCAAAATGTGGCCTTTGTTAATCTCCTAACTATTATTGTGCAGAAACCAATTCATCTGTATTAATTATAAACAAATTTTAATTACTTCAGTAAAAGCTCATTATACAAATATCTAATGCCAAACAAGCTGTCTTAACCCTTTGTGATTCTCCAAAGAAAACTTTAGACGTTTGACTGGGAGAATTTTGAGAAAAGCAGAAATTTCAGCAAGGGAGCAGAGTACAATTGTGTGACATTTATTTTTTCCACTCTTTTCAAATTTCATGCCATGCGTGTGTTTCACAGGCTCTGCCGAAGTAGAGTGTCTGTGGATAGAAAAGGCCATTTACATCTCAAATCTGAGAACATATAACTCAACCTGACGTTTTTAAGATTTCAAAGTAAAATCTTCCATTTAAAATTACAAAGATTCACAATGGGAAGTGAATAGCACATGACAAAATGTAAACTGTTTATAATTTAGCATTCATTTCTATCTACCTAGGTTTGCTTGCAAATTTTCTGCCTGACTTGTGGACCTAAGTTTGACCAACTTGTGCAAGGTGCAAAGACGTGGGGCTTGGGAATACCTCAGATGTAGCTGATCATTCTGGAATGAATACCCGTGGTTTGAGACTAATGAATTTGTTTCCTTTCACAGAAATATTTGTTTTAAAGTCAAGCTTGGCAGAATGCTGCTATTTTTCTTGCTAAGTCTTTGCATAAACTTTTCATTTGTTTTTCATGTATACAGATTTGTGCTTCCTAGCTCAACTTCTTCCATTTGCTGGAGTCATTTTTTGTGCCATGATATGGTGTTCCTAAACCCAGCATATCCTGCCAAGGAGGTTGATTCCCCTAGAAAGAGCTCCTCTAATTTCACTCTGGCATGGAGAAAGGGCTATGCTTTTCCTTGTAACTTGGCTATCATCAACAAAGTCTGTAGGAGTCTGAAGAGGTTAAGTCATTGTGACTGCTCTGCCTCATGACGCAGTAACACAATGGGCCCAAGGTCAAGAAAACACAAAGAAGGATCTTGGGGTTTTGCCATGAATTTCAGCTTTGAATGAAATTCAAAACTCACTGGGAAAAATAATAATAATAATAATAATAAAAAACCACAACTATTTTGGTTTGAGATGAAAATTATCCAACTTAACTAGTAATTTAACTTGAATTATTAGGACATGCATAACCTTATTGTGTCAAAGTCTTGGGGTCTTAAATTTCTTCAGACTTGCTGAAAAAAATGATGTATGTTAACAAAACTGGCAGAAGTTTGATATATTGAGGGTTACAAACAACATTGCACAGTTATATGTATTTGATTTTTCATGTCTCTTTTCTTATCAGAAGACATAATCTCAAAAATTCACACGTGTAGGAATTTTAGAATAACCTATGAAATTTGGTACTACCGATGGATGTATTTACCACATCAACCCCTAAGAATTTGATTTTGTCTTAACAAGCATTCCTGATGGTATTCATATCATTCTTTGTACCTCAAGAGTTCAGAACAGAAAGAAGCACTCAGTGCATTCCTCATAAAAAAGTTGGCATTACTGCAACTTTTCTGATTTTGCTGCATTGGTATAAATATTGTTATAAAAGGTAACTCTGGGTTAAATATTATACAGTTTTATCTTTATCACTTCATTTGTCTCTTTCTATAATGTTATGTCTAATCAGCAAGGTGAAGTTCACTTTATATTACATCAAAAGAAGCATACTTAGTGGTCTATGTGTAACAATCCTATAACCAAATGGTCATATATGCAACAGTCTTTAGCATTAGGAATTCCAGTGACCAGAGCAAACTGTTGAGCAAAGATGTTCTCTGACATAGCAGCTGGCTTCCCTGGAAATCACTGATAGAAATGGTGTTTAGAGAACTAATTTATTCTCTTTAGAAGACAGAAGGAATTAATAGAAAGATAAATATGAAATTGAGAGTTGTTGCTAAAAGCTTGCTAATCCACTACAAAACTATCTCGCATTCTACATCTGAACATAGTGACATCTTTTAATACTAAAAACAGTCAGAAATGCTGAAATCCAAGGATTTTCCAGGTCCAAAATTGCTGTAGATAACTATTTGCTTTCTGTAGTGCTTATGGTAAACTTCTGCATGCATTAAAAATCAAGATAGAAAGTGTCAAATCAGGATTCCTAAGATTAGGACTTATGTCACATTGAGATACCTGGTTACTAGCTGGTTCCTTAGACAGCCTGAGTACAGAGTCCTCAGTGATGTATTATTGGCATTATGTATTATTTTATACATAAATTAAGCAATCTATTTATGTTCTTTGAACATACATTTATGCACCTAGCTTTAAGCCATCGTGCTTATGGAAATCTAAGTAAAACAGTAAAGTAAACATCAGATGAGGAGCAAGAATATTTTCCAACTCTCTTCCAAGAGATTCTGTCTTACTAGATATCTCATTTTAAACTAAGTTGTAGGAAGTATATATTTTAATTCTATCCAAAATAAAAAGCATGGAAGCAGAAATTCTTATTACTAAAATATAAAACATGCTGTAGAAAATGTATGCTGAACTTCTTACAGTACATTTTTATCTTTTGCCTACTTGGTTTCTCTTCACATTCTCTCTACAATTAGGCCTTAGTAAATTGAGGGTTACAGTCAAAAACAGCAAGGAAGAATCATGAAGCTGGCAGGACTGACTGTGCAAGTAGCCAGAGCATCTGTTTCAAAACAGTGCCATGAAATGAAACTGCAGGGAAGAAAACGCATCTAGGAAAGAGATGCATTATCAAGAAACCAGAGGCAGTCAAGAGGAAAAAAAAAAAAGCAGAGAAGCTGGTATTAAAATTGATACAAAGTCAGGTGCCACCAAAACAGGTGACAGATTATGCATTAACTACCAAGGTTAGGCTGTCCTGGACTGTGCTTGGAGATCGTCAGAAGTGAAAAACACCTACTACAAATGTTCTGAAGGGGCCAGTATTGACGGGTCTCTTGATGTGATCCCTTTCTTCTGAAACTGTTTCCAATCAGAGCTGCAGTCAGCACTTGCATGGGGTATGGTTTTAACAAAATTTGTTCATGTTTGGTTTTGTACTATATTGACTGTATACTAGGCAAAAAAAAAAAATTTAGCCACTAGAAATTAAAGGAGGCCATTAATATGCCAAGGCCAACCTACATTAAATCAAATGCAGCAGTGGGAACTAATATGGGGACTTGCATTTTTCAGATCAAGCCTGGAATACCGTTCAGTGCTTGTGTATGGTTAGGGGGATCGAACTACTTGGGAAGAAGTCAAAAAAGGAGTAGAGCACCATGCTGCAATGCTGTACGTATGTGAGAGCACTTGTATAGGTTGGGATCACACTGTTGGATAGACCACTGCTTCCCTCTCACTGCTGAAAGATTTGGGGATGGTAGCTGTAACAAGCTCCAATATCTGTGTCAGACCACATTCAAATGCTTTTGTAATACAAATGAGGGAGAAGTCCACAGGGGATATTTGTGCTCTAGGTCAATAAAAACTTCAAAAGGAAGACAATAAAGACAGAAGATGCCACAGTGGTGTTGGAAAAAAATATCACAAAACGTATCAGTGTGAACTACTGTACTTTTCTTGGCTTTTTACATTAAGCAATTAGCATTACTCTAGAATTTACCACAGCACAAATTAATAATAGGCTTATTTTAAAGTTCATTGAGGCTGACTGATTAATACCCTGGAAAGAAACCTAGTACAAGACTATTTTTGCTCCTGTGATATTCACTGTGGTTTCTAAACTTGTGAGGAGGTTTGGAGAGATTTCCCATAGCCTTGACTGTTTCACACTAGAACAGGTTCAATCTGAAGGAAAGTGTGCCTTGTTCCAGCTGCCAACAGTCCCTTGGGTTTGTGGTTCTGTGTTGATGCGATGAGCACACACGTGTTGATGCGATGAACACACAGATGTGTTGCAAAGTTGGTGTGCATTCGGGGAGATTTATGGAAGGTACATAACTCCTGATTTTTCCGAGTTTTCTTTCCCTGTTGAGATTTTTCCTTCACTGGGAAGAAAAACTGGTAGCTTGAGAGTGTTAAATTTCAATACTAAATGCAGAATGGGGTTCCTCCTCTGTGATTCTCCATCTGAGGCTGCTAAGTAGAGATGGGCTGGAGGCCTGGCTGTACTGCTTGGGACTGTAAGCACTCCACTTGACGCTTCATAATCCTGTGCCAGTGGTCAGTGACTTGCTGGGTGTGTTCTGGGATGAGTTTTATTCATCCCATGGCCCATTTCCTCACCTACTCACCAGATGTTTTGGTTTGTGAAGTGCACTGGTGAAAAGCACTATGGTAGAGCTGAGCACTGTTATAATCATTAGAGAATCAGAGAAAATATTTCTTATGTTAAATGCTGTGATTAGGCACTTTATGATGTGATACCGTTACAAACACTTTGTGCTTATCAGAAAGCCCGTGAATCATTTCCCTTCATTTTCTTCCTCACCAAGAACCACAGTTGCCATAAAAACAGATCTATTCTTGTTCCTTTATAAAGAAGCTATGCTTGCCAATTCTACTGAGTGGTTGAAAAAAGCATGCAATTCAAAATAGTACATTTGATAGTGTGAGTACCCTTTGAAATGATCTGTGGTGGTTTTGTTACAGATACTGATGCTATGGTGTTGTATAATAACAACCAAATGGTGAAATCAGTTTACAGAGAAAGATACTCAGTCTGCAAGAACTACCCACCCAGGGTAGGAAGCTAATTCCTGCAGAAATAAACAAGGTAATGGAGCCTTTCTTCTCCCTTTTGTAATGTTAAGTTCCATACCAATGCATCACAGAGAGAGGAAATGAACTCCCTGCTCCTTTTACTGGGAAGACCCATTTCAGACGCGTTCCCTTATATTTTTATCTGTATATTTACAAAATATTATTTCCTGCTTTATTTTTTATTTTTTATTATAGGTCATATTTCAACATGCACAAAAGTGATGCTGTGCTGTTATCAGGACCAGACTTCTGAAGGGCAGCAGGTACCACTGCACATTATGTGGTAGGGTAACCTGGCTACTTCCATGCTAGCTTTGCTTAGATGATGAGGCCCCAGACTGTAAGCAGGGTTTTTACTGGATGAGATGAGGGTACACTTTGGTTTCTGGTGCTTTTTTCTTATCAGGAATGGTAGAGTGATATCTGATAAAGCCAACAGTGTCAGCAGAGAATACTAGAGGTAGTAGACTTGTGCCTGTATAGAGAAGTAAATCCTGTTTTGGCATCTGATGAAATATCTCTAGGCTTAGAAACATCATGAAGTGCCATAACAGGGATGTAGTCAGGAGAGAAAGCCCCCAGAAGTATACTTCTCTTCTTTATCCCATTTCTTTACAGTGTCTGCTCTATGCAGTTTATAAAAGGATCTGCTGATCAACACTGGTGGCAATGGCATTGAGCTCCTTCCCAGCTGGCTGTGGATAGCAGAACAAAACATCAGCGTTGAGAGGATTTGCACTTAGGTGTATTTTGGAATTACATCTCTGTTAGAAGTGGGGAGGACCAGCACAGCCACTCCAGCATATTCTTGGTTGGTAGAGGAGGGTTTTTGGTAGATTAGTTTGTGCTGAGATCCGTGTGACCTTGACACCAGAAATCCAATAATGGCTCTAACCAAAGCACTGACATATAAACTGGGACAGATTTCATTTTTCTGATAAGAATGTAACAATTATTGCATGATTACCAAGAGAAGTGAGGGAAGAAGGGCTCATACATACTTTTCCCCTCAAATCCTGCATTCTCTGTTATTCTGGTAATATTCTGGAAATATAAAAACTTGGTGCTGAGGAGAAACACTTGCAAATATTGACAAAGCAAGCTGCAGCTCCTAATTCACAAGGCCAAAAGCCTTCACTACAGGAAGAATTTTAAGCTATGGAGTTTCTTTTTTTAAGGAAGACCGATATGCCACACTGAACTTTTTCCCCAGCATTATTGCTAGCCTCTGGAAGTTATATCTGTGAAACAGCACAGTTCTCATCTCTTTCTATATTGTTTTCTGACATCACGTCAGAAATTAATTATTTAATAAAATGTAACATTGTTTAGATTTTCAGCCATAATCAAAATCAAATGGCACATGAAAAATTTGTGCTATGAAAAACTTAGCACAAGGAGCAGAGACATACACTTTTGCATGGAGAGGGGTAATATACATGTTACCATGTCAATTTATCCAATGTGAAGTGAAGAGGAAAATATTTTTAAATCATTTGTCTTTCTAAAGGAAGGTGATGCTCAGATATTGCTCTTAGCATGCTTGATAAGTACATTCTGACGTGATTTAAGTCTTTAGATAGACTCAAAATGAATACAGAGAGACTTGTGGCTTTGATATCAACAGGAATGAACACATCAGAGAGTGCCTGATATGTAGGATTTTAAAGAAATGACAAATATGCTTCATTGAAATCTTACAGTTGAAAGCCCAGGTAACTTGGCTGTGGGATAACTGTCACAACGTTAAGAACTTATGACGGTGAGAGAGGAAAGGAAGGAAGGAAGGATGGAAGGAAGGAATGATGAAAGGAAGAAAGGAATAAAGAGAAAGAAAGAAAGAAAGAAAGAAAGAAAGAAAGAAAGAAAGAAAGAAAGAAAGAAAGAAAGAAAGAAAGAAAGAAAGAAAGAAAGAAAGAAAGAAAGAAAGAAAGAAAAGGAAAGAAAGAAGGAAAGAAAGGAAGGAAGGAAGAAAGGAAGGAAGGAAGGAAGGAAGAGAGAGAGAGAGAAAGAAAGAAAGAAAGAAAGAAAGAAAGAAAGAAAGAAAGAAAGAAAGAAAGAAAGAAAGAAAGAAAGAAAGAAAGAAAGAAAGAAAAAGAAAGAAAGAAGAAAGAGAGAGAGAGAGAAAGAAAGAAAGAGAAAGAAAGAAAGAAAGAAAGAAAGAAAGAAAGAAAGAAAGAAAGAAAGAAAGAAAGAAAGAAAGAAAGAGAAAGAAAGAAAGAAAGAAAGAAAGAAAGAAAGAAAGAAAGAAAGAAAGAAAGAAAGAAAGAAAGAAAGAAAGAAAGAAAGAAAGAAAGAAAGAAAGAAAAAGAAAGAAAGAAAGAAAGAAACCTTGAGCAGTAAGTGAGCCAGACCCAACACGTCTGCAAAGTAAAGGCACTGGGGTGATTTTTTCTCCACACAAATGCAGAAAGGCATGCAGGAGTGCACACTCACAGGCTCTTCTTTGTTTTCGTCTGGCCTTTACCTTTATTGCAGAATATATACTGCAGTAACCAGTGAGAAGAAATTGACAGGTAAGCAGCTGAAATATAAAGAACTCAGTACTGGCAAGCCCAGTTCTATTTTCGTTGTTCTGACTTCACCAGGGATGTGCCTGAAATTTCCACTTTCTTACAGTGGCAGAGGGTCAGGCTCCAAAAAAAAAAGAAATTTTTTACAGTGTAGCATAGGAGATATTAAGCAACATGGAAGGGGTTCCCGAGGTCTCCATTGAGACTGATGGAAAAATAAACCTTACTTGGCTTTTTTTGTGTGTGTTTGTTTGTTTAGTTGGTTGGTTGGTTTAAATCTTATTCATTTATTTATTAGTTAGTTTGTTTGTTACAACAGCAACAAGAGAACCAAAACATCTAGGGTCACAATAAAAAATCCCTGAGTCGTGGTCAAAAGCTCAGTTGGATGTAGATATGTCATACACCAAATCAACCTGTGACATTAAGGCAAAGAACATTTTCTGGTGAAATTTTTTCCCCTAATACTGTTACTACAAGCAAATCTTTCAAGTAGGTTTTGTGCACCACACAGAGTAAGTAAGACAACTTTGTTGAAATCTGTTAAGTTCAAGAAAAAGTGGTTTAACCCAACTGAATATGTTTCATTTGTGCCAAGTATTGCCTAAAGTTGTACTTCCCACAAGTTAAAAGAAATATTTGTAGGTAAATGTAACTGATATTTTGGTTTGCTTCTTTGGCATCAATTGTGAAAATATCACAGAAGTGGACATAATGCATCTTTCTTTCTTTAGTCTATTCTTGTCAGCAAGAAGATACTATTAAGAACCAAATGATGAGCCAATATCCTTGCAAGATGTAGGTAAATACTTGTACAGGATACACTTCACCTATGAGAATGCTAAAATAATGGCACCTTTCAAAAAATATGTTTTTGAAAAAAACTGGTAGCCAGTTTAGCATCCCAGATAATTCTGACTGATTCCATAGGAGTTTGTATAAGTCTTAGAGGGAAAACATAATTGTAATTGTAATTCATTGAGAAACGCTGCAAATTTAGGATTAACACAAATTCAGAGCGTGATTGAAGCTGCGGGACAGAAATAGGAAAATACAAGCAAGCTATGGCAGTCAGGGTATGTGATTGGCAGAGAAAAATGGAGACAGGAAAAAAAAATAAGGCTATATTTGAAGTAATGCCACATAAAATGTATCAGAACTAGCACAGCTCATCAGCATGATAAAATTTGAAGCAAATTCATACTTAACCTCTCATTAAAAAGGCCAGTGTCTTTCATAAACTGCTTAGAACAGACACTGAAAAGAAATAGGATAAAGAACAAGAAAAGAAATAGGATAAAGAACAAGAGTGTGATTTTGAGGGTTTAAAGACTCTATTGACTACCTCCTCGGTTCTGGCATTTTATGATGTTTCCAAGTCTACAGCTGTTTCAGCAGATGCCAGCAGCTATGGTCTTGGTATGGTGCTATTCCAATTACATGGACATGATTGGAAACCTGTAGCATATTGTTCCAGATAGCTTTTAGATGACAAAACCAAGAACAATCCAATAGACAGGGAATGTTAGGAAACACTTTGGGCACACAAAAGAATGGTATAGCATATTCTTGGTCTTGGTAATGTTTAATGACAGTCTCACTATATCCAGGTTACTAATAAGGTATTATTTAGACTGCAGACATCATTCATGCATCTGAAATAGTGATATATCACCCTAGTGGAAAACAGACTCACATTAAGTTCCTCAGGAAACTTAAGGAAATCACTCTGTCTGTAGCAGTGGTCACTGAGGCTAAAGTGCAAACTAGTGTCTTTTTGACACATTGGTATCACTGCAGAAATCAGACAGGTAAAATTAATCATATATGGCTTACACACAATTGCTCTATGTACTTGTAGCAATCTAATTCCACTAGTTCACTCATTTCTCAGTGACTGACTCTCCTGGGCATCCATTGCTTCAGAAGGCGTAGAGATCTGTGAAATCTGAGATTAATTATCTATAATTAACAACTCTATTCAAATTTCCTATATCTCATTTCTAAGAATTGTAATTCACACACTAGAAATGAAGTTATGACAAAAAATACATTAAACACACTGATATTTAACCAAATGCAGCATAGTAATGCAGAATATTGTATATTAGTTCTAAGCAAGTAGCCCCAAAATCATGGAGTAGAATAGTAAGTCTCATGATATTCTGAAACAAAGAATTCAGAGAACTCTCATACACGTGGAATTACTTAGGAGACTTTGGAAAAGAATAGCTACAGCAGGGTATGTGGGCGAAAAAATAAACTAGTTGTTTCTTTGGGGTTTTTCCTTCCTTCCTTCCTTCCTTCCTTCCTTCCTTCCTTCCTTCCTTCCTTCCTTCCTTCCTTCCTTCCTTCCTTCCTTCCTTCCTTCCTTCCTTCCTTCCTT
This sequence comes from Gallus gallus, assembly GCF_016699485.2. Taxonomy (NCBI): domain Eukaryota; kingdom Metazoa; phylum Chordata; class Aves; order Galliformes; family Phasianidae; genus Gallus; species Gallus gallus. The sequence goes on along the minus strand of NC_052533.1, from coordinate 124,755,188 downwards.
CCTTCCTTCCTTCCTTCCTTCCTTCCTTCCTTCCTTCCTTCCTTCCTTCCTTCCATCCTTTCTCCGTCTTTTCCTTTTCCTTCCTTCGTTTCCTTCTTTTTCTTCTTTTCCATCCTATTTTTTTAAGGTGTAGGGCTACCTTGCTTCATACTCATTTCACAAATCAATAGAACATAGAAAGGCAAGTATGTATGTATATATATATATTTGAGCTTGATACTCCAGGAGATATACAATGACTGTGAGGCCTAATGGATGGCTTATGTGATGTGGAACAGCCTCCAACACATCACTCCCAGCCTTCATTGCTCAGAAAACTGGACAGATGCCTATAGCTTGCCATGAGAGCAGCAAGGAGAGCAAGTTATCTTGGTTCAGCCCTGGGGAAACCCCAACCTCAGCCCCAGCAGCAAGCTAACTCTGCTGCTTAGGACTCATCAGATCCAGAAACCATATCCAGATTTAGATGAAAATCTGTCTAAAAAATGTCAGATAAAGAGATGCAAAATCTAGGAATCCTCAAATTTTCTTCTTTGAGAGTGAGCCCAAAGTAAGCCCAATTTAAGCCTGTGGGAACTTAAATTAGAAAGTCTCGTTCTGATACAGATAAATGGGAAAGTATTGGGCTCCTATCAGCTTTTTTTTTCATTGGCTCCTACTAAATTTTGAAATACTAAGTGAGTGAAAATGATCCAAATAAGGAGATAAACTTGTTCAAGAATGCTGAACTTAATAAACAGAAATCTCCAACTTTGAAACTGGAAATCTGAGGGACTCAGCTTCACAGAACTCTCAGGAATCTGAGAGACTGACTTCATCTAGGAGTCACTGAAGTCTATGATTCACCAAAATCAGCAGTTTGCTGATGTGTGGCAAGTATCACTAGAAGACCGTTTATGGATAAAGCAAAGTAAAGGGAGATCACAGGGAGATGTGTATTGTGTTCTTAAAATTATAAGAAAAAATAAGCAGGCAAGAGTAGGAAGCTTTGGGGCAAAACCTACTCAGTTAAGAAGAGAAGGAGGAAAAGCAGCATCAGATATATTGCTTGTTAAGTCAAAGTTTGGAAGAATATTTACTGGTGGAAGAATGATCATACTTCTGTAAGCAACCACAAAGGTATTTGTCTCCTCACGGTGAGTTATTCAATATTAAAAAATTATCATATTTAGATGAAAAAATAAAAAAATAAATTACACATTTTTGTCATGTACACTAAAGATTGTTTCTTTGAGATTTTTTTAAAAGGCCTTCTAAATTTGACTTAGATAGTTTCTGGGATATAGGATGTAACTACAAAATGTATTATTATGTTTACCTTTTGTCCATGGTTAAAAAGCAAATAATTGCATACGCAAGAAAGACATTTCAGCTATAAATATGTTATTTGAAAAGGAAAGTATTTTTAGCAGTAAGTTCTGTGAGAGTTCTAGTTCTGATCCTTTCCTAAAAAATAAGTGGCCAAACACATCAGTCATTTCAGGGAGACAGAATCAGGTTGTTTCTGGAGACGGGCAATAAATTATTATGGCACTTCGTGTGAGATTTTGACACATACAGCAGCACCTTACTTCAAGGAAAGTTCCAATGAACTGACGGAGAAGGCACCAGAACTGGTTGCTACCCTGTTCAACTAAAGGTGGCTGAATTTAGCTCTTCCTTTCTTTAACCATGGGCTTCTGTAGGCTGTTTCATTCACAGCCATATTTTTGTTACTTTCCTTTTAAAAGGTAACTTGTTTTATGGTCATACGTAGTGTTAAAAGTCTTATGCTGTTCCTTTTTGTCCAATAAACAGTATATTTCAAACTGCGCACTGCCTTATCTGCAACTTTAGATGTTATGCTTTACTTACATCCAACATCCTCTCAATTTCAATCATTGAAAGTTTTTTTTTAAAAAGAAAGATCTTCTGTCTCCTGTCAGGCATCATTTTTTTCAGTACTGCTACTTTTCCTATTTGTCTGAGAGCAGAAGTAATAAGTGACTGATGTATCAAAGAGTCTTACCCATAATGATGTGCATACGAGACAACATTTTAAGTTGATATTGATCTGCAAATAACTATTCCTGAGCAAACTAGATTTCATTGGTTTCTTTCTAAAAATAAACCAGGCTTTAAATAGAGTCCAACAAGCAAAGCAGTACCAGACTCAATTATCTAGCTGAGTTTTCTTTTTCACAGCAGCCTGAAACTTTGAAGCACGATTTTTGTTTTGTCATGATACTCGTTACTTTATTTTAATAAAGTTCCTACTTTATGTTAATAAATGTTTTGCAGCCTAAGTGGTACACTGTGCTCTGGTTAAATCTTGATTTTTAAATTATTATCTTCTGAGTTATAAAATAATCACGTAAGGATGATACAAAGGCAAGGCAAAGTCTAAGCCTGAGTGTAGGGATACAAATAGTCAAGATATGTACCTGTGTACGTAACTGTAAACATAATGTAAAGCAAACTAGAATGCCAAAGTCTCTAAGCTACTCCTAGGGTGTTTATTTGTTTCTGTGAAGCAGTTTTCCACATTAAAGAGACATATGGATTTTGAAACAATCACTATAATAAAAACTGCTTTCCAGGATAGTCTGATTTTTTTTAGTTTTCCAGATGTAGGTTTTAAAACATGTATTTGTTTAATTTGGTTTGATGCAAATATCAACAACAGTTGTGGGGGAGCGGTTTCAGTTACATCATGCAGAGGCCACGATATTAATAGAGTTCCCCGCTCGACCACTTTGGTTTTATTTACAGACAGAGACATAGAGATCTCCTGTCCCAAAAGAGGATTTCACCTCATGTCATGAGACCTGCGTGAGCCAGGTCCCATCCCCAGTACTGCCAGCGTATGGTCAGCTGCAGCCAGCAGGGAAACACAGCTACATTCCCAACTGAGCTCATGTGTAAGTGGAATAACGCACTGCCAACATGTCAGTGGAAAAGATAAGAGAGCCATGTTGTTCCCCTTTCTCACACCAAATGCCACTGGACTATTTACAGGACGTAACAGCGAGGGGCTGCATACGCATAAAGGGGAAAACCTGAACAAGTTCACACATCTTGCGTCCACTACTTTAGACCACATTGGCCATTGGAGCTCCCAGCTCTGCCCCACGGACACAAACAGCCCTGCCTGCAGCCCTGCTTTGGGGGACTTCTCTGGTGTTTAGGTAAACAGCTTTGTGGCTGCTTGTTTTACTCCTGGCTGCTAACAGGAGGTGACTGTTTATTGCAGGTGGCGGCCCAGCAGGTGGGAAGTCAGGGGGCGTGCATGGGGCAGCGGCACTGGCAAGGCCGGCAGCCCTGTGCCAGGAGGGCATTTCATGCAGCTCTTATTGCTTCCTGGAACCCCAGCAGCAAGAGGTTTCCTGCTCTTTGACACGGGTGGAAACCAAATTTATTCTTTCTAGTTTGGTGTTTTTTGAGTTTGTTGGAGAAGAAGGTCTGAGCCTGGGTAGTTCCTTTTGGTTCCAGTCAAGAGAAAAACAGAAGAAAGCAAATCTCAGCACTAAAAATAAATATATATTTTTTTTAATTTAAAAATACATTTAATATTAAATATTAATGTAATAAATATTTAACTTATACTTATTTGTATAAATAAATCATATACAGCAGATTAGGGCAAGACAAGCTTTTTGCTTCTGAGAAAAAGAAAGTTTTCAAAACACTTTTCCTCTCTATTTTTGGTGGATGTTGCTATATTTAACTGATTTTCCTTCTGAAAAGATTTGTGTTCTCAACAAGAAGCCATATTTCACTGTAAATGAGTGACAGCTGTGACAAAGCTGGCATTCCAGCAAATGACCATCAATAGGTACTTTTTGTCTATGTGAACTTTCCCCAAACAACCCAGACCTCCTTTTTCTGTCACAGTGCATATATACATGTGCAAAACGCATCAGAATGCTGCGACAGTAAAGGGGTTTTTGGAGTCCTGACAATGCCAAAGGAAGGCAAAGAGGAATGCAAGAAGTGCCCTTAGCACAGAATTTAATTAAGGCATTCCCCAAATAAATATACATGAAGCAGGGCTAAAACTTATCACATCAGACAAGGAGATGTCAAAATGCACATCAGTGAAGCCAGTAACATCCTGAAGGTAGATAGCCTCTTTCTTTCCATTTGGAAGGAACTTAACACATTTTCATCCCAACCAAAGCAGAGTATAAACAATAGCGAGAAGCGAGACGACAAGCAGGTGATGTGCCAGCTCTTGCAGCATGTACATCACCTAGTGGACATGCTCTGCATACTGAAGGGTGGAGATCTGTCCTGCCGCAGCATACTTTCTTCTCCCTTTATCAGCACTTGTCCTGATGCACAGGGTCCAGGTGGGATTTAGCCTGCATTCAGCCAAGCTGTGATTGATTTTGCAGACAGAGTATGTGTACCATCAGCACGCACTGTGCAGCAGCCACCTTTGGAGTGGGCCACCTGCAGCGGGTGTGCAACCAGGAGGGGATGGAAACCAAGCGTGGCCCAGGCTAACATATAAAAAACACTTGTAAATTACAGGGGAAATTGGGAAAACATGGATAAGTTCATAAGTTAAAGCTATCAAATATCCAGCTTAACTGTTTAGTTTTATATGAACGTTTACTGTGCCTCAGTCAAAATAAGTGCTGGCGAAGTGAGCACTGTGGCAGTCACGGTGCCAAGGCCCAGCCCGGCCCCAGCCCAAACCAACAGGGAGATCCTTGCATGCTTTGTGCAGGATACAGAGAGGTTTTCAGTAATGGAAGTTGTCTCAATGGAAAGACATTGCTGCAAAACAGGCGCAGACTTTGAGCCTGTAGACTTTGAGCAGAGAACTGTTGGAGCAGATTCCGGATGGGGACATGTGACAGTGTTTGACACCTGGAGCTGCGAGGCAATGACAATTAGGAGGGACATACTTGCATCTATTTTTAAATGGCACTGAGGTGAGTTGATATAGAAATTCTGTTCCAAGAATGTCAGTACAGATGACTGCCCGTAATATAATTATTTGCAGCAAAAAGCAAGCCACGTTTCAGCTCAGAACATTTGATCTGTCTATGTACAATCAAAATACAGTCAGTTTTGGACAGCATTGCAGGATATTTCTGACTCCCATGTGCAATTCCGCTTCCACCAGCCTTCCTCTCACACCATATCACACAGCGATACACGGTGTAAATCCTTCACATGTCAAATCAGACATGGCAGCTACAGTCTGCAGGAAAAATCTGTGGGGTGTAAAGTTACCAAGTATTTGTGAGGTCTGCTGTGAGCCTGCGTTTTTTTTTCTTCCTGAAACATGAATTCATCTTTCAAAGAACATGTTTATTTTTCCTTTTGCACTAAAACATACCTACTTTCTCCAGGAAATAAATAGAGAGAAGAAAAAGGTGTGGGTAAGAGAAGTGTGCTGAAGCCAGGCTTCACTCATCAGCTAGGGAATATAATGGCAATATTCGGTGGTTATGATATTTTATGACTTAGGAATCATGTCAATGTATTCCCCTGTGCGATGGGGGAGCACAGTCACTGTGTGAGGGTCTGCATCTACTGCTCTGTGAGGCAGGGCAGGCATTCTGAAAGGCGACTTCCATACTATTCTCTTTACAGAAAAAGGAAATGGGAGATGTTAACTTGATTCAGTTTGTAAGTGGATGGTTAATGGCTAATAGCTTCCCATAGTTTCTAAATGATGCTCCTTCCCTCTTTTATAAGCTAATACCTGATCTTTAAAACAAAAGGTACAAGCCAGAGGTAACTGCTCTGGTGAGTTTTTGTTGTTGTTTTAAGCTGAGATTTCAGATTCAGGCTTTTGGTCCTCAACACTTCAGCACAACATACTCTGTGCCTCCTTCAACAATTCCTACTCGCTTTTCAGCTCTCCATACAACAACGTGGATGAAACTGTCGCGCCACACAGATTTTCAGGCTCAACCAAAGTCTCTGGGTCTGCAGCAGACAAAGGAAGTATTGGAAATTTGCTATTTTTAGATTATTTTTAAAACGCCTTGTAAAAATTGGCCAATAATTTTGGCCTCGAAATGGACCTCTGTAAAGCAGATAGCTTTTAAATTAGAAATCAATGCCCGGCTTGTGGCTTCCCACCAGTTGTGTAAATTGAAATCACTGTAGAACAAAACATGTCCTGATGTAATTGCTCCGTTGAGCTGAATTCACTTCAAGGTAAACTTGACCTCTTATGCTATGCCAACCTGCTCATTAAAGCACCGTGTACCTAAATATCTGTAGGAGAGATAGATTTAACCAGATCCTAAAGCGTATTTTAAACGTATTTTCAAAACCAACCGAATTTTCAAAGGCTGGCACAGGGGCGGACAAATAATGCTCATAGATGTCCTTTCCAGGAATGCATATGCGCCTGTTGTGAGCACATGGAAAGCTCCTTTGCATTCAGTACATCTATTTCAGTGCCTAAAAATGAGGCACTTGCGAGTTTGCAAGAGCAGGCCCATAGCGCGCGTGTGTGTGTGTGCATACAGTGATAAACAATGCCGGCTGATGAGAAGTTCTGCTACACACCAGCGCTTTTAGTTAACATTTGCCATTAAAAAAGAGGGGGAAAAAAAAAAAAAAAGCTCTAAGCTAAATGCCCATCCAGCTCTGAGAGCTCCAACCATTAGCCTGAAACCCAACAAAAACACACAGGTTTTCTTCCCCTGACTCTATGAAGCCGATGTGGGTTTTTTTTTTCATGGAGGTGCCTTCTTTGTGTAGCGTCAACGTGACAGCAGAAGTACCGCTTCACTGTAGGTTGCATCACCGACAATGACATTCTCTGAGAAACGTGGAAGGGAATGACTGATGAATCGGAAAATGTATGGATGCCTCCTGAAACGATTAGGGAGCGAAGCGCGGAGCAAATGGTGGCACACTCCTATTAATTGTAGCTGATAGTAATTAATTTCCACTGCAGTCGCGATCGTGTTTCTGCTTTTGGAAGAATCCAGAATCCCCTTCCAGGAAAGTGTGAAATTGCATCTGGGTTCTGCAAGCCATGAAAGATGTACATTTCATTAAAAAAAAAAAAAAAGAAAAAAAGAAAAAAAAAAGAAAAAGAAAGAAAGAAAGAAAAAGAAAGAAAAAAAAAGGAGAGGGAGGCCTTCCTAAATACTGTACTTTATACAGAACGAAATACAAAGGGAAAAAGAAAATGATAATTGTTTTCTCTAAGGCTATTATCTAATGCGAAAGCAAACAGTCTGACTGGAAATCAGCTAACAGAAGGGGATTAGAGAGTAGATCTGAGAGTGGCTTGATTTCTAGCACTGCTGTCTCTTCACACAGTGATGAGACACAGGCAGAGCAGCCAGGAGCTCTCCAGATGGCCAGGGAAAGTGTTTGTCTTGGGTTACTGCAGGGCAGTCTGGACTCTTAAAGCCGGGGAGGCATCATTAGGGAGCAAGTTAGATGTCCACCCGGTAAAAGCGAGCGAGGGAAAGAAAGAGCAGGCGGGCTGCCCGAGAGGGACCGCGCTCGCCTATTGTTAACATCTACTTGACCCCCACTAACCCCCTCACGACACAGATGTCTCCTACCTCTATCACCTCCCACTGCTTTAAGCCCTCCCCCCCTGCACCTGGGTAGCGGGGCCGGGCCGGCTGCCGGCAGTATGCTGCCTGCCTCGCGAGGTGTCTGTTAGCGGGGAGCCGGGCGGAGCGGGGCGCGGAGCGGAGCGGAGAGCGGCGGAACGGAGCGCGGAGCGACGCGGCACAGCGCAGCGCAGCGCGGCTCGGCCCGGCGATGCGTCGGCTGCACGGGGACAGGCACAGCCCCCGCCACTGACAGCGGCCGCTCCCTGCGCTCCGCATCACGTCTGGCTGCGGCGAGGAGAAGGAGCTGGGCGTTCGCTATCTCGGCTTGGAGACTTTATTTTTGCTTCTCGTCCTTTCCCTTGGAACCGGGAGGCTCTCTCGAGCTGATCCTCCTTTAAAAAAAAAAAAAAAAAAAAAAAAGAGAGAGAGAGAGAGAGGAGGAGGGGGAAAGGAGCAGCTGGAGTTTCTCCTCAGCTCGTTTTGACTTTTGTGGACGTGGATCATCTGGACTGGGAAGGGAAGCCGTGCCGCGCTGCTCTCCCCGCTCCCACCCCCGCGCCCCTCCAGCAGCCTGGGCTGCCGGCGCTCCCCCGAGCAGGACGGGAACTTTTATTTGCAGCTCGCAGCCCGTGGCGAATGGTGGGAATCTCCGGTCCTCTGCAGTGTGAGTACGGGCGCGGGGCCGCGGCGCGGGGGTGCGGGCCCCTCTTCTCTCTTTCCCCCTTCTCCTTCCCGCCGGGGCTCCGCGGCTGGAACTAACCCGGGGCTGCGGCCGTGCCCGGGTGCATGCAGCTCCTCCACCGCTGTCCCCGCTCACCATCTCGGCTCCGGATCTCTCAAAAGCCCAGGACCCGAAGCACCCAGTTTGTGTAGAAAGCAGCCCTCCGAAGCTCCTAGCGTAGGGTTTCTGTCTCCATTTAGGACTCGTTTTGTTGCTTTTTGGGTTTTATCTTCCTTTTTTTTCCTGCCCTCTTGCCAGATCCCAGACCTAGCCAATGTGAAGTGGAGTGCCTGAAATATTTCTGGTGGGATTTTGTTGTTCTTCCGTTACAATCATCGGATTATGTAGCACTGGCAACACCACTTCAGGCTATTTTGCGAGAAATATTTCAGGCTGTGCACATCGTCTTCCGTTCCACCGGGGTTTCGTATCTCGCTCTCTGAAACGAGAGGGCAGCGTTAGGGAGTGCGCTTCCCAAACTGCAGTAGGATGTGATCGTGTCACCTCGCCGAGCTGAGCCGGAGGGATCGGTTCCATACATTAGCGAAGCACCACGATGCGGGAGGCTGAGGGATGAAAGCCACACTCCCGCCCGTGCAAAACGAGCGTTGCACTTTGGGCCACTTCGAGTCCTTTTGTTAGTGCCAAAGTTGGGAGATGGGGCGAAAATCGGACACGGGGGAGGAAAGCACACTCGGGCCGCGCTGGGGCACCCCCGGCACGTGAATTCTGTTAAATTCTGTGCCCAGAAACAATCAGTGTTGTCCCTGCCCTCTGCTCCCCTAAACGTTAGAAAGAAACTGAAAGTAACTCGTGGGCGCAGCTCTGGGATCGCACGCAGCGGAGCTGCGGGGCCGCTCCCCGGGGTGCGGGAGGGCGAAGGCACGCGGCCCCACCGTCCCTATAGCCGCCCGGTCTCCCGCTCAGCCGTCGGTCCCAGAGCGGCTGCGGGCTTCTAAGTCGGGAGGAGCCGGATCTTGGAGGTTGCTGGATGCGGGCTGCACCCCCCGCTCGTTCATCGCTGCGGTGCGGGCTGCGATCCGCTGAGCTCCAGGTAGCGATCCTGCCTTAAGGAGCTGCCCAAGTTTGGCGCTACCCGGCGCAGCGGGGCTGGAGATCGCTTGAACAGGCGGTGCGAAGCCGCGCGGCTCCGCAGGCAAACCAGAACGCCTGTGACGGGTGTAGGGTGTTAGAGATGGGGAGAAGAGAGGGGAATGCCCCCTAAAAGCAGCCCGCGTGAACGACTGTATGTGTGCAGCGAGTGCCAAACGCCTGGCTGTGGGCATACCCCCGTGTAACTGAAGGATGCCTTCTGAGTCTCGGTATGTAACAGCCGAAGGGCTGCTCCAGCGAATATACGTATGCTTAATGTAACTCTGACCCCTTTAACTTTTAACATCGCTTCCCCTAATTAATCTGTTCAGGCCCCAGACTTAAATGGCTGTCCGCAGCTGCTGCAAATTGATTTATCCCCTGATGGTGGTCCGACTTGCTGACCAAAGCAGGATTTTTTTTTTTTTCTCCCTACCCATTTTTGGTCTGCTAATCTGTTTTGACTTATTTTCTCCTTCAAGCAGTACTCGCTTGCTTTTTGAAGGACTCAGAAAATATTTTCTTTTGACATGTAGCTAGAAACATAATTATTGTATTTGTAAACACAATATGTTAGGGCTAAGGGTGATTATAATTTATTTAATTATACCCTCATAGCCTCACATTTCCTCTGTTTCTGCATCCTGACGGATGCAATGGGAAGTTTAAATGAGTAACTTTGTTAAGTGCAGTTTGAGGCAAGATGTGAGAGATGCTTTCTGATGCGAGTTCTGTTGAGCAGGTCTTCTGCTCTGCTTTTCTCCGAGCTGTTTGGGTGAAGCTGGGTGGTGAGAGGACCGAAACTGATTTCTGATGGCTGTTAAAGCTGATGCTTGACCTTTCCATGGGAAGTCTGAGAACCTCATGCCGTTTATTCTGGGCTGATTTCCTTAGGAAATCCAATACGAGCAGGGAACTTCCTTCAGCCTGGCTGAATGCTAGGAAAGTTTCCGTCTTGTTTATACGGTCTGGTTTTAGCACGAGGCATGTTTCTGGGGCTCCCCATCAGTAGAAATAATACTAGGAAAAAGATCTAAGCAAGGCATGTTCCTGACTGTTCAGTACATGGAAACACAAAGTTGGCAAAGGCTTCATTAGTTGTGAGACGAGCTGCAGACTCCCTGTCAAAGCTTTCAGTGAAGAAGTAGCGCTGCGTTTGGTAACTGACAACTTTCTGAAGGTCAGCTTTACCAGATCTGAACCTGGGGGTAGAATTGCTACCTTCAGTTCCTGCATCATTTTTCCTTTCCATCACGGAAAACTCAAATCACGCAACAGTGTGAAGGAAAGCCCAGTCCCCACCAAGATCCAGCACCCCAGAGCTTGCTGAAGCTGAGCTGAAGCCAGGCTGGGTGTGAGGGAGGTGGTGGGACACAGCGAGCTGTCGTGGGGACGGTGGGAGCGGGTGGGAGCGGGCCGGAGGAGACAAGAACCATTCTGTTTGTAATGGAATGCAGACAGCAGCGTTAGGTCACTGCTTCCTGGCAACTGCTGCACGAGTTGTTTTCCTTCAAAGGCTTTGAGCTTTTAAATAGTTTCCAAAATCTTTTCAAGTAAAACATTGCCTTCTACCATTTCTGACCACCTTAACGTTAACTCGTTTCTTGCCTAAATAATGGACCAGTAAAACATCACACGGCGTCTCATCTGTATACACTTAACACTGTGTATGCCTGCATGCACGTGGAGTTCTGTGCCAGAAGTATTGTTTATAGAATAAAGGGGAGAAAAACAGCTCCACCTGGAGTGCTGGCCAGTGGCTAGTCAGCTCAGGACGTTCTTCCCTGTCAAATCCTGTTTCTCACTTCTCTGAAATGAACTTCAGCCGACAGGCGTTGAATGCGAAGCTCGCTCCATTGAGGTACCGTGCAGCCTGCGAGCCCCTCATCGCAGGCACTTGGGGTGAAATAGGCATCTGCGGTATTTGCATTGGGGGTGATGGGAGAAAGGGCTCGCAATTGTCATTTCCATCTTTGAAATCCACTTGCCACAGTCCATTACTGTTAAATCTTTAGCTAATTGAATAAGGATGTTAGTATGTTGCTGTTGCAGGAGCTTCAGATTTGTTAGGCTGGGGGGGAGACCTTGGTCTTTGTTCTGTAGCAACTTAAGTTGTCATGCAGAGATCAAGAAGCCTCATCAACTAAAATGAAACGTGAACTTGGTGTTGTGAAGAGGTTATTTCTCATGGTCTGGCTGAAAAACCGCAGAAAGAAATTATTTTAAATCAGAATAAATTAAGAACCTTGGATCCGTTTAGTTAGTAGCAGCCTGCTCTTTTTCATACAGCCTTTAATAGCAACCTAGAATATTTATAAGAGTTTAAACCGACACTGAATTTAGCATAAGGACCGAGAGTAAATTCTTAAAATATTGGCTTCCAGATTTCATTTTCTTCACCTTCTTTCACATTAAATATCCAAAAAAAAAAAAAAAAAAAAAAAGTTAGTTTAAAAACTGGAGTTTTAATGTAAAAGGTCTTGTTTCTCTACAATAAATGTTACTTTCCAAAGAACCGCTTTAAAATTGTGGTTATTTTCTTCTTGTTTACTATAAACCTGATTAGCTTAATATACGGTAGCATAAATACATCAGGAAGTAGTATACGGTGTGGTTTTGTGGATAAAGAAAAACGATCAGCAGATGTAAGAATGAAGCCAAGATATCCTGCCCTTCAAAAGGCTTTTTATTTCCCTTCAAAATAATTTCATCTGAAAGACATTGACTTCCATCTTCATTTTTTTTTTCCTGCCATTGATATGAAAGTTTCCAAATATCGTTTAGAGAACAGTGGACGTTTTATTAAAGTAAACATTAGTTCAGTATAATGGAGGTAATTGTAAGTGATAAGAGCAGAGCAGGTTATCTGTGTGTTGTTTAAACAGAAGGAGCTATTTTGCACCATTTCCAGTAGCCATCTGTAGAGGAGAAGGGTTTGCACCTGTCTGTCCACACTAATTATAGATTAGGTCCAAAGAAATGAAATTCGAGTAGGCTTTCTCTTAATGAAATCCATAGTGATTTTATTGTAAATGTGTTTTGTGTACAGACGGTGATGGTTGGGCTGTGAGTAAAATAAATTGCTGTATGGCTGTCGTGTACCTGCGGTTGTAAAGCGGGATACTGCTGCATTAACAAAGGTGCTGAATAAAAACACGCTGCTCCATTTATGTCCCAGGCTTCAGTTGTAGATTTAGTACGGTTTAGCCGAAAAGGTTCACTTCAGGCACAGTCTTTCAGGGGTGTGTTTCAGGGTCGACTTCTCAGTTACCATCATTTTCATGTCAGTGTACTGGCACATAGGTGGTCCTTTGGCTGAAATATATGGGGTAGATGTGGTTTCACGTTAAATATGTACACGTGCACGTAGGGTGCGTCAGAAATACTCTGCTCCGGTTTAATATTGTATTGCTAAAATAAAGTGGGAAGAGTGAGAAATGCCTTCTGCAGTAAAAGGTCACATGAATTTCTACCACATCTGTTTATAGTAATTATGAACATAATTAACATAAGAATTACAAGTGAAGTAATGACAAGCTGAGCTATGAGATATTGTGCCATAATGGTCATATGTTGGAATTCTCACATTATAACACACTAGAATTCACATATTCAATGCAAGAAAGAAAATGTTAGATTTTTATCTATTTTAATGCTTCAAAACTTATCTGCCTGGGGCAGATGGACTTTACGCTTTATAGGAAGGTAACCCATGATTAAGAGAGAGTCAGTTGAAATTAAGATTTCTAGCCTGCAGCTTGGACTTTGAGACAGCTGTGCTTATGGAACGCCACTTCTGTTACACATTTGTAGTCTGATTGTATTTATTTTATTGCCACACATTGCTTTATTTTTAAATGTGAGTGTTTTTGCAGCAAACTGTTTACATTAGAAAGGATCCTGGATTAGCTTTTCTTTAGAGAATTGTGACTGGAGTTGTAAAACTGCCGGGTGGGATGGCCAACACAGATATAAGATGTGCATTGTGGCTCTGGCAGATGAGAATCTGATGGATCCTAAATTAGCTCATTGCACATTATGTATGTATATCTCAAGGAAAAATAAAATCCCTAACATATTAAGAACAAAAAGAACAATTAGTACACAGTATTATGAAAGAACGTATGCATAGGGAAAGCTCTGTGGTACCTTCCAGGTTGAATTAATTTAAGTCGCGTTTCTTTGGAAATGCATAGGGCATACCATTAAGTGTGAGGGGTTAGGGTTTCTCATGAGTTGACTAACTCCTGTAATGTGACCTGTCTGATTACCTCTAAATATGGTTGTCACACAACTGACAACTGGAGGAAGTTGTGCAAAAAGTGGCCCTTCGGTAGGGTAAAAATACTGGCCATAGGAACACACATAGTAAATCTGACATGTAAAAAGTCAGTTTACCTTTAATGGAAAATTAAATTCCTGATAATAAAATTTGCTGTCTTTCTAATGCTAAATGTATAGAGTGGTTTATGAAGAATACAAAAAAATTACCTTGTGCTATGTCTCAGCGATACCAAGAGGTTTTCACATTATTGGATTAGTGGAGGATTTGTGACAGACCCCTTTTTATCTGACATTCATTGCAGTGACATGATTTTCACACGCATGCCCTTCCCCCACTTAGGTTCTGCTTTTCACTTTGCATTATGTGTCAAATTCCCTTTATTTCTTTTCTTGTGGAAAAACTGCTATCTTGGCCGGGTGATTTTGGAAGGGGTTCGATGCTGAACAATGCTTGTTTCACTCCAGCATGCTGTCATTGTCCTCATCCCAGCCATCGCGTTGCTTCTCTACAGACGTGCAAGGGAGACACATTCCCTTAAGAGATAAATGCTGGTTCCTAGGGAAGAACATTTGAAAAGTACAGAGTGAATTGAGCAACCAGCGGTCTTTGTGCAGGGATGCTGCTGGCTGGCTCTGCCCTCAGCTGCAGGCCGGGCTTTGCAAGCTTTGCTTTCTCCCCTTCCAATACCTCACGATAAGTTTTGATGAATCCAGTTAATATGAACTGAGCACTTGTTTTCTTGATATCTGAAGTGCTGGGTGGAGGGCTTGCTCTGGTTTATTGTTCCATCTCTGGTGGATGATGGTGACCTGTAGCCAGGCATAGGTGCTGTGTGGCGCTGGGGCTCTTGGCTGTGGCAAGGCTGAGCTGTGGCTTGTGCTGGCTGCTTGGCCAACACAAGGCTGGGTATCACAGTGCTCTTGATAAGACACATCTTCTGACTGGATCCTAGGCTGAAGGAGATCATGGGGACGTTGTCTTGGTGGGGATGGAGGTGACTTCAGGTATTGGCCCCATGGACTCAGTGCTGCGTCTGGCAGGGCGCTTGTTCCAGAGCTGTAGGAGTGAAGCAGGGCCAGATGCCAGCCTGAAGAGACGGGGAAAGGAACCAGAGCACCCACAACCACCTCACCTCAGCCCAATGTGCCTCCATCTGGGCCACATAGGGCCACATAGCCCCCACCCTGCAGGGACATGGCACTGCGCTGCAGATAAACTGTGATGTGTGTGTGTGTGTGTGTGCGTGCTGGGCATGCACAAAGGCCACACCGCCTGCTGCCCACCTCCCTCCCACCACTGGAAGGTGATGCGTGGGGACCCTCCGCCTGTGCTGAGGCCCATCGATTGGATTGTTCCCCCCTTCTTTTCCTCTGGATGCAGATAGCGGGTGGTTTTTCAGTTCTGTCCAGATTACAGCGACTCAAAGAGCGTGCATGCATGTTGTTTTAGCAAATAGCTTCATCAGCAATTATTTCTTAAAGAAACATTAAGCAGTTACCTTTAAAACATATCCAAGAAGTTTGAAATACTGCCGTTTTGCTTTGTCGAGTGTTTGCACAGATAGATATATAGCTATGATGCAGTAACTAAAAGCCTAATTAAAATTTGTTTAAAGCCAGGGGGGCATGTATTCTTGTTGACAGCAGCAGATCGATAGGGTAAGACAATAGAGCCCCATTATTTTACTTCCATTGACTGAACATATTGACATTTCGGGTTTGCGATTGCCTCAGTGAGCATGATGAAACACTGAAATTCACAAACCAACTGTCTGGAGTGGCACATATATTACTGTATGTCATTTCTGCCTTCAGGTTACCTTATCACTGAAGCAGAATGGTAATGGATGGCAGCAGAGCACTTCAGAGGGGTTAGGGCTCCATCAGTTAAGGAGCTGACACGTAGCAGGTTTCAGGAGTATCTTTAATTACACCTAGAATTATGTACAAGGGAAGATGGTACTTGTTACCTGCTGCCGCACTTCAGAGTTTACAGACTCGTCAGCAGACAGGATAACAAGGTACTTAAGTTTCATATTTTATGTACATGACTTGATACCTTAACCTTTCGCTAGAAGAGCCCGAGGACCGCCGATTGTGTTACTTGTGTGTTCACCAATGGCACTGTCTCAAGCCTGCCTTGATGCTCAAGTTCCAAAGCGCCTGCTAGACCTTCTCTGATTCTGAGGATTGCACAAGGAAACAGAGAAAAACTTTAACGTAAATAGACCAACTTTGGCCTTCTCAACATGCTTTCGTGATAGTGCTCGGGAGATTCAATACAGGGAAAATACTGCAGAATGATAGATATACATTTTTATTTAGTATAAAGAAGAGTATACACTCATGCATACATACGCGCTAATTGCATATATTAATTTATACACTAACATATAAACACATATAAAAAGAAGACCGAATGGTTGCAGAACATAGGACGTGTCTTATTATATCAAAGTCTTTCAGATGTTCTTTAAAATCTAGCTGACTGCAGAATGAAACCCATCAGGGTTAGGCAGAGATAGAGATTGAAATTAATTTAAGGCAGACAAAAAGCTAATATGAAAGAGCCACCAGTGATTTAACTCATTTTTTAAAGTAACTGTAATGAAAATATAAAATGTATTCTGAGTGTGCCATCTACTCAACAATTGTTGCCATCAAGTGGACTGCTGATGCCCTTTAAGATGGTAAAAAGAAAACTGGTCCTTTATACCATTTTCATGAAAATGTTAGGTTTCTGTTTGATCAGCAGGTGCTGTTGAGATGAAAGCCATGTGTAAATTTTCAGAAGGCCAAAAGTGTCAATTCAGAAAAGGAAAGTGATAAGAGAAAATGCAATCAGTTTTCCTGTTTTCAATTTGTGCAGGATTTGAAGAGCTGTTTTGTTAAACTGCTACATCTGCTCCAATATGAATATTGAACTACTTCCACTAAAAATAACACCCTATAATTTGGAAGCCATTGCAATCTTTTGTTAATGCAAGTGGGTTATTTAAAAAAAAAAAAAAAAATCTATTCTGAAAAATCTCCTGCCTAATGTGCATTTTTGTTTATCGGCACTTTTATCTTCAGCAGATAAAATAGCATTATGCAATTAGGACCATATCTGTTTGGACTATAAAAATGGCACCGGGTAGCTGAATGTCATTGTATTGGCTAAAGGATTTAACGTGTACATTTAAAACAATTTCATTAATAAACTACGATTGTATCTTAAAAAGACGAGTGACTGCTTCCTCATACCATAAAGCTTCCCCATACCATACAGCTTCACTTACCTCTGAGTACCTTGCTGAAAGTAAGGGAAGTTCAGAGCATGGCAGAGCTTTCTCTGACATATTTAATCCTTACTAGATCTGCAAATGTATAGTTAAGCTCATTAAGAACCCTTTGGTGGGGTTTTTGGGTGATTTTTTCCATGGTTAAATGAAATGATTAAATTAGGTTTGAATACCTATATGCCAACATATTGCTGCTCTTGAGCTGATAATCCAAGTGAGTTTTATGAACCTGGAAAGAGCTGCATTGGTAAAACATAAATTTTCTATCAGAGTCATCTCCAGAGGAAAAAAAAAAAAACATTATTACTTTTTAATTAAAAACAAAACATCCTCCTGATGTAATGAAAAGGGGAGTTGCTTGATAATTTTTTAGATAAGAATCTTAATGAAGAAGCGATAATTCAGTTACGTCTATAGAGCCCTAAGTACGTAACGCCAGTAAACATGCAGAATGAAAGCAGAGCTTTTCGTTTGCTTCTTTATTTCATATTTAGTGCAATGTAGAGTATTACCTGGCTTGAATATTAGAGTGGGCTTTAGCTGTTGAATTCTAATCTAAAAGTCAGGAACTCGGTTTCTTGGCAGGTATTTGTATGGGAAGGGGCCTTGCTGATGCTTGTGTTTGGTTTTACAATTGGATTTGTAAGCTATTGACCTTGGGGGATTTTCCTCAAAGTGATCTGCAGATCAAAAATAATTAAAATTCAATAAACTTGAAATTTAAATATAGAATGGATTTTGTGAGAGATCAGCACTTGCAGGAGGTTGTCTGGAAGTCTGTGGCGTGTCTACTTTGTAGTTTGTATTCCCAAACATAACTGTGTGCGCACACACGTGCATAAATTTCTGTTGAATGACAGAGGGATGATTATTTATACAGATTTTATCCCAAACTCTGTGCACTCCTGAAACATAACAAAAAGCCTCCCTCCCCGGAAGAGTGTTTACATCCTATGACAGTCACTAGATTCAAATCTTCTAAACATGAAAGTTGTTTCCTTTCCTCCAAACCTCCTTTCCCCCAACAAAGCTAACCCTGTTAAACCTCACCTTCTGTGGGACGTATACATAGTTATAGACATATGTACAAGAAGTAAATATTACAAAAAAACACGGCCGGTCGGAGCAAAATGTCTGTAGCCTTAAATAACTTGTGATATCTGCCAACAGCAGAACCCGCGCTGAGCTGGCCCCGCCGCGGCTGACCCGGCGACGTGAGACCCTGGCGGAGCCCCGTGTTAGCGCTAAGTGCCTACGCGGAGCTTTCTGCTAGCGAGTATCGCCAAACAAATGCTCTGCCGTCATGTGCTAAGGGAGATGCTGTCTGCCTGAGGAGTTTTTAAGCCAAGGTGCTTCTTGTTTCGGTCATAGGATTTTCTTTTTTTTTTTGCAGGGATTGGGGTGGAGTCTGACAGAGATTGTATATACGTGGAGAGTCTATCCCTGAATTTGCTTGTCTAGATTTTCCCAGCGCATTCATAGAAGTGCTCTGTTCTCATTCTTGGCCAAAAATTCTGAGTGCTGTTTTGCTGTTCCTATTGACTAGTTGCTGTATATAACTCCAGTGGATGTGAATGGAAATGTGACTATAGAAAGAAATCCTTTCACGCTAGCTTTCCTTTTCTGTGGTGGTTTTTGTGATGCCTCAGAGGAATAATATCCTAGATATCCAAAATATTTATGAATGCACAAAGACGATTGAAAAGAAGTTCAGCAAAATACTTTTGTTTATCTTTAGTTGTTGGGCACGTGTGAGATACAGCGACTTATTGAAGTGATGTTCATTTTTTACCTTGTATTCTTGATTATATTTTGTTGTCACAAAGACACAACCGCGTTGGACAGAACTATACAGCAGTAGTATTCCTGAACAGTCCCGTATTGCTGCATGTCGACGTGTGGTCTTCATGACATATTGGGTTATTTCTTCAAGCGGGCGTTCGAGACATTGCCACTTCTGTTAGCCAAGGCAGGTCGACTGTGGTGCTTATGATAAAGTAACACCCACAGTTCGTAGAGGATAACAGATTCCCTTGGAAATTAAGTCGCTGTCTGGAAAGATATAAGACTCCACCTAGTGGAGTGGAATTAATCTGCACACAGTGGCAGGTAACGACGAATAATAAAATATGCATCATTTATGAAAAGCCATGTTGAACCAGGGAGTGAAAAACAGGAATTTTGATGTGCATCTGAGGAGGTGGTTGCGTGACCGCTACAAATTGTACGAAACTGCTGCTACTTTTGTGGCTCGAGGAGGCTTGCGTGTGCCTGCCTTTTTGGATGTTAATATGTAATTTGCATAAGTAGTAGTCATTACCACTAGTCATTTTCTTTTGTGATTCATTTTATTTGGACGTCTGTGGACTACGTTTTTGCATTTCTGAACATGACCACACAGGTGGCCACTTAGCTTGGGGCCTAGGTGTCGTTTCAAATAGTTTGAGATGAAAAGAAGCGATCCAACTCTCCAGCTTGTCCACTTTTCCCCAGTATTGTTTATCTTCTAGAGAATATTTTCTGCTTTTTGTTTTGTGCACTTCCACTCTGGCAGTATCAGGATGCTGGTGCTTTGTGCTGCCATGACAAATCAGGTGGCGTGTTGAGTGAATGTGTGTGGCATCTGGTGGTCCCAAGGCTTAACAGTCTCTCTTATGGAGCGTTAGATTAGCTCGGGGTTTGTGCTTGTGCTTTGCTTCACCATTGTTTTAGCCCCATTGCGTTACTAGGATGAAATACAGTGGATTTGAAAGCTTGAAGGCAAGTGAACACTTACCCTGAGCAGCAAAGATACTACCCTGAAATCCTCTTCGAAAATTTATCCCAACAGTTAATCACGTGTTAATTTAGGAGGAGAACTGCTACAGACCAGCTCAGGCTTGGGCTGCAAGGGAGTGTGAGGCCATTGCCAGAAAATGAGACGATTAGAATGCAACAAAGGAGACAGACTGATAGTACTGCAAAGGATATTTGGGAAGTGCACTCCAAAGGAGTGCTTTCAGTGACATCCAGGTGAGGTTTGCTGCCAGGGCCATTAAAGCATAGTGGTGCCAGAGAAAGCTGCCAACAAATTTAGGGATAATGGCACCTGCGGGTGTGCTATCAATGGATGGTAGTGCCAGGATGATTTTTTATTTTATTTTAATGGTGACGCTGCTGAAAGTATTTAAGAGTAACCTTATAGAAAGGATTTTAGTGAGTGAAGTCACTGAGTTCTAGGAACCATTAAGCAAAAGCTGTTTCATGACTGTGCTATTTATTATTTTTAAAGCTTGTTGGCAAGCCACTTAATGCTGGAAAAGCATGCTGCAACCTGTATTGAAGCGTACTGAAGATGAGCAAGGAAAACAACAAACTGAACTTTAACAGCAAAGCTTGGTTTCTGGATGTTACACGCGTTTCTTGTGCACCATGATAAATAAATGCAACTCCATGGGTCAGCAGAGCTTGTGAGCCTTGGCCTGAAAGCACTGGCATTCAGGTCTTCAGTGGTGTTCACACATCCATTTCTCCTTGAAGATGGTGTGCCTTTTGTCTCAACACAAGGCTGTGGATCTGCACCTTCAGCACTCCCGTCTCACCTCTGTGATCTTAGCTATACTCTACTGCACTCATTTGGAGGTTAGATTCAGATGTTGCCCTAATGACATTATCTGATGTAAGGATAAGTGGGCTAGCTCAGGTCTGAATGAAAAGTGAGTCATTGTCTTTGCATTATAAATGATGGAGTTACCTGATGAAGAATTCCATTTAAAGGAGAGAAAAAATCCATTCCTGCTGTAATAATATTCTCAGAGGTTCCTGTTGAGTACATGGGGCCAGATTTCTCCACTTCTTCGTCCCAAGAGCTGTAAAACTGTGTTTAAGCCAGCTGCCTGCTCCAAAACTTTCCAGAGACATGTACAGCTACAGTAAATAACAGCTACAGTAGTTTTAAGAGTGAGTCAATGTATCACTTCCCGGACAGTTTCTGAGATTTATGGGTCCTGTCCTCTTCCCATGAAATGCCTGGGAGGTTTTGAATAATTTCCTTCTTCTTCATTTATTTATTTTTAATTTTATTTTATGTATTTTTTATTTTTATTTTTTAAAGTCCAGGCCAAAATTTCTCCTTATCTTATGGAGCTATTGTTGGCCACTATTGTTTTTATTATCTCGGAGATTCTCTGGGAAGAGAAGGATGGGCAGGACCTCAGTGACAGTGCCAGAGCCCGCTGTCAGCAGCCATGCCTGCTCCCCAGGAGGTCACAGGAAGCAGGTGGCTGTATTAATTGTCCTTACTCCCAACTCTTGTCCTTCCTGGAGGCAATTTAGAAGTGGTCAGGAAGTGTCAGGTTTGCTGTGCCCCTCCCCCCACCCCCCCATATTCTCTACCTCACACACTTGTAATAATTCAAGCTACGTGCCAGGCAAGGGAAACTGGATGGAAATTCTGTTGGCCTTCCTCAGTTGTGTAGCTTTCTGGCTGGAAAGGCTGAGTACCATGTATGTGAGGGTTTGCAGGTGAAAGCCAGCAAAAAAAAAAACAAACCGAATAATCCTATTAAAACAAAACAATACAATAAAGAGAAGACATTTCCTTAACATACAGTGTATTTTTTCTTTCAAGCTGTTGATAGAAATGTTACATAAGAAAACTACAACAGATCACTGGTATATGAAGTATTTGTAGAAACTTTGATCCACTTTTATCTGTTGAGTGAAGGATGGGGAAGGAAAACACTTTTTCTGCTCAGGCCACTCTGTTTTTAGTGCACTGTGTTGTACTTTTTAGTGTACTTGTATTTGTATGGTCAGTATTCTTGGTCCAAGGTTGGCATTCACTGCTGTGCTTTGGAAGACCAGTTGGGGGTCCAGATGAGCTGCTGCTTTACCATTCACTTGATTTTAGCAGCAAACAGACACAGCATTGCTGAGTATTTCGCTGCAGGCATTGCTCCCAACGCTGTAAGGCAGGTTTTGAGCTACCAGTAACATTTCTTTAAGTGTCTTTTGGAAAGGATCCACTCACATTGGAAGTTGTGTGAGTTGAATAATAAATATCATGAAAGTTATTTGTCTGCCATATGCATTTGGGAGGAAATGGAGAAGCTTCTGCTCAGGTATACTCTTTGCTTTTACCAGGACTACTTGCCCAAGTGGGGTGGGCTGCAGGATTCTGTGGCTGGTGAATCATGCTGGTTTCTGAATCACTCTTACAAAATACCAGCTAGAAATACGAACAAATAATGAGCACTTTATGCTTAAACTTGCACATTATTTACAGAATAGCAAAATAGCATTTTAAAGCAGAATATTTGGTAAAGGGTTCATTAAAAATGGCTGCACAATTTAGTTCTATCAAAGCCATTCTACTACAAAAAATACTCTCATCAGATGGGAGAAGGTAACAGTGTTCCTGTAAGAATATTTGATTTTTATCCAGCTACTTTCTGTGGGCTTAAGCTCCCTTCTTTTCTGTGCAAGATCAGCTGACAGCAGCAGCAACAAAATCGTGTTTGCAGCTGGGCAATTACAGTAGACCCTAAGATCCGCGACTGTCAACCATGAACACAGATGCCTTCAAAGTTCTGTTTTCCTTCCATGTGGAAGTCGTTGGCATGGAACAGATGCCTTCATTTTGGAGAAACCAACCTCTGGATATAATTGGTTCTCGCTTCTCTTGTCCTCTAGGGACAGTCTCTCACAGATGAAATTAGATGAGAGGAAGAAAAAGAAGCAGGCACACGCATACTCACACATGACATGAAGCAAGAGTTTGCAGGGTCTCTCTGTTTTGTCACATGGAACTGTTTTACAGCTGGAAGATTCATCTCCATTCTCAGCACTCTACACACAATGATTCTGCTGTCTGAAAAACATGCAATTTGAATGTATATCTGGCCCAAGCTTATTATTAATTGAGGCATGCTTGTTTAGAAATAAGACCAGCATGTCCAATTCATATTAATTCAGAGTTAAATGTTGAATCCTGCACAGTTGACAGATGCTGCAGTCTCAGAAATTCAAAGTTAAATGGCGGAGTAAACAAGACTATTTAAAAACCACTCCAAACTTCTGTTGCATTGGTAGGGTCAAAGTGTTTTCATCAGCTGGTTTACTAGTTGTTAACATAGGAGGAAAAAGGACATATGCAGTAAGTAGTTGATTTCAAATGCCATCAAGTATGCCAGCATTCCATTGAGAAAATGCATTTACAGGAATTAGCCCAATGAACACCTGTGATAGGCCATTGCTGAGAGTTTGAGTCCTAAGGAGACTCTCCTGCTGTTGATACTTAAAATGGATCTTCAGAAGGGCACAGCTGGGGGGCTGGCAGCCTGAGCGCCTGACATTTTTGAGGGCTTTCTCCAGTTTTCTTTTCTTTTTTTTCTTTTCTTTTTTTTTCATCTTGCAGTTTAATGTGAGAGTCCAGTCTGAGCACCAGGTGTAAATTTTGTCTGGGTAGATGAGGTGAGTCCTGGTTGAAGAGGCTGAGTCCTTGTGACAAGTGTAAGCTCTGCCGGTAGTGTATCTGTGACCTGAATCCTGAACTTGATATTCAGATTACAATGTCAATTTCCATATTTTTCTTCAGAAGTTTACTACTGCTGTAGTAGGAGAGAAGATTTAGGTTGGATGTCAGGGGGAAGTTCTTTACCATGAGAGTGGTGAGGTTCCGAAACAGGCTGCCTGGAGAGGTTGTGGATGCCCCGTCCCTGCAGGTGTTCAAGGACAGGTTGGTTGGGGCCCTGGGCAGCCTGGTCTAGTACTAAATGTGGAGGTTGGTGGCCCTGCCTGGGGTGGGGGGGGGGGGGGGTGTTGGAGATTCATGATCCTTGAGGTCCCTTACAACCCGGGCCATTCTGATTCTATTTCCATCCCTGAATGTTGTGCAGGAAAGTCACTAGCAATGAAAATGGGTAGGAGTTGTCCCGGTCTGCCTTGCTTGGTAAAATGCAAGCTGTGTTTAAGAGTCTTGATGTAAACACGTAGCTAGAGTGCGTTGTGTTCTTTTTTCTCACACTGAGATCTGTATGTGTGGAAGGCATTCATTAGGACTTCCAGTAGTTAGGCATTCATTTAGACTTCCAGTAGTTAGGAGGAGGCCAGGAGCAGGCTGAACATTCTGAGCAGATGACATTTTCAGGTTTTATAATGGAGTGGGGAGGTTCTTTCTTACAGGACTCCAGCTCTAATCTGCAGAGCTTGAGCACAACAATGTGCTTTTTGCATTGTAGTTCTGAAGAACCACGTATTAAAGGAAAAAATTAACCAGAGAAGTGCTTAGGTGATGAAGAGATTCCTGGCAGTAACTAAGAAGTGCAATAGTGCTTGATTTCTTTTGAGGCTGATTCTGATATTTGTAGTCTTTACATCCTATTAATTCCTTGAAAGATAAGCTGATACAAGAATGATTTGCCAGGGCCAATGGCTATTCTTAAAAACTTGGCTCAGGTTATATCACCCCCTCTCTCTATATAAGATAAAAGCACTGTGAATATGAGGTTAACTGAATTCAAATAGAAGTCTCTCTCGAGTTATTGCATTCCTTAGAAAATAAATACATTTCTCATATGGTTGAGATTGATCAAAAAAGTATTCTGTATGCCAGTGATTACATTCCCATCTGTGATTAAGGTTTTCTGTCTGCATCTGGTTTTCACATTATATTTCTGTAACAAGAATCCTTTATATGGCAGAGTTCACTCTCTGTATTTTCTATTAGCTGCAGCTTGAACTACTGCATGGATCGCAGATTTACACATGTGGTTTTCATTACTTCATACCATTGAGAAAAAGTAATATTTGTTTGGGAAAGTATGTTTTTCAAAATTTCCATGGTAATACAACATGTTGATCCTTTTTTATAAGACTCTTGTAAGACTACAAATTGTTTGAGGCATTCTCCTTTCAGTGAAGTTCAGACTTTAGACGATTTTGCATGTACATTCCAGAGACAACAACTGTTTACGAATCGGGAAGCAGAGATGCGTTATAAAAGGCGGATTACTGTGGAACGGGTATAGCAGAGTGCATCCATCACTTTAGAAAATGTGGTACGTAGAGAAAATGAACTTGGGGCTGTAACAAAGGAAGAGCAGTAAGTTGAAGTGGTGACTACATTGTGATGTGGGCCACAGATGGGTACTTTTTTTGACTATTTTTTTCCTTGAGTAAGAACTGACTGTGGTACAGTAAGGGATTTAAAACCTTTTGAAGAGAAGTGTGCTATTCAGTAGACACAAATAGTGAATTGTTACATGTTACAAAATTTAACATATTTGATCTTAATTATTTCTAGTGGCCAAATTAGAAAAGGTTAACAAAACATGAATACATCTTTACAGATGGCTGCTGTGTGTAATTCTGAATCCAGAATATGATGCTAATTTACTGTTCCACTGTAAACCCATATTTCAACCAGATTGTGCTATCGTCACTCAGTAGAAAACTTAATGTTTAAATGAGCTCAGTGAAATTAATAGGGCCACTTGGTCAGTGAAGTATTTTTCAGCTTTGCTAGTGGCATGAGTTTATGGCCGTAACACTCAAATCAAACAATAATGGCAGTTTAGGGAATGTTGTGTGCATTTGTGTGAGTGTAATGTGTTATGCAGAAGTCTGAAGATTTGAAAAACACAGAATTCATGATAAGGCACAGCGGAAAGGCAATTTTGAATGCCAGCATATGTACATGGTGACAACTACAGAATTTCCAAATGGTAATAATAATTTTAGAAAAATAATTATTGCACCCAAGTGGGGGACTCCTAACCCTACTTTGGTGGTTGTTTCCCAAATTTCCAAAGGCAATTGTGTCACATTGAAAGTGAACAGTTGCCAAGTGCTGGGTACAGTCCCACAGTCCCCTTACGCCTCTTGAAATAACAGGGCTTTGGCTTGGGCCAGGGCTGCATAGAAACATGTTTTTTTTTTCTTTTGTGGGGAAGATTGCAATTCTGAGCATCAGTACAAACGTAATCTTTTGAAAATGCCCCCAGGCGATCCATTTTTTTGCAGCATAATCTAGTCCAGGAAACAGTCCAGGCTGGGTTCTTGGGTAGATGCATGTGGCTGTGGTCAGATCCTTCTGCATGCTTAACTGTATGTCCTGAAACACCTGAGCAGTGGATGCGGATTGAAGCATGGACGTAACTGCGTGCCTGGCTCTGAAACCTCTCTGCCTTGACATAATTATGAACCCTGGAAAGCATATTAATGTCTTGGAAAAACTGACAGCGCTGTCATATAGGCTCATACTAATGACAAAGTATTTGTGTAACCCAAATAAACAGCTCATGTAGGTGTTGGAGTGGGAGAGAAATTGCCTTTTCAGAAGTGGGAGGATGATTTGTAAATATATCAATACCTTTTTGATCTGTCTTTCTTAAAATGTGTTTGCAGTTACAACTTACAAATTCATATAGCGCTGTGTAATTGCAAGGTTTCTATTTTTAGTAACCACGTTCATTTCATAAGTTATTCTCTAGGGTTTCTGTTCAAGCAGGTAAAGTATGTAATATTTTATACCATATTAATGCATTTAAAACCAATCATTTTTACAGAATTAGTAAATAGGTGGCATGCAGGCTGCTCTTACTTTGTTGCCTTTTATATATTAACAGTTGTAAATGGGCAACTTCTGAAGCAGCCTTTGTCGAAGAATTAATATGGTATTAAAGCACTGCCTTGTATTAACTAAGAAAATGTGGGTAGTTGATTTAGAATGATAGCCGTTCTGTCTTCCCTCTTTATTTAAAAGACTGCTATTATCATGCAAATGAAGGGGTGTGGTACTTCAAACTGGCTGTGATATGTGCTTTTTTTTTTCTTTTTCTTTTCTTTCTTTCTTTCTTTTTTTTTTTTTCTTCATTTTTTGTTGTCAATAGAAAAGATTGATCTCTGGGCTGGTGAACATAATATCTGTCCCAGTCAGAAAAGGAAAGAGGAAATTAGCAGAGCGGTTGGTGGAGAATGATATCTGTCAAAAGAAACACTTGGAGAGCACTGAGTTTAGTGATAGGTGACTGCCGGAAAAAAGGGAACCTTGAATTTTGTCAAGGTAAGGAACAGAAACATATTTGATTTTATAATGTGCATACCTTTTAGAAGTTATTTGTAATGACTGTACCTTGCCCTGTAAACGATAATTTAGGCAGAAATCTTTGCCCTTAGCCTCCTGAGAGTCAGCCTAAGTCAATCAAGGTGTTGCCATCATTTTAATGTCACTGAAAGTGTACAGCTATAACAATGAAATCCTTCAGTGATGACTTTCCTAAAATTGTTCTTTTCTTGTAAATACATCAATGTGCAATCTTTAACTACATTTCCTGTATTTTTGATGCCATAGGTGCATTTTATCTGGCATATAAATATTGTTTGACTGGGCTGTAAAAATAATAAAGTTCAGTTTACTGCACTGTGAATTGGAACAGTATTTGCAACCAGGTTAAGGGACAGTTGTAATCATGTTAGCCAAATGGTTGTCTTTATAATTTAGAGGAAGCCTCTGGTGAACTCATTGCATTGGGAATCTGTGTTAAATTTGATTCAGGAAATACTGGGGATGAATATTTCAGTTACTTGCATGCAAAAGTTTTTACTACAGTTGAAAAGTAAATCTGTGATGGCAGAACAACTCTTCTACTTAACTTACGACTGTCATTCCTGCCTTTACTGAAACTGCATTTTTTCTCCTAAAATGGTGTCTAGATAGCAAGAAAGTACTAAACTGAGTTTAAGTGCTTTCCAACACTCTTGATACTGTCTTTTTTTAGTGTTGGACAGTTTTGCCTCTGACATAACTTTGATGGAGTATGATATCAAAATAAAGTGAACAAGAAGTCTGAGTGCTGTGGGCTGTGCTCTGGTTTATTTTGAAGGCAGCTGAAGCCTGGTTTTGTGTCCGCAGCCTCTCTACGTGAGACATTGCCTACTCAGGGCCCCACAGTGCTGTATGGGTGCTGTAGTGCGAGGAGATTTGCACGCTGCAGAGGCTTTGTGCGTTTCTGTGGACGTACTTTAAAAAAAAATCCTATTAAAAATGAATTGGCATTCTAAATTGAGTTTTTAGCTTGATTTAAAGAAAGTCAGTTTATCTCTGTGATCTTCCTGTACACAGGCAGTCTGGAAAAGAAAGCATATTCTTAGCAGACCTTCTTGTTGCATTTTTATTTTGCTAATTTCACAGTGTATATCTTCTAATTCCCCTCCTTACTTCTGCAGTCCAGTTTTCAAAGTGCAAGTGTACCCCATATGGGTGGCTGTTGGTTGATTTTTTTCTGCAATGTAGATCTTCATAAAGGACTTCAAAAATAAATAAATGTAAAAGTAAAGATTTTATGCCTCAAGCATGCAGTGCTGGCATACTAATGTGAAGCTTATTGTGGTTTATTGCTGTCAGAGCACGTGCAAGATAATGGAAATTTTCTACAACTTAGGAGAGAGACGTGTTTTCTAATACTGATCATTTTTATTAGAAAGAGGGATTGAATATGACTGAAAATCACTTCATCTTTATAAAGCCCAAATGATCTTCTTGTACTACTGAAATATTCATAAAATGGGTGGGAACAGCATGCTACCTGTCCCGTTAACCACTGTGCGGGTCAGACTGCCCGTATCACCTGGGTGCAGGCACATCTGACCACCATTACAAAGCTGCTGTATCCTAAACAGTTCTTTCTCCTTGCAGTCCTGTCAGTCTAGCTTTATACCAAAACAAGAACATCTTCTCTGTAGCAAAACTTACAGAGTTTACCATAATTTTCGCCTCAGTGAAAAAGATGATCCAAAACTGCCTTGCAGCTATTTTGTAGAAAAGACAGCAATGTGTGGTGGTGAGTAATTGATAGATCTTTGGGCATTCCCATTTTGAGATATATTTGGAATGAGGTGGCTGAGTAAGTTACCTAAATCTGGATGTATGTGTTTGTAACACATTCAAGAATTTTAGTCTTAAATGGCCAAGATGCTCCGCACTGAAATTTGGATGAGTGACTTGAGAGATGTGCCCAACACTCTTTTGAAATTCATCAAGAAGCTTCTGTTCCATTACCCCAGATAGCTTTGTCCTATATATTATAGCAACTTTCAGCCCACTGTGATAGATGGTGTGGCAGACAACGCCTTTTTAGATTACATGATATAGATATCATTAATAGAAGAGGTAGGTCAGAGCTAAATAACTGTTCTCACAGCAGTGTTTAAAGTCATCTTAATTTAATATGGATTTTGCTGTGCCCAGGAAGATTTGACTTACTATTTGAAACCAAAAATGGAATAAAAGGCAAGATAAGAGGTGGCTGAGCCTATAGCTTCCTTGAAGCAGTGGCCTCTTGTACCAGTCTGCCTACGCTTAGGGCGATCCTAACCTTTCTTCTGCTCCTGTAATGTCTTCTTTTCCTTGGTTTTCCTTTTTTGGTCTTTATATCAATTGTTTGCATACTTACACATCTTGAAGAGTCCGATTGAAGTAATAATTCCCCCTTCTAACATAGAACAGATGTAATAGGGTTCTTGGGGACGAGTGCATTACAGACACAGGACTGTCATTACTCGACTCACAATCGGGTCTTCATCTGTTCATGTGGTGCACACCTGTGGCTGGCTGGCATGGCTCTTGATTGTATGGTATGTGTATGAGAGATCTTAATGAAAAACAAAGGCTGGATGTCAAGAAGAAACTCTACAGTACACACGGGTTTCTTCACGTGTTGTAAGAAAGTGAAATTCAGAGATGAGGGAGGGAGCCCAAGCGACTCTACACAGAGAAGCAGGGCCTTGTTTATCGCTGACTTGCAAATGATGTTTTTTTTCTGTGGGTCAGGTTGATTTGGAGTAGTTCAGAGTGGTGGCCGTTTTCTTCAGCTTACTTTCTGAGCCAAGAAGAACATACTGGGCAGAGATCCAGCTTTTGAAGTACAAAGAAAATAGCCTATAATCTATATAAAACACTGGTGGACGGGGATGGGAGGAAATTCACAGAGAATAACTGAGTTTGAGAGCAGTTATGTTAAAAGCAGAGTGTAAGGGCGAGCGTATGGCATTTGTATTTATTTTAATTTAAAAACTACAACCTTAGAAACCTTTAAGATGAACAGACTGTGACAATAGGATGTAGTTATTAGTAAACTAAAACAAAGCGCTTCAGCTGAAGTTCCCTTTCCAAAGCAAATTTCTGAGTGTGCAGAGTTTGGTTTCTCTTTTTTACCCTCTTGGTGATGTGCTGTGGCTCTGATAACATTAATGGGCTTTGCCCCACATGGAGCAGCAAGTGTATTGTAGCACTGCTCACTGATCCCAGGTCAGTGTGATGCGTGAAATCAATTTATTTGAATCTCTTTGCCTGTATAGGAATTTGGCGGCATGCCAGTTGTTTTCATTTAATGTTCTTTGTGTTGAACACAGACAAGCAGGCACGCTTTTGTGCTCCTCTTTCTTTTGGTCTTTCTCTCTCAGCCAATATTCTATTCTGTGGGTTTTCAGAAGAAGTAAGAATATGTTACCCTTTCTAAAATCATTTTGTTTAAATAGTATTTAAAGAGCGTAGAAACTGGGTCAGCCAGTGAGCAGCATGTGCAGGGCTTTCAGAGACTATAGGTGGTAGCACCTGCCTTCTACCATTTCTTAAATTTAGGAAAAAGAGAGAGAGGAGGCACTGGATTATTTTTTTTTTCTGAATCTATGATTTATATCATTATGTAAAGCCAAGACTCAAAAAGTGGGAAAAAAAAAAATAATAAAGATGGTTGGATGGATGAATCAGAGAGACTTTTTAGGGTCTTTCTCATTTTGGGTAATGACCTGAACGTAAGCATTAATTCGGGAATTCTTTGTCTCATGCATTCTTCTCTTCCTCCAGGTAGCATTATGAGTGTATCTGAGGGACAGCTCTCAGAAAGTAACAGCCTCCTTCCTTTTTTCCCCTTCCTATGAAAAAGCAGCAAGGCATGTGGAACAGCAAGCAATTTAGCCCTTCTTAAACAGCAAAAGGAGTAGGCAGCGGCAGCACATAATTCCAGGAGGATTTGTTTTAGAGCTTGGCACTGGGAGAGAGGGGAGCAGAGCAGAAGACTGTTGATGCTGCAGGCAGTCCTTGCGGAAGTTGATAGGCAGAAGTGTGGAGCCGTAGCGCAGGGGTCAGACTCGTACACATCAGCCCCGTTTCCTTGTTTAATTACCTGAAGAGCAAAACATCCAGGCTGAGAGTGTGTGAAAATGCAGTATCTCGAGCCACAGTTTGCCGCTCTGACATCCTGCGAGGCCAGCCCTGTCTGTCCGCACACGTCAGGGCCGGTTCCTGACAGCGGGCTATCTCTGCTGGGCCTGGGTTCCTTCCATTCAGGAGGCATTGTGTGCAGGAGGGCTTGGTCAGGAATTTGAGGTTCCTGCCGGTTCTTCCAGCCCGGACAACGCTGTGACAGATAGGCCTGATTTTTTTTTCTTTTTCTTTTTAAAAGAATAATAATAATAATAATAAAAACCTGGCTCTTTTTATTCTTTCCCTTGTAATTCTGGCATTGGTAGAACACTGACTGAAACAAAACAGGTTAACCCTTTCGCTTCTGAATCCGCGGTTTTTCCTTTTGCTTTATTGTTCTCTCTCCCTTTGCTTAACCTCTCATTTTCAGAGAAAACCTTCTTAGGAGCACAGCCTTTCAGACTTCAGCTTGTGCTGTACAGCAAATAAAAGAAAAATTTGAAAATGTTTTTCTTTTCTTTGTGTAATCATGAACGTAATCATCATACTTGGCACTCTAAGTTTCTCATTTTCAGCATGCTTGGCAACATTACTTTTATTCATCCCATGGCATAAAACCAAGCCAGTGTTTGTTCTGGCATGGCCTATTGAAACAATGGTGGCAGCTATCAGCACTTCCCTTGTTAGTAGTCATGAGATTTTCTTAGGTGTCCAACTTCGCATTCAGTTTTGTAATACTGAGGTTGAGTAGATTGTAGTCGTTGCTCATAGGTACTGAGTGTTGAGGTAACTCCCTGTAACCCATGGAGCCTTTCTGTGGCCAGGACTGGAAGGGACTTAAACGTCAGCCCTAGGTAGAAAATCTGCTATCATCTAAAGTTCAAGGTTATAGATACTGAAATATTCAATTATGTAAAGGTACTTAAAAGTACTGAATGTGTATTTCATGTTTGTTTGTTTGTTTTTTCCTGATTTGTAGAAAATTAAAGTATGACTTCTTGTCTGAATGATAAAGAATATGACTTAGTTGGATAATTTTAATTATCTAATTTATAGCACGGTCCTGTAAATAATTGTGTTGACAGACCTTCAAGTCACAAGGTGCAAGTAGCGGAGGAAGGGAACATGTTTATCTGGCTTTGCAGCAAAAATCAGTGCAGCATGTGACTGTTACGTTTCACTGTTGTGGGCAGAAGCTGGTCCAAGAAAGATATTTGTGGTTATAGGAGTGGAGAACAGAGAGCTGAAAGTTAACTATGGCTTCCTTTTCTTTTACACCAAAGGCTTTCAGTCCAGTCGGTAGAGTTATTCCCGTAGTTGTGCAGGACGTTTTCATGTGCTAATGGTTTTGGTTACTCTGTAGGTGTGATCAAAATTGCTCGAGCAGTAACTTACATTTTCCCTGCTAGTATTTCATTAGGATTTTGTAATAAAGATTTAAAGGCATACTCTTCCTGCACAGAAACATTAACGGCCATTACCAGGAAAGGGTTTATAGGGGATTCCTCATTAAGAGAATGTGCCCTTCCACCGGCATCTGCAGCTGCGAGTACACATAGCATAATGGGACCAAAAGAGTCATTATGATCTATTGTGCTCCTAATCCTCCATCTAAGAAGGATTTGCAGGGGATGCTGCAACAAAAGAGCTGTTACAGTGTACCAGATCGATAATCATGATCTAATAAATTCTTAAATATGTACATAATATTCCACCTTTTAGAATCAAGCCCCTTTTTTTCAATAGGAACTCCTGTGCTATTCTGGCATAAAAGGGCCTTTAAGTAAAAGCGAATTACTTAAACACACAGTTTTAAATCCCTTTATCCTGCCATACTGTACTGAAGCCATAGTGTAAACAAATATTGCTTGGATCTATAGGATTAAAAAAGATGGTTTATGGTAGGGCCACGTTTCCACGGGGTTTGTATATATGTAGGAAATAATGTGTCAGTATGAGCACGTGTGTCCCTCCTTCTGTTGTATGACACACCTTTACATTTTTCTAGAGTTCTTAATCCAATGAACTGGCCATGACCTAGCCAGCCATTGCCAATCTCAGCCTACAGCATAGGAAAAGCAAATTCCCCACGCATGGGTGGTGACAACAGCAGCCACAGTGTCCTTCCTCGCACTGATTGGGTGTCCAGCTCCTCTCTGAAAATGTCAGAAAAGGGTAGTGCATAGTCCATGGCTGCTGCATCAAAAATCCCTTGCAGATAATCAGTATTCCGTTTGAAACTGGAGGAAAAAAATCTAGCTTGGGCATATCTGCAAGTCACTGCTGTGACTGTTTTGCTTAAGGAAAGTTCTCACAGATAGAGTCCCAAGCTGCATTAAAATTGGCACCTTGTGTTGTGCCCAGGCACTTACTACTGCTCTTCGCAGATGTTCTCCTAGTGTGAAGTGCTGTAATTTGCTCTTGCTATGAAATTCCACTTCATAATCACCTCTACGTTCCTCTCTTGCTTCTCTTCTGAACGGTTACAGCTAAGTACCATGTGGAGTACAACACAATTAGATAAAATGAAATTGTATTTAAAGGCCTGTATTCCTACAGACCCCTCCCTGTCCCTTAAGAAACAAATATTCTGCATGTTAACTGTCCTTAGCTGTGGTCAGATTGATCTGGGGCTGACTAAAAGCACAGATCTCCTGTCAGTCTCTTTTGCGTCCAAGGACTTTCTCCTCAGATTGCACAACATTTGGTGAATCCATTTGGGATCGGTTTTGGTAGTGGGAACTGACTGGGATGTAGAATGGCCGGGAGAGGGGCACAGGAACGAGGACAGAGGGGTAGTGTTGATAGCAGAGAGAAGAGAGGACTCTGAACTGACAAGTGAGGGAAAAAAAAATGCTAGAAGAGGTGTAACTAAGGAAACAATGGAAAGACAGAGGAAATTTATGGAAATCAATACCTTCCCTTTGTCACTCAAACAATAATCCTTTTCCATCATCAAGGGCTGAAGGAGCATGTACTGATTATGCTGTGTTCCTAGGCGCACTGCACTGCATTAGAGCAGTTCACTTGGTGATATTGCTTTGCCATTTTAGCAATTACAGGCTCTGCCAGTGGGTTGTCCTATTATAACTGTGAGAAGACTCATCCATAGCCACTTTTCTGTTAAGACTTAATTTTCTTCATGTAAAAAGGTGCCCCCCTGCCTTTATTCCATTAGATCTTCTCCTTCATCAGGGAAACTTAAAATATTTGATGAGGAAGTGGCTTTCTCACCTGGCTCTGGAAAACAGCTTAAATGGAGAAGTAATGTTTAGCCATTACAGATAACGCTTGAATATTTATTTACAGCCCTCTTTCATTGCACTTTTGAAATTATTCATGAGTTGACTGGTTTAATACAAAAATAAAGGTGTTAACAGTGAACACCAACATACCGTGCAGTGCAACTGCTACGATGCTACTGGTGCTGCTACTTACACAAATGCATTCAGTGGCCTGGTTTCCAGCCCGTTGTACTGGAGGCCGGTGTGAAGGTTTTGTTGTCTGTTGTAAGAATGAGCTCTATCTTCTGAACGCTTATCAGCCTTTTTATAAGCTCACTCTCCGTTTACTGTTGAATAAGTACACATATATAATGTATATACGCATGTATTATTCAACAAAGTACAGTTCAGCATAGTATTTTCTATTTTCACTTTTTTGAAATAATATTTTATTGAATAATACTATTCTCTAATTTCACTTCTTTGACTCTTCCTGATGACTGTTGTGGTTTGCAAATCTATACTGAAAGTGCTCAAGTGCTCGACAACAGTAGATTCCTATCAGGGCTCCTCTGAACAAAGCTTTTGTACAATTATAAATGGAGTAAATAAGTACAAATTGATCAATACGTGACAAAAGGGTGAAGAAGGGAGGTCAAGAGGTAGGAATATTTCCATGTAAAACATTTTCCCTGTTGAAAATGGCAGTAGGAGCATAAATAAATGTTGTGTATCGCTGTGTATTTGCTCCACCTGGTGGATTTTCTTGAAAGTGTTTTTAATCTTTGCTGATAAGGGAAACTGTCTTTAATTAAATACAAAACATACTACCCAGAGTAAAGACAGCCTTTTAATTTAGAGTAGCAATAGCATTGCAAAAGACAGATTTGGGAAAGAAAACATTAAAACTAGCAATTTCTCGTGGCCACACTCAGTCAGTACAGTAATCTCCATGAGAACATAGGGTTTCCAAGCAATTAATGAGGACGGTTTACTTTTGGACTAGAGCTTTGTAATTAAAAGGTCCAAATGCGAGACTTGTGAGGTTGCATTTCATCAGGAGAAGTGAGGATCTGCCGTGTTGCCCCCAAAGCCACCCCACAGCCAGGAATTCTTGAGCGCCCTGGTAAGAAGGGCAGCACTACTGAGAAAGAGTTCTGCATTCAAGTGTTAGCACTGTGCATCGGCATAATGTCTGTCTGCCATTAACCTAGCTTTGCAAACATTGTTTTCTTTGGAATTCTTAAGGACTCGATTATGCTTTGATCATCGCATTGTTCTCCTTAGGTTATTTTTTTTCCTTTAGAGTGTAATGGCTCCCTAACAGAAGGTGAAGTTTAGAAAATAGTGTCTCCATATGCAAGGGATTTGGAGACCTTTTTATTGTCTTTAAAAATGTCATTCATAGTCCTCATTAGCATTTATTGTTGCAAGCGTACAAGCAGAAAATGTGAAATTGGTATGTCATGAATAGCTCCACAGAGCTCGAGAGCCCTGAAATTTTGCCTGCAGTGTGGTGTGGGGCAGGCATTGAGAGAAAGCTGTCCAGATGGCTGCCAGCACAGAGCCGAGCTGCAGGTTTTTGTCTCTGGTGCTGAGAGGAGGGAAAGTTCACTGGAGCATACGCTATCACCCCTTGCGTTTTAACAAAACTCACTCGCCATCAGTCAAAACGGGGAGGTGGTGACATTGAAACAAAAGTTTTCAATATAATGTAACAGTCCTTGTCAAATGAATAAAATATGTTTAGTTAGTGTCACAAATATTGACGTGTTACGAAGAAAAATGCAAGGCTCAAATTTATGGCAAGTAGTAGGTCTTCTTTCGTAGAAATATGCTCTCAGGTTATCTTTATTATGAAAATCCTATGCATTGAAATGACATTGATTAGAGGTCAAAACTAGGGTTAATATACTACAGCAGAAGGAGTTTCCCTACCCGTGTTGAAAGAGCAAACACTCTGAGCTTCAAGTCAAAAGGCAACTGATAGCTTGAGCCCCTCCTTTTTCTGGAGGGGGGTGGGGGATCTTAAAATATGACCCTATTTGAACAAGACCAGGTATCATTGTCCAGGCATCTCTGGAGCACACCAGCTGTGTTTCTTCTTCTGTCAGTGAAATGGCATCTTCAGTATTTTGTTGTGTCCTTTCAGAAATGATACCAAATCAGTACAGAATTTTCCATAGTGCCTTGGTGATGTTTATCCTTAGATGTTGTGGTAATTTTCTTTGAATATGAAAGACATTAACAGTCAATTTCAATTTTACTTTGCATCCATTGTAGCAAATGCTTTATTTAATAAAGATGTAAGGGAAAACTTGATTTAGGTCAGATCGAGCAAAGGAAATGGGCACCACAGCAGGTGTGTCCACGTGACCATGCCCATGTGTTACTGAAGTGCGTACATAGAGAACAACAGCATGCTCCCTGAAGGACTGAACCCTATGTTGGCCCTCTCATTCTCAAGCAATTAATTTTCAGTTGACCTATTCTTCTCCTCCCATAGATCTTTATATGTCATTTTTATTGTTTTAAACTTGAAGTACACCTGAAGTGCCGCTCAGATTTCTGACAGCTTTCAACAAGAATGATTTTTTTGGGTCCTTTTCTGATCGAAGGACAATGAGCAATCTAGATTGCCTTGCCTGTCCTACTGCCAAGGTTGCTTTTTCTTAACAGATGATTTGAAATCCTTTTTAGAGGACTACTTTTTGATTTTCCTATTGAAATAATATGATTTTAATTTTTTCTTATGTGAAAAAAGAGATGACTGCTTTCTCATCTCCAATAAATTTAATCCAGTATTCCTTTAGTTAGCACCAGGTGTAACATGATGAAGAATTTCTCTTAGACAAGCAAGAATATTTACTTCCCAACCTGATGAGCGTAGCTTCAAGATATTAAGAATTTGTAGAGGTAATCTCAATCTGTGTTTCACAGAGTTATGTATGTTTTAAATGTCCCATTTGTCTTTTCTTTCTCCAAGTCCAGAAAGCCTTGCCAATAAGGAAATGCTTAGGGAAATGTTTACTGTTGTCTGGCGCATGTTTTGTATTGCATGTATTAAGAGCTGCTGTTATAGATAAGCACATATCTCATTGGAATATTTTAATTCGGTTTCCCAGCAAAGAAACAGAAGTTTATGAAGACGTGGCTTTTATTAATACCTCGAGATCTTTTGTGATAGCACAGTGGAAATGGGAGGATAGTTGCACTGTCATGGAAAAAGTCACGTGGAAGGTACTGTGGCCCATCACAGGTAGGCTGCTGTTGCATCAGGCAGTAGGAAATCACTGGCAGCCAGAAATCAGCAAGCATCTCCCGGAGGTGTTGCCTTTGCTGTACTTTGGTTTGACGGTCAACTGAAGAAAGTTAAGAAAGCATCCAGAAGCAGTTGTCCTGTCTCTGCAATCAGCTCTACAGCTCGCACATTACTTGGGTTTGCCCTGTCAGTGGGATGCCTTAAGAAAACGCTAATAGCTTCCAGCTGGGTGGAAAATCAAAACGTTTGGGGGCCGACAAAACTAGCAGATTTGAATTTGAAAGCGCAGCTAATGCCTCCATTTTTATTTACCACTCGCCCATAAAAGATTATTTTCCAATATGTCAGCCTCATTTGGTGGCCAGTGGTCTGAAAGTGAGAGTGGAGCAAGCAAGCGGGGAAATCTGGACATTAGTGAGTCCGCCCTTTCAAGCTGGTGTGCCACTTTGTGGGATGGCCTCTCCTCGGGCTGGGGGGGTCCTAATGACCATTCATCAATGCTCGTTGACTGATCATTGAGTGCCTTCTCATTCAGTTTATCAAGTCTTGCACATAAAAAGTCAGAATAAGCATTATTCAGCTTTGTTAAAGCCAACTAGGAGTAAAATGCTCCATTTGAACCCATTTTGCCCTTGGTTTTTCACTTTGTTAATGCAGTCCTGCTTAAATGAGTGCTTTTATTGGGTCGGTTAGAATATCTGAAACTATTAATTCTCTTGTATTGAATAGCTGGTGGCAGGCCAGAGCAGATGGGGTAGAAAACTATTTGGTTGGGTGTATTGCTTTCAATTAGGATCAATGAGGTTTCAGCTCCTTTGAATTAACTCACTTAATACCCACTGTGTGAAGTCACAATGTATCACAACAGTCTGCTCTAAGTCGAGCGGGAAGTTGAGAAGTCCTACAGAAAATCTTTGAATTAAATTCTTCCTTCACTGTTAATAGAGAGCTTTCATTAACTACAGATGCGTTTCAGTGGACTTCAAGTCCCTCTTATTAAGCTAGGTTTAAGCTGAAAGCAGTTCCTATGCTTTCAAATGGTGATCATTTGGAATTTTTCTTCTCCATCAAAGCAATGCAATAGTAACTTCCTATCAAATTTGCAAATTTGATTGGGGGGGGGGGGGAAGGGGGACATATGTATTAATATGGAGGCTGCGCTGCCCGCTTTTACTCGTTTCCAAAATTAAAAGTTGTCAAGGATGTATTAAAATTACTTTGTAGTCTTCTGAATGATTCCTGAAGGAGCCACCCAGGAAGGACCGAAGGCGCTGCCCTGCCTGAAGGTTGGCTTCTGGATTTTTCTTTCTCCTTGTGTCCCTTTCATTTTGGTGTTACTCGTAACACCAACTCTTGCGATACTGCAGAACTGTCCATTTGTTTAAGCCATTGCCGTTCTTTTCCTCAGCTGGGAGATGCAGAGAATAAACCTGTTTTACAGAATGGACCGTCCAGCTTCACTTGGCCTGCTAAAATTTCAGGACCGGCGCAAAGGCTGTTAGAGCAGTCTTCAAATGACTGCTATAAAAACGAGGGTGGGGAGAGAGAATAAATATCCAGAGATATTTATTCAGGGAGGGCTGCCAAATGGGTTGCAGCCTGCCTCAGTGTATTAAATAATGAGAGGGAAAAACTATTCATGCAGCTGGCTGCTTGAGAAAATGCTGAAGTAGTCTCAGATGCACAGGCATTCTGTGAGCCCTTCCACGAGCAGACTTCTAGGTGAGAATCTCCAGGGATCCAGGTTTTGTTGACATGGATCAATTTAAATGGCAATTACTGTAGTCAGATAACAGCTTAAAAAGGCTTTTTACACACAGAAAAGATGCATAATCACACAGCATATGGAAGTTCAATTTCGTGAGCTGTAGTCTGTGGATTTACAATGTACTGATATTAAAATCTACTTTTAGGAGTGAATATCGTTCGGTTTTATTAAAATGCCTCATACCTTTGACACGTTACTTTCTGCTCTGAAGTTGATTCGGGCTGCATCTATGTTGATGAAAGATTGAATTTCCAACTGTGAAAATGTTTTTCCTTTCATGTAGAGTAGAGCATTAAAAAAAGAAAAACAGCCCAGCGAATACAATACTAACTGCCTGGTTTTAAATAGTGCAGCGAATAATAAAACAAAAAGAATGCTAAATTCTTTCAAGGCCTTGGTGGTGGCATGGACTTTGGTGTTATTCTTTCCCTGCCCTCCCCTGTGAGTGCATTCTGTCGTGGAAATGTTTCCATGTTGGGATGTTTCTCTTTGGCTCTCCAGTGCAAAAATCCATCACGCAGAACTTCACTTGCAGGGGATATCTGTTAAGATTGAGGGAAGGGCCTCCCCCAAGTAGAGGTGCACTACCTTGTTGGCTATGGAGCATTTACTAGGGTGAAAGGAGATGATGTTTGCTTCTCCCATCCCCCCACATTCGCCAGTGCTGTGCTTGGAGCCCCTCGTTTAAGCGAAGCTGAACAGTGGCATTTGGATACCCTGAAAAAATTATTGTGGAAACACCAACAAATGAAGTGACTCATTTGTTTTAAGTCAGAAATATTCATGAGTCCAGGCCGGATGTTGGAGGGGTTGTTATTTTTCACTTAATTTTGTGTGTGTGTGTTCTTTCCTAAGTAGATCTTTATCAGCTCTGTGGCAGCTAGCGGAAGGAAAAGGAAGGCCTGAAAGCAGGGCTGTTCTCTGCACTACAGGCAGAAGATGGCATAACACAAAATCAAGGGATGCATAAATAAGTACAAAAGGATGAGTCTTATGCTGACAAGAAGGCAGCTTCTGAGGATCTGCCTGAGAATTGCTGATTTCCTATATGGGTTTGATTGTGTACCGAAAGGCAGAGTTGAACCAGAACGTGTGTGCTAATTGCTGGAGAAATGCTCGTTACTAAAACAGGAGGTTTTGCAAGCACTAAATTGGAGGGGAGCTGGAAAAAGAAGATATTTTTCCTCGTGCCTGGAATTCTGTGCAAGGCTATACGTGCTACAGAAGGCATGCGAGCCAGGCGTGTGCTTCTCCTAAGAGGCAAGGATGTTTTACAAAGGACTAAAGAGGGACTGCTGAGAGGAAAATAGCCAGCTTTAGATAAAGCACTATAACAAAGACTTGTAGTTTTATGTATCATGGTGTCCATTAAAGCTTAATAGGGAAGAGTGCATTGAACCTAGCCAGGCATACGTTTTTCATGTGAAGGATAAACATTGAAGGGGTGTGCAAAATCAGAAATTGGGAGGACATGATTGTTTAGCTTTTGAAAAAGCTTTACGGGGAAGATTTTGTTTTCATCCCCCATGGATCACCACGCAAGGTAGAAGAGAGTAAGCTGCGAATGTTTGGAACATATCAATGCAGGAATCCCAGGGGGTTAAAAGCACTATAGTAAAATAAAAGTGGTCTGCTTTCTAAGTGTGTTCTATTTTACACATACTACTGAGCATCTGAGAAAGGGAGTGATTTTGATACTCTGTTCACTATAGTAAAACAGTATAATAACGAACAAAGTGTGGGGAAGGGAGAGGAAGGAGGGGGGACCCTCTGCTCTGTCGCAGTGCACGTTTTGTGTTTCCAGCTAAATAAACAAACGTAGTCCTACGGAGTTCAAAACGATGGCTGTTAAAATAAAGAATGAATTTGTTTCCACTTTTGGAGGAGAGCCGATCGGAAGCAATGCTTTCCTCTAATTGCTTTCAGCAAGAGAAGGGGTTAACTTTTAAAGAAAAATGAATAATTCAGTGTTGAGCTTATCACTCCACATTTTACTTTCTATTCTTCGGTCATCTGGAACTTGGTGTGAAAGGTAGAGTAAAAGGAGTCAGCTGAGGGGAGCCGGGGTTGTGATAATTTGCACACACATCCCTGTCATTGTTCTGCCTGAAGAGACAGGGCTGGGTTCAAGGCCACATGTGCTCCTGTCATCATTCACATTTCTGCTCCAAGTGCAATCCAGAGTGTCAGCTCTCCATCTGTCTTTGCCTGGCAAACGCACGCGCCCAGCATCCTGCCTCCAGCAACGCTGCCACAGCCAGCTCCGATGGCCCCGCTCGCGTCTCCCCTCTCATTCCAGAACAGGAGGCACTGAGCCCGAAATAAGCCTGCTTTGAGGAGAGAGCCATTTACAGGGTGGTATATTTTATCCGAGGATGCCTGGTGAGTTAAAATTATCGCAGCTCTTTTGCTTGTAAATGAGGAAACGCTAATTGTTTTTTGATAGTTGGGGTTTTTTTGTTTGTTTGTTTGTTTGCTTGCTTTTTATTTGTTTTTACATAGATGGTGATTTGCAAGCTGATACGGGGACAGAGTGCTTGGGGGATGCTAATTCTGTTGTGTGTGCGTTTGGGGGAGGGGAATGCGAGCGAGGAAACTGCCCAAGATGCTACTTGCAATAGGACTGGGTGGTTCAGCGCAAAGGGATGGAAATAGCAGAAAGTGGCCGTGTCCGGGGGTGTGGGTCCCTGCATGGGGGGTCGTTTTAG
Source organism: Gallus gallus (assembly GCF_016699485.2). Lineage (NCBI taxonomy): Eukaryota > Metazoa > Chordata > Aves > Galliformes > Phasianidae > Gallus > Gallus gallus. The sequence goes on along the minus strand of NC_052533.1, from coordinate 124,713,128 downwards.
CAGGGAGAGAGGCAGCTTCGGGTTGGCTTTAGGGACTGTCAGCTGCACCTCGGGTCTGGGGATGCTATATCGGGGGAGGTCAGTCGCAGCTGAAGTGATCTCCTTGAAAAGCTGTTTGTGTCGGAGGAGCGAGGGAGATTTATAAACCAAATTCTTGCGGCATTGTCCTGAATCGCGGCGCTTAACTGTCACCGGGCAGATTGCTGAAATATGTTAATGCAAAATAAAACAATGAAAATAATCTGCTGAATGAGAGAAATCGCCGTGGTGCTGGAAATTTCAATAGATTGGTTTCCTTGGGAAAATATTATCCCTGGATCTTAGAATCACTTGTTTTCATCGGCGGTAGCACTTATCAATTAGACATCGCTTCTCCGTGGGGTGATTTATCTGAGGGGTTTGCGTGAGGATCGACCGCAGCAGAGTGGTTGAATCTGTTGTGTGCTGTTTGTTTATTCCTTTCGGTAAGGACTGGGCAGAGACATGTGCCTGATTACAACAGCCTGTGTCTCGATAAAAAAAGACAGCGCCGAGCCTACAGCTGGCTGGTTCGTGTGGATTATTTGGGTAGGACGGGCAGAAGAGGCTATGCTTGATCACAGGGAGTCTGTGCACCTCGCAGATGGTGTTTTGAAACAGTATCTGCCAGTTTGCTGCAACCGCAGTTGCATGTAGGTATTGCCAGTTGTTGGAGGAATGTTTTCCTTTTAGGATTTTTCTACATGGTCGTACCCCACTGCTGGTATGTTTGCTGATCCCCTGGTTGTAACGAGGAAGTGGGCACTGTTTGCTCAAAGCACAGGGCTAAGAGGATTTATATGGTTGAAATATGGGCAAATTAATTTGCATAGATAACAACTGAGGACTACGAAAGGTCAATTTAACCCTTTAAACCTAAAATTTGATTTGCATGCATTATGTTCCTTGGAATGCGGTCTTCATTAGAAATATCACGGTAATTCATTAATTTGGAAGGCTGCATTCTGCCTAATGTGGCTCTGCTGGCGTTTTCCTTGTGTTTGTATGAGACTGTTCTGCTTGTGCGGTTTCCTAAGTCTGTGCTTTATTAAGATATTTAATTGTACTGAAGTGACACCATCCCATCAGTTTTTGATCCTTGTGTCTATCATTTGGGGTATTAGCAAACAGTATTGGAATTCCAAGAGCAGAGGTTTGTGAGAAACCTATTAAGCCTTTGGCATTCAAATTCCTTAATCTACCTGCTGGTTAAAATTTCATGTATCCTTAATCAAAATGGCACGCGCTGCACTTGAGTACGTGTGCCCTTATCGATGCTTGTGAAGCTTTACCACTGAATAGACGTTTAATTTCCAGCATTCCCTCAGAGCAATAGCAAGCAAGAAGTGTGTTTTAATGTCAGCTCCGAGTGTTAGAAAACCTTGCACTTGGATACAGAGAATACACTAACAGCTGTGACTGGGAGCATGTGCCAGAATGGAGATACTTGAACAGATCTGACACTTGGCTATTTTTGACACCCATCTGCACTTTTTTACTCTCCTCTAGGATGAACTGCCTCTCAATCTGTTCGCAGCATATTTTAGCCCTTTAATATTGTGGTGTTGGGTTTTTTCAAATGGGCATTATTAGCCATCTGGGGCAGATTTTGTATTTTAAAAGTAAGCACATTATGTACAGAAGATTAAAAGGATGTGTATTTTTATGTAATCTGATATTATGTCAGTGCCTTTTTTGTGTGCGTGTGTGTGTGTGAAGTCTTGATTTCAGAAGCGTCCCTTCACAGTAGTTCTGACATCCAAAGTCCTCCTTATTTTGGAGAAAGAACAGGAAGTAATAAAAGCGGGCTCTGGTTTATGTGTAGCGATAACACTTTTACACGGAATACATTTGCTCTTCAAAGGCCAACCCTTCTTACCGCTGTTACGGTGACTGGCTGCTCACCTTCCCACTAACCCACCACTGAAAGCCAGGGCAGAAAGGCTTGCTAATGAAACACTGTAAAACACATCGAGATCTCTGCTAAGGCATTGCTGTGACTCAGAGAAAAGTCCATCGGAAGCTAATCCTGTTAACGGGAAGCTCCGGTAACCGAGTTAACCGTGCCGCCCTTGTGTTCAGGGGTTCGAGGAACTGCTTATCTCTAAATAATTGACGTTGGAGAAACAGTGTTCAAATCTAATCCCGTCTACCAGTTTGTTTGATTACTGTGTTTTCTTTTATCTATACCTATATGTATATGTATATCACTGTTTATTCCGGACTCTATTTATGAAACATTACAAATCTATCAGTCATTTTACAGGACTTTCAAAGAACAGATGTTGGCCTACAAAATGTTTTATTATTGCCCATGGCAGTGTTCAGCATGGTTTCCTTAAAAGGACAATCAGTGATCACAGTCATTGTAGCCCAGAAATAATGCTGTTCTTTCAGAAGATGGCCTGGTATTGGGTCAGACCACCCTTTCTTTACTTCTGCTCTCCAGATGTGGCTGCTACTTTTTTTTTTTTTTTTTTTTAAGTTCGTGTTTCAAAAAAAAAAAAAAAAAAAAAAAAAAAGGTTTGTTTTCAAAATCTGGTTTTACTTAAGATATCTCCATCCTGGAGTGCATTTCATAAATTGCCCACATATTTTTCTTAGCAGAGAACTTAACTGGCTGTAATTTTTAACACATGGCCACATCATGTGATATTTTCAAAACATTTGCACATAGCTTTAAGAAGGTCCCAGCAGAAATGATCCATCATCTCACAGCCAGCCTGTTTCTTAACAGCATATCTGCATTTTCCATTTAGCAGAGCTATATATTATTAGCTTACATTTTGGGTAGTAAAACAGTGCATTGCTGATTGTAAAACATGAACTTTATTATCTGCTGAAAATTGATTTGGCATTTATAGCCACTGTGTACTAGACTGGCTTTCTGGTTTTAACATTAGTGCTTGCAAGTGATGATTTGTTTAAAGAACAGAAACAAAATTGCCATGGACATAACTGTGAGTGTCCTAGTAACTGAACATTTGGATTATCCACCTGTTTTTTAAATACATGCTTCTAAATGCCGTTATACAGCAAAAGTCTCCTAACAGTCCATTAACCGACTTGTTCAGTTTTAAGTTGCAGTTGCTATGCTGTTACATTAGGACAATTCTGTGTCTTATAAAACAAGTTTCCTGCCAAACAGGGAAAATGCGTCTGGAAATACTTAAGTCTGAGTGTTAACCTTGCATCATTATTCCAATCATCCTACATAATGTCTTTATCTTCTTTAGGATTCCGATAGCAGCGAAAAGCTCCTTCCTTTGGAGGACTGTGGGTCATGAGGTTCCTCAGATACGCAGTGTAGGTTTTAGGACACAACGTTATAATGACTGCTTTTCAAAGTATTAAACTTTCTTTTTTCTTTCTGGTAGCAATAAATTCTGAAGTCTGCATGGTACTTTTGCACTTATTTCAACCCAAGGGGCTAAGAACCACATCTTCCTGCATATGTGTGGAAAGTAACGCATGCGCTGTGGGATGCAGATCATACTGCTGAAAGAGCAGTAATAAATACATTTTTAAGCGGCGTCCCAAGTGCTCTTTTTTCCATGAAGATTTAGTGATTCTAAGCTGAGACCCCTACTTAGCTGGTCTTTCCTTGGTGCGTGCACAGCCTATAGCGGCAACCACATCTTGGTTTGAGGACTTTAGACTACATGGTAATGCATAACTGCCAATTAAGGCATAGTCATCATAGCTTGCTAATCAAATGTGATCTGTGTATATATGCATTGTTTTAATCAATAAAAGACTTGAATACCAGTTTGGGGTAAAATAAATCCTAAAATGATGTGATGTGCACATGTGAAATAAATGGAGAAACTGATTCACGTAAGACTACAAGGGGATGTGATATGTGGTCATCTGCGAGAGCATTACGTATGCCTGTACCAGTTCTCTGGTTGGTTTGCTGCATCCTTTTGTTGTCAAGCTATACACACAAAAATCAGCTGCAACTTGGTCTTTTACTACCAGATCAGACTAAGGCTAAGTGCAATGGAAGACTTCTGCACTTGAAGCAATAGCTAACTTCCAAATGCAAAGTTGCAAATGCAGAGTTGCATGCCTTTGGACTACTCAGCTCTCTCCTAATCCCAGCTGCATAGCTGTTGCAGCTCTGAAGCTTCCCAAGTACAGAGAGCTGCATCTGTGCCTGCTAAGATCCTTCTCACTGCTGCAGGGTTAAGCAGTGCCGAGTTCATGCCTGTGTCTTGCTGGAATAGAAGCATTTCTATATCTGGGTTGTTCGAACAGTTGGATCTGGTAGGTAATCTGGGAGAATGTCCAGTGCCTATTTAGAAACACTAGTTGCTACACAAGTGCAGGCTTATTTCCTGTTCCCAGAAATGGGCGTGGTGTCAAATGAAGCACAGGGTGAGTGATGCTGGGGCGAATAGAGATTGAATTGGGAAATCCATAGGTCCAGCAGCATTTGGATCTTCTCTTGTACGCAGACACAGGTTAGCCATGTTGCGCCTCTTGGTGAGGACAGTCTCATTCAGCATAGCACCATATCACTACATTTAAACATGATTAATCTGTGAGGTTGGTGGAGCCCTTGCTGTGCTGCGCCATGCTGTGTGTTCACTGGCTCAGCTCTCCACGAGCTCAGCTGTCTGCACTGTGTTGCATTCTGTGATGTGTGGGACCAGATAGAGATGATTCCCATCCCAGAGAACCTGCTCCTGACTGGTAGCTTTCCCCTGCCAAAGGAGCACAATGTAGGCCTAAACTTGTGTGAGCAGAAGGAAGGTTTGAATTTATGGCTTTTACTTCTAGAGTGAGGCTTTCAGTCAAAAGGCAGCTGAACTAAATCAGAAATCATCTTTTTCATCTCTTAACTTGCCATCCTGCTGAAGGTGAGGATATGGACATCTTTCTAGAGGAGGGAGTAGAGCTGTGGGTCCTGCATCTCCAAATTATTGAGGCTCATAAAATACAGGAGTAAGGCATCCTACCCCCCAGGATCTCCCTGTTGGTGAGATGGAGGCAGCTGCCAGTCAAACATAACGGATTTGTTATTGTCCATCTCACAAGCTGTCACAGCTACCTGATGGGAAGGTGGAGAGATGGATGGAGTCAGACCGTTAGAGGTTTACAGAGATAGGATGAGAAGCAACCAGCATAAGGAACAGGCCGTGATAAAATCCGAAGCAGATACCGGGACGTGAGGATGGTTGGACATTGAAGGAGGCTCTCCAGAGAGGTGCTGGTATTTCCGTTACCGCAGCCGTTGAAAATTCTGTTGGCATCTGATCTTCTGGGCAGAGGGGCTCGGACTTGCTGCTCTTCTGAGGCCCCTTCAGCCTGTGTGTTACCCTCTGCTACTGTGGGGCATTTCCCTTCAGCTGCTTTGGAAATGCAGCCTGAGGTACTTGGCCCTTTTCACTATAGGGAAGGGCACTGGTGGTGCTGGTTTTGTGTTCTGTTTTGGGAAGAAATTTCAGCATTATTGAGCTTCTGGGTAGCAACAGTGAATTATTTATCAAGCCAGTTCCTACATCATCGCTTGGTCTGTAGCTTGCAGAGTAAACTTTGCCTTGTGTACTGCTGGGGAGCTGGTCTGCTGGGTACAATGCAGGCTAACAGGGTGCACCTCCTTACCCCCATGTATTTTGTGGAGCTGTGTTTGCACAGAGTAGAGCTGGATTTATTTATCTGCCCTGTGGATTTTTTTTAATTTTCTATTTTTTCCCTCCAGCTATTTATTCTCTATCTCCAGTTAGTGGTATTGTATGGAGCAGCAGCCTCACCGTGAACACTAATTGCAGAAAAACTTGATGGAAAAAGATGGTAAAAACCTTGGGATCTGAGAAGGGTCTATGGCCAACAGTGTAGTTCTGCTGGCAGATACCAGGTAGTCACCTCTTGGGTCTGTCCTGGCGGCACAGAGCACCTGGCAGTGATGTTCTTGCAGCTGGTTTAGGGCTGCAGTGTCCGCAGAGACATTGAGCTGATCCAGCTTCTAAAAATCTCTGCCCAAATTCCTATGGCATGAAGCTACAGCTTTGCTTGAGCTTTTCCATGATGTTGCGTAACGTGTTGTGTATTTATTTCTACTTCTTAAAAATAACTTAATTTTCTTGCTCTTGGGATCTGGCAATCTTGTAAAATTTTCATGAGGAATAGTAGTACCCACACATCCACATTAATTTAAATTATCCAGCTATTTCAGTATTAATGTGGATATATGTTCTGGACCAGTGTCTGCAACTTTAATCTCCTTTTAAATGGATACAAAGCCTTAACTCAAAGGTGGCAGGAAATCTTTCTGAAGTTCGAAAGGAAATGTCGTAAGCAGTGGATGCAGTTATTACGAGCGCTGCTCATATGGTTCTCATTCATTATGGACATGGAATCAGGCTGTAACGAGCTCTGCAGCAGTTTTGCATATTGACAATACCAAGCTGACAAAGGCTGAAAGAGCTGTTGCAACAGAACAGTGACAGGAATCAGTATTGATCACGTCTGGGAGGAAAGGCTGAGGAATAAGGAAGAAAAATGTATTTTGGTAACCCTTGGAGTGTGCTGTAAGTTCATGCAGATTTGGTGTAGGGTCAAGACTCTATCGTTCTCGATTAAAAAAGGGATTTTGCTCTAATGAATTGAGATTTGAGCAAGTGGGATTTGCATATTTTTAACTGCTTTCCAGTGAGGTTTGAAATGATGATTCAAGAAGATGGAATGTGTTCTAGCTTTTGAAGTTCATTGCCCTTTTCATCTTACTGGTACATATTTTCTCTTTTAGGGGTTAATGCAGTATTCTGTCACCCGCAAGCCATTCCCAAAGCATGTCTATGATTTAACTTTGTACCCTTCTAATGCTTTATCGGACTTCTCTGTACTTGCTTGTAGCCCGCTTTCTCCTATCTCTCCTTTGCATTTCAGGTGCAGGTTATTATAGTCCCTCCTTGTCTTTGATTCTCTTCCTGATGCTGGCTCTACTGTCTTATTCTGCTCCTGATTGGACACTACCTCCTGTTAAAGGAGTGAACTCCAGGATTAGTGACCCTCTTTAGAGGGTCATAGAGGGCCTTCCTCCTCCCTTCATTCGGGGCTCCTCAATGTGTTTTTCAGTGAGTCACTGGAACAGCCATGACTCAGATAGTCTTCCTGCCACAAGACTGTAGTTCAGGAAATGTGCGCACACTTATATCAGACAAAAATTCAGCCATGATTTGATTTTTGCTTCTAAACTGTGCATTCAAATGTTTTGGTGACACTTTCAAGCCAGAGCAGTAAACATATATACACCATCTTGGATTTTCACTGTAGCTGTTTTATAATCCACATGACTACCATATCCTTTGACTTCCTTTTGCATGATTTCCCAGCGTCATTCCTTGAATTTTTAAGGGAATCTTACTTTAAAGGATTTTGTGCCTTCCAGAGCACCAGACACATTATTTGTGGTTAGCAAATACAAATTAACATTTATTGTTTTAATTTTATTTTTCCAGTCCATTTCACCACATAATTGTTGATTGCATAATTATATCTGCTAACTTTGCATGCAGTTGTTTGCGTTCTAGTTAGGAGAAAGTTTACTAACCAAAGTTTCAAAGAGATCATTTTCTGTGAATGGTGTTACTGTTTCTCCCAGCTACTTTCTTTGCTTGGAACTGTACAAGTACACTGGTTTTGACTTCTTAAAGTATGTACAAGAAGATCTTTTATAAACAGGGATGCTGTAATTCCATTCTTCTGAGAAAGAATCCAAAACTTGACAGTTTTGAGGGTACACCCTGAGAGATACTGAGTGATAAGAAATTAGAGAGTTAGTAGTACAGTAAAGAAGGCTGAAAGATGCTCATTAAAGGAACTTTGATTGTGTCTGCAAAACAAAGGGCATAATTAGAATGTCCAGCAAGGTCAGATGATGCTGGCATTGAATAATTCTGCAATCCTTGCAACAGTTTATCCTGTCTTTGGACTTGTAGTTTTTAATTTCTCTGCTGGTAGAGGGAGGACAGTAATAAAACGTAGTCTGTTGAATTCAAGTGGTCCATATTGATTCCATTCTTTCTTCCACTGAGCAGTAGGAAGTCCTCATTGCAGGATTCTGAAACAAGTAGCTTCTCCAAATCTCATTCATGCTAGTTCTTGGCAGTACTTTTTTTAGACTAAAATCACTAGGAGACTGCACTGCATCTTCAGGAACAAAAGCAAAGCCCTTTGGATTTTTTTTTTTTAATCTACGAGTGTATTTTTCACTTGTCTCCATTCCTATTAATAACTGTGACCATTTTTTTTTTAACTTAGAAATGGAGAAGCAAGGCTTCTCTGCAAGGTCTGTTAGTATTCCTATCTCTGTTAAAATTAAAAGTATGTTGAAGAATACTTCTCTTGTTTTGTTAATTTACTGAGATCTCTCTTTTTGTTATTCTCTGTGCTTGTAAACGCAAATTTGTATTTGGTTTTTCTATATTTAATAAGCACGGCTGCTGTGCAGGTGATGGATCTGAGCATGAAACTTCCACTCAGAGCTTGGTAGGAGAGCAGAGTCCTTGGGGCACGTGTAGCAAGTCCTCTGCTGTCTGAAGGGTAGTCAGTGGCACTGTTGTTCCTTGTGCTCTGCAGACTGCCTGGGCTTGACAGAGCCACATCCTGTGCCATAAGCTGTAGGCTTGCATGTCGGCTTCGTCCCCTGACACGTCAATTGTTTGAGCAGTAATTTCCAATTCCTTTCATTCTGAGGAAGGAAATCAGTGATACTCGATCTTCAGAGAGTGACAGAAACAGGATTTTTTAGCTTATGCTGCCTTTAAGTTTTTGCTTCAAACCACTCTTCAGAGTCTGTAAAAGCTCTAAAGATAAAAATAGTACCTGCATGTCAGATATTGACCAACATTCCTTCTCAGAGCCACAGGAGAAATGATATCCTCTCTCCTTAGTTAACTTCTGTGTTCCTTCAAGAAGAGCTTTGTGGGTGTTGCTGAATAAATTCCTTTTTCTTGAAGGAATACAGAAAAGCATGATGCCTTGATTTCATCCCGACAGCAGCAAACGTGATTGCACAGTTCTGTCTGGGGCACTGGTTCAAGGCAGTCTTGAAAGAATGAATGCCTATTACTTAATCACCAGGAATGCTTAATAGTTTTGTCACAAGTGTTTTTCTTTTTGGAGGCTGTAAGTGTTTTTGCTGTCTTGCCACGCCAGATACAGAAGACGTGCCGTGATGAATTACCCAATGGGGATTCTGCTGCAGAAATTGATGCTTGCTAAAACAAAATCAAAGTATTCTTTTGTCTCCTTTGGTCATTACAGTAAGCTGCTGGATTTTAAACATGTCTGCTTCTAAGGATGGGATATGCACATATCGTTGCATGCAACTGCTGGCTTTTGAAAGGCTTTTTGCTACAAAATAATATGATTATGCAGATGTTCTGATGCTGTTCTTTAAAACAGTTGATTGTGGATCTGATCATGAAAGATGATCAGCAGCTAGCATATATCATCATCTTCAGATCCAAACAGGTTCCTTTGGGAGTCAGCTGTACTGTTTCAGTATGTTGTAATTAAATTGAGTGCTGTTTAGGTGTCAGAAATTACTTTATAATGCAGGATAATGGTCTTAAATAGACTTATTTGCAGAGTGCAAATCATAATCTAGGAAGTTTCCCTTCAAAGCTATATATTAAGAAAGAAAACAGGCACCCCAATTTCAGCAGGAAGAGAAAAAAATAATTAACAAAAAAATGTTGATTTCTGATCCGATCCCTAAACATCTTTGCATTAGAGTTCATCTGTACTTAATACACATTAGAATAATGTGTTATTTGTGAATTCTGCCTGTAAAGTGCTTTGTTTGAAATAGTAGTGAAAAGATATGTATCGTTTTGTTTTAGTTTGGATTGGATGGGTGGGGGGAGATGCCTGTCAGTCCTTTAGTATTTGGAAAAACTCCTATATGTGTGGCAGGTACTCAGGTGTCTGGCTCTTGTGAGCTTTCAAGCAACGTTAATTCCCAGAAAAGTTTATGAGAGTTGTAAGTATTCAGCATCTTGCAGAATTAGGCTAATGAGAAGAATGAGAAGGGTAATGTTGCTAGGAAAATAATGGATTTATATGCATAGTGAGAGCTGTTTGTAAATCAGCAGGTGGTTTCTAAAATATCAGAAATTAGCAAAATGTTTACTGATGTGATTTCTTTCAGAAAAACAAACATGTTTAAAAACACTTGAATGCTAAAACTTCAAATGAGAAAGTCTGATTTTCATTTTGTCAGCCATCTTTTTACATGTGGTTTGAATGCTCACAGTTTTCAGGCTTGAGGAGCTCATTTTATCTTTTTTGTTTCTTTAATAGAGAATTGTACACACAGGTCCAAGTATTTCTTGGATACAAAAAGTCACAGTAAAAATAAATAAATAAATAAAAATCCAATTTAAAAATTAGGAAGCAATTTGCTTGTGGGCCAAATTCCATATACTGTTTTAAAATGCAACCCTGACCCGCACCCCTAACTATCAGCTGAACTGTGTGCATCTTCTCTGGAAGGGTTTCAGGCGTGATGGAAGAAGGTGTGAGCTCAAAGACCTTTAATCCAGTTCCCCCTCTCAGTTTCTGAGCTTCACAGCAAATCTCACCTGCCGTCCCTACCCCCAATTCTTTCAGCAATTGTACGGATGGGGAGATATGTGCCGTGCTATATACATAATTTAGAACAATTGTGCTAGCTGTAAGCCCAAAGTCTTTCTTCATCTATCATTTATCTCATGATGTTATCTTTCGTACTCCGTCCCCTTCAGTAAGCACAGCCTGACATGTCTCGTGGCCTTTACCTTCCTCCATAAAAAAGATGGAAAAGCCGCTCGGCACCACCTGGAGAAGATGAGGCAGCCCTGGAGAATGGTGCTGTAGGAGCAGGTGACTGATGCAGAGAAATGTGCCAGTCTGGGGACGCAGCTGAAGGATTGTAGTGGGGAAGGGGGAGGGGAAGGGGAGAAAAAAAAGAGCAGGAACATTAATACATCTTCCTGAGGTTTGATGGGACATATACTGCCTACTGTTCCATCTGGTGCTTATGATAGCATGGCATATTAGCATGCTGCAAGTTCATAATGTATTCAGGGCGAGAAAACACCACTTGCATACCAATTGAGGCGTCCTCTTTCTCAGAGCTGCCTTTGAATTTCAATGATGTTTATGCCTTCTAAGCCATGACTGAGCTGAGCGTTTCCGCTCTTAGAGGAATAGCAGCAGTGAGGGACTCTTGCTCGTGTGGGTTTTCTTTCTCCTCTCTTTTTATTTTATTATTTTCTTCTTTTTCTTCTCTTTTTTTTAATTCATTTCTCCCTGCTGTCTCCTCCAAATTTATTTTGTGGTGGAAGTTTAGAGGCAGGTTGAGGTTTTGGACTAGTTAATTATGTCACTTCTGTTAATATTCAATTCTGTTTTAAGGTTTGAGTCTATTGTCTTTTTGCTAATCTCCAAATGCTGAACATCCTTTTTAATGACGTTTTGATGAAATTACTCTCAGAGCAGTGTCATGAAGCATTTAAAAATAGCACATTACAATTCTGCTTTATATTCAGATTGCCCGTGTTGCTAAATTAAGAACAAACAATACTCTGAATTCTGCATTTCATGGCAAATTATTTGCTCCCTGCCTCTTCAAAGGTTTGGTTTTAACTTGGAGTGTGCTGCCATAATAGACAAAGTATCTGAAGCAGAGCAGGCATGTAAGTCTTTGTTGGATTGAGGTCTTTCTATTGATCCCCTTGCAGGAAACGTGTGTATGTGTTCATTCTGTTTTCCCTGTCCTGTTCTCCTTGAAATTCTACAAGGATCACCACTTGTCTTGTGACAATGTAAAAACCTCACTGTAGAACATCTTGGACTGCACATTTTGTTTCTGAACTTGTCAAAGATTGGGATCCTTTTATGACTCGGGGTTGTGAAACTCTTGGCAGTCTCTTTCCAGTAGGTTTTGGAAGTGTGATGTTTGCACACACAGGGAAGGATATCTGATGTGGGATTTTCAGGGTTCTGGAATAATATCAGAATACTCATCCCATTTACCTCTCTTGGTTATTGTGCTGATAAACTACTGCTTCAGAAGTTTGGAAAGTTCTACCCCCCAAAAAATAGACCCTACTTGCTACTCAGGAGGGCAGAATAGTAAGGCAGTATCTCTGGTGCATACCTGCATAATGAATGTGTGTGGTATCTGGCCCTCTACCTGCACAGCTGGGCTCCTGACCAGAACCGACTGTGGTTTGAGGCTTTAGCTTAATCTTTAAAGTGTGTGAATGTAATGCTAATATAACTTTAATCAGAATGGACTAGGTAGCACTTTGAACTCCTTCACTCTAATTTGGTGTTAATCCACTTGATTACTAGAAAAGAAAAGATCTTCCCATAGTTCTGATCCTTTCTTTCAAATATATCCAGCTGTGATTTTTATAAATATATATTTGCAGGCAGTCATTTAGCCACTCTTGCATAGATAAGACATGAAAAATGCATTAGTCATCATGACAAAGAACAAATTGACTGTTTCTGTTCACTCTCTCAGTACCTGCTGTCTGATGGTTTAAGAACATTCCTTGTTTATTGATAGTGCATTTAGACCTAGATACTAATGTCTTGGCTTAAATGCTAATTATTTTTTTTTCTTAATATATTCAGAAAGGCTAATGTTACTGAATAGGAATGTGGAGGAGGTAATGTGGGTAATTCAAGCAAGTTTAGTCAGCACTTACAAGATTCTTGAAATGTTTCTTGATGTCCTACAGAACTGTTAACATCTGCACGGCTTGTGAGAAGAGTCACATTTATTACAGCTGTATGCTAGCTAGAATGTGAAAGAAAAGGAGGGATCAGAGTTAAGAATGAAGCAGCTGGTTTTCAGTACGGAGATTTATCATTTTACTGTCATTACAGACCAACTAAACTTTGCTTGGACTCTTTTCCTTCAGCTGCTGTGACATGGCAGGTTGAAGGCTTGGGAATAGCCATCAGTAGATACAATCCAACAACATACATGTGGTTTAAAAGAAAGCAAAGCTTTTATATAAATAATCACAAGTGAAGCTCAGCATTACTAGGAGTTGTTCCAGTATGACATAACATGATGCAGAGCATGTGTTTAAAGTCTACCTTTGAAATGACAGAAAAAAAGAGGAAGAGAGATTGTTTTTAACAGTAAGACAAATGAACGAGATCCCAGGCCTGACTGAACCATGTGGTAGTACCTCGGTGTGCTGGCTTTGCCTGCTGTTCTCTCTCTTTTTGTGCTCCAAGAAAAAGTGAGAGAAGGGTAAACAGTATCAGAATTCTGTGTTCTGTTTCACTCACAGAAATGATATATATATTTCCAGAATCAATTTTCTGGTTTTTGTCCAAATTTCCTCCGTCCTTTCTCCCTCTATTTCCTTCTGAGCCATTGAGACAGACTCAAGCCCAAGCTATGACAGTAATTGTAACAATCTTGTTACAGTTTTGCTTCAATTAAGATCAAAGATTTTTTATAGCTTTGTTTTTTTCATTTATCTATTTCATGTGAATGAAGGCTAGTACTTCTTTTGTTCCCTCTGGTTATTTTAGCTTGGTATGCTTACTGTTACCTTTGTTCCCTAAATGTTTTAAGTGAGCCTATTCTGATTTTGCTCAGTTAACTTCTTTATACTGTGCCTAAGCCTTTCCCAGTATGAATGCCAGGATCTTTTCCTGTACCTCATGCTGCTGCTCAACAACTGAGGAAACTGCACATCTGTATTCCTGTTCTTTACAGCTCTCCCTAAAGAGTGGCTCTGAATCCTCTTCTAATATATTCCAGTATGAAACCTCTTGTGTGTTTGGTTATAGTGCAAACATGAACAGCTACCCATTAATAGACAGATACTGGGTCCAGTAAGGAGCTTTGTGATGAAGAGCATGCTGTTGTGAGAACTAAGAGTTGGATGAGGTATATCTATCTACTCACACTTTCAGTTCTTCATACCGTGATCTATAGCAGATGTCCACTGCAGTAACCTTCACTGCTTTTTATCCTTCTGTCTAACCTTAGACTTTTCACTGGTACAGTCATCATCATTTAATTATAGCATATGGCACTGTAAGAGCACTAACGTGTAATTACTGTCTCCTCTTCTTCCATTCTCCTGATACCACAGCACAGGCAAAGCGATTTTTTTAACATTTCAATTATGAAATCCACTGCATTTGATCCAGCAGTGCTCACCACTTCTTGCATTCTGCAGTGGTGGTTTTAGTTTCTAAAAGTTTATTTCCACATAGTCTTATGGAAACACATTTTATCTTAATTTTGGGTAGGCTGTTGGCATTGGAACAGAATTACGTGGAAAACTGAGTAGTTCTGTAAGTCAGAGCCCATAATCACCTTTGGAAATGACCTGTTAAGTTTCTAATAGGTAATTTGTATGCACAGTTACTGAAGCTACTTGCTCTGTTGCAATAATTATGAAAAAGATAATGGATAGGAACTCATTTGGGAACAAGTATTCTTGTTAACTGTTTTGCATTTCATCCAGGTACTCTGATTTTCCTTCTCCCCCCCAGTCTCCCCCCTCATAATTTGGAATTTGCCTTGGATTGTTGTTGCAGTTCAGTGATCTTTTATTCCTTCATACATATCCAAAACAGTTTAAAGCTTTCTAGGCAACTACTGATGTATTTTACATAATTTATTCCAAGTGGAAACCATAAAGAACCATGTCCTCACAGGAGGTTTCAGTGAAGTCAGTATCTTTCTATGCTTTTGAACTGGCTGTGCCACTGGGATTTTGCTTTCTTACTAGACATTTGGAGCCAGAAGATGTTTTATAAAGATCTGTATGAGCTGCCCTAGTATTTATTATTTCTGCCCCGTTTTCCTCAGTTACCTGTTTAACTGATGACAGATTAGGAAAAAAAAAAAACAACAAAAAAACCTCAGGTTTTGTTCAGCCCTCTGTGTTTTGATGCAAGAAGGAACTTATGTTAATTTGTGGTGAAGTATTTTCAAATTCGTGTATTATGGCATGGCTGTAGTTGTCCAACCTGGGTTCCTATACCTGGACACTGTGTGTGACTATAGGCATGCAGTTATCTGATGTGCCACTTGCTATGTTTCAGTTGTTGGGCATTTCCTGTAAAAAGCCATCTTCAAAACAGCACTGAGTATATATGTAGAGGTGTATAGAGGTGCAAGTGTATGTAAAAGAAGGGTGGAAAGAGGCATCTGGCTTTTTGGAGCATAGATACGTGGCAGTAGGAGGCACTGCAACGATTCTTCTGGTTGCAGCCAGTACAACCAAGGTCATACTTGAAAATTTGCTTTTAATTCGAGCTTCCTGATTGGTTGGTTGGTTTCTTTTTGAGGAAACAATGTTGGTAGGCAAAATTTAGAGAAAATGCTCAACATTTCTGCACGCACTGCAGAAAAGTACATACGGATGTATACATACACAGTATCATAACCTTCCCTTCATGCATTGCATGGTTGAGGTTAACTTCCATATGGTATTTGAAAAAACTTCTCCTTAAGTATCTTCCTTCTACTTTGTGAGTACATTACCATTTATATTTAGTTTTCAGCTCTGAATCTGTCTGCTCAAGGCACCATATCGGCTCCCTCTGGTGGTCAGCAGTCACCTGGAACAATTTCCAGTGGCTGTTAGTTGGAGGCTGCTCCCAGCCACCTTTTCTGTTTTTCCTGACACCTGCATGGCCTCTGTGAATGCTTCTGCTGCTTGGGATGAATCCCAAATGTCTTCCCCCATGAAACTGGACCACTGTGCTGCCCTCTCAACCATCCGCTGCTTGACTGAAGAATTTCTTTTCTCCCATTGACTGTTCTTTCTTTTCTCATTAAAATGGCTCCTCTTTCTCAATGAAGCAAATACATATATATCCAAATAGACCCAAGGGGGATGTTGTCAGGATTGAACACCAAATGTATGATAAGGACATATCTGTTTCCATAGCGTAGAGAGAGTTAAATGTACTTCACATAAGGATAGCGTGCACAAGAAACTCACCATGTTACCAAGGGTTAAGCGCATTCGCATTGAACGTTCAGAGTTCAAATGCGTCAAGCTTCTTTACTTTGTCAATATTTCTCTTACACTTGTAGCATTGAGTGGTTTCTCTCTGGTGTCTGACTTCTCGCCCTGCCGTTTCCCCTCCATTTAACATTGCCTCCAGTGTAATTGAGGACTATTTCTTTCATCTTTTTCTAAAGCAGAATGTAAAAAGAAATATCACAGTAAGTATTTTTGTATACAAAATCAACTAAGTAAAATTTGATATAATATATAAGTGCATGTGCACACACATGCTCACACATGTACGTCTATGAGAAGTCATACTGGTCTATGAAGGTCAATATTAAATGACTTAGTTTAAATGGTGGGTTTGGCTGGCTTGAAGAAAATGAGGACAGGTTCTATAAACGTAGAAACTATTGTTTTTATGTGTTTGTTGAGAAAAACAAATACCTTTCATGTCAATCTCCTGCACATGAAACAGTGTGTTTTTTACAACTGTCAAACATGGTAATATTGTGATATCTGAAATTGTTTTAATATTTTGCTAATGTTTCCTGTGGTTTCCATAGTAGTCATTGATTTTTTTTCCTGTCTGATATTTAAAATTCAAAAACAAGGCTGGATACTTTAAAACAAGGAGGTTGTAAGTTTTTTTGGTGCAAGACTAAAAGTATTATAATGGTTAATGCCTAGAAAAGTTCCATATGCAGTGAAGCGGTCTCTACTGGTTTACTTGCATCTGTTTTCATAATCTAAAGTTTAGCAGATATTCCTGACTTAAAGAACTGGGGACTAAAAGTCTTACCCAGCACCTCTCTTCCTGAGGGAGCTAACCTGATTTCTGTGCCAGTGGGTATTTGTGTGAATTCACTGCAGGAGGTGCAGGCTGGTTTTATGTTGGTGTGATATACATAAGCAGCTTCCTTTCTCCCGATCCTTTGCGTGCTTATATTGTTTGATATTAACACTTAAGCATATTGTTTTAGGCCAGACAATTGTTTTGAAACATGCTTTTATTAATGGAAACCTTTTTTTTTTCTTCTTCTTTCTTGTGAGCTCATTTGTCAAAAAGCAGTATCACCTCACTGAAGATGGTATTTGAGATGGAAGGTCTTAATTTCATGTAAAGTCTGAGAATCTCTTCACCCCCTCCCACACACCCTACTGCAGCTTTCAGGTGTAATCCAGTGCCCAAAATAAAACACAGTTGGTGTGATGTGCAACATCCAGGAGGAACTGGCTTGAAACTAACACTATTTTCTCACACTCTATCCAGGCAGTTGGTCATGTAAACACAAGATGTCTTTAATGGCATCATTTGATGATGTGAAATAATAGTCTCCCAGAGTGTTTATTTCCATAAATGCCAAAGTCCTGATTAGAATAGTAAGTCTCACTACTTAGAGACTGTCACTGGATGATACTGAGACGGTCTTTTGCTCTATAGTTTCACTTCTCCATCACTGGCAGTAGTAAGAGAGAAACAATAGCAGCATCCAGTAGTTCCTAGGGGAACTCTGTTTCAGCATACATTTTTCACTGATGGATTAATATTTTGCTTGATGAATTAGAGGCTCTGAGTCTTCCTTCTTTTCAGTGATTATAGAGGGAGACTTATCTCCTAATTTAGCTATCTGTGCTAGGTGACAGAAATTAGGCATCCTTCCTACAGCAGGAGTGGTATTCATAGTTGGAAGGCAGTTCAGAGTTTCACCAACCATCTGATCTGCCTTCCTGCTATGGTCTGGCTATACACCTGGCATAAAAGAACAAACTTTTCATTGTTTGTAATAACACAGGGAAAAATCAAGTCCCTAGACAAGAGGAGCTGTGCAGTCTAATAAAAGGGGGATTTTGGAGCTCCTTTCTCCAGTTGAGAAGTATTTTGTCCTAGAGTGGTCAACATCAGTCCTTATCCAACCAGCTGTTGACTTGTGTATGGCACATTCCTCATGAGCAAACTGAAATGTATATCTACTACCTTCTCAGTAGCTCCTATGTCATCTGTTTAGATGGCTAACCATGGAAAAATGTCAGCTCCTACCCCAGTATATCATTCTTTACAAGCATAAATTACTTATGGCATGTTTTATAAATATAAGTGAAGCTTTTTAATAGTGTGGCTGCAATAACTTTTTTTTGCTGGCAGAATAATTTAACACCCAATGTCCTGAATCTAAATAGCTTATTTTAGATTACTTTATCTACCCCGAAATTGTATTAGAGACTTCAGTTCTAGTTAAATTTAATGGAATCCTGGCATCAGCACTCTCCTAGGACTTCTCTAAGATGAGTGTAACTATGCCTACTCTCTCTCTCTTTCTCTCCCTCTCTCTTTTTTTAATATTGCATAAGTGCATTAAAATGGAGGGAGTTGGACTTATTTTGCTTCAGACTTTCAGCTGTGTGTAACAAACAATTTACTGTTAATTTTGGATCTTAGAGACTTGGGACTAAAGGGAACAAGTCTGCAAATCTTAGCTGGCATTTGGGGAAAAAAATGTTTTATTCTTCCTGAAGGTGAGAGTAATGCATGCAAATTATGACAGGGTATGTAAGAGTATAAACCACACCAAATTTGATGCTGATGGTATCTGAGTTTCTTAGCTATCAGTTTGACTTCATCTGTAGTTTATCAAATAACATGCAATCATGACAGGGATTGTTCTTCCTGCAAAGTTGCCAGCAAAAGGAGCCGAGTTACTTGTAGATGAGCTTTTGGGAAGCCTTACATTAAAATCCCATTATTTTCTCTATAAAAAATAGGAGAAAACTGGGAGCTTGCTACTGTGGAGGAATTGTCTTCTATGTGCTCGTTGGGGAGGCCAGGGAGTGGATTTGGCCTACAATTCTTTCTGTTGTTCTTTCTGTTCTTTACTTTGCATCCTGAAGGTAGTTCATACTTCTTCATTTGTTTTGTGCCTCAACATTCGGTGGCCTGGTTTTGAAATTGTTTTTGTTATCTTAAAAGAAATAAAGACACTCAAAACCATAGCTCTTAGTTTGGTCGTTTGTCAAGAAAAACGAAGTAGAAGAGACCCAGGAAACAGAATGAGGAAAATAACATTTTGATAAAAGATCTGGGAATAGTAATTTTCTAAGTGCATTAATTATACATACATTTAAGCATTTTTGTACTGTTTGGTGGGGTATTTAAAATAAATCTACATTATCCTTACTTTCAGTGCAGGCCGACCAATATGCATGCATTCAGCTGTGAGAAGGAGACTTCCAGACTTTGTACTGGAAATGATAGGCAGCTGCCTCTGCCACAGTTTGTCCCGTTTTGCTTGTCTGTTCTTGCTGAAGTACTTCATAAACTGTTGGGGTGGTAGCTGATCTTCATTTAGCATGTGTTCTTCCTTATGATTTTACATGGTAAGGCCTGAGGGAGGAGGAGAAAAGTAGTGTACTTTCACAAGTATTCAGTTTTTAATTCTTAAATAAAAGTGAATTTATATTACTTTTGAAACTGTCAGAACATATCAAATTGTTAGATGAGAGGAAAGCCAAATTCTTTTTTCATTTTTTAAAAAAGAAATTGAATGGTAAGGTGAATTTGTTTATTTCAGGACAAATTAATATGTCCAAGCAAAGCCAAGACACAATACTTTTGTCTCAACCCTGAGACTAAACACATGCATTGCTTAACTATCTGCCCTACAGTTGCTAAACCATTACATGGCTATTTTCAGTTTTATTTGTTTTTGAAAGCACCTAATTCTAGAAAATTTAAACAAAAAGGAATGATTTTGCTTTTTTTGGTTGGTGTTATGGAAATATGATTAATCAATATATATACCATTATGGATGAAGAATATGTTGCAAAGTATAGACCATCATTCACCTAGTTTTCATGATACATAAATTCTTCCTGCTAGAGCAGTATCACAAAATTCCCTTTCAGGTTTTGAGAGGCAGAGTGGAGATTACATTATTCTCATTGCTTTCTTTAGCACATCTGAAGAAATTTCTGATAACTTAGCCTGAGATAACTATAGTGAACTCCCAGGATGCAGGATTTCTTTGTGTTTCTGCATGCTAAATGACAAGAAGTGGATAAACTGAATATGCTTTCATTTATTCTGAATAATAGCTGGTGATATGAAATATTCAATATCTGAGCAGAAAAGAACCAAGATAAGACAGCAGCAAAAGTTGTGATATTGCTCTTGCGCAAGGGTCATCATGTGAACTTCCTACTGGTAGTGTGGAAGAAACAGTGGAATGTTACATCATCTTGAAAACATAGCTGTGTGCTGCTATCACTCACACTGCATCTTCTTTCCTTGGGGATAAAGCTTGTGAGGTGACATTTTGTTACAGAAGATGGAGTCCGAGTGTCTGAGCTTCTTTCCGATATTGCCATTTTGGGAATTGCATGGAGAGGAAAAGCTGTCCACTGGAGACCTGAAAACAAGCAACGTTTTCTTTCTAGGCCGATAGCATGAATGCATCTGGTGCTGATAGGAAGTTATTACCCATACTATCCATTTGAGGTAGGTCATTTATAGCACAGAAACATCCATTGTGTTTAGGTTCTTGTATGTTCATTGAATAGGAGACAAAAAGGCTAAGAGATTAGTTAAGTGAAGGCCCATCCTCAAGCAAGTCCGAGGCATGCTTGACCTGTGAAGTTATCCTAGTGTTGTTTTTTATGGCTGCATTGTAGGACTTAGTTTTTCACAGAAGTAGGGACTGGCTGTATAAATTAGGGCTATACATGCTTATATCAAGCAAATCCTTTTCAGCCAGGAGAGTCACTTTGCAATATAGTTCTCAGTAAGTGTAATGTGAGGCATTACTCCCTGATCTTCATTTCATTGTCACACTCTGGTAGTGATATGCCTGGAGCCGCAGAAGGCCTCAAATGTGGTCTTGTGGCATCTGTTGCTGACTTGGGTTGAAGATTTGCCAAAGGGAAGGTTCTTCAGTGACCATAGTGTGGTAACATTATGGATGGAAGAGCTATGTAATTTTTCCTCTTTGATAGACTGATGGGTTTCTGTCACCCACTTCATTTCTACAGGGACTCACAGTCTGCAGGGAGTCTGGGTAGAGACTCCTGGGACTCAAAGTCTGTTAGTTGCTTGCAAATTCTACCCCTCACATTTGCTGTGAGTTTAAAGGAAACAAGACAATGGACACTTTTAATTTGGCAGCTTTTTTATTCTTATTTTTAATGTGTTGGCACAGAAGTAGTGAGTACTGTACAATCAATATAGAGCGTCTTTTAAGAATCTTTCATGCCTGGATATACATCTGGAACTGTTTGCACTAACTAAAAGTAAAATAAATGCCACAGCATATTATACCATACTTTTTTTCATTTAAAAAAGGAAATTGAAAACACACCACCCCTCAAAATGCTTGACATTGAATTGGCTATTGAAATGGTATCAGTAAAGTATTTTATATATTCCATATTTTGTTCCATACATCAGCTTTCCTTGATGCGTTAGACTTGGAAGCATGCCATGTGAGCTGAAATGTTGCCGTATATGAAAGACCGCCTTGTTTTAAAAATGGACTAAATCATTGAGGCTACAGGAAGTAAAGCAAATCAGTTTGAATAAATGCACATCTCTTTTTGCTCATGTTCTTGCACTTTTTGCTTCGTGTCTTCCACATTTGCCTTCAGAAGTTGGCCAGGTTTACGGTAAATATCAACGTTCACCTAACATCTAAATAATAGTGATAAAAATAACTCCTCCCATAAAAACGCTACGAATGACAAGAACAGTATGGTTTCATGAACCAAGAAATCCACAGAAGAAATATCATAACTTAAAGCTGGTTTTACAACATTCTTTAATTTTAAATGGAGCGAAATATTTCTGTGGTAAAGTCACAGTTTTTCACTCTTTGCTGTAAAAGAGTTTCAAGAATGTATATTTCAGATTTTTTTTTCCAATATAATCCAAAGCAAATGCAATAGATCTCTGCATACTTGAAACATATTTTCTGAATTTATTCTAAGTCTCTCACTGCACCAGAGGGTTGTGTGTATGGATTAGGACTAGCCCATTATTTCACTATCTATCTCCATCCTGAATTGATTGCAGCGAGTAGTGAAGAATGAATTGCAGATGTCTCCTTTTCTCTTTGGTTTGGAGGACCTCAGGTTTCAGCCCCGTTTTATGAGAACTAGGCTAAGGAGTCCAACTCCATCACTGCTTAGAAGGTTTCTGTCTATGGAAGAAGTCTTTGCATCTGAAATAAGTTACTGTCTCTGGATACACAGCCGGCACTCTGAAATGGGTGATGTTGTGAGAAACTTTCTGTCATGTCTCTCCTAATTTGGGATTATTATTTGAAATGTCAGATTCCAGCAGAAAAAATAGCAAAGCCCGCTTTGCGAATGTGGAGTTTGTTTTGACATGAGAACATAAACATATTTGGAATTCAAGAAATTAAGTGATTTTAAGAGATGTTTCCCTTAAAACTCTTCCAAATTTTAGGCAAAGCTCAAGGAATATGCTCCTGTATTAGAGAGCAAATGTACCTGAAGTCTGGGACAGGCAGGATTTCCCACATAAATGATGCAGTTTTTCCTTTTGCGGGGTTCTTTCTACCCCTCCCATCCCTTCATCACCTCTGAACATACAGATAGCAGAATAAACACAGAGAGTTGCTCTTAAAAATGTGAAACCTCTCATATAACAAGGTTCAGAGGCAACTTGGCTCACATATAAATACAATTTAAATACTGGTTTGATTTTAGCTTGCATACTTTCAGGCTACTTTTCAACAACTAGAGTAAAAATTTTGTTTTGTTTTGTTTTAAATTAAATTAATAATGATTTGTAGGAGGTGAAGTTCTGGCCTATGTATCAGACATTGCAAGCTTTGTGAGTTCAGGTGACAGGGACTGGCAGCTTTGCTGTGTGCTCCTTCACCTCTCCATCTCCAAGAAGCCTTCCTCTGAAAACTGGAGCAGCTGATGTCCTCCATGCTGGGTGCTGGGATAGAGGTGGGTGCAGAGTATCCTGTGCAGTGATGCGCATCTTCTGCAGGAGCTGGGGAATCTGTCACAGAGGTGGGAAGCAAACACGGGCAGAAAGGCTCCTGCAGGAGCTTTGCTACTGAAGAGGCTAGAAGGATGGGAAGTTAAAAAGAGAGCAGTGGGGCAGGCTGCTTTCCAGGCCTGTGTGTTAGTGGTGTTATCTTCCAACCATTCCAAGCATGTGAAAGAATTTTGCATTTTATACTGTAGTTCTACAGAATTTTTCTTTTTTACACTTTTCTTTCCCCCTTCCTCTATTCTGACAGGACAATATGGTACCCTGGTTTGAAGTGTTTTGAGATGTGCTTGAAAGCAGTCTTTTATCTCCTTACAGAAGGCTTTGCTGGAGTGCTTATGGACTAGCAGAGATAAATCTGTCTGCCAATGTACAGTAGCAGGGTGGTTTGTATGGCTTTGCAGGGGGTAGGAGGACAAGTCAGTGGCCTGTCAAGTTGTTTTTGTTTGTCTGTTTCTTCGCAAAGAAAGGTGATTAGAAAAAATAAAGCCTAATATCAGCAGAGGTATATGAAAAGTAATGATAATGTCAGTGGTCAGCAAATTGGGCGGCACACAGTGTCGGAGGGAATAAAACCAGCTCAAGGGCAGCGGTAACTATCTGCAGTTGGAGGGCCAACCCACACGCTGTTTCCCACTATAGCTTTCAATTTAAGTAACAAAATATCTCCAGCTTTTGGGAAAAGTGTTCCCCCTCTGATCTGAGCTTTTGGGAACAGACCTAACTCTGGAACAACACGGATTGGGAGCAGGAGAGGTGCGGCTGCTTACGGTGCCGGGTTCAGCTCACTTTCAGTTCCCAGCAGCTGAGCTGTGGGATACAGCCTGTGCCTGCTCGGCGCAAGCAGCAGCTGAGCAGAGTTTGGTTTCTCTCACTCTTTCTTCCACCCACCTCCATCTCCTCCCTGCCTGTGTCTGCGCTCCCACATGCTTCAAATCTGTGTACCTGGACTGCCTTCCTTAACAGTTCAGCGTGAGTGTTAGCAGAATGAAAACCAGATGGACCAGCAGTTCCCACTGTTATCTCCCCACCAGCTCTGGCAAGCCTCCCTTTCTCTCTCCTTTCTTGGCATGGCAGAAATATTTGCCTTTATTTAGGAGGGCTCAGGCTTACTGCTGTGCCTCTCTCCCTCTGTTGCAACATGAGCTGAAAGCTATTTATTCCCCTGTTGCTGAGGTTGGTTGAGGTGAGTGCGAGATGAATTCAGCTATTAAGGAAGCAATTAACATTTCAAGACTAGTTTTTGTAGTTCTTTATATTAAATGAATGGCTTGTTGAAGATATAGATTTAACTGTTTGAGTGGAGCGATATGGAAAGGAAATTTTGTATAGAAATATATTTTAAAACCTACTTTTGTTTTTCAGCATGTAGCAATGTATTGTTTCTTGATTTACAACTCAAACGTTACCTGTGTGTGAGGCTTAATATTTGAGCAGAACATTTTGAATACTGTTCCCTATGCTACTGAGGCTGGCTAACCTGAGATCCAAACTGCAGATCCTTTTCTATTGTACCTGTACCCCTCATCATTGTTTTCTCTCTGTCTTCGTCTGATAAATGAAAGTTCTGATAATTAAGTTTTTGAGGCTCTTAAAAACACACTCTTCCTTCATAAAGTTCATTTAGTCTCTCTTAGTGTCTCACATGCAAGATCTTAGATGTTTGGCTTTTTTCTGTGAACTTTATTCTCTGTTCTAACAAGATATACCTTCTCAAAGTCGAGCAACAGAGTTCGTAAAACATTCCTGACTTTACCATTGTTGTGAATTGAAACCACAGATCCATCTGTTAACCCAACAGTGGTGACACTTTTTTGCTAAGCAGTTTAATGGAGCACATGAAGCCTTGTATAGGACAATCTGTAAAAAAAAAAAAAGTAATCCTGACACCAAAATAAGGGATGCGAGACTCGTGCCCATTTAAAGCTAAGCTTTGTCTTCACTCAAGATGGCCCAGTAAGCTATTGTGTTACTTTTGCTATCAGCTGGTAAATGTCGTGTTTTGCCCATTTTTGATAAATGAACCACAAGGATTTGGATGGTTTTATATTTCTGTTTATTTGTTTATCTTTTTTTTTTCCACATCAACTTTAACACAGAGTTATCCAAAAAAATGTTTCTGTAGCACCTATATAAAATATCTGGCATTTCTAGCTCTTTACTTGCAAGGGAACTGTTAGGTTTTCTGCCTGTTTTTCCTTTTGTTGTTGTTTTTCATCTCTTACAGGTTTTGAACATTAAAGTTGTTCTTAGTTGTTCTTAATGTGTAAAGATGTAAACTTAAAAATGTTATGCTTTTTTTTTTTTTTTTAATTGATATGTATGTGTGGCAATTGACTTATCATTTTGACATGTTTATTCTTGATGGGAATGTGAGAATATCCAGGGGCATGGTGGCAAAGTTATCCGAGAAGCACTGGTATTTAACATAAGTATCTCTCGTTGCTCACAAAGGCATGACAAGAGCTGGCTTCAACCAGTATCCTACCCAATATCTCACCTGTACTAAAGAGCTTCTGCTTGTACTCCTGTAAGGGTTGTTTTAAGGGGATTTATTACTTTCCTGTCTCTTCCTCTCCTTTTTCCTCCTAGCTAACATTGAAGGGAGGTGGCATTATTGCAGTTTCAGGGGTGCTTGGGAGGCAGCATCTGCACGTGCTAGAAATGAAAAACAAAAGATAATACAGCACTGCTGCAAATGAGGTCTTCCCATCTATGCTGCACCTTCTTAAGTAAGGTTTAGATGATGTAATTCTGCAAGAGCACACTGGAATAGATAACCAGGTGTAATCTTTTGTGGCATGGCTCACTTCCTGCGTTTGCTTTTAAACTTTATTTCAGAGTGGATGTGCTTGGGGAAATAAAATAGTGTGTTCCTATGGTGTGTTACAGATCGCACTGAGAAGCATTCCACAATGCCAGACTCACCTGTGGATGTGAAGACACAATCCAGGCTGACGCCTCCAACAATGCCACCTCCTCCCACTACCCAAGGAGCTCCAAGAACGAGTTCATTCACGCCCACAACGTGTAATTAGACTTATTTTCTTCCTGTTCTTCCGTATTCTTTCTTTCTGTATGTAAGAAACTAAAGTGTGTGAAGGAAAACCTGTATGAAAGGGCTGCAGCACCATTTGATTATACTGCAGTAAGTAATTAAACAAATCTAAGATCACAGCAGATTAATGCATCTTTAGTCTGTTAAGGTGTACAGCTCTGAGCTGTGGTAATTTCCCTGATAGTTTGACCGTAGTGTAAAAGAACAGAGAGCACTCTTTGCTATGTCATTTATGCTTAGATCAGTCCTGTGAGAAATACAGAAAACTCTTATGCTGTTTTGTTGTATAATTTAAGGGATTCTGTTCACTTTTGTGTATAAATTTTGGTAGTTATTGTTTAGGCTTTGTGGTTTGTTTATATATTTAAAGTGGGGGTTTATTCTTAAAGACAATATTTTATCCCACTAATGATTGAATGAAGTGCTATATAATTTCTAGTTAGTAGTGATACAAAAACAAAAATAAAGGCCTTTTGTTGATTTGTCTTGAGATTTCTAATCCGGGACTACCTCACTGTCTCAGTTTGCTGATGTAAACACACGGGAAGCTCTACCAGTCATGGTGGAGTTACTCTGCATTCATATCAGTGTAACTGAGATTGCGATCTGGCATGTTGTCTGGACTATTCTTTTCACAGTCATGAAATGATCCACATTTCTCTTACCAAGATTTAGCTGCAATTTTTTTTTTTGGTCTCTTTTTTACTGCCTCGTAATAGTATAAACATGAGAATGTGTTTACATTTCACATTTTAAATAAAACATTTTTAGAACAGTAGAATACATATGCCTAAACAGAATGATGGCAGCATCTTCTATTTGTCTTGCCTATATCTTTTTAGCCTCTTGCTGCCTGTTAAATGCCTTTCTTAAAATTCACCTCTGTGCAGAAGGCCAGCTGGAAGCCTTTGTACCACTTATCCCAGTGAACCCTGTCCTGAGGATTTACATCAGACTTAAACAGTGAGGAGCATTTGTGCCAACCCTTTGCATAAACTCAGATTTAACCCAGTGACCCTGATCTTGCAAAGATCTGTTTGTTTTGTTTAACTCCAGCACCTGAATCATCCCAGGAACTGCTCTGAAGTTAAATTGTTTTGAGGTTTTTTTTTCCTAGATGGGGCTCTTGCAGATTAAGTCTTTCAGTCTAGTGCACTTAGCGCAGTTCTAGATGATCTTGGGCAGTGATAAAAGGAATGAGACCATGTTCTTTTCTTTCCTTACAGTCCTCAGTTGAGTATACTCACTAGATTTTCTGGATATTGTTGAAAGGTGTGTGAACCATAGCTGGTTTTGTTTTTTTTTTTTTGTTGTTGTTGTTGTTTTGGCTATTCATATGAAGACCAAAAGTCTAAAGATCTAATTTTAAATGCCTTTTACACTGTCAGATTTTGGAGTTTGGCCTTAGCAGTTCCAGCTTGGATAGTAAAAAGCCACTTCTGTTTGAGTGTTTGTTACTCTTATTGCTACTACAGTGAGAATGCCCATAGGCTAAGAAGAGCATACTTGTTTTCTTGTCAAGAGTACACTTGTTTGCTTTGTTTTAGACTATTGAAAACTCTTAAAATATATTAGTTTGTTGAAATTCTAAATGCTAAATTTTGTTTTATTAATAACATGGCTATGTTTTACAATAACATAGATGTCTTTGCCAGTTGGCAAATTCAGACATTATAAAGAGATAAAATCATTAGTATTGAGTGGACTATTGCAAATGAAAGTAGTTTTGGAGCAGCTGCTTTTGGGGAATATTTTTTTGTTTATTTTGTTGAGGAATTTGGTCCGCCTTTCTCCTCATCATATCTATCCTAGAGAGTGAACTCTGCAATTCTCTACTTTCTTTATCTTAACCCCATCACCAAGAGCAGTGACTGAGTTATCAGGTTGTGTTAGGATAGAGCAGGACATATTCTTCCCAGTCCTAATTTACTGAGTTCATGGCGTGATGAGTTTGGCTATGCAACCACCATGTATTTGTTTACTCACATATCTCACTCTGTGCTGCAGCACTTAGCGTGGCTTAGAGCTGAACTTTGAGAAGCCAGCTTCTTTCTATTTCTGCTTTTTCCACTTTTTGCTTTCTCTAGTCCACTCAGGTAGAAGAGGCAAACAAAACTAGATAAAAACCACATAGAAACCAGGTAGTCAATCAGATTGCTGCTTATGTATTTCCACCATAAAGGCCCTTCAATCATTAGGGCAAGAGCTCCTTTAAAAGAAAGGTTGTGATAAACTGTACGTATCCATCCTCAAAAAGGAGTTACTTTCTAAAAAGAAAGATGACTGATGGAAAAAGTGACAAATAGAAAAGGGATGTTTGGCTTCAAAGATGTTGGTCATTAACAAAGATGAAAAGTTCTTGAAGTTGCTCACTTTGTCATGGATATGCTTTCAAAAAGGAAGCAAATTAAGCTATTATCATTCTACATTTTTTATTGTAGGTAAGTTCCTGATTTGTGGTGGTTTTTGGTGTGCGGTGATGTAAATTCAGGTCTTGGTGGTTTGGAATAGGGAGGCAGGTTGCACCAAGGGAGTGATACTAGAGCAGGTGGTTTCTAATTGACTCCCTAAACAGAAGCCCACAAATTTACCCAAGGCAATAGCCAGCTGAGTAGCTGCTGCTGGGTATATTTGTTTGCTGCCCGCCCATGCTTCCAAGTGCACGTGTACATTTTTATTCATAGGGAGCAATTGTTTTGCTTGTCACTCACTGTCATTTTGGCTAGTTAGCCTCAAGAGCTTGTGTTGCTGTAACTTGGGTGGAAAAAGATGTCCTCAGTTTAATTCTACGCTCTCTTCTGGAGTATGGATAAGAATCAAAACTAAAACAGTAGCCAGAAATGGTTGTTGTCAAGGTTGCAACCTTGCAACAGGAGGAAAATGCTTTCCTATACATTTTAAAGATACAATACTGACACACGAAAAGCAGAGTAATTTCCTTGTGGTCTCTGAGAAGTCTTCTCCTAGTTTTGTGTCCTAGCTTCAATACTCTGGGCCACAGCTAGCATGGCACCATTTGTACCTGCACAAACAACTTAGTGTGCTCCATATGTTAGCAGCTAGGAAATCTGTATCAGAAAAAAATAACCTTCTCATTGGGTGGTGTAAGGTTAAAACGTGCAAGTCCTGTTTTATAAACACAGCTGTCAGTTGTGTGTACAAAACACGAGTAAAAATATTCAGAGATAAACTGAGGCTTCATGAAATATGTCTGCACATTTTTTTCTACCCCAAAGAACAGGGTTTTTTTTTTGTTTTCAGTCACATACATGCTCATGCTCTCTTCTCTCTATTTCCGTTCCCCTTTCTCTCTCTTTCTCTCACTTTTTTTTTTTTTTTAATTGTTGTTTGTTTGTTTGTGGTATTCAAATAATGTTTTTCAGGTTCAGGAGCTCTTTGAGGGGACTGTGTGACAGGCAACTACTGTTACTTCCAGTCCATACAGTGTTCAGTACCAGATAATATGAAGTGGATATAAACTGTGGAGTGTTGCTCTGTCACAAGTAACTCTGTCTTTGATCATGCTACTTAATTAATTTTGAGGTCAAGCACAGAAAATTTTAAGCTGTCTTCCTTCTCTCTTCATCCTTCTCTTTATTTTACCATCTCTTCTCTTTCTCTTTCAGTAACCAATGGCACAAGCCATTCACCAACAGCGTTAAATGGAGCTCCATCTCCTCCTAATGGCTTTAGCAATGGGCCATCCTCTTCCTCTTCCTCTTCTCTGGCTAACCAGCAGTTACCACCAGCTTGTGGAGCTAGGCAGCTCAGCAAACTGAAGAGATTTCTTACAACCTTACAGCAGTTTGGCAATGACATTTCACCAGAGATTGGGGAGAGAGTGCGTACCCTTGTGCTAGGACTTGTGGTAAGCAAAAACCAGTGATACAGTAATTTTTCGTTTACCTCTTTTATGCTTGAAATGTTTATTATACACAATAGTGTGTTACATAGATGACTTATTCCATACTTTAAGGATACCAAAAATGTAAGAATAAAGTGCCAGCTCTTGTCCCATATCTAGCAGAAGTAACTTGACTGTCCTTCCACAAGTGGCAGCTATTCTCAACTGGATACAGACTAGAATAGTAGTCAATGTGGTGTTATGCCAAAAGGATGTGAAAGGGTTTTTGCTCTTACTGATGGCAGCCCTGAAGTAGACACAGCTTGAATTATATAATGCAGTAAAATCTGTTTTGGTTTACCTAATGTGATTGACTGGGTAAAAAAGGGTGCCACTACACACAGCAGCAGAATACTGGCTAAAAGGATGAGATGGATATATATACTCGGGCTGTGTTTACGCACTGGAAAACCTTTTCTCAGTATTCATTGAATCCAGTGATGAGGAAGCTGAAAGGGTATTGATGCTATTTAAGAACACACTATTTATAAGATTATCTTTATGTGATTATATGTCTGAATGATAATTTCAGGCTTTTTTTTTTCTACTACTGTCAGGTTGGGCTGCAATTTTATAGGCAAACTGTTGTGAATCTGGCCCAGGATTCTTTCTATTCTCATTAAAGTCTTCCCTCTGCCAGACATTGTTGTCTCCCATGTATCTCCTTCAGCAGTAATTACACGTACCAGGAAAAATGCTGTTGCAGTGCTCTAATATACATCTGTTTTGAGCAGCTGCGTTGCCATTGACTTCATTTGAAGCAAAGACTGCCAGCACTGTTTAGTACAAGGGCTCAGGTGGCCTCCATTTGTATTTTCACAAAACACTACCTGAAAGCAGTGAAACTAATTCACTCGGGTCTGTGTTAAAAGGAAGGTTAAATTAGGTAGTGGAACTTCAGTAAGTATCATTCTGCATTTGCTTCCATATCCAAAATGCCTATTTAATGTGGTTTTGCACGCCATGTGGTTTTCTGTGGAAAGGTGAACTGGTGAAGTAAAGAAACTAAAGACAGCTTTGGGAGCATCTACCTGCCTTTGATTTTCACATAAAAAGCACTAGCCTGTTGTTATTTACAATTGATTCCTACCTTGCTAAATTTCACCTGAGCTCTGATGAGCAAACTAGGAACCTTTCCTTGCGAATGGTCATGTATCATTATTCCCATGGCTAAACTTGTGCAGGATGTAGACTTCATGCTTACGTCCTTAGTCACGAAGCAATGACTTCCCATCACAACTTACTGGTGCAGTAAGGTGTAATAAACAACTCCCTGATCAGTACAATAAGCGATGAGCAATTTTCCCCATCAAACAAAGAGAAACTTGCCTTTAAAAACAATTTTTTTTTGTATGAGTTTGCATGTTAATTATTAATTATTATTATTAATGATCTGTAGTGGGAAAATAAATACAAGAAGCACTAAGGCAAAATAAAAAAAATATTGAGAAAAGCAACTTTAACTGGAGATGTTTGACATCTGAAAAGATTTCCATGCTTAGCGCCTGAGAGTTTAAGCCATATGCTAAGCAACAGGCACTGAATGCTGGAGATGCTGGAGGTTCTCTTTGAGAATTTTAATAAGATAATAATTTAATATGTGGCATGCTTTTCTTTATCCTCCTATCTATATCAAGAACAAGGTATTGAGCAATTTTAAAGTGCTTTGGTTACTGTTTCTCTTGCTAAGTGTTTTCATTATTTTGTCACCAAGAAAGAATTTTTTTTCTCAACAGAATTCTACTTTGACAATTGAAGAATTTCATTCCAAACTGCAAGAAGCTACTAACTTCCCACTGCGACCTTTTGTCATCCCATTTTTAAAGGTATTGCACAGTTCAGTGATCTGGAAAGTATTTCAAACCATATTGTTGCTAGGTCACAGATGTGTGTTACAGTTTTTTCTTTTTAAGAGAGTCGGTAAAATGAATAACATTAAAGGCTTCTTCCCATAGCACGGGGGGTGGAA